>NC_090276.1:13566250-14235000 GCF_040414725.1 Anabrus simplex
GAGAAGTTCAAAAGCTTAAAATGGCCACCTTTAGAATAGACAAGGACCATCTCCACATCTTGATGTCTGCAAATAGATTGGCTTTCCTCTCATCAATTCCAGTTTTTCTACACCCATTTCTTCCCATTCTGCCAAGCTTGTTCTTTCTTCCTAGCTCAATCAGGGGGCAGGCTTCAACACTCACTGATGGGCCATCTTGATAGATCTTCAATTCTGATGGGGCAAGAGTTAGATAATAAGAAGGCCACAAAAACTTTACAATAGAAAAGCTTTTATTACTTCCCCCTATTCAATACATATATCCATCTTTGAATGGAATGATTTTTAGCCAAACATGTTTCAACTCATCTTTGAACCACCTTCAGTGAAAATAAAAAGTTAAACGAATTAATACTGAATAAGTAACACTAAAGCTGGTTCCGTGGTGTAGGGGTAGCGTGCCTGCCTCTTACCCGGAGGCCTCGGGTTCGTTTCCCGGCCAGGTCGGGGATTTTACCTGGACCTGAGGGCTAGTTTCAGGACCACTCAGCCTACATAATTAGACTTGAGGAGCTATCTGATGGTGAGATAGCGGCCCCGGTCCAGAAAGCCAAGAATAACTGACGAGAGGATTCGTCGTGCTGACCACATGGCACCTCGTAATCTGCAGGCATTCGAGCTGAGCAGCGGTCGCTTGGTAAGCCAAGGCCCTTCAAATGCTGTAGTGCCATGGGGTTGGGTTGAAGTAACACTAAAAACAATGCGAAGAAGCACGTAAAATCCGAGTAAAACATGGTGATATATCTAAAACAAGCAGGGTTATAACAAGGTTAAAAACCTCTATGTCTAAAAGTTTTTTATATCGCTCTAAAACGAGGATAAAATCTCCAATTATAAAGTTGGAACAGTCCATCTTCAATATGTCACGTATGCATGTGATCTGGAGGGCAACAGAAGTCAGTAAACATTAAATATGTGAAATAAGTAGGAATGAGACCTCCAAACCAACAAGGTCAGGCCGTTCGAGAAGGCAACTACTCAGTAAGTCACATCTGGACTTAAGTTCTATATATTGATGGTTTCCAATAACTGAGTTACACAACAATGTATCAGACCTTTGCTTCACAATTAGGTCAAGATGTTCTTAACAATGCGTTGTTAATTATTGTGTGTATCTATGAAACCTGTACTTTGTATGTACTTTAATCTTGAACTATAAACACGGCTGAGGATGTTTTCAAATGAAAATGAAACATGTGTGCCGCACCAAGTTCCCTTGGTGGCGCACTCCTCTGTATGTAATACATTCTTTGACCGCTATCGACCTTTCGGTCGATTTATTCCCTGGACGTGACGTATGACTCGTTTTCTCCTTGACAGAGTGCGCTTCCGGCCATCAGCCGAAGTGCCCTCTTAGCCAGTCTTGTGTCCGCTTTCTTTGAAACTAGTTCGCAGGACGGTTGTAGCCGACATGGCGGTCGAGACAACAATGTACTTTTTGAGATACGAGATCTTTGACCTGTGCCGTTTATATTTCCTGCAGTATATTTATCTACTTGAATGCCCGACTCTTTATTTCTGTCGCTATTTTGTGACTACCTAATGCTCTGAGCGACGCCTGATTATTAAGGTAACCTTTTTTGGCTTGTTATGGCTGCGTGGGCGTATTAGTTATGTACATTTAACCGTTAATGCTGCATTTTGCCTTATTGCTAGTTTTCTCTGATCTTGTGTGTTCTGTTTTTTGTGTGACTTAAACCCGTAAGGATGGGGGATGGTTTTAGTCAGTGGTGTGTTTGTTTGGCGTGTATGTGATCTGAAGTTCGAGACCTATTGCCATTTTTCTTTATTCGTCGATTTTCTCATGGCCGAGCTCTTGATGCGTGACGTTGTGTTTGACGCTATGACTGGTATTCATGTTCGTCCGTGGTGAGGCGATATGAATACGTTGCAAGCGTGATGGTTACGATGAAGCTACTGTGAATTATGTGGGGATATGCCTTGCCCTTGATGCGGCAATCCTTTGTTATTTTACGCGTCTTGTATTGAGCTCATGAGTCCATGAAAGCACTTGTCTTGCTATGCGGATCTCTCTGTGTTCGTTATGTGTCTGGACAAAACTGATTATTCTACCTGTATACATTTCTTTTGGGTCTCTATGGTGAGTGTGTACGTGTGGTTGTGCTGTATGCTTGCCTGATTAACAGCATTCTCCTTTTCTTACGGTGTTATTTTTTAAAGTATTATTTACATTTTCTTATTTTCATTCCTCAGGCTATTTGCTGGCCTAATTATATGTTCACGTTTGTTGCTTTCATTTGAATGAGTCTTCCTTCATTGTTAGCATTGTTTACTCGCCTCGTAACTTTGGCAGCCATATTTATTCTTTGTTTTCTTCTTTGGCATGCTGTGTTTTCTTTTCAAATGGGGGATTGTTGCGTGATGGATCTCTTCTCTGGGATGCTGTCCATATACATGGAGATGTTTGAGATGTAACGTGTATGTTTTTATTTGATGTGCGTGTAAGTTCTTTCGATGTATTTCCACTGATATTAATTCATTGCGAGGACGAATGTGTCATACGTCGCGTGTATGAAATTGTGTGGAGGAAGTAAATCGTATGTTACAAGTTTGTGATTGAAAGATGCTTGTGTGGCCATGTTTGATATGTTTTCAATCTGCCTCTTGATATGATTGGATGAATAACCTACACGATAAGTTTCTACGCATATCTCCGTGAGTAATATTTCAAGCTTGATTTTTTTTTGTTTGATCTCTTTCGCTTTATTTTTCATTAATAAACCCCCCATGTATTTTGACCCCGTTCTTTTATTTATCGGGAAGGGTTCTGGGTTCTTTCCGTCTCCCGCTCCTCCCTTTAGTTTAATTTGGTTCGAGTCCAGCTCCAGACTGTTTTAGTCTGTTCCAGCCCGTCCACGGCCTCGTCTCATGAGGTAAGTTGGTAAGTATTCACGGACCTGTTGGTGTGTGTATGCGTGCGCGTGTGCGTATGTATGTGTGTTCGTATGTGCGTGTGCGTGTCTACGGTAGCAGAGTGTGTGTAAGGCATGAGTGAGTGTGTGTATGAGTGAGTGCGCCGGGTGTGTTCGGCAGACATGTACAGTTTTTTAATGAGATGAATGTTCTTTTAATGTAAGAATAATTTATTAAAGTGGTGGAAAGGTGGAATTTTTTAACTTGTTAATTAAGTTTTTTTACAGTGAAATCCATTTCATTCCCCAAATTGTTTCCATGGAGTCCCTCAACTGTTAAATGGAAGTGGAACTCCACTACTCCCATAGGTCTGAGGCTTGCTTACAATATTCTGATGTTTGTATATTCTGTGAAGCAGGATGTTATATTACTACAACAGAGTCCCAGTGAGAATCTCTCCTCTAACCGGTCAGGGACCACTGGTGGATTATATGGTCTTAACTGCCTGAGCACAATGAGGACCATGACTCAGGATATATCCCAGATACCCACTCTTATTCTATACCAACTGGTATCCTGAGTCCCACATAGCACAAATATTTTTACCTGTATACGAGTCTTCACCTTCCCAACACAGGCCAGTTTTTGCCACATCTGACAGAGAAAATACATTTACTTAAGTTCAATGTAGGAAGTAGGAAACCTCTGTACTGGCCAACGTACCTTCATCATGCATGGCAAACCACAGCCTACAAGTATGTCGGCTATTGGCTTTGTGTAAATAAACATGCCATTGCTATGTTCCTTGCTTGTCTATTAACAAGATGGTTACATGTTTGTTGTTAACTTTGAGAAATAAATACAAAATAGACACATGGCCATGTCCTCGATGTAGATATTCTCCGACATTAATTTTCTATTATTTGAGTAACGAAAGGGAACGATATTCTCAGGTAGCCTGCAAAGAGTGATTGGCCTAAAATTATATTACATAGGGCAGCTAGTTATAATATGGCTACTTTCTAGTAGTCATCATTCTTGATATGTCTTTCTGACTTTGTCACATCTTTAGCAATGCAGCGTGTGCCAGAATGTCCCATAAAAACTCACCTCAGAAGAAACTTCAACCTTTGGAGCACACAAGAAAACTGGTTTTTCCTCAGAAACATATACACTCTCCACGACTCTAAGAGGATCCTAGGAAAAACAAAAGTAATATTACAGAAAAGATTTTGAATTATTTGCATATCTATAGCGACTGGTATTAACAGGCAGTATCTTAAGAGTAAACTTAGATGGCCTAAAACTATATAATAAGGGGCAATTGGTTCACCTGGTATATGTAGTATGCAGCCAAATAAAACTGAAACTGCTCCGAATATCAAGTTATGTCCTTATAACATGCAAGGAGATTACAGCAATAACTATCTAAATGAAGCAACAGAGCATGTCTTCAAAATGTGCCCCTCGTATCTCACACATTATTTAATGGTCCAGTAGACTGTTGAACATGTTAATGAAGAAAGGTTGCCAAAAGGACACACAAAATTATTGTATCTTCTCTTGTAATTCATTAACATTCCTAGGTCTGTCATCTGACGGGGTCATAACATCTGGGGAGTGGGAAGGGTGCAGGAAATAAAATTATCTCCAAAGTGTTGTTGCAGTGGGGCAAAGTGACTATCTCAATACTTGGGATGCAGCTTCATCTTGCTGCATCCATTGCTGTTGCAGTGGCAGATTTCTGCGACATTCAATAAGGTTTGATCTACTGAGCATATCTGTAATTTCAGTACAGTCTATTTTGACATATATTCTCTATATAATTATTATTTAAAATATGGCTAATTTCTAGTAAGTCATCATTCTCTTTATGTCATTCTGACTTCATCACATGTATAACCTTGCATAGTGTTACTACAATAACAAACCGAAAACTCACTTCAGAAGAAACTTCAATTTTTGGAACACACGGGGAAACTGCTCTTTCCTCAGGAACATACACACTCTCCACATCTAGTAGGGGAATCTACAAAGAAAGAGAAGTAATATTACAGAAAGAATTTTGAAAAATAACTTTACTGACTCATACATGTGAAAATAAATAAAAGAATGTACAGTTTAGAAACAAACAAAATTGTTTCTATGAGGACTGATTCTTTATAGTGGTAACACTATTATACATACATCAGGAAACGTATCCAGTACCTCTCGCATATACCACATATTAGAATTTTCTTTTTTGGATCTGCCCCGTCAACAACTAAATATACCATCATAAAATTGTTGTCTCCATTAATTCCAAGAGCACGTTTCGAGAATCTTCAATTCTTTTCATCAGCACACAAAATTTAAAAAAAAACCAGCACCTTTAAAAATAGATAATCATAAATATACTTTAAAATGTAATCTAAAATCTTTTGTTCTTGCACTTCATAAAAGCAGTGATTCACAAATCTGATGAATGGCATGTGATGATCTTATAGAAATACGTTTCATACATGTTTATATCACAAATTATAATTGCTTAAAAACACAGGTAAGTCTATTCACAAAAACTGAATTCCCAGTCTGATGTACAAATACAATGTGATGATCTTCAGGAAAGTTCCATTGGTTACTTATGTTCCATTTATGGCTGGCTTACAATTAAAAACAAAAGGTCTATTAATGTAGTCTAAAATATTCATCCTGTCATGTTTGAATCATATGGTGCCTTGAAAGTCTATTGATGCAATACAGTGACCAATTTGCCTATGACCTTGTTTGTACCGGTAGTAAACAAGTTGTATGCTGAGACTACATAGAAATTGTTTTGGAACATTTTATACGAGCAACTTATGGTGTAACTCTAATGTTTTCATGCTTCTGTTCTAGTTAGTCAAAAAATTGCTGTTCTTTGTGAAAGGAACTGTCGATAAATATGATCAATACAACACACCATGTGGTATTTGACTGAATATAATCCTGTACTTAAATGAGCAAGAAAATTTGTTGATAAGTATGGCACTGATTTCTGAAAAGTCAAACAGAATCATTAAATGACAATTTTGTTGGTTAGTCAAGTAATGCAAAACAAAAAAACTAAATGAACCGCAACAAAGCATCAAATGACCAAGCGCCATTATCTCTGATTTATTTTAAAATATCACCAATTTTTATACATCACCAAGAAAATTCATGTTTTTATCTTCATTTTGGTGCATAATACTTCACGTTTCACAGGAAAGGTGAATTAATATAGAGGATTCTGCATCTGTGTACATATCTAGGAATCTAATTTTGGGACTTGGTTAAGTGATGCATAACACCATCAAATTCCTCCTGTACACTCCATGTCTGTTCCCGTCTCAACAGTTTCTACAAACTTTGAGATATGGTGGACTTAACCCTACAGTGCCTTGCATGACATAAAATATGAAATTACTGGAAGAGAAATTGATGCCTTTCTTCTCATAAATGTGTATATTCACTAATTATGTTGAATGCTTGCATAAGCAGCACTGAAATCAAAATACTGAACTACAGTAGAAGCTGTTTTATCTGGCAAACAATCATCTGGAAAATTCTATTAATTGGAACATCAAGTACTTCATTCCGGTGAATCCCGTCAACTGACAGCAAGAGTTTGAAAATAAGAGGCAATTCTACAATTCCTCACCAGATGTGATGTAACTTAGGCAACTGTTGCCTCTGCAAGTACAGCTTTATGTTCAGTATGCTCTGTGTAGCTTCTTCATCTGAAGAATTCCACGGAATCGTGGAAGGAGAAAGTAAGAAGAGGAAAACCATAGACTAACAAATAATGAACATGGCATCAGACTGTCATTGAAAGACAAACTGTTCAAAATACATTTAACAATAAAATCAACCAAATTCACCACTGGTCACTGTGTTCTATGGAAACCTAAGCTGGAGCTGGAGCAACTTGATGTTGAAAAGTCAGATCTTAGTTTTCATGAGAGGTTACTGTTCTTCCAAATAAGGTATAGTGGAACAAAAGACCTATTCTCTTTCTGGACTGTCCATTTCTTTTACAGCTGTGAATCGTGGAAAGTCCAGTAAATAAATCACAAAAAATTTCCCGTGTTTGTGAATTACTGTCTGCAGCATATTATCAATAACCAGAAACCCACTGATAGAGAAAAAAGGAAAAGATAGTGGGGCTGGATAGGACACACATTAAGAAATCAGGAGGGAGCACTTGAAAAGTCAGTCTTAAAATGGAATCTATATTAAGGTACAGAATGGAACCATATGAAATGTATTGATGATTTATCCCTATCAACAAGGATGAGATGAGATAATGAGGATTGATAATAATGCAAGATAGAAGCTACACCAAAAAGGACATCATAACAAATACATACACCAAAAGGATTTTTTTTTTTGCTAGTGACCAACCTACAAGCAACAATCAGTTCAAATCTCCACTTATTGTTGACGACACATGCTGTCACCAGACACGGTACGTCAAGAACTTAATATGATATAGGGGTCACATAAACCCCGATATGCAATCCTCTTTACCGAAAAGAAGATCCATTTTAGTGTTGGACATTTTTCATATTAGATAGATTAGGACCAAAAAACTTAACTGTATTAACTTATGTTTGTATATATTGTATATAATGTATATGTTGTATATAATGTATATATTGGTATGTTTATATTGGTTAAAAAGGTCCCAAACCTTGACCTAAAGGTTGTTTACAGGCTGAAGATGCCCAAAATAATGGGTGAAACATGTACCTGACCAAATAAGTCTACATAAAATCATGTAGATAAAAACCACATTAAACGTGGAAAGTATTGAATAGGTGATTTTTTATTAAATTATCCTTGATATCTATGCCTAGTGGCTTTATGTCGCACCAACACAGATATGTCTTATGGCGACGATGGGACAGGAAATGGCTAGGAGTGGGAAGGAAGCGGCCGTGGCCTTAATTAAGTTACAGCCCCAGCATTTGCCTGGTGTGAAAATGGGAAACCACGGAAAACCATTTTCAGGGCTGCCGATAGTGGGGTTCGAACCTACTATCTCCCGAATACTGGATACTGGCCGCACTTAAGCGACTGCAGCTATCGAGCTCGGTAAAGGATATTTTAATGTGTTATATTAAGACTCTTAAAGAAAACGGTAACACACAAGTGTTATACTCATGTGCAAGGGACACGAGTTTTAATGGACTATGTGTAACCATAACATATTTTATCAATGTTTCAAGACATGCCAATAGTATCATCTTAAGTGTTGGAGTTTGCAAGTTACATGTAATGTTCTTTTCCATTTATAATTTAAGGCTGAAGATGACTCAATACAAGGGTTGAAACTAGTCCCGAAAAGTAAGAAATAATATTAACATATTATATACAGTACTTCTCACCTTTGTTGATAGAATAGAACCCTAAATAAAAGAGGAAGTGTGGAAGACTTGGGAACACTCTGAGGGGAACAGTTAGACAGAAACTGATTAGAAGTGGGGAAACAAGGGATGAAGTAAAAGACCTGAATGCAGAATGTTCTGAATGGAGGGCTTTCCCAGTTGCCCTTTGCTCAACATGGAGAAATAGGAATTAGATACACAGATAAAGAATTGTATGAGAAAATGGAACCAACACAGGGGTGCATCTTTCGATATGGTTATTAGAACTGTTTCAAGACTTGCCATGGTATAAGGAAATTAGATGTAACTGATTAAAAGAAATCACCGGCTTCTAATACTGTGTATAACACTGATCACTAATACCCCATCGATTATGGAAGTAATGATGAAAAAGCTTTCTAACATTGGGAAATCTGCAATAATCCCTCAGCCTGAAAGGTGCCAGATAAAACAATTTTTATCGTACATGATGAACTAATGAACAGAGAGGAACAGAAGCAACAAATATAGTGGACATCAAAAACCATATCAAACCTTGGAGCTACTCACCTGTGGTAGGTCTTGTTTAATGTCATCATCATTACCCAATGATGTGTCCTGTTCCATAGCTGAGAGAACCCCAGTGCTTAAACAAAATTGTGAAAGAAGGTAAACAATAACTTTACAGCAATATTAATATCATTTGAAATAGTTAAGGGATTATTCACAAATTACTTTTGAGGAGAGCTTCAAAGAATTAAGAAAAGAGGTCAACAAGTCATTTTCATTCCTCTGATTTACTGCAGTTGCTGTAAGAAGTTTTGGTCCACTCACTCGAATGGATACACCTACATTCCCTATTCAATAATACCTCCTGAATTTCTAAACAATCTCTAATGTTAACTAAAGTTTAGGATACAAAAAACAACATTTATTGACTGATAAGTAGAAAAGCCCAGTGGCAACTGAATACAATGGGCTCCAGAAATAAATAGTTATGCTAATTGTGTTGAAACCTGAAATTACGTAGGGGTTTGAAAAGTTCTCGGAATGTACTAGAATTAAGTATCTTACCTCGGTGGAACTGCTATTATTTTTCAACATAGTCTCCCTGTAGACCAATGCATTTGGTCCAGCAATGTTCCAATGCCTTGATCCCATCTCGAAAATGAGATTCCTCCAAGCCTGCAAAATACCTCTCCAATTCGGCTGTCAGTTCTTCCCTTGTAGAAAATCTCCGTCCACCGAGGAAAATTTTCAGCTTGGGGAATAGATGAAAGTCTGATGGTGCCAAATCAGGTGAATAAGGTGGATGTGGCAACAATTCGTACCCCAGTTCATGAAGTTTTGCCATGGCAATAACACTTGTGTGCGGCAGAGCGTTGTCCTGATGAAAGATGACCATTTTCCTTGCCAAACCAGGCCTTGTTTTGTGTATCTTTTCCTGTAGTTGGTCTAGGAGGTTTGCATAGTATTGTCCCGAAATTGTTTGGCTAGTAGGAAGATAATCTATCAGCAGAATGCCGTTTGCATCCCAGAAAACTGAGGCCATGACCTTTCCGGCCAAACGCACTGCCTTTGCTTTCTTTGGTGGTGGTAAAACACCATGTTTCCACAGCTTTGACTGCTGTTTTGTCTCTGGGGTATAGTAGTCGACCCAAGTTTCATCTGTAGTCACAAACCGGCGCAAAAAATCTTGTTGGCTGCACTGAAAACGGGCCAGACTTTGTTCGGACATTTCCAATCTGGTGCGTTTATTGTCCAATGTCAAGAGCCGCGGCACCCATCTTGCGGATGATTTTTTCATACCCAATTCTTCGGTTAAAATATAATATACCCATTCAGAAGACATCCCTACAGCTTCAGCAAACTCCCGCACTTTCAGTCGACGATCCTCCATGAACATTTTATACACTTTTGCGATAAATTCTGTGGTCGTAACACTTTTTGGCCGTCCACTACGCGGATCATCATCCAAGCTCTCCCAACCAAATTTAAACTCGCTGGTCCACTTGGAAACAGTTGAAAATGAAGGAGCAGAGTCCCCCAGTGTGTTCTGAAAGTCGGCATGAATTTCCTTTGCTTTCATACCTTTCTTAACAAAGTATTTAATCACTGCTCGAATCTCAGTTTTTTCCATTGTCACAAATCACTACGCGGGAACAACTACAAAGAGTCGTCACTACCACACTCCTGCAGCTAGAGCACTGACCCGCCACGTGTTCACTCACAAATGATGTGTGATTATTGCGCGGGAACCTCGTTGCTCTAGCACTGACATCTAGCGGTGATTCCGAGAACTTTTCAACCCGCCCTCATAGTAACTGAATATGGAAGCACCTGCAGGAATTTCGACTTTTCTCCCAGGTAATACCAATATAGTTGGTCCATTATTGGACATTATAAATTTTCCAGCTAACTCATTCCTGGTTGCCAGCGTTTCACCCCAGTGTGCTAAGTTGCGTTCATCAGTGGGTAAATAGCACACCTACCAAGATGCATGGCTAGTGCGTACCGTGGAGGCTTATTCTTTATTCAAATAGTTATTTCATTCCTGCTCGGTAAGGAGCAGGCGGGCCACCAGCTAAACATGTAGCTCTTTGGCCGGTGAGTGAGTACATAAAAGTAGAATTTTGGAACACATATATAGAAGTATGTCTCGTACATACTGAAAACAAAACATAGTCAAATACAGATTGAAACAGAGAAAATGTAAAACATACACAAGTACATAACAAGGAAATAGTATGTGATTTCTTCTATTTCAGTCTATTTTTCATTGATTTCGGTTGGCACACAAAATATAAACACGCAACACATCGTACTGAAAGAGAAATGTCTTCAGTTCATCTTGACGTACGATACGAAAAACACTATGGTGGAAGCAGAAGAAAATGAACGAACACTAGTGAAACAATGAGGACGCGAAAAACACAGAATGATGGAAAATGAACACGGATAGAGATGACACTGGTGGTGCCGTAAAGCACTCAGACACAGATACTGGAGGCCGGTACCACTGACGCGAGGAGCATCATAATATCCAGTATTTAAAAAAAGTTAGAATAAAAAGGCAGAGGGACAGAGGGGGAAGTTACGTGATAGGGGTGGGGAAGAGGTAAGAGATAGCAGGAGAGCGGTCATTATTAACAATAGCAGTGGCAAGAGGAGAAAGGTTGAGGGCTTCTTTAATCGCAGAATGATTGATGGCTAGGGCAGATTGTAAGTATTTGAGACGAAGATCATGGACATGAGTAAGGATGGTGGGGAAAGAATAAAGCAGTTGGAAGTCAGCAGAAGGGGTATCAAAGGGGAGATGGTATGCAATACGCATAGCATGTCTGTCAAGTTTAAGCAAGGTCACGTGTTGTTCTCTGTCAGCTGTGAGCCAGGTCAATGAACTGTATGTTACGACAGGTCGGATAAAAGATTTATAAACTGTGAGGATTTGGGAAGGACGGAGGCCCCACGTTTTACCAGTAAGAATACGTAGGGCTCGGAAGCGTTGAAGGGCACGTTTGTAGACTTGTGTTAAATGATGTTTCCAATGAAGGTTGTTCTGGAATTGAATACCAAGGTATATTAGGGTATTAGTTTCTGTTAGTGGAGTATTATACAACGTTAAAAGAACTCTGTGACGGGGTCTAGAGAGGCGGGATTTTTTCCGAAACACAATAAATTGGGTCTTGGTGGGATTAACAGCAATATGCCAGGCGTCAAACCAGGATTCAAGAAGGGAGAGGTAGGCCTGTCAATAACGGGTAACAGTAACAGTAGTAGGTGTAAGTGCAAGGATAGCCAAATCATCGGCATATTGATAGAGTCTTAAAGAGGGGTCGGGATGTGGGGTCACATAAGTATATAAAATACATAAAAGTGGGGAAAGGGGGGAACCTTGGGCTATGCCCGCAGTCATACGAAAGGAATAGGAACGGGTACCACGGATGAGGATCTGTGTTGATCGATGTTGAAGATAGTTGAAAATAAATCGAATGATAGTGATAGGAATAGGAAGATGGCGTCTTAAAAAGCAACCCAGCATGCCAGACTGAATCAAAAGCCATATTCACATCGAGGAAAACTAAAACGGCAGTTTTACGGGGGCGAAGGTAGGCATTGAGAGAAGAGGAGATGTGAAAGAGGTGATCTTGAGTGGAACGATGGGATCGAAAACCGGCTTGAGAGGATGGAACAAGACCTAGAGAGTCGAGATAGGATGAAAGTCTCTTACTCAGAATCCCTTCTAGGATCTTGCTGAGGACAGGGAGTAAGGAGATTGGGCGATAAGACCGAATGTCAGATGGGAGTTTATGGGGTTTTAGGAATAAGAGAAGATTGGCGTTACCCCAATGATCGGGGTACGCGCCAGTATAGAGAATGTAGGTGTAAATAATGCTAAGAAGATCAAAAAGAATGGGAGGGGCTTCTTGAATATGACGATATGAGATTGTATCTGAGCCAGGGGAGGTGTTTTTCCGATGTTTCAGGAAAAGCCGGATATCATTGGGTGTAATGGGAGCATTTAATGGATGAGTATAATCAACATGAGAAAAATGAAGGAATGAAGGTTGAAGTTCAGGGAGGTTACGATCAGAGTAAGCAATGATGGTGGGTTCGTGAGGATAAGATGTGTCCTATTATTCTATCTCTTTTTCCGGTCAAATTTAGCCAAACCGTTTTTCTACGAACGAAAAAGGAGAAACACAACAACTTCGTACGATTCTACTGAAAAATTTTGTGGATAAGGGCGAATCTCTATAAAGCTATCAAAGTACTACGACACTAGAATGAACAAGAAGTATTCACGTAAACAACTGGCCACCCGAACAGTTCCAAGAGTATACTTTACAACACGACCAGCTAAACATGAAACTCCACTTGATGCTTCAGTTTTCGTTTATGGGCAACTACTTTTCTTAATTCAAAAGAAAACAATTATTTACAGGGTAGAAGTTCTCCGGCAGAGCGCGATGCACTTGGCATAAAAAGAAGAGGTTCTCATAAGACGACCATTCTCTGTTAGCCGTTTACTTCGCTGCTCTCCCTTCCCTCTTCTTCTTTATTCTCAGCTGGGCTCTGCTTCAGCACTTGTACCCCGTCTCTACTGTATTTCAAAGAGAATGAGTATTTGCTGTATTTGCTACTACATGCCAAGGATCATATAAGAGACCTACATGCTGTCATGCTGTTTTACAGGGCGCTCCGATGCGCAGTTGTTTCTTGTTGCATTTTTAATTATATTTGATTATATTTATAACCCAGTAACAGCGTTGGTGACATCAGACGGGAAAAGGGTTAAAAAAAGAGACCGCATTTTCGCCCAGAGTGTAGTACATCGCTTTTATTTTTTAATATAAGGTAAAAATAAAATATGCTAAAAAATTCAGGGCGTAAAACAAATGAATAATGTCGGCGGGATGAAGGGGGGGGGGGGGGGGGGTAATAGGCGATACCAACGAGATAGCTCGTTGGGAGATACATAGAAAATATTCCATTCCTCCTCTTCTCCTTCATTTTTCACTAAGGGTCTCTTCTTATTTTTAAAAGTACATTTTACTTTTTATGCCATATACGGTCCAAGAGTCGGATCGCACACCGTACGACAAAAGGCCAAATAACGTGTGGAAATGGTGCGTGCAGACCATACGGTTGTTCACCCTGGTAGGGGACGATGATAATTTCTAGAGTTGGTGTCGGTGTCGTATGTACTCGATTATAGAAATGTGCGGTACTATACAATGTTCATCGGGTAGAGCAACCATATGTAATGGTGAAATAAAATCTCTTGTTATACAAAACAGGAAGAATGAGGTTGAGTTGAAGAAATACTTTCTATTCATATGATATCTTGGTATTACTACTCTCACTATTATAACAAATACTTTGGAATAAATAATGATGTTCTTTCAATAAGTGACATTCTTGATGATGTTTTTCTTTTAACATTGTAACAATATACAATGAGAATTTTTGGAAGCTGCAACAAATGGAGCTGATAAGTAAATAAATAAAGATTTGTGATGAGCGATACCGTGATTTGTGAGTCGCAGCGTGATTTGATATCGTGATTTTCTGATATCAGTGATTTTTAGTCGTGACGTGATCACAATCACCGCATCGTCCGTGCTGCTTGTTATTTGTAGCTTGTGATCAAAAGAATGCCTTGTTATTGTGACTAGGCTATCTCTGTGTAAACATTTATAAGAAAATCAGCCACCTAAGGTTTTGCATTTAATAAACAGCCTACATTTTGGTTGCATTACAGACACGGTCGTTGCCAATTTACTTCTAGGCCTACAAACATAATCATTTTATTATTTACATTCGTTTTTTGTAGACATGCCGAAGTTCAACCAATATGTCAAGGAAAAAATAGGATCAATATTGGCAACAGTCGTGTTTTATACTGTAACCGATTATTTGGTATGTGCTAGGAAATGAAATTCTACACATTTATCTGGCACAAGTGAAAAATATAATGATGATGAATGACTATTCTCAGCCACCTAATGTAAGGTTAACGATACCAGTGCACCTTTCCCTAGATACCAGTACCGGCAGTAATTTAGAAAAATGTATGGTATGGAAAGGCGTTGACCCAGCTGCGTGAGGGCAATTGGGAAGCTACAATGAGCAGCGCTCTCAGAGGCACGGCAATACACTTGAGGGATGTGACGTGCTGACCACACGGCTATCTAATATCTGCAAGCCTAGAGCTGCGCAGCAGCTGTAAATGAAAGCCAAGACCTTTCGAGGCCCGGAGTGTTCTTGTTCTTAATTAACTTTAGAGTAATAGTGGTTTAAATGAAATAATTCAAAATTACAAATTTTATTCATTAGCTATTCCTTATCTTAGTCTGTAATTTTCATCACATTATTGTGTTTTAGATTTCACAAGAGCATGTTGATAGTGCGAGTCACAAAGCAAAATCAACCATGAAAAGTAACACTGGACAGACTCTGCTCACACAATCCGCAGTAGTTTCTATGCTCATATGTTTAGAGCCCTAGTTGCTGAAAATATCCCCTGGAATTCTGTGCATAGTCATGTTTTCAGAGATTTGTTTACAGAAATACACCAACAACACATACTTTCAACATCTACATTAAAGAAAAACTACTTAGATATAGGAGGTAATTTTGCCAGTCACAGAGGATATTTGGGAGTCCTTACATAGGGTTGTATGTGGACAAAACCAGCAACTCTGTGGGCAGGTACATTGCTAATCTTATAGTAGGAAAACTGGAACCCCATTGGCATTTACTGCTCTCCTTTGTTCTAAGCAGCGTCAGAAAATAGAGCAAAGCATTGTGTACATCATCAACAAGGGGTTCCAGTTGTTGTATCCTGGGAGTGTTGATGATTATAAAGACCTTCTCCTTGTCTCCAATGCTGCTTCCTACATGATTGCTACTCTACCTCTCGTTAAAACTTTCTACCCTTCTTTAATGTTCATGTTACTTGCATGGCCCATGCCTTGCACAGACTCACAGAAATAG
This sequence comes from Anabrus simplex, assembly GCF_040414725.1. Taxonomy (NCBI): domain Eukaryota; kingdom Metazoa; phylum Arthropoda; class Insecta; order Orthoptera; family Tettigoniidae; genus Anabrus; species Anabrus simplex. The sequence continues at coordinate 13,582,033 of NC_090276.1, forward strand.
TTAGAGCCAAGTTGCCTGCAGTAAATAATCTGATTTCAACAACAAAGAGAGTGTTCTGTAAACTTCCATCAAGAATAGCCATCTTCTGAGAGAAAATCCCCTCTATTCTTTTCCACCACAGCCAATCATCAGCCGTTGGGGTTCCTCACTGGAAGCTGCCCTGTATTATATGGAACATCTGTGATAGACAAAATGCCTCTAACAGACAACTCTGCATGTGTGTCATATGGGCAAAGATCTGCTAAAGGATTATTCCAGTGTTCAGAGAGACATTGCATATATTCAGGCAAATTTTTCATTTCTTCCAGTCAATCATTACAAAAATAGAAAAATAGATATATTTTGTAATTGAGGAAGCTGAGAATATTATACAAAGTACTAGGGGTAAAGTAAGGGATAAAATAAAAGACAGGTGGGCTAGTGTATTGCAGAAGAATCTAGGTAATTCAGTGCAGGAAAGGGTACATCAGGTAATGGATGGGGAAAAGTAGACCTACCTAGTGAAATTGAACTGAAAAATGTAGGTAAATTTTGCTATGCCCCTCCCAACATCTGTGAGTGTAAAGCACATTTTTTCTGCTTTTAAAATTGTTTTAACAGACAAAAGACGCAGCCTGACTGTGGAAAATTTGGAGAAGATTATTGCTATGTACTGTAAAGCAAAGTACGACTGAAAAGTGCAGTAGGAATGTTCCTCACAAATAAATACGCATACCAGTACTCCGCATTTAATTTAATTTTAGTACAGTACTGATGAAATTTTTTTTTTGTTTCCTAATCCATAGCTGTTTGTAATAAATGCCTGTTTAATTATGCCTTCATTTTGCAACTATTCCTATTTAGAAAGGGTAGCCTATACCACATTACTGTACTTAACGTAAAAAAAAAAATATATATATATATATATATATATATATCACATTACAGTGTAGGTCTATATTGTCATATTTTAGTCTATTTTCTGCCTATTTTTAAAGCATATTTGAAGTGCCTATATTCTCTTTTAAAAACCTATTTACTTGTTTAAAAGGCCTTTTTAGGTGCCTAAAACATTTTTTTAGAGTCTAAAATCCCAGGTCTGTATCATCAGATACATGCCGATTGTTGACTACTGCTTTCTGGCAAAGCAAGTGAGAGGTGCTTGCATTCCAAATGTTTATTCAGATTTGAAGTACTTCTTTTTAAGACAATTTCTGTTTGCACATATTACATAATGTGAAATTTTCATCCATTTCTTTAAAGGACTACTACAGGTCACTGTTCTTCCTTTTTCTAGAAAATGCCTTTCAGTCAACTTGCCTCCTAATACTGAGCTCCAGTGACAATATGCCCCCGGGCATTCCAAAATACAGGAGAAATACATGTTTGTTACTATTCTAGGAGAATCCCGTGTACCACGATTTTTTTGAACGCGCGCTTAAAAATAATACCACACTGCGAGTCAACTGACAATTTCCTGAAACTGATATTGCAAGCGATGCCGAGGATTATAAATGTTTCAGTTGTTAATATATTCGGGAGGAACGTGCTCAATTCCTACAAATACATTATATACTGAACGATATGTTGACGTCCTTAAAAAATGAAATCAACAAATGTCCATACTGTTGGTTATCATGGCGATGCTGCTTCCTTGAACGCATCGCTTCGCGTGGATACCGTTGCGGCAGCACATGTCGTGATATCGCGACTGATCACAACATCGATCACAGTCACAGTTCAGGCAAGACCGACTCCAATCCTCAGACCAAGACCAACTACAATTACATCAGACCGTAATCCAGGAAAAACATGGCGGACATCGGTGGGCGATATGAGAGGTTGAGGGCAAGGTTATGCGTGTTTATTCCGAGTCATCTAAAGAAAAGATCACAAGTCGAACGTCATGAAATGCAACTCATTAACTCGAAATATGAATAATTAAATACGATATATAGATGTCAACAAAGAACATTATTAACCTTACATGAAATATTATGACACCACTATTAACCACCGCCCATTATGTAAAACACGCAAACAAATTTCTCCAACAATATTTCAACCCTCCAAAATCCACCTGTATTGTTGAGTAGGTACAAGCGATATTTGTATGATACACTTGGCCATCTAAAGAACTCGTTACCTTATAACTCACCAGAATTGACGGCAAAATTGTATATTACATAAAAAAGAACATAATCCTCATGTTCACTCACGGGAAAGGGGTTAGGTTTAGTTTACGCACGTTCATTGTAAAACGTTGAAAATTAATTACATCATTCTTGCACCACCGTTTAATTTCGTCTCTAAATCATAAATCTTGGTCATGATTTTCCGGATGTTTTTGGGACTGATTTAATTTTCTTTGCAGTAAGGCACGTTGGCTGATAGGGCAAATGCTAGGATAGGCATCATTAGTTTTAACTTCGGAAGTTTGCGCGGCACTCGAATTAGATCACCACCTTCTACGGGTATATAATGTTTTCCCTAACAATACATTTGATTTCAAAAATGATAAAACGATTAATGTACACAGCATTATTAGGCCTATGATTCGGTTCGAAGTTTTCCTTACGAATGCTCTTAACCCAATTTTGCCTTTTGGAAACGGGAACACTGAAACTCTTACTTACATCCAGGCACACAGCACATTAAACTATAAACATATTGCATAGGTAACTAAAAATGAAGAAAATACTTTCAGAGAACAACACGAGAATGAACGTTAACCTAATCACCGCCGATATTGTTGGAATAAATAAGTTCTTTGAGAACAAACAGCTTCTTACGGCACTGAAAGAGGATCTATAACCTTCTTAAGACCATAAATAAATATAATGTACGATTAATAATATTCAAATTTCCGTAAATATTTGGTAACAACACGACTTTCACAAATCAAAACAAACGCATGCTAACACTCCAGCTGCCGCCATTATGGACAGTTTCGATAGGTCGGTTAAGGTCTGAGATATTGTAGTTGGTCTTGCTCAGACCTTAATGCTACTCTCGATCGTTCAAAGATGGCGAATCGAGTAGCCGAAATTGTTGGAAATGTGGGTTTGTTTTGGTTTGTTGTTATCGTATGTAGTCAGTGTAATTTTATATTCTACAAATAAACTAACATTTATCGTCAAATTTAATGAGTGTGCGAGTGCATTTATATGAGTCGGTGGGTACATAGGATCTGTAATTATACGCAGTAATGTGAAAATGTGCTTGTTTTGATCGTATTTTTACTCATTAAAAAACATGAGTGCACTAGGTGGACCAGTTTTTAGTCTAACTATGGCAATGCCTCTCATACAACTATTCTTAAGTTTCCTACGAAATAGAGCATTAGAAGAGAAATCGATTAGGAATATACATCGTGATTATTTTGAAGTCCATGGCAAAACCGTACCGTGCATACATCATTTTGAGAATAAGTCTGAGGTTAGGAAATCTAGTTCTCTACTTCCAAACTATTCGTGTTCCTTGAAAAATATTAACTTAGACACTGACGGAATAACACAATATCAATTATATTCTATCTATGTGATTCAAAGTGTCTAGTGATTTAGATGCAAGTGTATTTTACAATAATCTGTGCTTTGCCTGCGGAAATGTTTGGCTGGAACTTGGAGTATAACAAAACTTATAAGTATGACAGATGGAGCAATCTGTATACTGTTACACAAAAGAAATAGTGACTTAGAGGGATTAGCTGGGTTTGTAACGTAGGGTATTACACTACCAACACCTTCCGATTCATGCTATGTCTGTTATCAAGCAGACTGTGCCGAACTGAAGCTCATGCATGTGGTTAAATATCAATGTTTAGTCGATAGAGTTTTTCCACCCATGTTATTTAATGGGTAAAAACCTATTAGGCTATATATTTAGTGTCTGAACGTTTCATTACTAAGGTTACTACCATTGCGTGAAGTGCTGTTATGTCATATGTCAACATTATATTAACATCATGTTAACAATCATTTCGGGTGTACTTGATCTGAGTGACACCGAGCTCGAAAGCTGCAGTCGCTTAAGTGCGGCCAGTGTCCAGTATTCGGGAGATAATAGGTTCGAACCCCACTGTCGGCAGCCCTGACGATGGCTTTCCGTGGTTTCCCATTTTCACACCAGGCAAATGCTAGGGCTGTACCTTAAGGCCACGGCCGCTTCCTTCCCACTCCTAGACCTTTCTTGTCCCATCGTCGCCATAAGACCTATCTGTGTCGGTGCGACGTAAAGCAATTAGCAAAAAACTAGCAATGATCTGAGTGACTCAGACGGTTAAGGCGCTGGCCTTCTGATCCCAAGTTGTTGATTCGATCCTGAGTCAGTCCGGTGGTATTTGATGGTGCTCAAACACGTCAGCCTCGTGTCGGTAGATTTACTGGCACGTAAAGGAACTATTGCAGGACTAAATTTCGGCATTTCGACGTTTCCGAAGCCCGTAAAAAATGTAGTTAGTAGGACGTAAAGCGAATAACATTATGATTTCGGGTGTACTTCCCATTCATTGGGTGGTGAATTTAAGAAATTATCTACCACTTCAAAACTAAGGCAACAAGTTATGTTTGTGTTTCACAGTTCTCACGAGAGCGAATAAATCGAGGAATTTCGCACCTTCATTTTGAATATTTCAGAATAAATTATGCTAGAAATATCATTATAACAGTTTTATCACGCATTTTCATCTATCCAGCGAAGTGAAATCTAAGAGAAAACGTTATTTGACGAATTGAAATGTCTAAATAATCAGCTTGTTGGTCTCTTTTCTAGTAGAATATATGTGATTCTAGTTGATTATATGTGGTGCGTACTTGTTGGCGAAGCGTTTTCATACGTGTAAAAGTGATTTTCCTTACGATGTTACATTTATCATATTAAATTACCGCCGTTTATATAAAATGCACGTGCTATTTTCGTGTTAGCCAATACCAGCAATCCGGCTACTTCGGCCGCCATGTTTTTCTTATATTACGGTCTGAGGATTGGAGTCGGTCTTGGTTTAGGTAGCAACATTCTAGTTCGGTATATGGAGTTAAGAGAGCGTACGGTGATCACTTGAAGTGAAATCTTGAAATCACGGCTGATCACAGTGATAGCGTAGAAAGTAACAGTCGTTACTCGTGATTTATTGATATCAGTGAAAAAATCACAGTTCGTGAAATATCGCCCTTCACTAATAAAGATTTTACTGCAGCCAATGGCCATTAAAATGTGTTTACATGACGAATTACATCAAATAGAATTTGGTTAGTCCCATCTGTCTTTTAGTACACGTCATCACATGATATAAGTCGCAAGTTTTCTCGCACAGAACACATATACATTCCTTTCTCGGGGTGTGGAAAGTTTTGTTAGCACACACACGATGATAAAAACCGTGAGTTGCTAATCTAGTCACTATCTGCCTGTGTTCATAGTTTGCCTTCATCCAATCCGTACTGGTCATAGCCTCTGTGGTGTAAAATGTTTCCCATATATCTCCCTTCTTGGTTTGCAGCTCTGTTTGTAACTGGTTGAATGCATCTGTAGACGGCAATATTAGTTTGTGACGTAGTTCTTCTGTATACAAGGATTCAAGATGGCGCCGAATGAGACGGTAGAGTAAAGTTGCTCTTGCTGTTCCCTGTTTAAATTGCAAGTTAATCAGCTGAAAGTGCTAATCCGTGTTAAAAAAAAGTGATATATTTAAGTGCCTTCTTCTTTAAAAAAATAATCATCATGTCGGTAAAGGAAGTAGCGAAGAAGATATCGGCTTTCGAAGATAGCATGAAAGACTTTCAAGCTCGCCTAGACTCAGCAGTCAGTGCCGCTAACCCACCGAACGTGCTTCAAGCGCTTGGTGCCGAGTTCCAGGAATTCAAGAAACAGGCCAGCGAAGACATCTCCATGCTTAAAGGGGAGTTGAAGGCTCTTGAAGATCGGCTCCAGAAACAAGACGACGCGTTGGACGAGGCCGAACAGTACAGTCGCCGGAACTGCCTATTATTGCATGGTGTCCCGGAACAGCCGTCCGAGGACGTCTACATTAAAATGCTGGACACAATGAAAAATAAACTTTCGGTTGAACTTTCAATTCTTGATGTGGATCGCTGCCACAGGCTAGGCCGCCGAAATAGAACGTCTGCTGAAGTGGTCTCACAGGGAAATCGGCCTATCATTATAAAGTTCCTACGATACCATGATCGTGATCGAGTGTGGCGTGCAAAGCGAGCTTTGAAGGGCAGTGGGCTCATGCTAACTGAGTCACTCACAAGTGCGAGAAAACATATACTTAATCAGGCAAGGGATTTATGGGGACTGCAGAAATGCTGGACTCAAGATGGACGCATTTGTGTATTAAGAGAAGATGGAACCAAATCTCAGATATCCACGATGCCACAGTTAAAAAACATTGCAGGGAGTAGGATGAACTCGTGAAATTAAGAGAAAGAAATTATGTGTGTAGTACCGATAATTAATTTATATTTGTGTGTGTGTATGTGTGTGCTTGTGAAAGTCAGTGAATCTACTCACCAGGTTGCTGGGGTAAGCTTATTTTACATCTTACTTAACTTTTGTTTTTCATACTGCTTACTTTCATATGATTGTTGACCAGTATAACGGTAATACTATTGACCTGCATTCCTCTCCACAGCCCTCACCCTCCCCTTCTCTTTCGTCCCTACCACCTTCAACAGGACTTGTGTTGCAAGAGCAGCTCAATAGCCACCCGCGATCGTTACATTGTTGTCACCTAAATGGCCAGTCATTATTAGCTCATATAGAAGAGGTTCAGGCTATTTTTGAAGTGAACAATGTACATATTATTGGAATCAGTGAAAGCTGGATGCGTACAGACATGCCGTCATCGACAGCTAACCTTGACAGATACTCAATATTACGCCATGACCGCATTGACAAAATAGGCGGTGGACTTCTACTTTATTACAGAAATGACCTGAAATGTAAGATAATTTCCACTTCTGACCCACGACTTACACTGCGACCGGAATTTATGTTTGTAGAATTAGACTGCCATAAAAAGATATTGATAGGGATTGTATACAAGCCGCCTAAAATAAGACAGACTGATGATTTTGAAGAGGCATTAGCAAATCTTATCTCGGCATACGATGACATTATAATCATGGGCGACTTTAACACTGACCTTTTGAAGCAGACTAGTGACGCGAACAATCTACTGAATTTATTTATCGCTACAAACATGACAATTTTACCCCTCAACGCTACTAATCATGTTCATTACTCTGACCGCACAAGTCATACCTTAATTGATCTTCTTGTGACAAATCAACCTCAAAAAGTAATTAAGCACGGACAGATCCCTGCTCCTGGCATCTCTTCACATGACCTACTGTACGTGTGTTATTCTACTCGAATATCTAAGTACAAACCACGCTACATTACAATACGGGACTTACGACATATGGACCGGAATAAACTACGCTACGATGCATATAACTTGCCTTGGGATAGTATACGTAATTTTCAGAACATTAACTCTAAAGTAAACAAATTCAATTCACTGGTACTGGAAATATTTGACAAGCATGCACCAAAGAAACAGGTAAGAATCACCCGCCATTCTTCCGCTTGGCTAACGGCCGAGATAAGATCTGCTATGGCCAGTCGTGACAAACTGTACAGACAATACAGACAGACGCATGACACAGATGATTTCCAGCAATACAAGATTCTGAGAAACAGAACCAAGCAGTTAATTAGGAATGCTAAATATAAATACTTTCAGGAACTGATGAACAATAACAGCCCGAGACAAAAATGGAATAAATTACGCACGTTAGGTATAGGTAAAGCCGTAGAGCAACATTTGCCAAGCATATCGCTAGATGTTTTAAATGATCATTTCGCACGGCCAAGAATAGCCTCTACCTCCTTCCCAGAAAATTCACTACCCTTGTTACAAGAGCAGCCTGTGTATGAGAAATTCTCTTTTAGAAATGTCAGCTCGAATGAAGTTAAACGTGTGATATACGCTATAACATCTAATGCCACAGGTAATGATGACATTCCTATATCGCTGATTAAGGATATCTTACGAGCTGTTCTGCCAATACTAACTCATATATTTAACTACTGCCTGACAAACGGAGTTTTCCCAGATGTTTGGAAAGATGCACTAATTAGACCCATCCCGAAGAGCTCCGAGTTGGATTCTCCTTCAGGTTATCGTCCAGTATCCATTCTACCACCCTTATCCAAGGTGCTTGAACGTCTAGTTCATACACAAGTTACTGAATACCTTACCAAGCATTCCCTCTTGAATCCCTTTCAATCCGGCTTCAGGAAAGGACATAGCACTGCGACAGCTTTACTACGAGTGACAGATGATATCAGACGTGCAATGGACCAACGGGACGTGACTGTATTGACATTATTAGATCTCAGTAGTGCCTTCGACACTGTTAATTCTCAGTTACTACTGCAGAAACTTCGAGAGCTAAATTTTAACAGTGTATCACTTCCTTTCTTTTTATCTTATCTTGAAAATCGCCGGCAACGTGTAACAGTTGGAAATTTGAGTTCAGGATGGCAAAGGAAGACCCTCGGCGTCCCTCAGGGGTCGGTTCTCGGACCACTGCTATTTATCATCCAAATTAATGATATATCAAAAGCTCTTAAATTCTGCAAATTGCAAGTGTACGCGGATGATATACAGATTTACTATCATTCAAAACCGAGTGATATTGATACTGCAATTACTAAAATAAATTCTGACCTTCAACATCTTAGTGACTATGCAAATAAAAACAGTTTATTAATGAATCCAAATAAGACTCAAATTATTATTATCGGTACCAGTAAAAACCTTTATTCCCTCAAGCAACAGAACATCCCCCCAATAATTTTAAACAATAAAATCATACCCTACTCTACTTCAGTGACCAACTTAGGAATTATCATGACTGAGACTCTAAACTGGACTCAACATGCAATAAAGTACATAAAAGCTTATATCCCCTGAAACGGTTTGCTAATATATTTTCTGTTCGACTTAAAGTACAAATAATTCGCTCTCTTATACTACCTATATTTGACTACTGTGACACTGTGTTGACTGGAATAACCTGGGACAGTAACAATAAACTGGACCGGAGCCTGAACAGCTGCATAAGATATATCTTTAATCTGCGATATGATGCTCATATATCACCATATTATAAGGAGCTGTCGTGGCTTCGAGTGCACCAGCGCCGTGAACTTCACATGCTATCGCTTCTGCACAAAGTTCTTTCCACTAATACTCCCGACTATCTGTCTTCATCTTGTTCTTACCTCTCGTCCTATCATGAACACAATACAAGATCTGGTTCCTCTCTTGCCATACCTATAAACCGCACTGCCGTGTACAACCGCTCCTTCATAATCTCTGTGTCTAGGTCATGGAATTCGCTACCTGCGAACATTAGAGAAATTCCTTCTCATCGCAAGTTTAAAGTGGCTTGCCGGGAGCATTTGCTGGGTAGATCCCGCTGACTTGCTGGATAATTGTTGAGTGAATGAAGGAATGAATGGGATGAATGAATGGATTACTGCAGTTACATAATTTAAGGGTACGTTATTTTGTGTATTTTAAAGTTAAGGATTCTTTCATTATTATTATTATTATTATTATTATTGCTATTAGTATTATTTGTTTTATTTGTATTCGAAATTATAAGTTATGTATATGTATACTCATCTAGTGGTTAAGTGTAAGAGAGGGCCTTGAGCCCTAACTTCGCCACCAATAAAGGCATTATCTATCTATCTATCTATCTATCTATCTATCTATCTATAAAAGAGTTCTCTTGTCAGCTCGTAACATAGTCTTGAAGGAGTGAATTTGGACAAACATAATACCTTTTTCATGTAGATTGCTTTTACACCTTCAATGTCTCGAATATTTCCTTTAGTGAGATGTTCCCATATCAATTCTAGTCCATGCGTCATTATCGGAGATATTTTTGCATGGAACAATTTCATAGCGACTTCAACCGAAAGTTTGCGTAAGATCAAGATGTCATTCATTGCTATTACGGCCGCAGCCACTCTATCCTTGATGTGTCTGGTATAAGTAGTTCCTGACGTCTGTAATGTAATGCCCAAATATTTAAAGTTGTTTACTATTGGCATAGTTTCTCCTCCATTTTCATACTGAATTGTCTCTTTTAATGCTGTTCTGCCTCCCTTGCGGAAGATCATCTGTACCGTCTTTTGTCGATTAATTCTGAATTTATTGTCTTCTGCCCAAATGTTCAGCTTGTTGAAAGCAGCCTGTAGTTTTTCGTGTGTTTTTGATACGAGTACCATGTCATCTGCATACATGTATATATGTACCTCGTCGCCTTCGACCTTTATACCCACTATAAAGCTTATAAGTAAATGTAATCTGCTAGTGTTTGGGAATGTTAGTGAGTGATGGTCTAGCGACGGAATCGAGTAATGTGCTCTTAGAATCGGTATACTCGAGTCCAAGCAACTTGTGTCTAGCGCCTGACAACGTGAAGCCGCTCGGGCAAAGCCTACTAGATATAGCGTAGGCAACGGCTCGGGTGAGATCTGTCGGCTATACCGTTGCCTACGAGATATACAAGGCCGGGAAGTGTGCGCTAGTTCTGAGCATAAAAACCGTCCACAACCAGGTTCGTAGTACCGCCGCCGCCGCCCGCCAAATGTCTCGACATCTTGCTATAGTTTTCATGTGCTGTAGTGTATTAACATATGGAGAAAAGTGTTTTTAATACGTTTACTTATAGATTTCACTTACCGTTAGTGTTCAAACGAACTCTAAGTAAATTTCATATACTCTATAAAATATGGTATATCGTACTGTAAGTCCAATTCGTAAAAAAAAAAGGGAGACTATTGGAATTTTCAATCATTTCCAGCCGATCCAGTTTTAAAGGAGAAGTGGATAATTGCTACATCCAGACGGGGGTAAGGGGGCAAATTAGGTTCGCTTTGGTCGCCTGGGACGTCATCCAGAGTCTGTAATTTACATTTTAAATATTGAGACTTCAGATTAAGGGTTACAAATTCATTAGATCACTTCACTACATCCGACTACCGCATCAAAAGACACCAATTAGGCCTATGTTGACTTTTCGAATCGAAGAAAACTAGAATAACACTCCTCACTAAAGATCCCCCTGTGGGTGGGGGCGGTAGAATAACACCCACGCTATCCAGCCTATCGTAAGAGGCGACTAAAACGGGCCCCAGAGGCTCTGAACTTTGGAGCGTGGGTTAGCGACCACGGGAACCTTAGCTGAATCCTGGCATTTCTTCCACTTACTTGTGCTAGGCTCCTCACTTTCATCTATCCTATCCGACTCCTCTTGGTCAACTCTTGTTTTTTCAACCCCCCACGGTATTAGGTTCCCCAGTCCTAGGGATCCTTTCATTTTCACGTGGTCCTTGTCTTCCTTTGGCCGATATCTTCACTTTTTAGGTGTCGGATCCGTTCATTTTTTCCCTCAGATTAGTGTTATATAGGTCGGTTGCCCAGTTGTACTTCCCCTTAAAACAATAATCACCACCACCACCACCTCATTGAAGGAAACCTCCATTACGAAGCCATGAATTTGACATGCGTGGAGGAAACGTTAGGATCCCTTATCATAGATGAAATGGCTATCAAGCCCAGAGTACACTATGATCGTAATCCTGATCAGCAACAGTTCTGGAAATAGGCCTACTTGATGAGACGCTCGAAGGTAAGCTAACTAATCAATTCGCGATTATTCTATTTTCTTTCTGATGTACTATTTTTAATAGGCCTAAAATATCTGGAAGTTTTTTGCTATTGGCTTTACGTCGCACCGACACAGATAAGTCTTATGGCGACGATGGGATAGGAAAGGGCTAGGAGTGTGAAGGAATCGGCCGTGGCCTTAATTAAGGTACAGCCACAGAATTTGCCTGGTGTGAAAATGGAAAACCACGGAAAACCATCTTCAGGGCTGCCGACAGTAGGATTCGAACCCACTATCTCCCCAATGCAAGCTCACAGCTGCGCGCTCCTAACCGCATCTTAGATGCTATTGATATTAAGAATGACACCATACCTTTTCAGAAAAACCTGTCACTCTGGAGTTGTCTTCCTTGGCCATGATATGTGGTTATCTCGTAGGAGTTGCGGAAGAAAATTCCAACTGTCAATCATGCTTGGGACAGATATCCTCGGCCACTACTGACAGTCCATTGATGTGCCTCATTAGCAGGGGCGTATTTTCCTTGCATGCAAGGCATTCATTGCATGCGTTGCGATAGCGCGAAGAACTGTCTGAAGTACGATTTTAGGTTGTTTCAAGTCAAGTATTATTAATTTCATCTCTCAGAAGTTTAAAAGTTCCGCTCAACTTGCATCAGTTCCGTTGCTTGACTACGTGTGGCGCTGCTGTAGTCTCGCCATCTACTCTACCGTAGAAAGAAAGAGAGAGCAAATGTAGAAGTTACGAACGCGACGCATTCAATCTTAAAATTGCATTCGGTGGCAGACGTAGTTCTGAAACCCTCCGCATGACGTCACTGCACTTTAATCTTTGTCACCATTCACCTGCTACCCTCGGCCAACTGCTAACAGCTTTGAAGAAAGGCGGAATGTCCAAGCTAACGTCGAGTGCGAGATGAGCTTTCTCCAGGACGAATCCAATACAGCTGCTCCATTTTCCAAGACTGGCCTTAACGACGATAACCAACACCTCCTAGATATATAAGGCCTCACAACTGTTCTGGGAATATACTGTGACGTCAAAATCGGGAGGCAAGCTTGAACCTTTTCAGTAATAACACAGCAATGAGTTTGGCCATGTAACGCTGAAATTAGAAGAGTTTTAATTCGTTTAATGGTGCCAATTGTTAATACCGTTGTACGTAATGGTACTGATGTGTTGCGTACTCAACTTTAAGGAGAATTCCGGCAGTGATAACGAAGTGCATGCATTAAGTTTACGAAAGACGAGGTTATGCGGCAGATATGTTTACGTGCAATTCCAAGACAAGACTACAGATTTACTAATAACTCAATGGTGAGTAACTATTATTATTACATTCTCACACAATCATAATGAGTATAGGCCTTTGACGTATTTAACTACACGCAACAGCTAGTGATATGTAGGCATATTTACTCTTTAATGATATAAGGTTATATTAGATCGCAATCATGGGATACATTATTTCAACGGTATTATTATTATTATTATTATTATTATTATTATTATTATTATTATTATTATTATTATTATTATTATTATTATTATTATTATTATTATTATTATTATTATTATTATACGGATTAAAACATACCACCTACAGGAGCTGCTGGTGTAGGCCGATTCACTCTGTAAATGCACGAATTTCGCTCACGGTGATACATTATTTTACAGGTATGCCACAGACATTTCAAAGTCGGTGATATTTTATGGGAAGTAACTGGTACTGATCCTGCCAGAATGTGACTATAAATATGATGGGCAGTTGGAAAAGATATAAGCCACTGCTGTCTCTGACAATCATGGTCTTGGAAGAGGAGTAGTTAAAAGAACCAGGCAAAAATGTAGAATAGAAAGGAGCAATAAACAGAGCCATTGAAGATAGTACATATCTCATACACAGAATTTCAACACAGCTGAAAAGTACAATAAACACGTTGTTACCTGATGGTTGTTGTACTGTGATGAAGGGAACGTAAGTAATTTTTCTGTACGTCGATACATCAAGGCAACCATACTGCATGGCATATGTAATCTTATAAGACATGGCCTTTATTCTAAACGGTTTTATTAAAGTAAAAATATTTCTAATGTATATGTGGACAAAATTACTAATATAAATGCGGTATATTCTTTAGTTACAAAACACCATACACTCATTCCTTGTGATGCAGCTAACAATGTGTAGAAAGATTCAATAAATAAGTTAATTCTAGTCCTAGTTGGTGAATTGGACACCGAGGATGATGTCCCCACAGTTAATTTAATAGCCATAGTTAAAACATTTCTTAGTTCATAAAGGAGTATGTGCATGATTTTCTTGTTATTTGTTCAACCTTCTGTCTGATATCTCCTCATGTTTACAAATTTATGGCCGACCCCGTGGTGAGGGGATATAATGCCTGCCTCTTACTCGGAGGCCCCGGTTCGATTCCAGGCCAAGTCAGGGATTTTTACCTAGATCTGAGGGCTGGTTTGAGGTCCACTCAGCCTGCATGTTTACATTTGCGAGCTATCTGACGGTGAGATAGCGGCCCAGGTCTAGAAAGCCAAGAATAACGGCTGAAAGGATTCGTCATGCGGAACCCAAGACACCTCGTAATCTGCAGGCCTTCGGGCTGAGCAGGATCAAGGCCAAGCCCTTCAGGGCTGTTGCGCCGTGCGATTTTTACAAATTTATGAGACAGTAGCAATTTAATGTTGCCACAATATGTCAATACTTTTAAAAGAGTAGGCTCCAGTCCGAATGGTAGTCCAATATTAGGTTAGAAACTTACATACTTTCTGGAATACATAAAGGTTTCGAACAGAATTACAAATTAGTAACATTGATGGTAGGTGAAATTCTCATTAAACCATACATGAACTTCAAGAGAGGAAACATTGTAGGCTCATGTGCAAATACTGCCAGTGATGCTACATCAGCTTAGATGTTAGGCCTATGCTAATATTATACGTGCTAGTTTTCTTTTAAGATCACGTAATACCTATTTAAATTGAAATATGTTTGTAACATTCTGTTGTGATGTTAGCAATTCGGCCTAAGTGAGTTAACATTGCAAAATGCTGTCGTGTTTTACAACTGTCTGCTGTTTATCTTTAATGGCAGAGTCACTAAAATACGGTAATAACGACAGTATAATTCAATATCCTTCAAATTTGAAACGCTATTTGTTAGTAAATAAATTATTCCATTGGCAAAAAATATTAAATTCATGTCTGTGTTTATCTATGTTCCGCGTTTCTCTGCATTGCCATCGCCTCCGTAGCGTGACGTCACTACGCTGTTGTTAGGCCTTATTATCTAGGAGGTGTTGCGATAACCAGCCCAAAGCTGTGTGGAGGATGTTTGGATTTAGATGTTGTTGCTATTAATAAATGCAAAGGTAGAATGTCCTTTTAGTCATCTGAATTTGGTGAAAATAGAGATGCATAACAGATGCCATAAACGCTCTTGAAAGTGTGAGGAAGACCTGTTATACATAATTATGAATTCTATGAAAATGCTTTGCGTAAACAGGAACCTCAGCTGCATATTCTTATCATTTTAATTAGGTATGTTGTAGTTATTCATCCACTTAATCCTTCAACATTCTCCCATGTAGACCTAGTTCCAAAAATTTCATGTATTGACATTTTATCCCAATTAGTGACTTCATGATAGTTGGCAACACTAAATCTAGCAGCTGCCCAAGTTCAGGAAAATACCCAACATGCACTTAAACTCAGCAAATAGGAATATTCAGTTTACAGTATTATTGGCTTTCTTGCATAAACAAATAAGAAAATAACACACATATTAATATTTCTACATTTTGTTAATGTGGAGAAAAATATTACATTCAACTGAACACAATTTATAGACTAATCTAACAGTAAAGTTAGGGCATATAAGCTGGGATAAAAACTTTTATAACGCAGGATACAATTTCATCAAATAAAATGGGCAGTTTTCATATTCCTTAAATCACTCCAAATAAAAAAAAATCTATTTGATTATATATCCAATTACCAGGCTATATCACCGTTGCGTCTGAAAATATTGCTGAGAATGGTGTCGAAGAAGTACTGACACGCGGCAGGTATACCAGTAATAATGATAATTCTTTGATAGAATTTCGCACAATATTGAACCTTAGATAACTGAGCTTTACAGGCCATAGTTCTAACCTTAAATATTTCACACGATGTTTGGGGCACCACACAATGATTGTAAGAAATTTTCATTTTCTTCTGGCGAGTTTGCTGAAGAGCAATTCAGTAAACTGATGGAATTCTATGGGAAATATTTCGATACAGTACAACTTAAATCCGAATTGAGGGCAATGTTTACTTCTGAACACTTCAAAGATATGACTGCGGCTTAAATCCGGAAGTTCCTATTGACCACTGATATCTATAGTAGTCTACCTGAGCTTTATAAATTGTGCACATTGGTTACAACTATTCCCGCTATATCATCTGTGGAACGCTCTTTCTCTGCCCTAAAGCGAATAAAATCCTTCATCCACAATTCTTAAACTAAGAGTCATCCCTCTGCATTAGGAATGATGTCTATAGACAAGGATAATCTTGTTGAGTTGAAAACACGTGATGAATTCTACAGTGACGTCAACAAGGAATTCTGAAAAAAGAATTGCAGGATCGACTTCACCTAAGTGTAATTAGGATGATTAGAATTGGAATTTACTAAGTACATTGTGCTACTGCATGGTTACTAGTTGCATGCCTCCGTGGGGAATCCAGGATACGCCACTGCTCATTAGGATGAAAGATCGTGGAGGATTACGCTACCCCACAAAAGAATTTGTTTACTTCCTGGAAAATATGTTGAATTTTACGCGTCACTCATTACGTTATCTGGGAAATACGAATTTAGTTTAAAAACTTCACGTTTTTTTTTGTTCCAAAGTTCATTGAGGCATTCAAATGTGACGAGTGTGATCAGGGAGTGCTGACTGCAACTCTCATTACAAAACTTTTAAAACCAATACTCGACAATGAAGCTCATACAATTAATTACAGCTGCTCATGACTTGCAAAAGAACTTCAGGACAAAGCCTTTAAGTTGGAAGATCTTAAAAATGTGAGTGATACGAGCAGTGGTCATGGTAAGCCATTTTTAATGTATTATTTTTATTAATTATCACCCTTGACTTCGCCTAAAATAATTCCAAATACCACTTAAATTTGCCTTACTTTACATCCAACCACTCGAAATCACATTTAGGTAGTCCTAACTTAATTATTTGTAGATTTTTACGTCTTTAGAAACCAACATGTACTATTAATTGAATGTATTTCGCGCGAGCAACATAGCAAGATGTCGAGACCTCTAGCGGACGTTCGTAAAACTACTTGCGACCCGCATTTCTATCGGTCCACTTCCCGGCCTTGTATATCTCGTAGGCGTTGCCTACGCTATAATACAAGGCCTTGAAATGCACTCGTGGAAACGGGTTGCTTCCTAGTTCACCATTCAGCCGCTAGGATCGCGGTCTTGCTCCCTTGTATTCGCATGGACGTATATGTCAATAAGTAAATGATATCCTAAATAAAAAGAACTGAATGTTTTTGCGAGTATTGACAGTACTTTATTTATAGAGCGGTGCTGCATTGGCTTGGATATGTCACTGAAGTTTCAAAACTTTCCTTCTGAGGGGCTTCTTATCAAGTTTCAAAACTTTCTCTCTTCTACTTGAGTGGCTCAAAGTAATGTTGTCTAACAGAGGTCTCAGAAATTTTCATAGTAGAAAAAGAGGTGGTTTGTCGCCTTTACACTTTCCACACTTAATTTCACTGTTGAACATGTCTTTCGAAAAAATAAACGTACACCTTTTAGTAATTCTCTTCGGGACCAGTACTGCGTAGCGGAAGTGACAAATTCCGTCGTTCACTGCAGAAGTGCCACAGACGATTTTCGGTATCTGAGGGCTCCTCGATCTTGAAAACGAATAAGACACAATGTTGGACTTTGAGTAGCTGGAGAACAGATATGTTCTAAACAGCCTTTACAGTCTGTTTTTTCTTTTGCCACACGAACCATAATGTCATTGTATTCCGCTTGGCGTCTTAGGTAGTTGAAGAAGAGCTCGATGTCATAGCTCGTTAGGTTCCTCGTCAATACATAATGCAAATGTATACTTATGAGGTATTTTACGCAGGCCACAGTGGACTGGGTAGTCAAGATCTATGCCTGATACATTTCTCTCATGATTCTTTTTTTTTTACTTTCTCTGAATGCATTTTAAGTTTCTTAATATATGACAGGAAATCATTAATTAACCAACTGAGGAGTTCATCTTCACCGGGCGAGTTGGCCGTGCGCGTAGAGGCGCGCGGCTGTGAGCTTGCATCCGGGAGATAGTAGGTTCGAATCCCACTTTCGGCAGCCCTGAAAATGGTTTTCCGTGGTTTCCCATTTTCAAACCAGGCAAATGCTGGGGCTGTACCTTAATTAAGGCCACGGCCGCTTCCTTCCAACTCCTAGGCCTTTCCTATCCCATCGTCGCCATAAGACCTATCTGTGTCGGTGCGACGTAAAGCCCCTAGCAAAAAAGTTCATCTTCAGTACTAAAAGATGCAATTTTTTTGCTAGTGACTTTACATCGCACCGACACAAGTAGGTATTATGGCTACGATGGGATAGGAAAGGCCTAGGAGTTGGAAGGAAGCGGCCGTGGCCTTAATTAAGGTATAGCCCCAGCATTTGCCTGGTGTCAAAATGGGAAACCACGGAAAACCATCTTCAGGGCTGCCGACAGTGGGATTCGAACCCACTATCTCCCGGATGCAAGCTCACAGCCGTGCGCCCCTAACCGTACGACCAACTCGCCCGGTTAAAAGATGCTCGTTTGTTCTCGTTCCTGAATATGTCCCATGTGAGGTGTTGCAGACGTTATGCGCATTGAACAATTTAATTAAATGCTCCATAAAACAAATGGCTTATTTTAAACTGTATTTTATGCTCTCGGGACAAAACCACCTCCATACTTTACAAACCAGAGATTGTTTCAGGGTAAAATACAATATTTTTAGCTCTTGCTACATTCATTTTCGTGAAATTTGTTGGGCAAATTATTTTCCTCGTTGGTTTCCTAATTTAAGATTTCTGAGTTTGAAGATGCCTTTCAAATGATTGCCGGTCACGGTAGCATAGTTTAAAAAAAGTCCAGTGACAAATTTTGGGATCGCCCGATTCTTATGACGTAACTCGGATCAAAACTTAGGAACAGAGACCTACTTCGATCAGCTTGAAGTCTTATCACATGCGTAGGCCTATTACTTCCTCTGTATAATGTTTCGAACATTGAACAATCACTGGAAACTTGTGAAACGAAATTCCACTACCTTTAATTTCTCGTGAATAAACCATGACTGGAACTGCGAATGTTTAACATCAGACAAATACATAATACATTCACAACCAACACAGTTAATGAACACGTTTAAAGGCGCGAGCCTGGTAGACAGGGGGCAAGATAGCGATCCTAGCGGCCCGGCAATGAACTTCAGTGTAACCACTTCCATAGCGTTTTACGGGCTTTATTTCCAGGCCTTGTATTATAACGTAGGCAACGCTCGTAGGCAACGGCTATACTCAGCCGTGCTCGGATGAGATCTGTCGATTATACTCGGCCGTGCTCGGGTGACATCTGTCGGCTATGTTCTACTGGCGCACATTAAGATAGTAATGGAATATCAGTGTCCATATATTAAGCAATACCTTCATTACAATTACTAACTAGTATATTTGTTATGGACTTTGTAATATTGAACTTTCATTCTCTCCAACCTTACGTCACGCCTCACTATTTTTGCGGCTGGGTGGCCCTCTTCTCATCGCTGTCTCAGCCGGCCCAAGGACAATCAAATTGGCCAACGCCTCGTTGGCTGTCGCCTTCCCCATGTATACCTGTCTCATCAAGGGCGTGGACAACTCCTACTCCCCAACTGCCATCCGAGATGAACTCCGCAGTCAGGGCACCTACGTAGACGCCATTCTCCGTCTCCAGGATAGCTTCTCTGGTCACCCGTCTCCCGACGTGGTGGCTTTTTTTCGATCTCCAGGACCACCGGCCGGCATCATTGCACATGGTGTCGCTCTTGGTGACACCGAATGTGAAGCGGTTCCTACTCCGGATCATCTCCTCCAGCAACTGGTCTCCCTCCCTGATTTTCCTTTTCGCCCTCACTTCACTCCGCCCTGCACGTCACTCCCTACTACTACTACGACTACTCTCACCACTACGGCCCACACTTCCTCGCCTTCTCTAATAATTACTACTACCACCGCCAGCCACTCTTCCCCTCTTATGTCAACGTCCTCCTTCGTCCCTACCCCTCCTTGTTCCCAGCAATCCCCCGCTTCATCCATGGCTAACACCGGCACGACTCCTTCCACCCGTGACGACCAGACGCCTGCCACTTCACCGGCCCACCGTCCTCTCTTGTCACCGAGTTGTGTCGTCCGAGGTGTTGACCCTGCCATCCCCGAAGAGGACATCATGCACGACCTTCATCTGGTTGGAATCTCCGCCAGCCGAGTCTTTCGCATATATAACGATCGTGGTCCTACGTTCATGGTGCGCCTCCACCTCTCTAGTGAAGAAGCCGTCCATCAACTGGTCTCCTCTGGTGTTCAACTTCGTCGTCGGCACCATCGTGTGGAACATTCCCGTTCCCCGCCCCATTCGGCCAGGGCCTCTTCTCCTGTCTCTCCTCCTCGCCACCAATCTGCCCCGCAACCCCCCCCCCCCCCCCACGGCCGCCGGTCCATTCTTTCCCTTTCCCAAAACCGGTTTCTTTATCGCTATTCTCCATACTGGACCTTCTCCGCCTCCTTTCCACTTCCGTCTCTAACATCACCACCACTCTCTATTACCTCCTGTCCCAATACTACCAACCTTCTCCTTACTTCCCTCCCACCTCACACACACATATCGTTCCATATACTCTTCTGTAAATGCTCTTATGTACATATTCTATGTAATGCTTTCTTTCTGTAATGCGCGCCCGAGATACGTTCCTCTCAATAAATTTCTCCTCTCCTTTCCCTTTCGTATTCGCGGGGGTTTGCCTGCGCGGTGTTCTTTGGGGGCTTCGCCCTGGGTCCCGGCTTGTTGTGATGGTGCCCTTACGCCAGATTCCTTCATTTTTTTCCTTTACCGGTGTGTACGACACACACCCACTAGTTAACGTTTCTCACTCTCCATTTTTTCTTTCCTTTCTACGGCCTAAGAGCTCCTCAGTTGAGCTGATGGCCCGCCCCTCCTCGTTTGAGGAGAGGAATGAAATAACTTGTTTAAGTTAAGATTGAACTTTCCGATAGCAATGGGACACCAGTATTCAAATATTACTACAATATGATAGAAGCTTGAGACATGTTTCGGCATGAGAGATGTCGACAGAGATGCACTGGGCGTTGAAGTCAAGCTGGCTAACAAACTACTGTGTATTCTACTCAAGGGATTTCCAACATTTTATAGAATAGTCTCCCAGTTTCGTTATATTTCACTTATTCGCTAACTAGAAAGCAGGTGGCATAATTTACATTAGATGGCATTGAAGCAATCAAAGAACATGGTTTTCAAGCTTTTACGAGTTACTTTACTTCGCACCGACACAGATAGGTCTAATGGTGACGATGGGGTGGAAAAGGGCTAGAAGTGGGAAGGAAGCGGTCGTGCACTTAATTAAGGTACAGCCACAACATTTGCTTGGTATGAAAATGGAAAAGCACGGAAAACCACCTTCAGGGCTGCCAACAGTGGGGTTCTAACCACTATCTCCCGAATACAAGCTCACTGCTGCGCACCCTAACTACACGGCCAATTCGCTCGGTGGTTTTCAAGTTCTTCGAATAGTAACCGATAATTACCAGGTTAATATTTCAATGTTTGAAACATTATGTGGGGGACGTGGTACTTTTGAAGCATGAAATAATACATCCATCCGATAATGGAAGGTCACTATTTCTTTGTTATGACTCTAGACACCTTTTGTATCGCTTCTGACAATTGTTTCTGATTTTCTTATTGCAGCTCTGCATTACCTTCCTCGAAATGAATTGCTAAACTGCTCCAGTCTCATGAAAGACAAATTCACGAGAGAAATATAATGTGGCACTTGTAATGATGGGCATCCAAAGTTCTTTTTAGAAATATTTTTAAAGCCACTTTTAATTAACATTGTCACAAATTATTTACAGAAGTGCGAGCGATTTATACAATTCAATAGAAACCTCTCAACAGGAAGATTTTAAAACTTCAGTGAAATCTATAAAACATACGCAGCGTTAATATGGTAACTTTTTATTAATTTACCTACTGTACTTTCATAAACCTTGGCATACTGAAGTTGCATGGTTGGTTTAAGAAGGTAGCGTAGAAATTAAGATTTGTAAATATCGGTGTGACCTATGATGGGATTTAAGATTCAAATACTTAATTTCTACGAGCTGTGCGCATTTCAAAGTTGAGGAAGTAGGGCAATGTAGGGAGCTTAACTGCAAACGTGGTGGGTGATTGTCGAACAATTAGCTTGCCGACACGGCCAACCTGATGCGTCGCTCTAGGGCGCAGCGAGGGATCCAGTCGGCCGTGTTGCCGACTACCATCAGCTGCTTACCTGCCGGGCATATTGTATTTCATAGGGCTTATATTACACTATCACATCTCTGTGTCACAGAAGTTTGATAATGTTTATGTGATAAAATATTTTACAGTGTAATACAGCATCTTTGATCACATCTAGCTGTGACACAGTTGTGTGATAAAAGTTATACTCACGATCATACCTTTGACACTGCCTTCGTGATGTCCAGGCCGTACTGTAACGAGCGCGGAAAAGCAATCAGCTGATCGTTAGGGGGGAAGTTTAGCACATGAGTTAGTAGAGTTAAACATATATTTTCGCAGTTTTATTGAAATTTTTAACGATGGCCGCATATTCACTCAGATATATGTGAGAATGAGTCGTCATCGACTGCATTATTAAGTGGAAAGTCGTTAATTAGTGAAGAAAACTTAGTGTGAGCGTGTATTTATGTGAAGCTATAGGTTAAGAAGATCGTTCTTCAGTGTTTTAATTTTGTAGTTTATTTGTGTAAAGTTATATTTTTAGTGTAAACTTAATTGAGTTAGTGCATTCTGTGTTTTATTATTAACCACGAATTGTATATACTTGTATTAAGATGATCAGTGTGGGAAATCACCATGCCTAAGATTTGCTGTGTGCCTGGCTGCAAAGCCAATTATAAACAAGGAGAGTACACTCCGGTATTTGTGTTTCCTTGTGATAAAGAACGAGCTAAGTTATGGAGGAAGCCTATTCCCAGGGAGAATTTTATAGTTAATCACAACACAGTTGTGTGTATCAAGCACTTTCCTGAAAATCACATCCTGAGGGAAATAAGCGTGTCTCGTCCAGATGGTGAGTTAACTTTTTTTATTATGTCATAAACATGGGTAACATTAGGTAGGCCCTATATTTTTATGTAATCAGACCTACGGCTTATCTGAATTCGGTGTATTAGAAAATGCAAGTCTTATTTATGAGTATCACCGAGCTCGAGAGCTGCAGTCGCTTAAGTGCGGCCAGTATCCAGTATTCGGGAGATAGTGGGTTCGAACCCCACTGTCGGCAGCCCTGAAGATGGTTTTCCGTTCTTTTTCACGCCAGGAAAATGCTGGGGCTGTACCTTAATTAAGGCCACGGCCGCTTCCTTCCCATTCCTAGACTTTTCCTGTCCCATCGTCGCCGTAAGACCTATCTGTGTCGGTGCGACGAAAAGCAACTAGCAAAACAGGATTTAAAAATGTATGAGTATCAAACAGCAGTGTGATTTATGTAAATCTTATCTTCTGACAGATTCAGATCTTATTTATGAATTACCTCCAGAAGTAAGATATCTGAATTTCCTAAATCGAGGAGACTTAAAGTATCAATCAGACATGTCAATAGAACTTGGAATTGAGTTGTACAAAGTATTTTGTGTGTTAGTGTCAGATACATATAAGATGGTATTTCTAAATTCAGACAATCCTAAGTGTGTCACAAAATCCTTGGCTTTGGAGTCAATGCAGTTGGCAGATTCCCTATTCATTTGTGACTGCGGGAAGAAATTGGAAGACCTGGCCGGACAGTGTATATATATTTGGGTGAATATATTTTTAAATAACTTTTCCAAAATTCACACCGACTTGTGTATTCAACAAAGTGCTTCAAAGAGAGCAGACCTACTCCATACTGGTGTAACTTCCTGTAAGAGGTCTAGGAAAGCTGCAGTGTTCATGGAGTGGAAACAGTGAGGTACAGAAATAATTTATATTTGTAATAAATAGTAATGGTAATTGGCTGCATGTTTTCTGTCAGTGTGTATGATGTGAATGTTCCAGTTGAACGGAAAATGGATAAAATCGCAAACGAACGTATATACGCGAGAAATAGAACGTTACGGAGAAGAATATGCATTGTACGTCAGAATTAGGAAACTTTTGAGGATAGGTTTTGGTTTTATAAGGTGTTGACAGTTCTTTAAGTAATTTAAACGAGTGTGTTATTCAAGCGGAGTGTATGCGTATCGCCTTCAAGTCCCCCCCAAAGCGTGACGTCATCAGAGGTACAGTACGGCCTGGACATTACGAAGGCAGTGCCTTTGATCAAATCTGTGACAAGACAGAAAGAAAATGGCGGGTAATAAGTGCACATGGTCTGTGGTAACCACAAAACTTCTTATTTCACATTATGAATCACATGAAATGTTGTACAATTCGAAGCATAAAGATTATGAAAACAGGAACAGAAGACTGAAAATTGACAAAAACATTGTCTCTCTCTCTCTCTCTCTCTCTCGTTCTCCTCAACCTGATGATTGGTGGGTAGCATGACTTTCCTCGTCCAACGACCTTCTATCCTGAGCCAGCTGCTTGATTAGTTGATATGGACGTCACCCTTTAATCCCATCGAGGAACCCTGCTCTTGGTCGTCCTCTTCTAGTCTTTCCTTCCAGTTTCCCTTCAAGCAGTGTGGTGCACCATGATGAATGCCGGAGTAAATGATCTATCCAACTAGATCTTCTTTTCGCGATCATTTTCTCTAGACTGGTGGTTTCTTCAACTCTCTTGAGAACTTCTTCATTTGTTATCCTGCGAGTCCAGGGAATTCGTAACATTCGACGCCAGCACCACATTTCAAATGCATCTATTCTCTTCTTATCAGCCTTTAACAGAGTCCAGGTTTCAGAGCCATAGTTCGCAATGCTCCAAATGAAGCTCATAATGAAATGCTTTCTTACTGGTAGGGATATTGCCTTGCAGGTCAACAGACTTCTTTTTTATTGAAAGCTTCTTTAGGCTGGGCTATTCGAGAAGGGGCGTCATTTCCACACCTCCGATCAGATGTAATGATGCTTCCCAAGTAACTGAACTGATTTACTTGAGTCAATTTTTCTCCTTCCAACCAAACATTAACATCCTGTTTACCATCCGGATTACATTTCATTATCATGGTTTTTGTTTTGTTAACATTCATGTTACACTTCAGTATTAGTAGATCATTCAATTTCTTTAGTGAGGTCTGTATCCCTTTCTCAGTTTCAGCTATGAGAGCAATATCATCCGCGAAAAGTATTGTTTGGTATAGTTGGCCATTTATTTTTATTCCATGGGTGGAGGTGGCTGAAAACACTTTCATTGCTTCTTCTAAATACACATTGAATAATAGAAGTGACAGACCACATCCTTGCCTTACTCCTTTTCTTATTTTCGCGTTGATTTGCTCCTTTCCTATAAGCGCTGCCTGGTTCTTGTACAGCTGACAGATGATTTTCCGATCTCTGTAGTCCACTTTCAGCCTTCTAAGGGCTTTAAGCATAATATTCCAGTCAACATTATCAAACGCTTTCTCTATATCAATGAAAGCAATTAGGACATTCTTATTGATTCTTAGGGCTTGTTCAATAATTGTTCTAAGGCTCAGAATTGCTTCTCTTGTTCCTCTGTTTCTTCTAAACCCGAATTGATCCTCTGGGAAATTTTCTTCTATTCTTTTCGCCATGCGATGCTAAACAATTCTTGTAATAATTTTGGAGGCATGTGTTACCAAGCTTAACGTGCTATAATCTTGATATCTCTTTCTATGATTACTTTTTATAACGTCGAGTTCAGTTGCACCGTTCTTCTGATATATTTATCCAGAATTTTCTCCATTGCTTTCAGCGTGAAGGAGGTTAAACATAATGGTCTGTGTGCTTCGGTTGGGCATAGTTTGCCCTTGCAGGTTTACGTATGAATACTGCTTTAGCTTCAGACCATGAAGCTACACTAGCTCTGAAGAGGTCCGTCAGGGTATTGACGAGTATCTCCCGACCTTCCTGTAGGAGTATCGGAGGTATCTCATCTGGATTCATCATTACAGTACTGTGACATAACATATGATAAAAGCTTTGACATAGTGTAATATACTCAAGAAGTCTTTAATGAGCAAATTTGATCACATTCATGTAATCAAAGATTTTATCATATTCTGTGACACAGAAATGTGATAGTGTAATATAGGCCTAGGTGACGGACCGAACTTAGCCGAGTTACTCCGAGCAAGACCAACTTCAATCCTTGGAGTTGGTCTTGCTCCGAATGGCTGCACATTGTCAGGCGCTAGACATACAGTGGTGGTCAAAATAATAGAGCCACCTGGCAAAGGTTTAGAATAAAGTGCAAATTTATTACTAGACATGTTTGTACTATGATGGAAACAAAATTTTACGTTGTACAGGAACCATTACAACAGAGTCACATTGTACCACAGTCAGTTATATAGATAACACAACTGAAACTAATCAGTAATATTCAAAATAATACCAGACCACAGGGTCAAAAAAATAGAGCCACTTGACACAAATATTTTGTACTTGATCTAAGTCTTATGAAATTTACAGGAACAGTCATTTTTGCATAGGAGTGCATTAGTACCTACTTCGTGGTGTAACCCTTATTTTTGAGGATTTCCCTGCACCTCTTACCCATAGAGTCGACTAAACGCCTGCATTCGTCGCTGCTGATCGCATACAAGGCTCTCTGGATTTCTTCCCAAAGTTTATCTAAAGACGTAGCTTTTGAGCGGTCAATTCTCTTGTCTACGATCTCCCATAAGTTCTCTATGGATGATGCGTCAGGGGATTGAGGTGGCCACTCTAATACTTCGATATGGTGATATTGAAAAACTGCCTTATGATCCTTGCAGTATGCTTGGGATCGTTATCGTGCTGAAATTTCCATTTCAGCGGCATTTCCTCTTCAGCATAAGGCAGCATCACATTTGCTGAGATGTCGTTGTACATTTCTGCGTTCATTATGCCGTTGATACGGTGTATTGGACCAAGGCCATACCATGAAAAACATCCCCATACCGTAACACTTCCGCCACCGTATTTCACAGTTTTTAAAGTGTACTTGGGATTAAATTCCTGGTTTGGTGGGCGGCGCACATAGACTTTTCCGTCTGAGGCAAACCTATTATACTTGTATTCATCGGACCAAAGGATGTTCCTCCATCAAATATTGGGTTTGTGTTCATTTCTCCGGGCGAAGGCCAACCTTTTCCGAACATTAGCTTTTGAAACATGTTGCCCCTGTCTCGCAATGCGCCCATTCAATTTTGCGGATCTCAGTCGTCTTTGAATCGTTGAAGTTGATGGTTGAACATCATTTTTGTCGCTAAACAAAATGGCTTTCAGTCGTGGTGGTGGCAAAAATTGGTTTCTTTACTTCCCTAGTGATGAGTCTGTCTACGCGAGGAGTAGTTACACGAGGTCGCCCCCTGTTCCCCACCTACGTCTTTGTTTGTTTTGCCAGTCTAATGGCGTTCTGGACTCGTTTTCGCGAAACGTGTAAATCTTTGGCTATTTGATTCATGGATATCCCACTTTTGAACATCCGGAACATTACTATACGACCATCATCACTTGTATGCTCTGCTCTGCCCATCTAGAAGAATGTAAACAAAACCAAACGTCAGTTTCCATACAAAATAATATTGAGTGGAGGTTTGTTGACAAATAATATCACTAGCCCCCAAAACAACTGCAAAATATCAATTTGAACGGGACTTCTGTAAAACGGCTCTATTATTTTGACCCATAAGATTCTTATCTTTATGCCTCTTTTCGAACGTCTAGCTCAAACGCTTCCTTTCGCACGACGTCTTCCCTGATATTGTCTAAAAGGGACTGACAACACGGCACTCGTGGAGATTTTGCGAACTAATAGATATCCTAGTTCTTAATCTCGTCAATAGAGGTGGCTCTATTATTTTGGCCGCCACTGTCCAAGCATTCTAGCGTTGCTATCTGTGGACATGTCTTAGAACTATAATCTATTGTACTGGATTGCACGGCATTCAGAGTCACCCACAGAATATTTTTGTGATGTAGATTGCAATATGTTTGCTGCTGATGATTGGTTTTATTGAGTCATCGGTCGTCAATAATTTGATTGTTATGATAATTATGATCATCATAGGCAAGATATTTATGACTTACTAACAAACCGTCAACTTGAAAGATAGACACGTAGGACCGAAGATGAAGGGGATGGGGACAATTTCCACACTGTGGTGGGGACCTTTTCTAATGTCGATAACGGCAGCGTTCTATTATTATTGTTATTATTATTTCTTTTATTAGGCTACTGTGCAGCCTGGAAGTAGCAACCAGGGATTTGTTGATAGCTATGAAATATTATTCCCGCGACGTCCTTGTAGGAAAACGTGTAATAATATTGTGCGAAATAATGACATTATTACTGCCAGAGAATTTAGTGCAAAGATACATGTGTAGGGCGTTCAGAAACATACATGTGCTTTAGTATCACTTATTGTCCAACTCGTTGGCTGAATGGTCAGAGTACTAGCCTTCGGATGAGAGGGTCCCGGATTCGATTCCCGGCCGGTTCGGTAATTTTTATTCGCTTCTGATTAATTCTCCTGGCTCGGGGACTGGGTGGTTTTGTCCGTCCCAACACTCTCCTCTTCATATTCACACAACACACTACAGTACACTATAAATCACCACAGAAACACAAAGTTCGGTTAGGGACGCGCGGCTGTGAGCTTGCATCCAGGAGATAGTGGATTCGAATCCCACTGTTGGCAGCACTGAATATGGCTTACCGTGAGTTCCCATTTTCACACCAGGCAAATGCCGGGTATGTACCTTAATTAAGGTCACAGCCGCTTCCTTCCACTTCCTAGGCCTTTCCTATCCCATCGTCGCCGTAAGACCTATCTGTGTCGGTGCGACGTAAAGCAAATAGCAAAAAACAAAAAAAGTATTGCTTACATCCCGCCGCTATTCTTCGACCTTCGCTCAACTTCTAAAGACTACACTCGGTTTTGTTCCTTTGCACAGTCATGTGTTGCAATGATAACGCCAAAACGGAGGGTGTATTTTGTTCATTGCGTTCATTGTTTGGCTAGAACAGAATGACGTTCTGTCTGATGATTTGCTTCGTGTACATACATCACATTCCGGACGCCTAATCTTAATACCCTACATTATATCTCCCGAAAGTATGATGTGAGTATAAACTATTCACCTGTCCCCTCGGACGATTGTAGGCATACCGTGACAGTGAAAAAAATGAAATGGCGTATGGCTTTTAGTGCCGGGAGATCCCAGGACGAGTTCGGCTCGCCAGGTGCAGGTCTTTTGATATGACCCCCGTAGGCGACCTGCGCGTCGTGATTAGGATGAAATGATGATGAAGCAACACACACACCCAGCCCCCGTGCCAGGGAAATTAACCATTGATGGTTAAAATTTCCGACCCTGCCGGGAATCGAACCCGGGACCAAAGGCCAACACTCTAATCATTTAGCCATGGAGCAGGACACCGTGACAGTGATTTTAAATAATAATAATAATGTTATGAGTTTTACGTCCAACTACGTACATTTTTATGGTTTTCGGAGATGCCGAGGTGCCGGAATTTAGTCACCCAGGAGTTCTTTCATGTGCCAGTATTTCTACCGACACGAGGCTGACGTACCGTATCTGAGCACCTTCAAATACCATCGGACTAAACCAGTATCGAATCTGCCAAGTTGGGCTCAGAAGTCCAGATAACTATGCTATCATTATTAGAATATAGGGCATATTCAGTGGAGTGGGTGAGAGACGCCGTGAACGGATATTTTCATACTGTATTATGCGTATGTAGTTGTAGTATTATCTTTCGCAAGTCATCATCAAATTCAGATTATTTATTTTGCTCACTCATTAAGAATATTTATATCATACCGGTCTATCGCAATCCCATAAAACCTCGGCGACCACTTGTACAGACGTGCACATTAATGGTGTCCCGACATAAACAATCAACACTGCCCCACTCCAGTACTGAAAAGAAGGGGGGAGAGTAAAGGGGTAGTGTTGAAGGCCAATCCAGTACAAAACATGGGGGAAGGGAGTGAAGGGATAGTGTCGAAGGCACAATGACTCACCTTCTCGCTTAACGCATTGCTGCATGGACTGCTTGCAGACAGCCCGCTACAAGACTTCGTTGTGATCGAAATGGGCACAGTGGCGGATGTATTGAAGTACAGCATTAGGTTACCTACTCGTCCGGCCCCGCGGTGTACGGGGCAACGCGTCCGGCCGCCTCGGGTTCGATTCCCGGCAGGGTCAGGGGGTTTTAATCGTAAATGATTAATATCCCTGGCCTGGGGACTGCGTGTTTGTGTCGTCCTTAACGTTCCTCACATTCAACACTCAACACTTCCACAATTCCAATTACATGCAGGTTCATATATTGTGCAAGTAGGGGCAAAAGAACCCTGTAGGTCGACGCCCCGAACAAATAGCATTTTACCATAAACAATTAAAAAAGTAACCTACTCTGATAATTACAGTATTAAGAGGTAAAGGAGGTTCT
Source organism: Anabrus simplex (assembly GCF_040414725.1). NCBI lineage: Eukaryota > Metazoa > Arthropoda > Insecta > Orthoptera > Tettigoniidae > Anabrus > Anabrus simplex. The sequence continues at coordinate 13,612,667 of NC_090276.1, forward strand.
TAACCGAGAAGTATTTTATACTGCAGTAGTTAGGAATATTTTGTAGCTGCGTTATATCGGGTCTACCAATCCTTCTTCACCTCGTTCTTGCCATATTTCTATCCATCTCCAAAAGGTCTTAAGACTGCATGGTATTGCTTGTGCTATTGTTTGGGGGACCATGTGAGCCTCCCACATGCCAATAATACGGCCTCGATTCACCTGCGATAGGATAGGAGCCATCTTATTACAATGTTACAGTATAACGCCAGAATACACACACTGTGTATTCAGCACTACCTGTTCACTCCCTTCCCCTCATCTTCAGTACTGGAGTGGCCTTCAACACTATCCCTTTACTCTCTCCCCTCCTTTTCAGTACTGGAGTGGGGCAGTGTTGATTGTTTATGTCGGGACACCATTAATGTGCGTGCGTGTACATATGCTCCATCCATCCAACAGCAGGCGAAAGAGCGAACGTGTGACGTCATGCTGTCATCGAGTCTTCACAAGCGAAACGAGCCCGAGCCTGGACTCGAAAGAGTCGAGCACCGCGATTCCAGGCATCACTCGCGCACATCACTAAATTATAATCTATTGTACTGGATTGCACGGCATTCACAGGCTCACCCACAGAATATTTTTGTGATGTGGATTGCAATATGTTTGCTGCTGATGATCGGTTTTATTGGGTCATCGGTCGTCAATAATTTGATTGTTACGATAATTATTATCATCATAGGCAAAATATTTATGACTTACTAACAAACCGTCAACTTGAAAGATAGACACGTAGGACCGAAGATGAGCGTAGGATGGGGACGATTTCCACACTGTGGTGGGGACCTTTTCTAATGTCGATAACGGCAGCGTTCTATTATTATTGTTATTATTAGCAGCATTATTACTTTTATTACTGTGCAGTCTGGAAGTAGCCACCAGGGATTTGTTAATAGCTATGAATATTATTCCCGCGACGTCCTTGTAGGAAAACGTGTAATAATATTGTGCGAAATAATGACAATATTACTGGCAGAGAATTTATTGCAAAGAGACATGTGTAGGGCGTTCAGAAACATACATGTGCTGTAGTATCACTTATTGTTATTGTCCAACTCGTTGGCTGAATGGTCAGAGTACTAGCCTTCGGATCAGAGGGTCCCGGGTTCGATTCCCGGCCGGTTCGGGGATTTTAGTCGCTTCTGATTAATTCTCCTGGATCGGGGACTGGGTGTTTGTGTCCATCCCAACACTCTCCTCTTCATATTCACACACTACACTACAAATCACCACAGAAACACAAAGTTCGGTTAGGGGCGCGCGGCTGTGAGCTTGCATCCAGGAGATAGTGGATTCGAATCCCACTGTCGGCAGCTCTGAAGATGGCCTTCCGTGAGTTCCCATTTTAATTAAAGCCACAGCCGCTTCCTTCCACTTCCTAGACCTTTCCTATCCCATCGTCGCCGTAAGACCTATCCGTGTCGGTGCGACGTAAAGCAAATAGCAACAACAACAAAAGGTACTGCTTACATCCCGCCGCTATTCTTCGACCTTCGCTCAACTTCTAAAGACTACACTCGGTTTTGTTCTGTCTGTCTGTCTGTCTGTCGAGAAGTTTTCATTCCCCGCCCGTCGGGCGGGGCGGGCCCCCTAGATCGTTACGCGATCTCTCGGGCCGAGAGAAGTGAAAAGATCTGAGAGGTGTGAGAAATGAAGAAGGTGGGTAATGCGAATTGATAGGAGGTGGAGAAGTGATGAGGGTCTCTTACGTCGTAGTGGAGGAGATGTTAGGAATTCGCTTGGCTGCGGAGATGAAAGAAAGTGAGGATTTATACAGGAGTGCAGAGATGGAGTTGCGAGAGGGGATAAGGTGGTGTAGTGTAGAAGCTATGTGGGAAAGGACAGTCGTGAGTTGTCGTAGATGGTCTAGTATAGGTGGGGGGAATGAGCTATGAACAAAGGGGGTAAGTGGACGGACGTGTTGTGTACGGTGAAAAGGAGGATGATCGACCCGGGTGTGACGACGACGAGATGTGGATTGAGGATTTCGAGCGCGGGGAAGGGAACGAGAAGGTTCAACATTATGGCGACGGCCGTAGAGATTGACACCATGGGAGACGAGGTGCTCAACTGCTGCTGCGCTGGTGAGCTGGAGACGGATTAGATAGGTGGAGCCGTGGGTGTTAAAGATTCGAAACGCCCTCCAGATGAGTATGCCTTGACGAAGAAGTTGATGGTGAACTTCCGCTGGCGAGATGAGGGGGTCGATGCCGCGAAGGACGCAACTGAACAGTGCGGGTGGAGTTGATGTCGATGGCGTTGAGCGATCGGCGGCTGCTGCAGGTGCGGTTGAAGATGGTGGTAGCACTGTTGATGGTGGTAACGGAGGTTGACGGGTTGTTGCTGGTGACACTGTGGGTGGCGGCAACGAAGGTTGACTGGCTGCTGCTGGTGCGGCTGAAGATGGAGTTGGCGTAGACAGTCAGTAGATGCGATGGGGGTCGGGGACGAAGGTTGACATAACAAGCGATGGATGGGACGATGTAGTAATGGTGAGGGAATGGGAAGAGTAGGTGTGATAACAGAAGGCTATGGTGGTGGTGATTGTGGTTGTAGGCATGGTGGGGCAAGGTATTAGGGAGGCTAACATTCAACGAGGGGTCGGCCTATATGCTTTGTTGGCTCGGTGCGAGCGGATAGTAAAGATGTGTAGCCACCCGGCCGATCAAAAATAGCAGGAGAGTCTTCTGCGACGAGTTGTGTAGTCCACTTGAGAGACGTCGATGAAAGACCCCCGGTTTTGTTCCTTTGCACAGTCATGTGTTGCAATGATAAACGTCAAAACGGAGGGTGTTTTTTGTTCATTGCGTTCATTGTTTAGCTAGAACAGAATGACGTTCTGTCTGATGAATTGCTTCGTGTACATACATCACATTGTGGACGCCTAATCTTAATACCCTACATTATATCTCCCAAAATAGTGATGTGAGTATAAACTATTCACCTGTCCCCTCGGACGATTGTGGGCATACCGTGACAGTGAAAAAAATGAAATGGCGTATGGCTTTTAGTGCCGGGAGATCCCAGGACGGGTTCGGCTCGCCAGGTGCAGGTCTTTTGATATGACACCCGTAAGCGACCTGCGCGTCGTGATTAGGATGAAATAATGATGAAGCAACACATACACCCAGCCCCCGTGCCAGGGATATTAACCAATGATGGTTAAATTTCCCGACCCTGCCAGGAATCGAAACCGGGACCCCTGTGACCAAAGGCCAACACTCTAACCATTTAGCCATGGAGCCGGACACCGTGACGGTGATTTTAAATAATAATAATAATGTTATGAGTTTTACGTCCAACTACGTACATTTTTATGGTTTTCGGAGGTGCCGAGGTGCCGAAATTTAGTCACCCAGAAGTTCTTTCATGTGCCAGAAATTCTACTATACGAGGCTGATGTATCTGAGCACCTTCAAATACCACTGGACTAAACCAGTATCAAACCTGCCAAGTTGGGCTCAGAAGGCCAGATAACTATGATATCATTATTAGAATATAGGGCATATTCAGTGGAGTGGGCGAAAGACGCCATGAACGGATATTTTCATACTTTATTATGCGTATGTAGTTGTAGTATTATCTTTCGTAAGTCATCATCAAATTCAGATTATTTATTTTGCTCACTCATTAAGAATATTTATATCGTACCCTTAAAACCTCGGCGACCACTTGTACATATGCTCCATCCATCCAAGAGCGGGCGAGAGAGCGAACGTGTGACGTCATGCTGTAATCGAGTCTTCGCAAGCGAAACGAGTCCGAGCCTGGACTCGAAAGAGTCGAGTACCGCGATTCCAGGCATCACTCGCGCACATCACTAGGGAATATTGATTCTTTTAGAAAAACCGATTCACTAGAATGATTCGTTCATTCCAATACCACGTGACGGAGAGCCGAAAGCGAAACAATGGACTCAGATGAACCATTCCGTTTTGTTCTTTATAACTGCTACTGCTTTATATGTTTACAGGTTGTATGTATATTCAGTCCGTCAGCGATGCCGCTGGTGGGATCCTCAACAGCTCTGCCATCAGCTGTCATAGATGGCCTAGGCATCACTGAAGAGGCGTACTAGGGAAATGAGGAGTGAGGTAGTTTCCCGTTGCTTTCCTCACGTTTACAGGTTACAAGAAGTGAAATGTTCAAGCTATAATAATAATAATAATAATTGATAGCATTTTAACAAGAGTAATATCCCTTTTAGAGGTTACAGTCAAAAAATGCTACACAGCTGTCTGACTAATCCTTTCCAAACTTAGGTAGCTACCATTCGAAACTATACGAGAATCGAATTTGAAATTTATAGTAGATATGAACATTGTTGTGGCCATGTTTAACGCGTTTCCCAGAAGATCAAATTGTGCAGGCTATTGTGGAAGGCATTTCTCCTCCCTACAGGACATATTTGTGTTTTGCGTCGCGTCCTCAAACGTTTGCTGAATTAGAGGCTATGGCTGTATCAGCTGAAGGATTGCGGTATGCCGACACATTATGTGTCGCTAAGGAGCCCCCTCCGTCTTCGATTAACTTTCGGCCTCCACCTCGCCGAACTTCCACAACCCGTAAATGTTATGCTTGTGGGTCGGCAGATCATTTGCGTAATAAGTGTCCTTTGATTAAATCTAGTGGGACAAAGATTGGAGCAGGGTCATTGCAAGGATGTTTCAAGTGTGGCTCATTTAATCACCTTGCCAACAACTGTCCGAATGCCAATAGCACCCCCTCCTGTTCAACTTCTGGTGCAACCTCCACCAATTCGAATAATCGAAAGTGACTAGTGGCATCGGCTGAGTCAGTGTGTTCATCTTTTCAAGGCTCAGCCCCAGTTAAAGCCTCTAAAAGCTCGGAACAGGGTAGCAGTTCTTCTAACCCCGCATTGGAATGCCCCAAAGAATGTCTTAAGATTGCGGCGGAGACCCCCGCACTAGTACTTTTTCTCAAAATCGAATTGAATAATGAACACGTTACCGCTCTATTAGACTCAGGGAGTGTTTGTTCCATTATTTTGGCTGAGTGGTATTCTAAATTAAAGTCTGTTTGTAAATTTTCTGATTATTGTTCGTCCTCGGTTCAATTCTTCTCCATTAGAAATTTTAGGTTTCATCTTTGCCAAAATTCGGATTTCTAAATTTACTTGGAAAGTTAAATTGTTTGTCGCTAAGAACTTGTCTTGCTCCATTATATTAGGAGCGGATTTCATGTCCTTTACTGGTCTAGTGCTCGACATTCAGAGCAAGTCGTGCACTTTCAAATTTGCTAGTAATTGCAAAATTCCCTTGCTAAAATGTAATTCTGTGTCATGTTCATCTGTTTCGCCTACCCAGACTGAGATGTTGTTAGACCTTAGACATCTACCTGAGGAGCAGGCTGAGAGTATTCGTAAGTTGTGTCAGTCGTTTCCAGATGTCTTTTCCGATACTCTTGGTGTTACTGACCTTATCGAATACAAGATTGAGGTTACTGATTTGATCCCAGTTAGGTTTCCACCTTATAGGTTATCTCCACCTAAAATGAAGGCTCTGAAGGAGATCATAGATCAGATGCTGAAAGATGGTACAATTCGGCCCTCTAAGTCGGCATAATCCTCGCCTATTTTCTTGGTTCAGAAACCCCAAGGTGGCTTCAGGTCTGTGATTGACTATAGGGCTTTAAATTGCAAGGTGGTGTTACAGTCTGTGCCTCTTCCCGACCTACACTCTTGTTTTTCATGGTTTCGGAAAGCTAAGTTCTTCACCATCTTAGACGTCAATCAGGCGTATAATCAGATCCCTCTAGCCGAGGAATCAAAATATCTAACAGCTTTTGCCACGGATTGGAACTTGTATGAGTACAACCGCGTGCCTTTCGGGCTCCCCACGGTGGCAGCTGTGCTAACGAGACTGCTAGATAGGGTCTTCTTCGACATCAAGTTTGAATACTTATATCATTATCTTGATGATGTCGTCGTATTTTCTGAGACCTATGAAGAACACCTTGATCATCTGAAAGAGGTCCTTAGTCGCCTTCGTAAAGCAGGGTTAACGGTGAAGTTATCTAAGGTTGCCTTTGCTAAGCCTTCCATGTCATTTCTAGGGCATATTGAGTCGCCCGATGGTGTTTCGATCGATCATTCTAGAACACAGGCCACCCGTGATTTCAGACCTCCTAAGGGCATCAAAGGTATTGCCAGGTTCATAGGCATGGTGAATTTCTTCAGGAAATGTATTCCTAACTTCGCTAACAGAGCGGCGCCCTTGAACTTACTTCGTAGGAAAGGCGTCAAATTTGAGTGGGGGCCTTCTCAACAAGCCGCTTTCGAAGACCTGAAATTAGCTCTTTGTAATGCCCCTGTTCTTGCTATGCCTGATTTCTCGAAGAAATTCATTGTTCGAACCAACGCGTCGTCGTCGGCGGTGACTGCAGTGCTTCTTCAAGAGACTGAACTCGGAAGGCAACCCATCGCCTATGCGTCTAGGACACTATCGGCTCAAGAAGCCAAGTATTCCATCTATGAACTTGAGGGTTTGGCAGTATTATTTGCATTAGAGAATTTCCGACTCTACCTGGAACACGTCAAGTTCGACTTGGAAACAGATAACCAAGTCCTAAGCTGGGTCTTAGCTAGGTCGCGTCGTACAGGTCGTATAGCCCGATGGGCCATCCAGATTTCGGCCTTCCAGTTTGATGTTAGGCATATAAGAGGATCTGAAAATGTTGTGGCGGACGGACTAAGCCGTATGTTTTCTAATGATGTGGAGATCTCTGAATTGGAAGATAGATCTTCTCTTCCCGCGCCCATACCTTCTGGGGTAAATGCCATTCTAACTGCGGCCCCCATGTTGTTTAGGGATATTGTAAAAGATCCAGTGCTAGCTCCTATTATGGAAACCCTTTCTTCTAGGGAACATGTCGTCCCTTATGTGTTAAGGAATGGGGTTTTATGTTGCCCGTCGAGGCATGATCAGAAGATTAAAGTTGTGGTTCCAGGTGTTCTTGTACCCATGATCTTCAAGTACTACCATGAGACCCCATTAGGGGGGCATTTAGGCATCTTCAAAACTCGAGAAAAGATCCGGGAGATGTTTATTTGGAAAGGTATGGACGGTGAAATTCCTGAATTGGTAAAAGCTTGTAAATCTTGTTTGCTTAGTAACCCCACCATGTCCACTAAGCTAGGGCTATTATATTATCTTCTCATCAAGTATCGCGCCCCATGGAACGCCTCTATATCGACTACGTAGGATCCTTCCCCCAATCAAAGGGGAATGCCAACAAATTCATTCTTGTGTGTGTAGATGGTTTCACAAGATTTTCCTGGTTATTTCCGACTAAGCTGGCTACCGCTCAGTCCACCATTTCTTGTTTAAATTCCATCTTTGCTTCTATTGGTCCATGTCAATATTTAGTTTCCGATAATGCTAAAGCCTTTACTTACAATCTTTCCGTAAATTCTGTTTTGATCTGTCCATCTCTCATGTAACTACTTCATCTCTGGTTGAGCGGGTCAATCGTAATCTGAGATCGGCTCTAATTGCCTATCATCATGAAGATCATCCCAGATGGGATACGTCCCTGCATTGGTTGGCCTTTGCTTTGAATTCGGCTGTTCATGAATCGCATAAGTTAACTCCAGCTTCCTTGATGTTTAAATTTGTGCCCAACACGCCGCTCTGTAACCTGTGGTCGCTTAATGATATTCTACCAGAGACAATAGATCCCGATAATATTAGAGATCTATGGAAGAATGCTAAGGCCAATCTTAAAGATTCTCATGAAGAGGTTAGGGAAAGATGTGATCGTGGACGGAGGCCCACCAATTTAAAAGTAGGAGATCAAGTCATGGTTAAAAACTTTGTTTCCACGGGCAAGCTTGCCCCAAGATTTCATGGGCCGTGCATAATTTTAGATTTCCTGACTCCAGTTACCTTATTGGTGAGCAATCCAGCCTCGGAGAGGATCTTTAGAGTCCACATCTCGCAAATAAAACCTGTGTAACGTCATTGTTAGCTTAGCTATCAACATTTTAGCAGGAGCTTGAATGTTATATTTTTCATTAAATCTAAGGCCTTCTGCCCTTTGGTTGTATTTTGTTATCTAGATGTATACTCGATGTACGATCTTAACCTCTGGTTTTCCTGCTGTCAATTCCTTAGTGGCCATTACCAAGCCCCTGCCTCCTGCACTTCCACACCTATGGCATGTAAAGCCTTCCATGCCGCCCGGTCCTCAGCATCACCAATAAAGATCGTACCTTCTGTTCTCAAGTCACCAACAACTCCTGTCGCCGAGATCATACTGTTTCAGTACGCCGCAGCCGTTTGTCGCCGTACCACCACTGAGGTGGGGGGCCCACTCCATTCCCGTTATGTCTACCTGTGTACGACGAGCTGGAGTCCATCTCCTGGCAAAGGCTGAACTGCGGCGCCCCTACCACCTACTCATCTGGGGACTGGAGATATACTTCTGATCTGCGGCGTCCTTCACCATGACTACCCCTCTCATAGTAGCGGGAGAGGTGTATCTGAGGGTACTTGAGGGGTCCGGGCGACCTCAACTGGACATTGGCAGTTCATGCCGTCCAAATTATCAGAATGTATTTCACACTCTACGGCAACAAAGCTACTCTAAAGCTGGAGTTAATCTACCTTGCACCTGTCTACTTAAAAAAACTTAGAATTTTTTTCTTTCTTCAAGTTAAATAATATTTTTTTCAAAATTCTTCTGTGTCACCCCTTGGAAGGACATTTGGTGGGGGTCTGTACTGGAAGGTACACCTCTTCGCCGCACATTTAAATCTTGCGCCAATAGAACTCCTCTACAGGAGAAACACTGAACTTGGAACTAGACCTATTTAAATCTTTACTCAGAAGATGTCACTACTGTAATTCGACGTAATTTTGTTATTGCGAAGTTACCAGTACTGTGAGAATTTCAACTTGTATTGTTTCCATTCATCAAGAAGTTTGGACATTCTCTCATAGATGTCACTGCCAAAACAAACTATGATCATGCACCATGGTGCGAAGTGAAAGAACTCTTTTTGAAGAAATTTTGTATTCATAAGTTTTTTCTTCACTAAATTTTGTTCATTCATCTTTGGGTTGGCAATATTTATATTTTCCTTCCGCCAGTTTTGAATTCAGCCAATCCCTAATTTTTGTAATTAATTTTTAACTTCACAAGCTTCATCTTCGATTTTGTGTGTAACTTTTTCATCTACCAATAAAGTGAGAGGGTGTGGCTGTTTTATTCGTGAAAGGTCTCGAACTTTCCCCGAGGGTTTATAAACTGCAGATTTTCATGTCTCTTGACCATTGGATCAATATCTAACTTAGTGTGTGTGTCAAGCAGGAGGCGGGAGGTGCCTCTTTCTTCAGGCAGCAGGACTTCAGCAAGGTAATGGCCAGTTAACATCTTTATTTCTTGCTAGCTCCGCAGTTTAACCTGAGGGAAAGGTCCGAAACTTTAACCATGTAACCTTTTCTACAAATGTAATTCTCTGCTGGCTTATGTAAAAACTTCCTAAAATCTCTAACTGTAAATCGGGGATAGAGAGTGACCTAACCTCTCGAGCTCCCCTTCATTTTGGTTTGAGGTGACTACGTTTTGTAACTGGTTTTCTTCCTTTCCGTAATGTCTTAAAATTATTCTTATACGAGTCACCTCAGTAGTTTGGGAATAGTCCTTGTTTCATCGGCCTAGTGCCTCTTAGGTTTTAAGAAATCACATCGAGGAGTACAAGTATTCGGGCCATTTATTTAACTGTTAATTCTTTTACACGAAGGCACTATAGGTTGGGTACGAGATACCCCTGTTTCAATTTTGTAAGCTGGGCCAGGGAAGGCCAAAAGGTGTAAGAAATTTTTTGGTATTGCCTTGAATAGGCTTGAAAAACTGAGAGCGTGTCAGCTCTTTTCAAGTGTTGTAAAAGTGCCTCTGGGAGGCTTGATGTTAAAAGTTGGGAGCAAGTGCTCCATGTATTGAGGGGTGTTATGCCATTGCATAAAATGGTGACCTTTGTAATTTGGAGCGTGTAGCTCAGGAATTGTGTAGTAAGGGCTTGAAGCCCAAGATCTGTTTATACAACCTATCTTGTCTTTACTAGATCTGTTTATTGCTACTGGTACCTGTTACATTGTTATTTGTTGATTTTGAAATTCTCAAAAAGAAAATATAACCTTTGTTAAAATTTTAAATTAACTTTGACTTTGTAGTTATACTCCGCACGGCCTTACTTCTAAATTGAAGTTTCGCAAAACAAATGAGCATCGCCAATCCTCTGTTGCCAGCGCGCTACACCCGCGAGAACAGCTGATGCAATACGACCGCGGTAAACAGCCATATATAGTAAAATGTAATACCGTACTCAGAAAAACGAATACGGTACATATGGAATGAAAACAAATTCATAAAATCTACACTTACTAACAACATCTGACACTAATAAGAGAATATATTATTCAGAATAAAAGAGAATTAGGAAATAACACATCACTCACCGCCAATGGCTGACACAGGAAGGAGGTTATGGCCTACAAAGGGAACACTCCACTGATCTCAGAGTCACTGGAACCCTCTAACGATGAATCATTGTCACTATCACCAGGTCCCAAAGATATTATTAAACTTTCGACGGAGTTCTCCAGTACATCTTCATTTTCCCACGCCTCACGTATTAATCTTTGTGTACTGCGCACAACTTTCCTCCAGTCATCGGCACTGACGTTCACCACAGCTTCGGTTAACATGTTTTCCACCTCGGGTACAGTAAAACGCTTATTTTTTGTTGCAACATAACCCTTAACCTGAGCCCAAATCTTCTCTATTGCATTGAAGTGGCAATGATAAGGTGGAAGTCGAATAACTTTATGTCCATGACGTCTTGCAATTTCGTCCACGACATACACAGGAAATTGTGGCTTGTTTTCTTTCACAAGCTGCAACAGTTCACCTTTCTTCATGTCGTCCCGCACAGGAATGTTGTGCCTCCTTAACCACTCTTTGCTGCCATTGTCGGAGCTTTGTCTTGAATTACGGAATGGTAGGGGGCATTGTCCATTATTATTGTACAATTTTCAGACAGGTTATTCATCAATGTGTATTCAAACCAGTTCTGAAAATTGACACTATTCATCTCCTCGTGGTAATCGCCAGTCTTCTTAGACCTCAGAACATATAAACAGTTAGGTACAAATCCGTTTGCGGTACCGGCATGTAGCACAATAATTCTTCCCCCCTTTCCAATGGGCACTGCCATTGTACCTTCCACAGAATCATCTGTCCAGCCTTTTCCTACGGTATGGTTTGCATTAATCCATGTTTCATCTAACCACACAATCGAATCAAAATTTTCCTTCATAACGTCCCTTAAAAACCGGCAGCGCCACATCACAATATCACTTCTCTCCATTAACACTCGGCGACCGTTTAATTTCTTGTAACGGAATCCCAGTTCCTTTACCACAACATTCAGTGAAGTCTTGCTGCCTTTAAATAGTTCGCTTTCCTTCAGAGACTCACGTAGCTTCGCAAGAGTAGGGTGTTCTTTTCTGCGGTAGTAGTCATAAATATGACGACGAATGGCATCTTTCTCGAAACTGTCCAAGTTCGTCACTGGTTTGGCCCGATTCCTTTTCTTACCCGGTGTTTCAAACTTAGAGGATCCAGGAGATTGTTCCTCAGCGTGGTATTTCTCCTTTCCAATTGCCACTACTGTGTATTTACTCACTTTGGTAGCGTCGGCAGTTCTCTGTACAGCTTGTGCTAAAGGAAGCAATGTAGCACCGTTCTCCTTTTCTTTCTCAAAGTACTCGCGCACATTGGACACAATTTCACGAGCCTGGCTTCTCAAGGGCGTGCCTTGTCCCACACGTCTCGATTTCTTGCCACTTGTCTTTCCCGAACTACACTGAGACATGGTAAACACGACGAACTAAGTACACTGATACACGGACGTAAATAAAACTACAGCTATTTAATAATTAAACCTATACTGTACTTATGCTATGCTAAACTGTAAACTACGCTATACTGTACTATACTAGAGAAATAAAACTTATATGATAAAACACTAATTACTGGAGGAAAATGCAAAAGATCGCGAACCGTACCGAATACCATACACGTTGAGCGAGATAGGTTAACCACGTGGTGAATGTAAATATCAGACTTGGCAACTAGGTTTCGAGATCGTGCTCTGCCGATATAAATCGATATAAATGGCAGGTTGGGATTGGTTGGATGTCTATGCTTCGGTGCACAACCACCAGACAGAGCCAAAATCGGCCTAAACGTCAATTTAGAAGTAGAGCCGTTCGGAGTATAGACCCATTCATCCCGGCACCTTCTTTCACCTCTGCTGGTCCACGGGTAACCCCGTAATAATAATAATAATAATAATGATAATAATAATAATAATAATAATCTAATTCCCCTTAACCTTAAAATTGGTCTCTTTGAACGTTAACACAATTTTCTCTACTTTTATTAAAGACAGAACGTTTGACATCTGGTATTTCGTACCCTGTCCATAAAGAAGTTAAACACGAAAGAACTTTTACAGTTTATGGAGTAATTGTAAGGATCCCCCTTCTCCTGTAAAAATAAATTAAAATATAGTACTGTCTAAATATGTAATTTCGACATATTTCTCACAACAAATGGCTAAAATGAGAATAAATGAACGTTTGACAGATTCCCTCAGCCTCAGGACGCACAACAAATTAACAATAAATACGATATAGATATTGTATTTGTTTACAGATCTGCTGGCAGAATACTGGCGGCAGTATTATTCTGTGCTTATTTTATTATTTTAATCATATGCAACTGTTCCTTCTTCTTCTTCTTCTTAATCTGCTTACCCTCCAGGGTCGGTTTTCCCTTCGGACTCAGCGAGGGATCCCACCTCTACCGCCTCAAGGGCAGTGTCCTGGAGATTCACACTTTGGGTCGGGGGATACAACTGGGGAGGATGACCAGTACCTAGCCCAGGCGGCCTCACCTGCTATGCTGAACAGGGGCCTTGCGTAGGGGTGGGAAGTTTGGTAGGGAGAGACAAGGAAGAGGGAAGGAAGCGGCCGTGGCCTTAAGTTAGGTACCATCGCGGCATTTGCCTGGAGAAGAAGTGGGAAACCACGGAAAAACACTTCCAGGATGGCTGAGGTGGGAATCGAACCCACCTCTACTCAGCTGACCTCGCGAGACTGAGTGGACCCCGTTCCAGCCCTCGTACCACTCTTCAGATTTCGTGGCAGAGCCGGGAATCGAACCCGGGCCTCTGGGGGTGGCAGCTATTCACGCTAACCACTACACCACAGAGGCTTATTTTGTATGATGTAAACCTGCTCTTAACTTAAAAGCTTTTCAGTCTGTTGAACACATACCTAACTTAAATATAAGTATTATAGTATAACTGTAAACAAAAATCACCTTCTTCTTCTTCTTCTTCTTTTGTTTTAAATCAATAGTATTACTGACCAAGGGACTGCTTCTAAAGCATAATCTTAAATCAATGATGCTTGTTGACTAACGGCGTCCAAAATCCAGGTCAACTACCCCTCATAATGGTACTTGTTGTTAGCAAAGTATAACCATGGTGGTACTAATAAAAAATAGCATAGACTCACGGTGTTCCACACATTAGGGTAATACTCACAAGTATTGTAGGTCGCACAGGTAATGCAGACCTATGGTATTTCTCACATGATGGCACCACTCATAGGCAATGCAAACCCATGGTGTTCCTCACATAGGTGTAACAATCACAGGGACTCGTACCAGTGGTGGTTGTGAGTTTGGTTTTACGAGAAAGTACAACTAGGTAATCATCCTCTCTGAACAAATTTAGTGGAAAAGAAATTTAAAATAGAACAAAATTATTTATTCAACGAAAGAATTTAGAAATGAAGTACAAAATACAACAAAAAAATATTGTATTAGGCCGAAAAGTTCACTAACAAATCAAAAGGGGACACGAGTTCCCTGAGTAACAGAACACTTGCAATTTACGTACCATTCAATAATCCACCGTCGCACATAAAGCAGATGACGAGATCAGCTGCAGCTGCATCATCGGCTAATATGCATTAGAGTGTTTCCTGCGGGCCGAGGCTCCATCACAGGCCGGAGAGATCTGCGCACTCTGCGAGGATTTGGGCCATGGTGAAGTCGGCACCACAAGAACACACTGGGGGGTTTTTCCACTTAAGGAGGTAAGAGTGCGTAGATCGTCCATGACCTATTCTCAGCCTATACAATACTATGGCCTCTCTCCAGGAAAGAGGACAACCACATAGTAGTTGTCTTCTTAATTGCCCTCAGCTTGTTGGGAGTTTGGATGGCTACCCACTCCAATTCCCAGGATGCCAAGATGGTCCGATGTAGCTGAGAACAAATATCTTGAGCAGGTACAAAATAGGTCTTGGTGGTAAAAGTACTGCTTCCTTTGGAGCTTTTTCCGCAAGTCAATTTCCCGGGATCCCAACGTGGCTTGGAAGCCTTGCGAAAGTGATTCTGGTGCCAGCATCACTTAACCTGGTTAGAAGGTCAGGAATCTGCTGCACCAGTGGGTGTTGCGAGAAACAGGTTTCAATAGACTGGTGTACTAAGCACAGGTCCTGTAAACCCACAGTGAACCACTCTTTGCTGCTACTAATCACAAACCTACTGTGTATGTAACATAGTGGTACTATTCGCAAGTAAAAGCGACCCATGGAGTTCCTAGCATGATGGTACTAATCACTAGTAGTTTCAGGGTTCTAATACAAACATCCCACAGTCGCACCTTTCAGTCGCCTCTTACGACAGACAGGGGATACCATGGGTGTATTCTTTGTCTGGATCCCCAACCCACAGGGGGTTCAGTTATTTAAACGGCATTTCAGTTAAATGTGTTTCGGAAAACAGAAGATCTATTGTATTTTAGTGAATATAAATCAGTTCAGTATTGAGTTTAAATGCCTAAATGTGTTGTTTTATTTCCTTTGTATCAAAATAAAGGTTGTATATATTATGTAGCTTGTATTCTTTTAACAGTTTATTTCCAGATTTTCATTAACCCTTAACTGATCATTCCACATGCTGCGTATTTATTTTTATTTTATATTTACTTCAGATAATTTTTCATCACTAAGAAAATGTTCAAATATTGTCAATGGTTCGGGATTATCCCCAAAATTAGCATGAATTCCACTATTGCCGGTAATTCGATTCTGTTGCGCAGCCCTCCAAATGTAACCCAGTAAGTCTGAACGTCTTCAATTTCTTCACATTTGGATTCAGAAGAATAGTTGTCACTTTTTTGTTTTTACTTTCATCGCAAAGCAAGAACATTCACTCGATATCGCTGCTAAATTACTTTGTTTGTTTACACTTGGGGAATTTAGCGTGTTCGCCATATTGCATCTGCTGCTGACCACACTGAAAACCTGTGCATGGCCAAATTAATTCTATATGAAGCATGATATTCCATGAAAATAAATTTTGTAGTACTTCATTGCAAAATAAGGCCAGTAGATGTCAGAAGTATCTATAAACTTCTGACGCTTATAAGCAGTTCACGCAACTTGCGAATTACTATGCAGGTGAAGGTTTTAATCAGGATCACCTCAGATGCCATCTATTCTGGATAAACAAAGTTCTCGTGTGTAGTGAAAAAGACAACACAGTAAACAGAGACTACTTTATGAGTGAGTTATGTACATATTAAATGGCCTGAGCAGTCTTGACAGGCAGAGAACTGACAACAAGCTGACAGCGAGCACAGAGTTCGTCACGAGAGTCTGAAGTACACCGCCTACACCTTGGGCACAGGTGCTGCTTGGCTGGGGTTAACACCACTTTCATTTCCTCGTCAGCTCCTTCTTGCAGACTCACACACGATACTTGGAACAACTCACTCAGCTCGTCTGGTGATGAGAACTTCTGCAAAGGATAACAAAATTTTGTAAGTTTTATAAAAATTCATTGAAGACGAGAGATTATAAACGAGGATAGGAATACTCTCAAACACACTGACAGGTCAAATCATGTACAGAAAGACATGAACACAAGATAGAACAAGGGCAGGTCAGCATCAAAAGATGGAGAAATACAAAGGGGAGCCAAGAACGAGCATAAAAACAGGAAAGAACCATCACCATGTCTTTGTATTGCTGGGTTCTCTCCTAACCAATCCCACTCCTTCATTCAAGGACAGGCCAGACCCCGTGTCCAACCAATTTCAACGAGCTTCAATGTACCTGTTGGGGGACACTCAACAGTAACTCATGTATAAGGGTTTAGGTAAATAGGCTTTAGTTTTCGAAAAATTGAGGACAAATGTAATGACACAGGATCTATGTCAGACCAACTGCAGGTGATAGAACACTGAAAGATGAACATGGTTTACTTAAACCTGTCAGGTCTGCAACCTAATAATTTCCGAAAAATAGATGAGTCCCCAGATTCTAATGCAACACATATATACTTGGAGAGTTACAACACAGTCGGGCAGAACGGTGGCCGAGGGGTCACCGTACTTGTCTAAGAACCTCGACGATGTGAGTTCAAGCCTCGTCGTAGTTGTATTTTTTGTACAACATGAATTATTATTTGAGGGGATGTGAAGATAAAACTGTGAATAAAAATATTAGGCAAACTGCTCTGAACTTTAGTTTCTACCTAAAATTAATATTAATATATACATAGTACCAGGAATGCCTAAGGTCATATGTATTTCTGGGACATAGCTCATTATTTTATCAAGTACTGGAAATAGCATGGCTTGGAACAGCTGATCACAGCATGTAGGTTAGTGAGACAATGTGAAGCTCGGGGCAAGTGAGAGGGAAGAGTACACGTTATATCGGCTGTGATGTAGTCGCCACATGTCACAGACTCGCCTGGAATATTCTGGATCATTTTTAATATCTCGGCAACCAGTTGAGATATCAAAATTTAAAGCACATCAGCGTGAAGCTCATT
The DNA here is from genome assembly GCF_040414725.1 of Anabrus simplex. Classification (NCBI taxonomy): domain Eukaryota; kingdom Metazoa; phylum Arthropoda; class Insecta; order Orthoptera; family Tettigoniidae; genus Anabrus; species Anabrus simplex. The sequence continues at coordinate 13,629,653 of NC_090276.1, forward strand.
AATTAGATGTAATCATATTAATATTTCATGTTAATCGGCCTATAGGTTATTGAGAAATCGACGTGGAAAGAAACATAATTTTTCTGCAAGTAAACTGCAGTGGCCTTGACTCTGCATATAAAAGAGAGGGGGGTCAACGAAGCAAAGTTAGTCATGCATTGTAACTCAACCACGGCGGTATGTCGAACCAACATTATACGGGTCGTGAATGTGAAACTCTATCATCTGTAATACCGTTCGCCGGACTTGTGAAAATTTCAATCGTGCGTTGATACGTGAAAATATTCAGTGTGTGCCGAAGTAACTCAGACTTACAAATTTCTTAACCTGTGTTAAGGTGAACTTTAAGGTTTAACCAGTGCTACATGAGACTTGTAAAATTTCACAACAGATAATAATGTAACTTGAGCATTTGACCAAATGTTATTCAGACTTAGGAATTTCGTATCTGTGAGACTTATAACTTAGTAGAATTCATGAGGTCTCGAACTTGACATATTTTTGGTGATCAAATTATCAAGTGTGATGTATTTATGAACAATCATACAAGACGATTCATTGAATATTAAGGCTATTTTTCATTAAGTTTAGACAATACTAACATAGCTGAAGGAAACTGACAGTTATTATTTACTTAATATTTGGTGTAGCAAACATTTACGAGCATTTAAACATATTCGTGTGCGGTTAACAAACTGCGAGTCACAATACGACGATATTTAATATCATATCCAACTAAATAGCATAAATCTAGAGAGACTGTGACTTTATTTTCTTTAACATGGAATGAACTCTGCTATAAACTGTGAATAGTGTAAAGAGAAAAACTGTGCTATGAACTGTGCTGTAAAAACAGTATTTCGAACCAAGGACTATTCCTCGGAACCCAGAACTGTGATTTTAATTCAAGGTGTCGAATATCTTTACTCTAAATTGTGTTTTGAGTTCAATTTAAGTGTTCGACTGTGGCACGAACTGTGATACAAACTGTTTCTTACTTCAAACAGATAAAATCATATTAATTCAACACTCTTTACAAGTCGAAGTGTCAATTGAACTTTCTCGTGTCATTACGATCGAATGCGTGACAGAGAAATCTTGAGCGAGTGTTGCTTTCACCATATTAACCTGAACAAAATACGACGTGGGAGAGGGTACGAGATATGACGTGGGATGGCGCGGGAGACGGTACATCATGACATCAGTGGAATTCATCGATGCTGTACTACACTTCATCAGTTCCAGCTCGAATAATATCTCAGGTGATATGAGTGCATTTAATCTCAATACTATTTGAACTATAAAGACAGTGATAAATCTTGAAGTCATTTCAAAGGTGTTAAATTCAGTCACTAATTCATAATACGACTTTGTGAGTTGATAACTTTATTTTCAAGTGAACATTCAAAAACCTCTGAAATTCATAATTTCAGTGATAATTTTCTCTTAATATTCAAGTGAATATTCAAAGAACTAAGAATTTAAACAGTTTTCCCATAATAATTTTTATTGTCCAGTGATAACATTTCTTAAACAGACTGTAGGAATTTTATTAGAAGGACTATAGGTTTCAAGAAGAGAATAATTTAAGTGTTGTGTTGAATTTACAAATTATATCACATTTTTTAGAAAGACTCTAGAAAATCTGAAAGAAACATTCATTTTTATGAAAGTGATTCATTTTCATTTACTACAAAAATATTTTGAGATTTTGAAAGTGCAAATAACAATTCTTACAAAAAAGAAGTTAGTATTAATTTGGTTCTACCGGCAAAATAATAGGATTTTCAGCATCTCAGACAAATTGAATAAAGCTAGTAATAGAAATGAACCATCTATTATTTCTCACTGCAAGTACGTTTCTTTGTACCGGCTCCTAAGAACAGCTCACTCCCTAAGACCCATCTCATGCTCCTGCTCAAACATCTTTTCCTGGTACAATATATATACATCTCAACAACTACAGAGGGATTTCCCTTGTATCAGTGACGTATAAGATACTCTCCAAAATATTACTCACAAGAGTAGAGGCTCAACTAGACTCCTGCATCGGAGAGTACCAGGCTGGGTTTCGCAAGTCAAGGTCATGCGCCGAACAAATCCTGAACCTCAAAACCATCATCACTTACAAAAACCTAAGCGCCTCACCCTACGTGGCAACATTTGTTGACTTTCAGAAGGCCTACGATTCAGTAGATAGAGAGTCACTCTTCCAGGCACTCGCTGAACTGGGACTAGATAAGAAAACCTTGAATCTAGTGAAAGCAACTCTTACCAACACTACTGCCAGAATCAAATTCAGAGGGGAACTGTCCCAGAGATTTGAGATCAAAACAGGTGTTAGACAAGGGGATGGCCTATCTCCAATCCTCTTTAATTGCCTACTTGAAAAAGTCATTCGTGAGTGGACGAAAATGCTACAGGATGACTCTGGATTGAGAATTGGCTACAAGAAAGACAAGTTAACAGTCAACTGTTTAGCCTTCGCAGACGACCTTACACTCCTGGCATCCAGTGTGGAGGAAGCTATCCATCAACTATCCTCTCTCGACCACATAGCAGCTAAAGTAGGGCTGAAGATCGCCATCAACAAAACACAGTTTATCACCAACATCAAAGATGCACCCAAATCAATCCCACTGGGGGACAAAACAATACAAAGGACTAACTCCTTCAAATACCTAGGAGAATGGATAACCCCAAACATGAATGAAGATCAGGCCATGAACAGCAGATGCATCAAATTGGAAAATGCCTACCACCTATGTAAGAGTATGTACAAATCCAAATCCCTCTCCCTTAACCTCAAAATCAGGCATTACACTACTGTAGTGAGACCGTCAGTACTATATGCCTCAGAATGCCTAAACATGGTAAGAAAAGGGCAACTTAGAAAACTGGAGCTGAAGGAAAGGAAGATCCTGAGAAAAATCATGGGCCCCATTAAAGAAGAAGGCAAGTACAGAATCAGGCACAACAACGAACTGTACCAACAATTGGAGAGCATTACAACATCTATGAGGAAGAGGAGATTGAACTTCTACGGTCATGTCATGAGAATGGACAATCAGAGGCTCACCTCCAGAATCTTTCACACCATCTCTAGAGGGAAAGCGACTAATGCCAAGTGGGCAAGACTCGTCAGAAAAGACCTTCAAGAATTGGACATTGCTCCCAGTGAAATTTATGACAGGAATAGGTACAGAACGTTGATCAGAACATCAAACTCTCTCCAGTCACTAACAGAAAAAACAGTACGTCCGGGAGGAGGTGTGAAATGGACTCAGGAGCGAAAAGACATTCACAGTGCAAGAATGAAGGAGTACTGGTCAAAGAAGAAAGCTGCTAGAGATAAGAACCACGTGGTCCATAGCAGGCCCAAACGGAACTAAAAAAAAATACATACATAGAGAGAGAGAGAGATCCAGCAGAAACTGTGAGACTGTTTAGGCCTATATTAATTTCAGGTAGAAAATAAAGCATACTACAATTTGCGCAATATTTTCGTATTTCCTATGCTTATCCGACTTTCTTCTTATCCTACACTTATCCCACATTTCTCTGTCAATGCAGGTAATATCAGATTAGGAAATGAAGTCTTAAAGGAAGTAGATGAATATTGTTACTTGGGTAGTAAAATAACTAATGATGGCAGAAGTAAGGACGACATAAAATGAAAAGTAGCACAATCTAGGAATGCCTTTCTTAAGAAAAGAATTTGCTCACTTTCAACATTGATATTGATATGCAACACGTTCCTTCAAATATTTTGTACAAGAAATATAGTGCAATGAGACTCAAATTCATGTTTTTGACGTTTGCAGACAAGTACTGTGACCACGAGGCCACCACTCCAGTTGACTGTGATGCAAATCTGTTGCAATGGAATTGGGGATTCATCAATTTTTTGGAAATTTTTAGGTTGCGGACCCGACATGTTTAGGTAAAATTTGTTCATCTTTTAGTGTTCTGTCACCTCCACTTTGTCCGAAGCGGATCCTGCGACATGACATTTGACCTCACTGTTTTATTTAAAACAAAAGCGTATTGACCTAGACCCCTATTCATGAGTTACTGTTGAGTGTCCCCCACCAAAAGGTACATTGAAGCTCTTTGAAATCAGTTGGCCGTAGGGTCTGGCCTCTCCTTGTAAGCCTCCAATGAGCTCACTAAGCGGCCCTCTTGATAGATCTTCAGTGTTGATGCGAAAAGAGCAAGATAAGAACTTTTTTAAATAAATATGGAAAAAAAAGGACAAAGATGAAAACTATACCACTTGTATTTTTGTTTTATGATTGCTCCCTTTTCCTATACTTATCCAACTTTCTTTCTATCTATCCTACACTTATCCCACATTTCTCTGTCAATGCAGGTAATATTAGATTAGAAAATGAAGTCTTAAAGGAAGTAGATGAACATTGTTACTTGGGTAGTAAAATAACTAATGATGGCAGAAGTAAGGAAGGCCTTTCTTTAGAAAAGAAATTTGCTCACTTTGAACACTGATATTGATTTGCATCTTGATGGATAACAGCTGAGAATATAATAACATTAATACAAGCCTTTGTTTATAGGCAATCATGAGAGAAATTTGGGGGCCCATTTCAGCAACATGCATACAGACAAGTTCAAGACAACTTGTATCCGTGCAAGCAAGTGGAAAGGCTGTTTTAATATGCTTTCATGTGCCTCGACAACAACATCGGGGCAGCACGGCTGAATGTCGCGTGCATGTATTCTGGAGTGCAATGACAACCAGACAACAACGCTTACTGTGGATTAGTCCTGATTAACAGGATATCTTCCAATATATCACTGTGTAAGTTGGAACAGTGAGGAGAATGTATGTACCGTATTTCGCCAAATCCAAGGCAATGTTTTTCCTCAGAATCTCATTGAAAAATCAAGGGTTGTCTTGCATTCGCAACCTAACAGTGATGAACACCACTGGCAGTTACCACGGTAACCATGCTGCTTCTTTTCACTCCCCCACCACCACCTTCCTTCCCCCCCCGCACACGCATGTACGCACACGACTCGTTGACAATCAATGTCCGCCTCTTTATTATACATCGATGGCAGTGGCAACCGGTTGTACAGTTCCTCTGAGTAATGTCACTGGATCTCAGGAAATAGCGAAGAGAGAATTACGCGTTCTATAAGCCTCTATAAAAATGTTTCTCAAATCAGCGGAATGACGTCAAAATATGTGAGCCTTCGAATTCCTAGAACGGCCAAGGCTACACAGTGGCAGAGTTATAATGTGTCTACTGTACGTGATGCTTATTAAAATTAAGTTTTATAGACAGCAGAAATATTTTCTTGATGTATCGTCATATTGTAGATACGCATGGAACAGGTATTGCAGGCAAATTTTCAACGGGTTCTCTTTGATATTATGATGCCAATTTTAAGTTAATGGTTTATTAAATCCAAGGAAATAAAGAATAATTGTGCAGCCGCAAGAAAATATGGCATAAATAAAGTCAATGTTCGGCGTTGGCTTGAAGACAAAGATAGTCTAAAAATGTGTACTGTACAAGAAAGGCACTTTAGACCCAGATTTCATTTTTTTTTTAAGGAAAAAGTGGGGGTCGTCTTGGATTCAGAGAAATACGGTACTTTAATGACAAACATTTATTTTCCCTATGTAAGTTAATATTCAGAATCCTTTTTGTTTTGTGCTGTTGAACTTTTACTGTGGAGTCTCTGTCTTCGTAAGTTATATTCTAATGTATGAATTCAATTACAGCAGTCTTCAATGGTTAATCATCATCATTTCCCTTTATCCAGCTGTAGCCGGGTAGGGGCAAATATGGTTCCTCTCCACTTTCTTCGGTCTTTCCACCACTCCTCCTCCAACACTGTGTCCCAGTCCAGGTTTCTTTCTATAATGCTGCGTTGGATGGTATCCTTCCATCTCAATCGTGGTCGTCCATGGCCTCTCCTTCCTTGGATTTGCATTTCCATCACCTTTTTTGGCATTCTTTCGTCGCTCATTCACTTTGTGTGCCCAAACCATCTTAGTCGGCTCTTCTCTATTCTATCATTCATTTTTTCCACTCCAATTTCTTCCCGGATTTTCTCATTCCTTATTTTGTCTCTTCTACTCTTCTGTATCATACTCCTCAAGAACTTCATTTCGGCTGCCTGTATTCGACTCTCATCCTTCTTTGTCATTGTCCAAGTTTCTGCTCTGTAAGTTGTTATGGGTACGTAATACATCTTGTACATAGTATCCTTTGCTTCCGTTGGCACATCTTTGTCCCATAACATGTTTCTTACACCATGATACAAAAAACTTCCAGCTTGAATCCTTTTACTAATCTCAGCATCCAGTCGAGCATTCTGCATTAATTCACTCCCCAGGTATTTAAACGTTTCCACTACTTCCAGGGGCTTGTCTGCAAGTCTAATCTGACCTTTCCCTTCTTTCTCCCCTCTAGTCATAACAAGAGTTTTACTCTTTTCTACACTTATTTTCAATCCACATTCTTCGATCTTCCCATTCATCACATTCAACTGTTCTTGAACCTTCCTGTCGTCTTCTCTCCAAATCACAATATCATCTGCAAATAACATCATGTTCATTTCTCTTCCTCCATATGCTGCTTTTGCTGTTCTCATGATGTCATCCATTACTATTGTAGACAGGATTAGTGACAGAACACTTCCCTGTCTCAGCCCACTAGTTATTTTGAACCAACTTGTGTTTGCATGCAACTACAACATTCCTTATACAATGCCATGATCATTTTTATTAATCCCTGTCCAATTCCTTTTTGCACCAGACTGTCCCAAACTTTCGTCCTGGGGATACTGTCATATGCCTTTTCAATGTCAATGAATGTCATCACCATATCGTTCCCGTACTCCCAATGCTTTTCCATTAGTTGTCTCATAATGAAAATGGGCTCTATTGTTGACCTTCCACTTCTGAAACCAAACTGACTTTCCTGTATCTGATTCTCAACCCTCAACCTTATTCTACTTTCCAGTATCCTTTCCATTATCTTAGCAACATGGGATATTAGAGTAATTCCCCTGTAGTTCTTCAAAACTTTCTTATCACCTTTCTTGAAAATTGGGATGATTATTCCTTTTTGCCAATCCTCAGGGACCTCCTTATTCTCCCAGACATTCCTGAGAACCCGATATGTCCACTGCAGGCCTACAGCTCCAGCTGCCTTTATCATCTCCACTGAAATTTCATCTATTCCAGCAGTTTTTCCATTCTTCATCTTTCTTACTGCCATTTCAATTTCATTCATTGTAATTTCTTTATCCATTTCTTCATCAACTAATTGCCTTTCCTGGTCGTCCATTGAATGACTGTCATCCGTTCTTATGTTCAGCAGCTTCTGAAAATACTCTTTCCATCTATTTCTTATGTCTTCTGGCTTTGTTAAAATTATGCCACCTTCATCCTTCACAAATCTGGTGTTTACTTGATCTCTCTTTTTGTTTCTTAAGATACCATACAGTAATTTCTTGCTGCCCTGCGTATCATCTCTCAATTTCTGTGTGAATAAGGCCCAGCTTTTCCTCTTTTCTTCCCCCACTACTTTCTTGGCCAAATTCTTTGCCTCCACATATTTTCTTCTACTTTCTTCAGTCTTAGATGTTTTCCAAGCTTTCCATGCCATTTTATTTTCCTTCACTTTAATCTTTACCCTATCATTCCACCAGTGTGTTTCTTTGTCTTTCACATTTCCTGATGTTCTACCACACACCTTTTCTGCACATCCAACCAGTGCTTCCTTAAATCTTTTCCATTCCTCTTCAACATTCTCCACCTCTGTCCTGGGTACCAAGGGTATTATTTCCCTTTGAAATTCCTCTTGTATGCTTTTCTCCTTCAACTTCCATACTTTAATTCTTTCCTCTCTTCTTAATTGGGGTTTTTCAATCTTCCAACTTTCAATTTTCCTATCACAACTCTATGATCTCCACCAAAGGCTTCTTCAGGCATGGCTGTTACATCTACAAGGTTCTTCCGGTGTTCTTTCTCTATGATTATATAATAATCATGGTCTTTGTTCGTCTGTCTCCCCAACCATACCTTGTAATCTTCTGACTGTTCTTCTTCCTAAACCAGGTGTTTCCAACAATCATTTGATTCCTCATGCAAAAATCCACCAACAACTCGCCTTCTGGATTTACATTTCCATATCCAAAGGGCCCTACAACATCTTCCTTTCCTTGTCTTTCCATTCCAACTTGTGCATTTAGATCTCCCATCAATAGTACTTCCTTATCTTCTATCTGTCTCTCCACTTCCTCTAAGAAGTCCTCTAGATGTTCATCTATGCAACCAGTTTGTGGGGCATACAACTGAAATAGATCTTTCACGCCATTTTCAAACTGGAGTCTCATCATCATTATCCTATCGCTGATGTACTTCGTATATTCCACATATTCTTGGATTTCTCTTCTAAGTATGATGGCCACTCCATTTTTTGCTTCAGGTCCTCCGCTGTAATACAGCCTGTATCCTTCTCTCAGAGGGATCTCCCCTGTACCCCTCTTCTTGGTCTCGCACAGTCCAAGTATGGCTATATCTTTCTCTATCATGAAGTCAACCAGTTCTGTCTTTCGCGTCAGTGTCAGTATATTTACTGTTGCAATTTTGATGTAGTTTGGTGCTGGTTGCCCATTTTTCACAGTTCCCCAGAACCTGAAGAGCTGCGCGTCGCTTTTAACAGGGGACGCCCTAACCTTTTCCGAGGCACCATATCTGCTCTGTCCATATAGGCTATTGTTACGATGGGCTCGCCACACCCAAAGGCACTTGATACCTACTGCCAGGTTCAAAATTAGGCCGCCCCTAACATGGAGACAGACGCCTTTTGTAGCCGCTCCTCTGGAGTACAGACGCTACGGGTATGCCCCTTCTGCCATCTCCGCCGTACCGAAGTCCACCTTCTCCACCGTAGATGCCGTTGAGGTCTTCACTCATAACCCTGAGCTGGGACCCATACCAGATGTTACACACCAGGTCAGTGTGCTCTGGGACTCACATAGGCAGGGGCGTCACTCCCTGGGTAGGGCTGCCTCCGAAGAGGGTCCCTATCAATGGTTAATGTAACCTTTATATTGGGTGTACAAGGGTTGGGGTAAAAGTCATTGTGAGCAGATCATAAACTGCTATTTGTCGCTTGGAAGCTATGAAGGCATAGTGTGTACTCACAACAACAGATGGCTCTGTGATTGCTGATAGTAGCACAGAGTGTGCTGTGAAATCAGTTGTATGGCGAGTGTCGTGCGAGATGGAAGTAACCCGTGTTGATCAGCGTGCGTACCTCAAAATAGCCGTTCTCCAGCTGGGGGAAATGAGAGGGAATGTCACAGTGAATTGGACTCTTGGGAATAGTACCCTCCCACTCCGCACAGTAGCATGATGGGGAGGAACGTTTAAGCAGGGAAGTGTGGCAACCGGTGATCAGCAGCACATGGGATGACCTGTCAGTGTGCGGACCAACGTGGCAAGTGCTGTCATCGAGCAGCTCCTAGCGGAAGACAGATAATGGGCGCTACTGGAGTTACGAAGGGCAAGTGGCATCGAGAAATGCACCATCCACAGGATATTGTGGACAGAGCTGCAGCTGTGCAAAATCGCATGCACTGACGGAAGTTGAATGGTGGATGCAATATGCAACATGCTCCGAACACCTAGCATGCTGGCAACAGGAGGGCGATCACTTCCTGTCGCGAATAATCGCCATCGATGAATTTTGGGCCAGGGCTCAGGAACGGAACTCAAACGTCAGACCGCGGAGGCGGGACATGCCAGATCACAAAGGCGGCAGAAGTTCTGTCAGAAACTTTGCCCAGTGAAATGGATGGTGATCGTTGCGTATGTCAGAAGAGTCACTGTGTGCCACTTCGTTCCCCATCGTAGAACAGCGAGTGCAGAATACAACAGGGACTTCCTGGTGCGACAGGTATGATGTAGCGGTCAGGAGAAATGTCCGGATCTTGTGGACTGTGCAATCATACCGCACGACAACGCTAAACCACATAAAGCAGAATGTCTACGGGGGCAACTGCGATGCTGGGGATCGGAAGAATTGGAGCACCTGCCATACTCTCTTGAACTTTCGCCTTGTGATTTTCGTCTCATATGAAATTTAAAGGTCCACTACATCGTACGCAGTTTGCGATATGAGAGTACATTGCAAATGCTGTGCAACAACTGTTCACACATGGTACACCAAACGGTGATGCAGATGGTATTCAGTATCACTCACACGTTGGCACCGTATGGTGAACAATGCAATGGACCCAGTTTTGTCATGCCAACTGCCTGTGTGCTGTGTTGTGCTGTGCTGTAATGTAGGAGGTGTGGTTGGCTGTAATTATTTTGCACCATGAAACTAGTATTGTCCTGTACACTACCATAATCAATATGTTATGCACAATGTTCGCATGTTCTTCAACACCCATCTCGCCCTTTCATCTGTATGTCGCATTTTCTAACCGGGCCGGTATCTGCAAGAAAGAAAATGGTTGCAATGACTATTGCCCCAATTCTCATATTTTACCTGTAATAATACTGGTTTCCAGAAACCTCCATGGCTTAGGCGGCAGCATGCCGGCCTCTCACCACTGTGTTCTGTGGTTCAAACCCTGATCACTCCATATGAGATTTGTAATGGACAAAGCGGAGGCGGGACAGACTTTCCTCTGGGTACTCCGGTTTTCCCCTGTCATATTTAATTCCAGCCACACTCACCAATATAATTTCACTTCATCTGTCAGTCATTAATCACTGCCCCAGACAAGTGCTACAGGCTTCGGCAACCAGCACAATTCCTACAATTCCTATCCTCGCTGCTAGATGGCTGCTTCATTCATTCCATTCCTGACCTGGTCGAATGACTGAAACAGGCAGTGTATTTTCAATAATTGTTTCCCTAATAAGGGTTATATATGAGTACAGGTATTTTGTAATATTGGTATTCTACCCAAATCTTAATTATTCCGGTATTCGGTCTCTGTTCCTCACCTTCAGAAATCCACCGACTATGGATGGGATTAAAGCTACAATTTAGGGTACAAGAGACTTCATTACTTACAGGACCTCTGGTACCACGAGTGAAGATTTACCAGGCAGAAATGTAGTCGAATGCTCTCCATCTGTTGAGAGGATGACCTACCTTCAGCTCTCGCAGTGAACTGCCAGAGGTGATGACAGCTGCGTCAAGTTCCCAAGTGTTTGGGAGAGGTGAAGTCTTGTTTATCACCTGTTTTACACTCAGAGCCACGTCGATGGCTGTGGCCACTTCTGGTCTGTTCCACTCCGGTAGAGGTCGCTTGACTGGAGAGAAGAAGAATGGCTCCTTATCTAGAAAGAAAATGGAATATAAATTTGCAACCTTTTCACTGCCAAGTTTTGATGAACAGGCAAACACTCTGGGCTGTTTTATTTTTTTTAAAGGAAGAAGCACTTTTACAGAATTTTTTTTACTGATACTTTTAATGGAATGCATATCATTCCCTTAGCCCCGCAGCCCAATACGGGGTTAGGGATGAAGTGAGATTTTATTTTACAGCATGTTTTTACAACTGAATGTCCTTCCTGATGCCAACGACAGTTGAGAAGGTAATGACTATGAAATGAATGATGGTGAATGAAACTGGGTAAGAAAGTGGAAGGAATCAGCTGTGGCTTATGAATAGGGACTGTCCTGGCATTTTCTTGGCTTCGCAAAAGGGAACCACAAAAAACATTCTCAGGATAGTTGATGGAGGGGTTCGAACACACTTAGCTGCCGAATGCAGAGCTTGGCTCCATAGCCGAAGGATGTTAACACGCACGGCTACTCTGCTCAGTGATATTATTACTGGAATGTAATATAAAATTGTTGATCCAAGACCTGGTATTATCAAAATCATTTACATTTGCGGAAAAAAGAATCTAGAATTTATCTGAGAAGGGGTTGACAATTCTGCATGGGATTCATCATTACTAATTTGTCTCGCACTTTCTTGAAGTTCAATATCGCCCCCTATATACATATATATAAAAATATAACTCTCCAGGATCAATATTTATGAGAAAACATTCAATTTCTTCGTCAACAAGAGTTGAATGTCTACTTCGAAACGCCATGATGGATACACGTTAGCGGGACAGATGTTCCACTCCAACGAAGCTGAAATAACATCAAATCGGTTTCAGAACAAGCGAAATGGAGTGGCATATCTGCCTACAGAACTTCTTTGAGCATTTCCACAGAATTTCAAAGCATGACACTATATCCCGTTCATATATGAGATCGGTGAAGTACACACTGCACCAAAATGTATATATACGGGTTTTGCGTTGAATGGGTTAAGACGAACTTCCAATGGAGGTGAGCTGCATGGACTTTTCAACCAGCATTCCTGTCACTCTAAATATCTAACCTGGGCAAGCATTAACCATTACACAACTATGAGAGACTTAGTCTCATTATCAAAAATTGATGCTTGCCTGGCCATCAGATGATATACATGTTGATTCCCATAGGGAACCTGAAATATTTGTCCCGAATGAGTAAATTTATAATACCAATATAAATGGTCCGTTACTGGACATTATATAAATTTTCCAGCTAACTCATTCCTGGTTACCAGAGTTTTGCCCAGTGTGCTAAGTTGGGCTCATCAGTTGGTAAATAGTACACCCATCAAGACGCATGGCTAGTGCATACGGTGGAGGCCACTGCATAGGCTACTTGGAGCCACCGGCAATGCCAATGCACTATGAGAGACCTTGTCTCATTACCAAAAAATTGATGCTTTCCTGGCCATCAGATGATATACATGTTGATTCCCATAGGGAACTTGAAATATTTGTTCCGAATGAGTAAATTTATAATAGCAATATAAAATGATCCGTTATTGGACGTTATAAATTTTCCAGCTAACTCATTCCTGCTTGCCAGTGCATTCGCACTGCTGGTAGCTCCACGTAGCCTACGCAGTGGCCTCCACGGTATGCACTAGCCATGTGTCTTGGCGGGTGTGCCATTTACCAACTAATAAGCCTAACTTAGCACATTGGGGTGAAACGCTGGCAACCAGAATGAGTTAGCTGGAAAATTTATAATGTCCAATAACGGACCATTATATTGGTATTATAGTTCACGTGGCTGTATATAACGCACGCACCTTGGCACGACACGACTGCCATACTAATCCGTTTGCACACATGTCTGTGCTTATATACCCACATCGGAGTCGCGCTACGTTGCATGTCCCCTGCAGCAACGTCAAGCAAACTTTTTGATCATGCCTTATAATACGATGAAGTTGATAAAACTAGAGTAAAAAGAAATAATAATTGTTACAGTAACCAGCGCTCACAGATTATGAAATTATGAGACAGCCTAGATTGAACTATCTAGAGATGAGGAGAGTACAAATTTGGAAAAAAGCAAAATTAAGTAACGACAGTGAAAGGAACTAACTACCTGAATAAATTTTTAATGACTGGCAACCACGTATTGCATAACTGATAGCCAGTGTCCCTGCTGAAATAATTAGGACTTTTACGTATTTCCACCGCTTCCTGTACCATCCTAGACCTAGTGTCTCGTGGGGTAAAAGCTCTAAAATCTTGGAACATGACATCCTGACCTGACGATAGGGCATACTCAGCTACTGTTAACTTTTATTTTGTCTACCATAGTCCTCCTCCATCACCTTTGATTAATCTGATGATCTTGCTGTTTATTTCATGACACAAAGGCATGTTGGAAAGGAAACATCCCACTTTGTACTAAGATGGTGTTGTCACTTCCTACTCAGAAGGCTAGCGCACAGTGAGCTATCTGGTGATGAACGAGAGTACCACTTACAAAAGACAATCTTTTTTAATTTTTTTTGCAATTTGCTTTACGTTGCACTGGCACAGAAGATAGGTCTTATGGCGACGATGGGATAGTAAAAGGGCTAGGAGTGGGAAGGAAGCAGCCGGGGTCTTAATTAAGGTACAGCCCCACCATTTGCTTGGTGTGAAAATGGGAAACCATGGAAAATCATCTTCAGGGCTGCCGACAGTGGGGTCCAGATACAAGCTCAAAGCTCTGCGACCCTAACCGCATGGCCACTAGAAGATGAATTAATTGTAGTAATAGCTTTTTTGTAAGGTGTTTATATTATATTTATAAAAACATATTCATTCATTAGCTGACAAAGGTCTTGGAGACTGAAAAATGTTCTAATACATGTATTTATATCTAAGTATCGAATGGTGGAAATAAAACATTCAGTTTTAAGGAAAAATAAATTTATTAGATAATACACTGGCAGAAAATGAAATCGCAGTACCTAGGAGACATTAGTTTAGAGGATTGCAATTTAGACTAAGCAGCTGTCTAGGTAACATATTTATTTGATTGAAGTTTCCAGGTCACAGGTTCATGTATGGGCGAGAAGACATGTGACTAGGTGGTACATTAATAACCACTGTAGATGCGTAAGATAGGTAACTGTAGATGCCTCAGTTCTGAATGCAAGCAAGCAAACGAGCCTGCATTGTATCGTACAGGTGCCTTGTGTAGGATGGAGTTCCTCGCCTGCTGCACTCGGTCAGTCAAACCAGCAACGGTTAATTCTGGTATTGGATGACACTGGATTTGTCATCCCATAATGTCCCATACATGCTCTCAATGGTCAACTGGTCAACACTCTGGACAGCACGTTGGGTGACGACAGCTGCAGAATGAAGAAGACGTTGCCCTGTTGGAAAACACCGCCCTTGATAACTGCGAATGAATGGCAGCACAACCGGTCTGACGTACAAATCCACTGTCAAGGTTCTTGGAATAATGGTGAGAGTGCTCCTGGTGTCGAAGGAAATTGCTCGCCAGACTGATGTAGATCCAGTGTGTCGACGCTGCAGACAGCTTGGTTCCAAGTGCACACCTGGGCTGCTCCTTACCAACCTACGGCACTCACAACAGATCTCCACCTCCATCCTACAAAGAGCTCTAGCTTGATATCACTGAAGTTGCAGATAGCAGTGATTCGGAGTTAGTGGCATGAACGCTACAGAATGTCTAGCTCGGAGCTGTCCCTCAAGTAATCAATTTGTTACAGTTCGCACTGTCAGAAGCTCTAATGGCTGCTGCCATGCAACAAATACAGTGGTCTTCCCTCTCTGTGGTGGCCTGAATGCAGCCGTACACCAGTTTTCTTCAGACAGTGCCTTCCTGTGACCACTGTTGCCAACACCGATGCACTATAGATTCATCTCTGTCAAGTCTTTCTGCAGTATCGCGGAAAGAACATCCACCTTCTCGTAGCTCTATTACGCGGCCTCGTTCAAACTCATTGAGCTGTTGACATTGCCTTCTTCATTTCCTTAAAGGCATGTTTGACTCACACCTACCTCACAATGTCAACACTGACGATGACTAATGCTCAAGAAGTGTATAGCGCATATTAAAGCAAACTTGCACTGCAAGTTCTTAGTGGCGCTACTAACACCACTGTTCATCGACTAGCGCACACAACTGAATAGGCCTGATCTTTCGAATATGCAAGCACGTCTCCCGAATGTTATTTATCTAGCACAACCCCTTCTTGGTGTTGGAATTTCATTTTCCACCAGTGTATGTGTTAAACAGCTTCACAAGGTGGACTTGTATCATCTGTAGCGAGATTGTTAGGTAGAAGTCAAAATGGAGCAAAAACAGACCATTAAAAATTGTCAAGTTAATAAATTGTGAGAACTGAATCGGCCATCTCCTGAATGAAAGCTTTCAGCTGTACAACTCATACCACTTTACATGCGGCCAACTTAACTCAGTCAAGTAAGAACCAGACCGTCAACTCACCTTTCTTACAGGGATGATGCAGGAAGACTTCTTCAGCGAGGAAGGGGAGCACTGGAGCAATAGCTGTGGTCACTGTCTCTAAGATATGCCTCATTACTGACTGGCAGGCTCGTCGACTCGGTGCATCTTGAGCATGGCAGTACAATCTGCAAAAATAGAAGACACGCACGTTAGCTATTTGCGGGCGGAAACATACCTACATGCACGTTCTATTTGAATTTCACGGCTTTACCAGCCAAGGGGGTGATGCACAAATATGCTCATAGACAGCAAAAGGTGTTCCTTCAGTTCTACTGATGAGGGAAAACCCCTCAGTATCTTGAAATGTTTCTTCTCACGTTAGTGGGAGTTGCGTAATACGCACGTTACGGGACACAGCTTCTTCGTGCGCATATTTATTACATATTTTCCTGTAAAATGACGTTGCAAAAACAGAGTAGTGATACCGATACGTGTCAATATTGAATGATACACATGAAGTGTCAGATTTTAGTTTACGTGACTCCGAAGGCGAAAATTCTTTCTCCAGCTCACCTGCGAGCAACAACCACACGAGTGACACTGGCAGTGACAGAGGGGATGGGACGTAAGTAATAACAGTCCTGGAAGTGCGACTATTATTCCGGTTCATATTATTGATCAAGGGTCAATGTTGCTGTCAAAATTTGATACACACACCCTGTAAAATATTTATTTATGCGGAGCATGTGTTCAGCTGTGACTGCTGTGTTCTTTGACTAATGTTTCAAACAAATCATCACTGAAAGTAGCTTTTAGTACATATACTATGGAGCCAGGCTCTGCATTCAGGAGACATGTGAGTTTGATCCCTGCTGTCGGCTCTCCCGAGAATAATTTTCCATGGTTTTCAATTTTCATTTTCCAGGTAAATTCTGGGACAGTTTCTATCCGTAGTCCACAGCCATTTCGTTCCGCCTACTTACCCAGTTTCATTCATTTCATCTTCATTAGCTCCTCAACTCAGGTTGTACAGAGGACTAATGTCTACTTAAAGTTACCACTGTCAGATTATATTATGGAGTGTCCCTTGTGCCATTCTTCCAGTGAAAAGGTTAGGGGACTGTATTTATTTTGTCTACAGACTACTTTAAAGGTGGGTTTCCACTCTTAAACGAGGCATTTGGTTAATTTGCATATATTTTCATAGTTTTAGTAAATTTTCCAAAATTTTGCATGCAACTTTTTATTTTTTGATTACTTTGCTGCGTATGGCCATAAATAGAGCCCTGCACGGATGTCGATATCCGCGAAGTTAGTGTCTTGGTGGATGTAAAATGTATGGCAGTGCGGGTCATTTTGCTAATAATTTCTAAATAATAAAGTTTATTGATTTTCACTCAGCTGTACTCATATTTTGGCTGGTGTTAAGGCTATCCTTGACAGTGGTATGGGAAAATTATAATATATAAAGAGCCTTAAGATCATAAAGCCATAAATCTGACCTAACTGGCTCCTGCCCACAATTAATGGAAGAAAGAAACAAAGGTCAATACGTCGGTAGTTATCACAAGACCAGTGACTGTAGGGGTTCTGGTGCCACGTATCAGGCCTATTGTAGTATGTTAACAGATCTATCCACGTGTAATATACTCTAGTTGAATAATTACAGTATCCGCGGATAACCATTCATGGATGCGGATGAAGGAAGTACAGATGCGGATAACATTTTGTATATCCGCGCAGGGCTCTAGCCATAAATTACTACCACATACGAATTGTTAAAGAAATGCTGCACCAATATGGCGAATTTGATCATTTATTTAAAAAGACTGTCTAAAAGGAAAATAATTTCTACACACAAATATATGAGGTCATACCCCAAAGAATGGAAACAACTCAAATACTCGACAGTACAACATTCAGGTTTAGGCACAACTTAAAAGGGAGCTGTTGAAAAGTGGGATCAATGTGAAATTTTGGTAGTACACTCCTTGTGCGTTTCGGGAGGTGAGTTAGCATTATTCACTTATGAATGCCCAGTAATTATGCATTCAGGGCAATGAAGTGAGTGTTACAACACAAAGCATATTCCTTCATATATGTGAACTTCATCTCTCTTTAGTTCATTCTGTTTCTTCACCTCATTATTGTGAAGAGGAAGAGATCCTCGAATCATGGATAAACAAAGATCACGTTAGACAAAATAAATAATTTAACCCACGAGAGGTCGCACCAGTGGCACTTTGCCGAACTCTCCTTATGTTTGTTATTACTCTCATGTTCATAAAAACCAGAACACCTTGAAAGACTAGGGACAGGAAGTTCATATTTACAGGACATGTGCATTAGTATGTTCTGAAGAAATTATTAGCATTTGAACCATGCCGGCCCTCAAGTTCAAGGTCTACATCGATATCTCGGTGCACCACCATCAACTGGTAAATGTGCCTGCTGCTCTCGTTGTCTCTATAAACCAAAGGTAATGGATCAGTGTGACTTGAGCAGACGTTCAGGATGCCTCGCAGACGTATGCGAGAACCGTACCATGAAGTGAGTGAGTTTGAAAGAGGGCGCATTATTGGCATGAGAGAACGTGATGCTTCCATCCAGGAAATTGCTGCTCATGTGGGACAAAGTGAAAAAATGAAATGGCGTGTGGCTTTTAGTGCCGGGATATCCCAGGACGGGTTCGGCTCGCCAGGTGCAGGTCTTTCTATTTGATGCCCGTAGGCGACCTACGCGTCGTGATGAGGATGAAATGATGATGAAGACAAGACAACACACACACACCCAGCCCACGTGCCACTGGAATTAACCAATTAAGGTTAAAATCCCCGACCCGGCCGGAATCAAACCCAGGACCCTCTGAACCGAAGGCCAGTATGCTGACCGTTCAGCCAACGAGTCGGTCGGGACGAAGTGTGTCGCCAGTTAACACATGTATACAGAATTGTTCACAGAAGGCCGTAGAACACGACGAGATGGGTCTGGTCGCACCACCCAGACCACCCCCAGAGAAGATCGACACCTCATCCGAATGGCATTGCAGGACAGATCTGCGTCCTCCTCAGCTCTTGCGCAACAGTGGGACAGTGTAACACATTGTACACTATCAGGAGTGACAGTCCATCACCGTTTATTACGGTCTGGGTTACTGGCACGGTGTCCACTTCTTCACCTACCTTTGACTAATGTGCATAAACATGCTAGACTGCAACGGTGAATGGAATGATGTCACTGGGGACACGAATGGTGGCAGATAGTGTCTTCGGACGAATTCAGGTTCTGTTTGTTTGAAAAATAATGGCCGCATTTTGGTTCGCCGCAAAGAGGAGGAGAGGCATCACATTGACTGCATTTGCACAAGACACACACACCAACTCATGGCCTTATGGTGTGGGGTGCTATTGGGTACAGCCATAAATCACAGTTGTGCATGTCCAGCGCATTGTGACCAGTTTGACCTAAGTCAATGACATCCTGCGACCCGTAGTCATACCCTTTCTGCACGACACCTCAGACATCATATTTCAGCAGGACAATGCGCGACCACGTGTTGCTGCATGAACACGTGCCTTCTTGTTGTCACAGGATGTCAGACTGTTGCCCTGACCCGCCCGATCACTGGACTTGTTGTGAATTGAAAATGTGTGGTATATGGTGAAATGACGGGTGCGGTGCTGTGACCCAATGCCAAACACCAAAGATGAACTGTGGAACCAGGTGAATGCAGCATGGATGCCTATACCCCAGGACGCCATTCGCGCCTTATACGCGTCGATACCATCACGTATGGAACAAGTTATCAGTGCCAATGGAGAACCCAGTGCCTACTAGGCAACAGGATACATGATGAATCTAGATGACTGAAATGCTAATCGTTTCTGCAAAACATTCTAATGAACATGTCCTGTGAATATGAACTTCCTATCTCTAGTCTTTCAAGGTGTTCTGTTCCTAGCAACAGCAGGGTTTAGAGTGTTCATTTCATCTCTCCCCCCCACCCACTCTCTCACACCTGACCTCGGCCATCGTCGGTGTTTTGCGTGCTGCGTTTCGGAGTGGTTGAAGCTTTATTTCACCCTCGCATCTGCCCTGGCAAGTTGCCTTCATGTGACCCCTCACATAGTGCATTTTTACAAGTAAGTAAAGTTCATGAGTTTTGATGTTTTTTCTGAAGTGGTGCTGTAGTTTTATCTAAAACTTTATTGCTTGCTTGTTGTTTTAAGGGGCCTAACATCGAAGGTCAACGGCCCTATAACTTTATTATAGATAATGAATTTTGAAGAGGAACAGAGAAAAATTAGACAGCTGTTGGAATCAGTTTGTGAGCAGGTTTGAAGTGAATGTGTATTTTTTGTAATTTCCTACACTATTTTCTTTTAAATTTTGTACTTCATTTTAAGAATATACATTCTGTACTTGAACTGTGACCAAATCATTCACTGAAATGCCCAAATGCACACAATGAGGCAATTTGCTCATGCGTTTTGTCTTGCGCAGTTTGAAAACTCTTATTTTTACCACATCTTGCCATGTTTATTATCTTTTTTACATTGAGAAGTATATTTTTACTTGTTGAAAGGCAGTTAAACAGGGTACATATTTATATTTTTGTCAGAGCGTTGACTGCAAAAGCAAAATAGCAGGTCCTGAAAATAGTAACCTTGAGCAATTTGCATTTTCGTGACCTTTCGCGTTCTAAAACGTGCGTGACCTCTAGTGTGTCAAACTGTTTTCAATGTGTTAAACATGGATCTTCTGTACTTCAAATGTCAGAGCCCTCTGAGAGTTTCACATTCTTTCCAGTGATGAGAATCCTATGAAAAGATGTCACTTTGCATCTGCAAAGGAAATAAAAGTAGATTCACAGCAGGCATTACAGGACGTTAAAAAAGTGCTTCTGGAAGTAGTGGTAAAAGTATACAATCATCTATCTACACTAGGGTTTCCAAAACTTTCTGTGTCTAAGGCCGCCTTAGCATATCACATTTATGTCCAAGGACACCCTACCCACAGAACATAATATCGAATTCACTGAACAAAACACAGAATGTTGTAATGTTACCATGTTTGATTGTATTCGTATAATTTAGGACTAATATTTACTTTCCTTTAAATTTAAATGTAACTTCATTTACATAAAGATAATGTATATACATGCATAGACATTATAAAACATTGTGACACTTGGCTAATAATTACAACTGTCTGGATCTGGAAACTTACTTGGTACAGTTGGATCAGTGGGACGGACGGTGCAATTTACCCAAATATATGATATGGCGTATGGCTTTTAGTGCCGGAAGTGTCCGAGGACAAGTTCGGCTCGCCAGATGCAGGTCTTTTGATTCGACTCCCGTAGGCGACCTGCGCGTCCTGATGAGAATGAAATGATGATGAAGACGACACATACACCCAGCCCCCATGCCAGCGAATTTAACCAATTAAGGTTAAAATTCCCGACCATGCCGGGAATCGAACCCCGGACCCCTGTGACCAAAGGCTAGCACGCTAACCATTTAGCCATGGAGCCGGACAATTTACCCAAAACCAAGCGTTTTACAAGCGTAGTCACCCAAATCGAAGATCAGCCTCAACTTAAGTTCCGTTTCTGTACTTAGTTTTCATTTGTGTGAGAGCAGAAAAGGCATACTCACACAGGTATGTTATCATGAAAAGCATTAAATGCAGTATTTCCTTTCTAGAAATTGTACGGTATAGGGGATGTCATGGACCCAAATGTCAAGCAGAGGCTCTAAGTTGTGAAACTTGGTCTTCACAAGATACTGCCAACTTATACCACCTATCGGCCAAGAATTACATATACTGTATGTAAGTTATGCAACAGTGAAGACATAGTTATTGAATTTAGAATAATGATCTATGAATGAAATATTTTAAGATCTTTAAGTACTTACAACTTAACATTATTACTGCAAATCCCTTGCATTATCGTCGCAGCTTCCCGAGGGTCTGTGGACTACTGTTTGGAAATGGCTGATCTAGACGATTAGTTAGAAGATACTAGCGCTTCATTATTTTAAGGTATTCACGATAAGAAACTACAAGGACATTATTTTATCTATGACGGGGATTGTTGTTCACCCCGTCGCCTGCGTTGCAAGCCTGTCTCCCACCAAGCCTTCCCCGAGTCGCAGAGTGTTTTCCCACAAGATTTCCTGTATTTTATGAAGGTATTATGTATATACACACACTCACATAATTGAAAATGGCATTGAAACAACACACCGAGCACTAAACACGTGAACAATGAAACTGAACCTTACGCTGATAAAGCTCTTAACAGACTGCAAAGGAGGGGAACTTGAATCACTTCTGAAGGTGTACAGTAATGATGCTCACCTGTCTTTGGTCAAGTGGCAATAAAGGGCAGAAACATCGTTGGTCACAAAGTTGGTGATCAGCTTGCAAACACTGTTGTATTGGTAATTGTTGAACATTTCTTGAACCTGCAGAAAGAAAAAAAATATCCATAAAGTGGTTAAAAAATACCCACACCATAAAGTTTAGTTTACACAACGATATTAGGTTTCACACCTAGCTTTTATTTGAATGCGCATGCATGAATTGCAGTTGCGACACTAGCAACTTTCGGCTGCTTCCAATTTTTTTGTGAAAGCAAAACTGGTAATTTTCAGGTTATGAACTTTTTGTTGCCTTACCTGTTTTGCAAAATGAAGTGGGCATGCGAAGAAATAGTTAAACGTATCAACTTGTACTCAGTCCGAACGTATTATGGGATTTTGAATAATGTTATTTTAAAAATAAAGTCAAATGCTCTATTGGTATTGAATCTAATAATAATATTATGATGTCCCACTAACAAATTTTTTGTATGGTTTTCAGGGATGCCAAGGTGCCGGAATTTAGTCTCACAGGAGTTCTTTAGCATGCCAGTAAATCTGCTGAAACGAGGCTGACGTACTTGAGCACCTTCAGATAACACCAGACTGAGCCAGGTTCGAATCTGCCCCCAGAAGACCACTGCTTTAACCGTCTGAGCCACTCAGCCCGGTGGTACTGAATCTATTCTGGAAGGTAGTAATAAGGATCGACTGAGAGTTGAAGAATATGGAAACAAAATCCATTCTATCATGAATACCTACAAGAATTGAACTCACGATCAGCAAGATACAGATTAGTAAGAAGTCCAGTACTGGTACGGAATAAACTTATAAGCCAGGAATTCCCCAGTTCAACATTGCTGATCCCCTCCTGAGGAAAATAGTTTCCAAGAGTAGTTATTTAAATCTGTTACGCATGATTTATTAAAGTTTACAAAATATCGCATTAGCATATAGAGTTAGATTTTTCCTTCGTAAGTTCAATCTTCTAGGATTATCTTTTTCGATAAGGTTGCAGGACATCCTAAATGTGATCTATTTATCCATTCCCTATTTCATACTCATCTGTTTCTTTTCTCAGCCTTTGTAGTCACTAACAACACCTCTGCCACAGCTGCATTTGCTGCAAGGATATCAGCATGCATAATAATCAGATCATAATGAAGTAAAATGCAGAAGATACTCTGAAACTACAGTGTGCATTAGTGTCTCCATGTGAAATGTGTTTCATAAAATTAGTTATTAAACCTAGTATCACTGTGTAAACTAGCCCTAACAGAAATATAAGAAATTTTCCACCAGTAACTAACAGGAGCAAAATATGTATGTATAGGAAACAGAAGGAGGGCAGCATCTTACCGTGTAGGCAAAAGTGGATAGAACACACTCAAAAGAAACCCAGCCTTAACATTGGATAAATGCTCCTTTTGTCTCGCCTATCTCCCATCTCTCTCTACTTCACAACAGTATGTACTGGTAAACTATTCTGTTTTTAGTGGCGTAAAGCTAAACTTCCCACCAGAGTTCATACCCTGCGAAAAAACATCGTCACGCAATAGTCTGGTGTGAAACGTGTTGCAGAGCTTGCTAAAACTCCTAAAGAATGCTGGGAACTATTCTTTGATGAGACAGTGCCATCTACTACTATAGCGGAGTGCACAAACAGGAAACTGAAACTGCGCTGAAATTACATTTGTACATCTGTGTGCGTCTGACTCACATTGGTTCTAGCGTAGTGTCAGCGTAATAAACCACACATTTTATGAGTGAATGCTGATCGCTATAGCGCATTCCACGTTAAGAAAACAGTATTGATCTTATGGACCTACAAGGAGCGAACACACCCCCCTCTTAGACACCCATAATTCTTCGTGATTAAGGAATATTATACTGTACTTTGTAATGTATTATGAAAGATAAAAAGGATGAGGCATTTTTGCCCTAAGTTATTAAAATAACTACACAAAATTTTCTTTTTCATAAATTCATTTGTAGGGAGGAAGCGCAATGGCGGGAACAGCCATTGCTTTGTTGCTTTCCTTCATTTTCCTTCTTCTGTGTTGCACTGACACAAGCCTCGTGTATTCCCTCACTCTGTGAACTGCCGGCAGCTCACTTTGTAGGGGAGTGATCTGCAGTATTTATTTGTTGCGTGGGTGTTTTTTAGGCCTTAAATCGGTGCGTAATTTCCTCAGGAACGAAATGGTGTGGCGTGGACGCCATGCAAACTTCTATGACATAGAACTACTGAGTGCGACCACTGCAGGGTGAAGTTTGAGGTGTTTGTTTTATCATGTACAAGGAGTTTCTAAATATTAAAGCAAGGAGGACCTAATCCTCTGCAAGGACTGCCGTTGTCCGCTCCTTCCATGGTTTCGCCTGTAGGCCTACACTTGTCCCTGGGTTTGCAATATAAAACTGGAGATACGTGGCCTCCAAGAGCAGACGCTGAGTGGGACGGGAAGGAGTAGTTTGATCAAACATGAATATTACTCACATTTAGGAGAGTAAAGTTCTACAAAAGTAACAGGTTTGTTAAACATGATTGAGAGCAATTTAAAAATTCATATTGTACCTGTTTATCAAAGTCGTGCAGTAGGTGAAGGAGATAGTGATCCAACATGTAGAAGCCATCCTCGGGTACATTCTGTGGGGCAAGATCGTGAACGGCTCCCAAGAGGAAGCGAAGGACGATGCGTATCTTGTGGACTGCATCGGCACTCGCCTGGATGATACTGGGGCTCACGGGTATGTTAGCGCGTTGAGTGGCGTGGCAAGCCACCCACCACCTACAACACACCAGAGGAACATGGTAGCAAGTAAGGCAATATTCCTTACCATCAGCATATAACCGTGGTCCGCCTGAGCTGGGTTTGCCATAGCTTCCGTCTCCTTGGGAGAGTTCCATCCTGAAGGAGCGAACACATCCCCTTTTAGACGCCCATAATTCCTCGTGATTAAGGAATATTATAATGTACTATATTATGAAAGAAAGGAAAAAAGCATAAGGAATTTTGTACCAGAGTGTTATTACGATAACTACTGAATATTTTATGTTTCATAAATACATTCGCAGGGAGGAAGCACAATGTTGCCTTCCTTCATTTTCCTTCTCTGTCGCTCTTGTACATGCAACGCATAATCCCTTACCCTGTGAATCCTGGCAGCTTATCACTGTTGAAGAGAAGTCCTCTATTTTTGTGTTGCATATCTTTTTTAAACTTGTCTTATGTTGAGTGAGTGTTATGTGATTAATTACACTACGTGTGCGATTTCTTTCTTTAACGTTAATACAGTGATTTATTTACTCTATGAATGAGGCTGAGGAAGAAACAAAGTAGATAGTAAACTGTGCTTAATTTTCAGTGTATTATCTTCCCTTTCTTATCTTAAAAACTGAGTTTCACAAGTTTATGTTCTGCTGTTTTGCCATTTTCCTGCGAACATCAAAATGAACCCCTCTAACCACCACCCACTCCCCAATCCCCTAGAGTTCATAAATATTATCTTCAACTTAGTTTCTTCTACATTTTTATCTTGATCTTAAATGCTGCATGTAACACATTTATATGCCACCGTTTTCCTGTGATGTTGTTGAGCAGAGCTGTTCGATATGGCAACCCTGTTGTCATAAGAGCAATACTGTTTTCTTAACATGGAATGATCTATAGATAGAAAGACATCCTTCATCTATCTCAAGTGTCAAAATTACATTTGTGGAGAACATAGGACAACTTGTTTGCAGCATTTGCATAGGAGGTGACTGAACTGATGTTTATTTATTTATTTATTTATTTATTTATCAGATACAGCCTATGGAGGGCCATTTTACACTAATAATAATAATAATAATAATAAGTTTAAATAAGTATAAAAGATAACAAAGGTATAAACAACAATATTAAGTAACAACAATAATTAACAATTTTAATAGTAACAATGTGACAACAATGACAATGGTAACTGGCAAGTGTCGGTTTCAGAAATTAGGAAGAAGAAAGGTCAAGGGTTGGTGGGGCGGAAGAAAGTGAAAACCTGGAGAGGACTTCAAAGGAATCTTTTAATTTTTTGTTTGAAGGATGAGAAAGGTGTGAATATGTCAATATCGGGTAGTGAATTACCAAGTGTAGGGAGACGGTGGAAGATAGAGCGTTGTTGTAAGGTTATCCTTGAATGTGTTTCAAGAAGAATTTTTATTTTTTTATTTTTTTTATTTTGTGCCATAAAATTCAGTTGTAGACGAAATGTTTCATGTTTGTGTTTCATAATTTCATATGAAAAATGCTTTTAAAAAAAGATTCTTCAAAAGAGTGTAAAAATTAACCAAATAGAAAGATTTGGACATAAGAAAAACAGTTTTCAGAAAAAGTGTAGTTATTGTAGATCAATACAATATAAATTTAGAACTTCAATTTAATCATGGTACTAGTTTTGGCCTGTTGATATTAGACCATCATCAGCCATAAGGTCTTAAAACACTTACAAAAATAATTGGCCATACATGTAACACAAATACTTGAAAATAGCCCTGATCTTATATTCAATATCCACTAAAATAAGTCACTGTCTTGAGGATGTAACATAACCCGTGAAAATTCTTATGATCTGTTGGTATACTTCAGTAAATATAAATCGCTGTCTTCAAGAAATATAAAAAAATTTGTTGAACACTTGTATAGAATTAAAAGGGGCTGCCTGGCCAAGGTGGTAAAGGCGTGCTTTGTTCACCCGGAAAGACGTGGGTTCGATTCCCCATCAGAAAGTCGTAAAATTTAAGAAACAAGATTTTAACTTCTGGAGGTGCACCTGGCCCTGAGGTTCACTCAGCCTAGACCAAAAAATGAGTACCAGGTTAAATCCTGGGAGCAAAGGCAGCCGGGCATATAGCTAACCACTCTATCCCACCAAGTGTCGATTTTATGGATAGAGGAAGCCTTTACCTTCCTCCCCTCCAGGGGCCCTCATGGCCTGTACGGAGATGATTAGCTTTTTGACTTGTACAGAATTAAAAGCAACTGGTGAAAAAATGGACAATTAAATATTAAATATATTAAAACATGATATGATAAAAAATTTGGTACATGTTTCGACCTTCATTAGGCGTTCTTCACATATTGTATTTTAATATGCGCCAATAATTCCTTTAATCATTACCTCTTATATGTTTTAATGTACTGTATCGACTAAGGTGGATGTTTTAAAAATTTTTCCTTCTAAAGGGAATTTTTTGTACTTTCCCATTCAGGCAAGTTTGACATGTTTGGAGAGCTGTTTCCACTTCCTTGATTCCACACATCTGTCAGTCCTTTCTCCGTCAAGTCCCTTTGCATGCAATGTGCCCATCTTGTTTTCGGCCGAGCTGCCACATTCACTCCCACAATTCTTTTATTAATATAATCACCATTCTTTCTCATAACATGCTTATAACCATTGATCCCCCACATCTCTTCCCCATACAACACTGCAAAGCTGGTAACTTTTTTTTTTTTTTTTGCTAGTTGTTTTACGTCGCACCGACACAGATAGGTCTTACGGCGATCCTGATAACTTTTTCTTTCAGTTTTAAGTTCAACCTCATAACGTACACCCAACATCTTCCTTCCTCCAATTCAACCAGCCAGTGTTTATCCTACACGTCACCTTCAAGTCCAAATTCCCCTCCTTATCCACAGTAGAACCAATGTACTTAAATTTCTCCACTCTGTCCAGTACTTCATCCTCAATTTTGCTTTTCGCTAGTGGCTTTACATCACACCGATACAGATAGGTCTTATGGCGACGATGGGATGGAAAGGCCTAGGAGTTGGAAGGAAGCGACCGTGGCCTTGGTTAAGGTACAGCCCGGTGTGAAAATGGGAAACCATGGAAAACCATCTTTAGGGCTGCTGACATTGGGATTCAAACCCACTATCTCCCGGATGCAAGCTCACAGCCGCGCACCCATAGCCGCACGGTGCCTCAATTTTGATCAATCTCTAGCCTGTCCTCCAAAGTTGAAGTACAGTACACTGTTTGCTTGCCGGAAAGCATGAGATCCATTACGAGGATACTAATGTACTGGCCACAGCATCTCACTTCCAAGCCTCTAGAGGGAAGCTATTGAAATACACAAACATCTGGATAACTTTAATAGAAAGGAGAAAGGACTAAAGCTCAGCAAGGCCTGGTACACCCCCTTATATAACTTACGGCCGAAGCCAACTAAGATCAGGGAGATCACAGTCAACCAACCAGAGGATCGACTGCTCGGCGCGATCTAATCGGAGGTCATGCACTCGGAGATCCAATCAAACGAGACTGTTCGACATGACTCAGTCGGAGGTGGTGCGCTCAGATATTCAATCAGACAACAGACTGCATGGCACGAACCACCTGTTTCTTCTGGAATATGTTTTTTTGTCGAGTTCAAGGTATTAGCTTTGCTACACCTTGATTCAATTTCATTTTGTGTACTACCATCCTGCAAGAATAAATATCCTAGCTATTGAAATAATCCACCTGTTCTAGTTCTGAATTCCCTATCTGACATTCAATTCTCTTATGTTTGTTCCCATCTGACATCACTTCCCTTTACAAAATGTTAATTTTCATCCATCTTTACTATTATGTATACCTCAAAAAAAAAAAAAAAAAAAACAACTAGATGCCAAAAGTTGGAAACTGCACATCGACTAACCCAATATATCTTATATCATTCTTTGGACATCTTATGAGAATACCAGACACCAGAATTAGCAGAAGAATAATTG
Source organism: Anabrus simplex (assembly GCF_040414725.1). Taxonomy (NCBI): domain Eukaryota; kingdom Metazoa; phylum Arthropoda; class Insecta; order Orthoptera; family Tettigoniidae; genus Anabrus; species Anabrus simplex. The sequence continues at coordinate 13,658,561 of NC_090276.1, forward strand.
AAAAATTATGGAATAGCAAGACCAAGATTAACCCTAGAACTTCGACAGGTTTAAATGTCAAATGCTGCAGTTATTTTCCTCAATATGAAAATAAAACCATGCCTGTAATCACATATTAATTCTCAACATCCATATTCAACACCAATAGAAAGCTGAAGGACTGATCTACAGAGCGTGTTTTTTAAGTAAGGGCCATTTGAAAATAACTACACAACGAAAGACGATTTTCAAACACCACATTTATTTGCAGATTCTACATACTTTACTCTATTGTTCAACATAGGTGCCAAGTTTGTTTAAACACTTATCATACCTTACAACTAAGTTTTGAATACCCTCTTCATAGAAACTTGCTGCCTGCTCTGATGACCAAGAGTTCTTGATCTTGATCTTGCGCTGGGACAGAGTCTGTTTGGCCTTCAACTTTACAGCTGAATGTGTGTGTTTCCATTCCATGCTCTGTTGCTTCGATTTGGGCGTGATATGCGAAACCCATGTTTCGTCTCCTGTTACAATCTGACTCAACGTGTTGTCACCTTCTTCGGCATACAAAGCACCGCACACTTTGCAAATATGTCGGTGAATGTCTGCAGTGGACGGGTTCTTTGCCGACAGAAAACTGTATCACTGACCGAACCTATCATGATTTCTAACTATCGTAAAATACAATTATAAAATTTTTTGAACAAAGGTAATTGTAGAAATATTTTGCTCTTACAAAATAATTTCTTATAGATAATTTTATTCCTGAAACATGGTATTCTGAAACACACAAAATTATGTTATTACATATTCCCCACAGTTCTCCACTTTCATTTCGAATGCTAAGTACAACACAAATTTTTAACGAAATGGATTTTGAGTTTTTTCAGCTCAGAAAAAGAAGTTTCCACATCCTGTCACAGAGAGGCAAGTTCATAGGCCCAGGGTGATGAGCAGCAAATGGTACATCTTGACCTGGATAATTACTTTCTTGAGGTTCTATGTCAGTCCAGTTCATAATTACTCCTTCACTGGTTTCTTCAACTATTGATGTACTGCCAATTATAACATCATCTGCACCAACTTGAACATCATTCCGGTTATCCCATCACTTCCGAGGCACCTTGTATTTCCCTGTCAATTTTGCTATTTTCAGGAATAATTTCGTTATAAGAAATAACGACAACAGGGTCCAACAAAAGAATTTACATGGCCTGCCTGCTTCCTCCAGCAAGTCAGTGCTTGTTCTACATCAGACATTAGAGATTTACTTCTTTGCCGGAGGTCCTAAGTCAACTTAAAGACATATTATGACAAGAAGATCATAACCTTAATTTTTGTTATTATATGTATTTTAATGTTATAATTATTCCTGCAACACTGTCTGTGTCTGGTATACATATGTTTAAGTTATCACATAATCGGTTTAATTTTTATTTACCGGGGGAGTTAGTCATGCGCTTAGGGCTGCACAGCTGTGAGTTTGCATCCGGGAGATAGTGGGTTCGAACGCCACTGACGGCAGCCCTCAAGATGGTTTTCCGCGGTTTCCCATTTTCATACCAGGAAAATGCTGGGGCTGTACCTTAATTAAGGCCACGACCACTTCCCACTCCTAGGCCTTTCCTATCCCATCATTGCCGTAAGACCTACCTGTGTCGGTGCGACGTAAAGCAAATTTGATCGAGTATTTGATATGATAACATTGCTTTTAATCGCTACATTCCTACTGACGTTTTTGTAATGACCTATGTTGACTTCAGTTAAGAAAACCACAAAGTCAGTCTTTCTGAGAATCCTGCAGCAGAGCAATGGGTACATCAGCTAGTAAATAAATAAATAAAAAGTATATGAGTTACTGTGTTGTAACTCAAAAAAGAGTTGCCATGTTGATGTAATTAACTGCACTTTTCTTCAGCTCAGGAAAAGAAGTTTCACATCCTAATAACATAGCAATAGCCCTATTTCTCACCTGAGGGTGTCAACACCGTACACGGGCTGTACCTTGCGATCTTTACCTCCGTGGGTGATATCTTCTGGGTTTGTGACATTTCCCAAGGACTTGGACATCTTCAGTCCCTTCTCATCAACAGCAAAACCATGAACAAAAAGGGACCTGGAACAAAATACAGAGTAGAAAATAAACTTAGCTTATAATATATGCTAAGGGGAGAAAAAAAATGTCAAGTTATATATGAGGGTTGGTGCATAAAAAATTTCTCTCTGGAGTCTACCAGACAAATGGAAATATACAGATGGGAGTGGGGAACATACGGTGCTGTGGAATGTATGAATATTGCTGAGTAAATTTACCAGGTGTAGGATTTAATAATAATAATAATAATAATAATAATAATAATAATAATAATAATAATAATAATAATAATAATAATAATAATAATAATAATAAATAATAATAATAATAATAATGTTACGTGCCAGCCCCGTGGTAGCCCCTTTCGGTAACTCCAGGAAGGGGTGACTGACTCAGACTACCTGGGATCTCCCAGCCAGCTCATGGGGTGGGGCCGGCCTTCCCGTGTATTGTTCTCGTCGGCCGGCTTACCTGTGAGTTTTATTTGATACTCAACAGGAATGTTCTGGCTCTAGTGACATAGCAAAATTTCTGGGTCAAACAGGCGAGCTATAAAAAGGGAGGCTAGCCGCGGACAGTCAGTCAGTGTTGGACTCGGTGGTGAAGTCAGTGAGAGACTCAGTGCTGGCTGGGCTGAGGGCGACAGAGGAGTTGGCTGTCGCTAGTGTCCCGCCGAGGTCTGAACCTGACAGAACAGTGTGCTTGTGCATTTCTGTGGACTGAGGATCACAGTGACCCAGTGAGGAAAGCCGCTACCGCAAATGTGAAGGGAAATAGACCTGTGTTAATGTTCGGTGATGTGGGAAATGTCCTGCTGTTGAATACTGTTGAGTTGCTTAGTTGTTCACTGCATGCAACTGTGTGAATTACTGGACTGTCTGTGGAATCGAACCAACGAACAGTCGTCGTGTGTCAACTGGCCCGTAGCCCTGTGTTCAAATCTAGCGGTCTACACAGGCCGCATGAGGCGACTGGACTTGGGAAAGTGGAAGTATGGATTATAGCCGTCGCCAGGTAATTCCAGCCAGCCGGGACTCCCTGGTGTGTGTACAGAAGAGAGATTTGTAAATAGATAGTTAGTAAGTAAGTTAGTAAGTGTGGCCATTCACAGCTGGTTAGAATTGTGTGTGTTTATATATATATATATATGTGTGTGTGTGTGTGTGTGTGCATTTATTAGGTCATAATGAAATAAATTAGAGCAATGAAACAGATGGAGTTTTATTTGTAACGAAAATGTCACTGGCTTTATGTCCCACTAACTATACTTACAGTTTTTGGAGATGCCGAAGAGCCGGAATTTAGTCCCGTAGGAGTTCTTTTACGTGCCAGAAAGTCTACTGACACGAGGCTGATATATCTGAGCACCTTCAAATACCACCGGTCGGACCGAGCCAGGATCAAACCTGCCAAGTTGCGGTCAGAAGGCCAGCACCTCAACCGTCTGAGCCACTCAGCAGTAGGATTTAAAGCGAGAAAACTTGTCAGCCATGAAATCCTTGAGCTACATAACCTTTATTCTCAGTGAGTACAGTAACCTCAAAGTAGTCCCCTAGGTTGTGCACAACAACACACTGGCAATGATGCGGGAGACATTGGATACCAGTCGCGTCACCTTGTTTGAATTTTGCAATCTCATGTTTTACAGCATTGCTAATCTCCTCTTGTGTCCCAAACAGTCTCCCACGTAATGGTTCTTTCACTTTGGGAATGAGGTCAAAATTGCATTGAGACAGGTCTGGTGAGTATGGCAGGTGTTCCCCCCCACTCCCCCCAGCGCTGACGTTGCCTGCATACAGCTTCTGCTACAAGCGGTCTGGCGTTGTCATGGAAAGGGATCATATTGTTGAGAAGATCCGGGCATTTGTCTCTAACGGCACAACATAACTGTCTCCGCAGCAGGTGTTGCTATCAATGCTGAGCCATGTCGTACTAAGTTGACATAGAATCACGTCTCTGACATCGTAAGCCACAATGACCATCAGCTTCAATGGCGAAGGGTTTTACTAGAACTTCTGTCTTCTTGGTGATCCTGCACTTTGCCATTCTACAGACTAATAAATAAAGTATGATTGGTAGATATTCCTCCTAATCAACACAATTTATATTTGGTACACAATATTATAAATATTAACAGCCCATAGTCATTGGTACAGTTGTGACTCAACTAATGGAAGGTTACGTTCCAGGAGTTCAATCTCAAGATAAGCAAACCCAAAACAGTAGTGATGGCAAGAAACAGAGAGGAATGACCAGCGAACATCATGCTAGGAAACCATCCACTAGAAAGTGTGGAAAGCTTTACGCACCTCGGTAGTGTAATATCTCGAGATACACTAGCCACAAAGGAGGTTGCAAATAGAGTGCAGAAGAGCTCTCACTTTTACCAGCAAGTATGAACACTCTTCTGGGATCCCAAAGTACCAACAAAATCAAAGCTGGTGATGGTCAATCAGTAATTCATACCAATTTTAACTATGGGGTATCGAAATCTGCACCCTCACTAAGAGAGAATCATCAAAGTTGCAGGCATCTGAGATGAAATTCCTTAGGTCCACATTTCCAAAAAAAAAAAAAAACTGGACAAGGTAAGGAATGATGTGGTTAGAAAGGAAGCTGGGATTGAGACGACATTGTTAGATCGGGTCAGCAAGTCCATTGGGCATGTAATGAGGATGGAGCCAACAAGGACAGCATTTATGTTAACTTGGAGAGACATGTGGCAGGAAAACAGATGGTGGGAAGACCAAGAACCCACTGGAGGACGTCGTTAATAACAGAACGTATCTCAATAAGACAGAATGGAAGAAGCTTGTCAACACTACCCGGGAAACTGGAACTGTAAAATGATGATGATGATGATGATGAATATTAATAGCATGAAGGGACATGACACGCGGGACTTGTTCTTTCCAACCGTTCATCGACGTTTAACTTCAAAATTCTTTGAACCCACTTTTATACTTACACAGTTTATTACTGGATGTGGGAGAGTTAGAAGTTATTTTCAACGGTTTAAAATACAGTCATCAGAGAGATACATTTGTAAGTGCCAAACTGAACAAACAGTAGCTCATTTAATTTTCTATTGTTCACTACACGATATCAAAAGGAACAACTTGTTAGGACACCTGACTTACTGCAATGGAAACTTTCCCTCGCCAGTTTCTGATATACAGTAAAACCTCATTAAGACATTTGTGCAAGGGATAGCAAAAAAGAACATGTTAGGGGAGAAAACGTACTATTGAATATACGAATAAAAACTATCCAACAGGGATACGAAACACTAGATACGATTTTTTCCAACATGAGGGTACTTTACATCATGTATCCATGGGTACAGTGATAATTATATCAACTATTTCTAAGGATGATGTTGTTCACACGTTTTAATACTTTTAACACGAAACAAATATGAAAACCTTTTCCGCTGGGGCTTATAAAATAACAAATGCACTGAAAGGTGTTAAAAAAACTAACAACAAAAACGAAAACATATGCACAGGGGTCAATAAAAATATCAAAGTATTATTGCAGATCATACTCTTTTTAAAACAAATGTTAATAGTAAATTTTTTTTTTTCAGATCGGTGGGTTATTAAACAATATTTTCTGGTCATACTCTTAGACAATGAATGGGATGTTACACTTGACGATGTGCGACAGGGAGGAATGACTTTGGCCACCATTCTGAAAAAACTTCGACCAACTTGAGTGATCAAGTCGAAACTCAAAGGTGCAAGTTCAATCAAGTTCATCATTCGTGACTTCTGCACGCTTGAAGATGCAGACGCCAGTCCACTTTCTGACATATTTTAATTTTGTCTTCATTAGTAAGGAATTTCAAGACTTCTTTTGTATACAATACTAGGCTATCACAACTTGCCCGGTAAAATTCTTTGCAGTATTTTGTTCCACTAGGTAATGCATTAATAACATGTAATATTATAAACTATACCCTAACATACTTTGAGGTAAAACAGGGCTACCTTCCTTGGAGAGTAAATAATAAAATATTAATAATAATTATTATAATACAGTAAAATACCAGTGTAACAAAATTTTGGGGACCTCAAAAATTAATTTGTTATAGCGAAATATTGTTATACTGAAATAAGTCAAATCTTAACAACTCGCCTATTGCTAAACCTTTTGAAGAATCTACGTTATTCATCATACATTTGTTTTAGGAAGAAAGTGACCTGTTATAATATGTACTGTAGTTACTTCTATGAACCTAAGGGCAAAATAAAGTCATATTGTTCTCTGAGCTTAAAAAACTCTCCAATCTCTCCCGAAGAATTTGGTGTATCAATTATTGTGCTGAAGTTATATTTGAGGCAATAAAATTAGGTTTAATCATAACTCTGCACGCTGAATATCATTAGATGCCGGCTACCAGTCAGACATTCTTTTTAGACTTTCCGTAAGTCATATTGTTTGAAACTTTGTATACCTTTTTCTCAGAAACTATCATATCAATGTACTAGCAAGGTACCCGTGCTTCACTACGGTATTATATTGAAATTTATAATTGAATGCTTATTGTTTTAGATATATAATCCGCCGAAATTCGCGATCTGACTATTTTTCTGCAAGAATCCGCCAAAATTCGCGATCTGACTCGTTTTCTAATTGATTACGGCAAGTCTCCCTCCATTTTTCAATCTTTCTTTCCAGCAATCGATTTCGTACTTCCCGGGCTAGGTCCAGGTATTCCACCCGGTCAGTTGCGTCCCTAAATCTTTGCCATCTTCACCTATAAGCATTTTTAATATGGGTGAAATCCTTCAGGCGATCCGGCGTGGAGTCGTCTTGGGTGCCTTGGGGGCTCTGAACCCGCAGCGGACTGCATTCTTAGTCATTACCCGTCCAGGACCCGTTTCCAGCGCGGTCCGCACATTTAACGAGACCGCTACTTGGCGGTAAATTACATTTGCTGTCATTGTCATTGTTGAGAATGTGACCAGCACCATTGTCGCGCATAGGCAAGTGTGGGGAAATTCTGGCCATACGAATGACATACTTCCGTGCATTATTGACCTTATTATAGAGGTGAAAACCTGGACGGTCAATCTCATTAATATAGTTTATTTCAAATGTGTTTACATTTTTATTTATATGCTAGGAGAAGGTACTGTAATCTAAAAACGTTCTCCGAAGGGAAAAATGGCTCTTGAAAACGAACCCATGAAAGATTAAAAATGATCGGTTTATGATCAGAATAAGTACATCGAAAATCTACAGCCTGTTTCCAGTCATTCGACAGGGTCAGGAATGGTATGAATAAAGCCCAATCTAGTGGCGACAATAGGAACTGTGCCGGCAGCTGGCCTGTGCACCCCTCTGGGGCAATGATTAATGGATGACAAATGAAATAAAATTATATTGGACAGTGTTGCTGGAATGAATGATGACAGGGAAAACTGGAGTATCCGGAGAAAAACCTGTACCACATCCGTTTTGTCCAGCACGAATGTCACATGGAGAGACCGGGATTTGAACCACGGAACCCAGCTGTGAGAGGCCGCTGCGCTGCCGCCTGAGCAACGGAGGCTCCTTATAAATACATTATGAACAGTAAAATCAATTGGTCTCAACTCCTTTTACAACCCACCGCCGTTAAGTTTATTTTCCCCTCCCCCCCCTAAAAAATTAAAAGAAGGCGTGTTTCTTTATGTTTAAAGGAGATTCCAAACGCCATTGTTTACGTCTATTACCTTCAGTTTTTTTTTGCTATTGGCTTTACGTCGCATCGACACAGATAGGTCTTTTGGCGACGATGGGACAGGAAAGGGCTAGGACTGGGAAGGAAGCGGCCGTGGCCTTAATTAAGGTACAGCCCCAGCATTTGCCTGGTGTGAAAATGGGAAACCACGGAAAACCATTTTCAGGGCTGCCGACAGTGGGGTTCGAACCCACTATCTCCCGAATACTGGATACTGGCCCCACTTAAGCGATTGCAGCTATCGAGCTCGGTGCCTTCAGTTTTCAGATTAAAATAATTCACATTTTTCACTTTCACACTCCTCCCCTCCCCTGAAGTGAATTTTCCGGCAAAAAATACTTGTTTCTTTAATAGTAAAGGATCTTCTAAATACCAATTATCACGACTGTAACTTCTTCAGTTTTTGATTTATGTGTCCTCATGAAAGGAATTCAACTCCTTTTCACTCACGCCTCCCAAGATGATCCGCCCCTCCCCCCACAAAACGGGCTTTTCTTTGTCTTTAAAAGAGATCCAAATACCAATTTTCACATCTATAGGCCCTAACAACTTTAGTTTTTATTAGATGTAAGTATTCTCATACAATTAAGTCAATTAATTTTTCAATTCTTTCACCTCCCCCCTCCCCATTCATTGGATTTTCCGAGAATTCGTGCTTCTTTACTTTTAAAGCAGATTCCAAATATCAAATTTCAGGTCTGTAACATCTTCATTTTTGAGATAACAGTAGCCTAATTAAAAGAATTCAACACCATTTTCAATCACTTTTACCCCCCCCCTCCAGCCTAGGGCTATATGAAAAAACTAAAAATACACGTTTCCTTATTTCTATAGAGATAAAAATACCATTTTTCACTTCTGTCACATGTTAAGTTTCTTGAGATATACTGTATAAATTCTCATTTTAAAATTTAACCCCCTGTTTAGTTCCCCTTAAGAGGAGTTTCCAAAAACAAATCGCCTATGTTTCTTTACATTTACTGGAGATTCCAAATATCACTTTTTACGTCTGTAACATTCTACGTTTCTCAGATATTCTGGAGATACTGTCTTTCAAAAAATTCACCCAAATATGTCACTCCTGTTTAACCGCCATTAATTGGATTTTCCAAAAACAAAAAAATACGTGTTTCTTTATTTTTAAAGGAGATTCCATATACAAATTTTCAGTTCTGTAATATCTTCAGTTTCTGAGATATAGGTATCCTCATTAAAGACATTCAACCCATTATTCACCCTTTTACACCCCTCCTATTGGGATTTTCCCAAAACAAAAAATATATGTTTCTTTATTTTTAAAGGAGATCCTAAATACTAATTTTTTACATCTATAAACTTTAAAAGTTTTGTGATATAGATACACTCATTTTAAAAATTCACCCCCTCTCACCCCCCTCTATTAATTGGATTTAATTGGTGTTTCTTTATTTTTAAAGGAGATCCAAAACACCAATTTTCAGGTCTGTAATATATTCAGTTTCTGAGATATAAGTATCCTCATTAAAGACATTCAACCCATTTTTCACCCCTTTCCACCTTTCCTATTGGGATTTTCCGAAAACAAAAAAATACGTGTTTCTTTATTTTTAATGAAGATTCTAAATACCAATTTTTACATCTGTAAACTTTAAAAGTGTTGAGATATAGATACTCTGATATTAAAAATTCACCCCCCTTTTCACACTCTCATTAATTTGATTTTCCAAAAACAAAAAAATACGTGTTTCTTTATTTTTATTAGAGATCAAAAATACCAATTTTCAGGTCTGTAATACCTTCAGTTTCTGAGATATAAGTACCGGTATCCTGATTAAAGGCATTCAACCCCTTTTGCACCCTTTTTCACCCCTCCTATTGGGATTTTCTGAAAACAAAAAAAAATACGTATTTCCTTATTTTTAAAGAAGATTCTAAATACCAATTTTTACACTTGTAAACTTTTAAAGTTTTGAGATATAGATTCACTCATTTTAAAATATCACCCCGCTTTTCACCCCCCTTAACGATGGAATATCCAAAAATCCTCTCTTAGCGAGCACCTACATCTTAATATGAATGTATCCCCAAAATTTCATTTCATTATGTCCAGTAGTTTTGGCTCGGCGATGATGAATCAGTCAGTCAGTCAGTCAGTCAGTCAGTCAGTCAGTCAGTCAGTCAGGACAAGCTATTTTATATATATAGATTTGAAACTTGTTAGTCTCTTAGATACTATGTAGATATGCTTGTGGAAGTACATTTAAACAGATATCTTGATTAGTTCATTAAGGACACTTAAAGAGCACTGAAAATTTTATAGAAAATTTCAGTTTTCAACTAGGATATAAACATTTCTCAACTCTTGTAAACAATAGGACAATAATTTTATTTCAGCAACTCAAAAAAGGTTTAAATAATATGCATGCAAAGTTTCTAGGGGTATGGTTTAGGTACCGTCTCAGAAATAGGTACATCAGTTGAGGGAATTTTTAACAATACCTTTTTAAAATACTATTGTTATAATGTTCTTCCTGACACAAAATATTAAAGATAGAAACTTCATATTCTACTGCAAATAATGATGAATGTATGCTAAATATATCAAACGAACATTCAAGGAAATACCTCTCTTAGTTTTTGAGATATGTAACTACCGCACAATCCCGAATACCACCCGCCACCGAATAAGACCCACACCCTAAATTTGAGACGGCAAAATACGGAAAAAAATAAAAAATAAAATAACTTACATACCTATTTAATTTTCTTCAAATGTACCACAAATTTAAATTCAAACAGCTCACAGTTAATAAAATCAGCATCGATCCAATACTCAGATCATTTACAATTCACCGTCGTCATCTGAAGTTTCACCATAGGAACTTTCGTCGCTGGCATCTTTCCACAAATAGTCGTTCTCACTACCGTCCACTGAATTTGAAATTCCACATTTCTTACAGCTTTTGGACACTAGATCATTGGGAATGCGCGCCCATGCGGTCTTGATCCAGCTGCATATTAGTCCCACTTCAGGCCTCTTCACTCGTCCAGTTGGTGTTAACGCGTGATCACCATCAGACATCTATTTGGTGTACACCTGTTTCATTGCAGTTCTGAAAGACCGGTTCACGCATACATCCAACGGCTATAGAATAGAAGCAAGTCTTCCAGGAATTATTGCAAGATCGGTTTTTCCTTTCCTCATTTTTTTTTTTTTTTGCTAGGGGCTTTACGTCGCACCGTCTTATGGCGACGATAGGATAGGAAAGGCCTAGGAGTTGGAAGGAAGCGGCCGTGGCCTTAATTAAGGTACAGCCCCAGCACCTCATATTTTTACAGTGTCAGTCGTATGTCCTCGGTAACTGTCCAACACAAGCCTGTTTCGTTTTTGTAACAAAGCTCCTGGGCGACGTTGCCAAACGCACTTCACCCAGTCCTCAACTAATGCACTGTCCATCCAGCTGGACTCATGTGCTGTAACAATAACGCCAGACAGCAAGTTTCCTTTCGGAAGTGTTTTCCTCTCCAGAACCACATATGGAGGGAATTTGGTTCCATCCGCTAATACGCACAACATTACCGTGCATCGTTGCTTTTCATTCCCACCTGTTCTGATGGTTACACTTTTAGAATCCCTCATATCCACTGTGTTTCCCAACGGCATTTGAAAGTATACTAGTAATAACAAGAGTTGGCGTAAGACAGGTAAGGTTGGAAGGAGGAGCACTGAACGTGCCATTTCACGATGTTGCCACATTCCAGCATTCCTTTCTACATGCTCTTACCCCTCGCTTCCTGCTCACTTGTTCTCTCCTTCATTCCGACCGCTGTGATCTGTTGTAGACTACCTGGCCAGTGACATACAAACAGTCAGGTTGCTGTGAGGGAATTCCTTGCTGAAGGATTGGTACAGGAAGACATCTCTCAAGTAACTGGCGAAACTGGGAATCTTACGAATCGTATGTTGAAAGTCATTAAATTACTTATATTTACCGTTTGAGACTGATGCGTCTATATCGGGACTGACAAGAAATAAACAGGACTGAAATAAACCTTTTATTTAGAGTTACCAGATGGTTGTGGGTGTAAAGGCAGTTAAATGAGTTTTAAGAAGTAGGACAAAAGATGGGCGTATTAAAACTGTTGAATTTAACACTTTCCGATTTCAAAACAAAGGATTTTTCTGTAACACTTAACTTCTTTGACAGTGCTACCCTTTTTAAAGCAATTGTAGCTCATCTCATACTTAACAGTTAACTTACACTTTCCTATACAATAGGGCACAATATTAATATTAAATGAATGCTTACATAATGCTCAAACTGTTCAAATATTCATACCGAGTCGTTAAGTAAGCAGCTGCTCAAAATATAATCAGCCTACTTTCCTCTGTCTGTATGTATGTCTACCTCTCAGTCTCATTTATTGATACCGGGTCGAGACGAGATGAGATTAATTTATACAGCATGTTTCTACTGCCGGATGCCCTTCCTGGCACCAACCTCAGTTGAGGAGGTAATGACGATGAAATGTGTTATGGTGAATGAAATTGGGTAAGGGGTGCGAGGACTCAGCTCTGGCCTATGGATAGGAACTATACCAGCATTTGCCTGGAAGTGAAAATATTAAACCACAGAAAACTATTCTAAGAACAGCCGACAGTGGAGTTCGAACCCACGCGTTTCCCGAATGCAGAGCTTGGTTCCATAGCCACAGCACGTTAAAACGCACAGCCACTCAGTCTACTTTCATCATCATCTTCTTCTTCTTTTTTCATGACCACATAGGATCACTTTAGTCAGTCCGTCGTTCAGGTCTCTTTGAAGGGATTGTTCGGGCTTTGTGGTCCTCCCAGTACTTCTTCAGACGCTCCAATCTTCGTGCCCTTTCCTCAATTGAAAATATAAAATATAAAATTATAATTTTTGTCTGTACGCTTGGATTAGATGTACAAGATTCCAAAACTTAATGTTAAGAAAATGTTTAGATTAAAATAAGTTGAAAAAATGATAATTCTATAATGATAGCACAAAAAGATTATATTGCGTTCGGAAAATAGTGGGTTCGAATCCCACTGTCAGTAGCACTGAAGATGATTTGCTGTGGTTTCCTATTTTTCACAACAAGCCACGATCGTTTGCTTCCCACTCAAAGCCCTTTCCTATCCCATTGTCGCCACAAGACCTATCTGTGTCGCTGCGACGTAAATCCAGCGGTAAAACAAACCCACGCCACCAAACATCCCTCACTTTTCCGTAAATTTCTGTAAGAGTATCCATTATATAAAGCATAAGGCTTGCCTTTCTTCGTGTCTCATTGACCTGCATGTCGTAAGTAAGCACGCAGATAGCATACCATCAAAGCTACGTCAACGATGGATGGATAAAGCTGGAATAATTACAGTATGTTAAGAAGTATAGACTAATATTACCCCAAAAAACATTCAAGAGAGAGGGTACGGGTTGGGAGAATCCTTATCACACAGTTGTGTGGAGTACGCCTTATTAGCAGTCCCCTTGCTGCGTTGAAGTTGGAAAACCCTGACAGGCTGCTGATAATTTTACAGTGATTGCAAATGGGACAAGAACTGTTCTTTCTTCACATTCTTGTTTTCCACTGTAAAGGGAGTGGTCACAAATGGGACAAATTTTGCTGTGACTGTGACTGACTTGGTCTCATGTTACATTATTTTTAACAGGGACCGGCCTGATAAGCTCAGAGAGTAGAGCGCTGGCCTTCTATCCCAACCCTGGCTCAGTCAGGTGGTATTTGAAAGTGCTACAGAACGTAAAATCAAAAACATTATTATTCTTTAACAGGGGTGGTACCTATAGCCTGACAAATCCTTTGTCCTATACTTTGTTTCTGCACACCTTATTGGCCGGCAGAATTTTTCTTTTTCCATGAGGTGGACGAGTCCTGGGCCTCCCTCTCCTTCGAGGAGTATTCTTCGTATTCGAAATATAAATTAAAATACAATGATTGCACATACGTACGTACGTAAATAGTATTTAAAATACAATTAGGAACTTACTAATGGCCACAAAAAACATAAATAGAATGCCACTCACACTGAACTGCTTGCGACAAGATCTAACTCACAAGTGAAGTGAGAGGTTTGGCAACTCCCAGCAATGATATAGATGTTGATTCCCATAGGGAATCTGAAATATTTGTCCTGAATGAGCAAATTTATAATACCAATATAAATGGTCCGTTATTGGACATTATAAATTTTCCAGCTAGCTCATTCTTGGTTGCCAGCGTTCGCAACCAAGAATGAGCTAGCTGGAAAATTTATAATGTCCAATAACGGACCATTTATATTGGTATTATAAATTTGCTCATTCAGGACAAATATTTCAGATTCCCTATGGGAATCAACATCTATATCATCTGATGGCCAAGCAGGCATCAATTTTTAGTGATGAGACAAAGTCTCTTAGTGCATTGGCACTGCCGGTGGCTGCAGTTAGCCTACGCAGTGGCCTCCACGGTATGCACTAGCCAGCGTATTGGTAAGTGTGCTAGGTACCAACTGATGAGCCCACCCTAGCACATGAGGGCGAAACGCTGGCAACCAAGAATGAGCTAGCTGGAAAATTTATAATGTCCAATAACGGACCATTTATATTGGTATTATAACTCCCAGCAAGACGAGTATCCCAGAAGTTTTATCTCCATGGCAACTGTAGTCACCCCACCCTCGTTTCCATGGCAACCACACAGCCACTCCCTTTATCCCGCCACGGCAGGCAGTAAACGGACCTCCCTCTAAGAAATGTCAAACTCCAACTCTTGTTATTACTACTATAGAACCGAGCTCGATTGCTGCAGTCACTTAAGTGCGGCCAGTATCCAGTATTCGGGAGATAGTGGGTTCGCCCCACTGTCGGCAGCCCTGAAGATGATTTTCCGTGGTTTCCCATTTTCACACCAGGTAAATGCTGGGGCTGTACCTTAATTAAGGCCACGTACGCTTCCCTCCCACTCCTAGCCCTTTCCTATCCCATCATCGCCATAAGACCTATCTGTGTCGATGCAACGTAAAGCAGCTTGCAAACTACTATAGACAGGTGTCTGGTCAGCATGCCCAATTTGCGAATGTTGCTCCCTCAAATGAATAATGTGACGCTGAAAAGCCGTTAAGTTTTCTTCATACGCCCCAGGGAGACATTGTGAAATAGGCGTACGTCTCTGAATGCACAATCCCTTTCTCCAATAAAAGTTTTGGATCCATCCGCGCCTTGCAGTAAAACTCTGCGTCTTGAGTTCTTTTGAGATCTCTAGTGCTTTCAATTGACATATTTCACTAGAAACACCATATCCTAATTCACATTTTTCTATCACAAATTTGTGGAGTCGTTCTTCAATTTCCGGAAACACTGCACTCCGCCCGCGGAACGTTCTGTGATCGCCATTACTTTTTATAAGTTTTTCCTTCTCCTTCCGCCAATCACGAATACACGATTCATCAACATCGTACTTTCTGCCTACGGCACAATTTCCGTATATTTCAACTTCACTTACAACTTTAAGTTTCTCACGCACAGTAAATGACCGCAGACGCCATTCTGAATCCATCGCTTACTATCGAGACACCACTTCCGCGGGACAGATACGGAACTTGAATGTGAGCGAGGTAAACTTCCGTAACCTACAGTCTCGACTCTCACAAAGTATGATATCCGCGATATCAGCTATTTGCGCATCCAGCGTGCCAGCAAAACTTGTGAAACTTTTTTTTTTTTTTTTTTTGCAATTTGCTTTATGTCGCACCGACACAGATATTTCTTATGGCGACGATGGGATAGGAAAGGCCTAGGAAGTGGAAGGAAGCGGCCTTGGCCTGAATTAAGGTACAGCCCCGGCATTTGCCAGGTGTAAAATGGGAAACCACGGAAAACCATCTTCAGGGCTGCCAACAGTGAGGCTCGAACCCACTATCTCCCAATTACTGGATACTGGCCGCACGATCGACCATCCGCAGCAGCGGTTTTCATATTTACCCATATTCTTGATTTACCATACTTCATTACCTTACATTTTGCGTTTACATGCCACTGTAACCGTATTGAGAAAAA
The DNA here is from genome assembly GCF_040414725.1 of Anabrus simplex. Lineage (NCBI taxonomy): Eukaryota > Metazoa > Arthropoda > Insecta > Orthoptera > Tettigoniidae > Anabrus > Anabrus simplex. The sequence goes on from NC_090276.1 coordinate 13,674,432, forward strand.
TTGATCTTGTTTTCTAGAACGCAACTAAAACACAATAAGACCTGAATGCCCATTTACATGTGGTAACCATATTCAAATCTATTTCAATACTCCATGTAAACAGCTTGAATACGACCCGCACCCAAGATTTAGAACCAATATTTTGGGGAAATTAGTGCAGGTGGTATTCGGGATTATACGGTAATCATTGGAAATTACATTTTTCTATTGTTTCACACTTCTCGGTTGCCTTAATACTCTCTTGTTACTTTTACAGGCACCAGTGGAGAATTTTTCATTTTTGTTCTCTCGACTTTTTCACTTTTTAGTGCTCTCCTTTATATCCTGAAATACTACACACATAATGTAAAATGTACTAATGTGATTCCATGTCTCTGTTGGATAGTTTTTAATGGGATATTCAATAGTATGTTTTTCAGCTTAACACGTTCTTTTCCCTCGTCCCCTGTAGAAACGTTTTCACGAGGTACACCACACAGTAAACCTGAGTAAACTTGATCACTGCTTTCATTCTAATATCGTCTTGTGCCAGCCATTCATAAATCTCTGGCAGTAGAGTAATGGGAATCAAACTCAGGCTCCCGAGAACGGTAGCTAATTGTGCTAACCATTACTCTGGTGGACATTCTTAACTACAAAACGCAGATGCACCACATGACCTTAACGCATGTTTACATTGCGTGCATCGTACGGACGAAACTATTCACAAATGTCTCAAAACAATAGCCAGTTGGAACATCAATACCAGGATCTATATCTTACTCTTTCATTTACATATTGGAAAATAATTGTTTTGACTGCCAAACTAGAAACTCTGTCAGTTGCTCTATTTGAAAGTTTGTGCACCGACCTTGCCCTTGACTTCCATTGGTTGTCACACGATTCAAAATAAATACTATATGAAATATTGGCTGACCATCCAAGTTCAATATTGTACGATGATCCTCAAGGAATTCTTGTTCTTAATGGGATCTGTGCGTTGCCAACCATACGGGTTGAACCGTACATCTACGGTTTTCAACCCTCTATCTACGGTGTATGGTTTGAATGTCGAACCGTATGCGTTATATACGGTTCTACAAAAAATTTTATTACTAAAATGTTCCGATTTTGTATGCAAAATTGTTTTTTCTCCTGTTTGAACATACTGTACCTCGTTTCCTGGACATGTATGATGTGAAAATTCATTCCATTATATCTCAGAACCTACAAAATGTGGGTTGTCATTATTTACCCCCAAAGTCTTCATCACGATCATTTCCAGTCATCCAGCTGTAGCCGGGTAGGGGCAAATATGATTCCTCTCCACTTTCTTCGGTCTTTCCACCAATCCTCCTCCAACACTGTGTCCCAGTCCAGGTTTCTTTCTCTAATACTGCTTTGGATGGTATCCTTCCATCTCTATCGTGGTCATCCATGGCCTCTCCTTCCTTGCATTTGCATTTCCATCACCTTTTTTTCTGGCATTCTTTCATCACTCATTCACTTTATGTGCCCAAACCATCTTCGGCTCTTCCCTATTCCGTCATTTATTTTTTCCACTCCAATTTCTTCCCGGATTTTCTCACTCCTTATTTTGTCTCGTCTACTCTTCTGTATCATACTCCTCAAGAACTTCATTTCGGCTCCCTGTATTCGACTCTCATCCTTCTTTGTCAATGTCCAAGTTTCTGCTCCATAAGATGTTATGAGTACGTAGTACATCTTGTACATAGTTTCCGTTGCTTCCATTGGCACATCTTTGTCCCATAACATGTTTCTTACACTATGATAGAAACAGCTTCCAGCTTGAATCCTCTTACTAATTTCAGCATCCAGTTGAGCATTCTCCATTAATTCACTCCCCAGTTATTTGAACATCTCCACTACTTCCAGGGCCTTGTCTGCAAGTCTAATCTGACCTTTCCCTTCTCTCTCCCCTCTAGTCATAACAAGAGTTTTTTTTTTTTTTTTTTTTGCTAGGGGCTATACGTCGCACCGACACAGATAGGTCTTATGGCGACGATGGGATAGGAAAGACCTAGGAGTTGGAAGGAAGCGGCCGTGGCCTTAATTAAGGTACAGCCCCAGCATTTGCCTGGTGTGAAAATGGGAAACCACGGAAAACCATCTTCAGGGCTGCCGATAGTGGGATTCGAACCTACTATCTCCCGGATGCAAGCTCACAGCCGCGCGCCTCTACGCGCACGGCCAACTCGCCCGGTAACAACAAGAGTTTTACTCTTTTCTACACTTATTTTCAATCCACATTCTTCGATCTTCCCATTCATCACATCCAACTGTTCTTGAACCTTCATGTCTTCTCCCCAAATCACAAGATCATCTGCAAATAATAACATGTTCATTTCTCTTCCTCTATATGCTGCTTTTGCTGTTCTCATGATATAATCCATTACTATTGTAAACAGGATTAGCGATAGAACACTCCCCTGTCTCATCCAACTACTGATGTTGAAGTCCGGCTCCATGGCTAAATGTTTAGCGTGCTGGCCTTTGGTCACAGGGGTCCCGGGTTCGATTCCCGGCAGGGTCAGGAATTTTAACCATCATTGGTTAATTTCGGTGGCACGGGGGCTGGGTGTATGTGTCATCTTCATCATCATTTCATCCTCATCATGACGTGCAGGTCGCCTACGGGAGTCAAATCAAAAGACCTGCATATGGTGAGCCGAACTTGTCCTCGGACACTCCCGGCACTAAAAGCCATACACCATTTCATTTTCAGTGATTCTGAACCAACTTGTCATGCCAACTTGTGTTTGCACACAACTACAACATTCCTTGTACATGATCATTTTTATTAATCCCTGTCCAATTCCTTTTTGCACTAGACTGTCCCAAACTTTAGTCCTGGGGACAATGTCATATACCTTTCCAATGTCAATGAATGTCATCACCATATCATTCCCATACTCCCATTGCTTTTCCATTAGTTGTCTCATAATGAAAACGGGCTCTAATGTTGACCGTCCACTTCTGACACTAAACTGATTTTCCTGTATCTGATTTTCAACCCTCAACCTTATCCTACTTTCCAGTATCCTCTCCATTATCTTAGCAACATGGGATATCAGAGTAATTCCCCAGTAGTTCTTCATATCATTTTAAAATAATCAGTGGATCGAATTCACAATCTTATTTCAATAAAATTATTACAACATTTGAAGACAACAGATATGTAAGTAATCATAAACCAACCGGTATGGGCTCTTCCCCTGAACAGCAACGGAAGTCATCAGTGAAGACTGGAACCATCCATTGAACTGATCGACTCCTTCCAGGTACAAGTCAGCCACCTTGTCATTTTCCAGAACAGAGGACCAGGATATCCCACTATCAAACCAGATGTCGAGGATGTCCTGTGCAAACAGCCAGAATAAATCTACTGAGTGTGAATCAACAAACTTGGGAGAGGTTCTCCAAAGTTCTGAAAAACACCTGTATGTCTACTATGCAAAACTGAGGAAATGATAAACTGTTTTGCATACAGGTGTAGCAAGACAAATATGGATACAGATGGGGTATCCGAAGCAGTTAGAAGAATTGATATGGTACACTTTCTTTCAATAATAAAATATTAGGACATCTTATTCAAATCCATGCGGGCAGCAAAAGAGCGCAACAGATATTTATAAGTATAACCACACACATGTATATTTGAGAACAAATTAAATAGTGCAGGAGACACGTTAAATTGTCTTAAAGTGGGCGAATAATGTTGATTAAAAAGCATCATAGCTTTCCCAACTCTTATTAATAATAATAATAATAATAATAATAATGTTATTTGCTTTACGTCCCACTAACTTCTTTTACGGTTTTCGGAGATGCCGAGGTGCCAGAATTAAGTCCCGCAGGAGTTCTTTTACGTGCTAGTAAATCTACCGACACAAGGCTGACGTATTTGAGCACCTTCAAATACCACCGGACTGAGCCAGGATCGAACCTGCCAAGTTGGGGTCAGAAGGTCAGCGCCTCAACCGTCTGAGCCATTCAGCCCGGCTTTCCCAACTCTTAAAGTAGGTGAGAAAATTACCTGAAGAGCACTTGTCTAAGCAGTGATGCTGACATAAGACTGAATCTGCATCTGCTTTTCAAATTTCTCTAATCATTGTAATTATGCAGGTTATAAAAAAGGGAGGACATTTCATATTGAAAATAAATGTACCAATACACAGAAAGGGAAAGATTGAAAAACCCCAATTAAGAAGAGAGAAAAGAATTAAAGTATGGAAGTTGAAGGAGAAAAGCGTACAAGAAGAATTTCAAAGGGAAATAATACCCTTGGTACCCAGGACAGAGGTGGGGAATGTTGAAGAGGAATGGAAAAGATTTAAGGAAGCACTAGTTGGATGTGCAGAAAAGGTGTGTGGTAGAACATCAGGAAATGTGAAAGACAAAGAAACACACTGGTGGAATGATAGGGTAAAGATTAAAGTGAAGGAAAAGAAAATGGCATGGAAGGCATGGAAAACATCTAAGACTGAAGAAAGTAGAAGAAAATATGTGGAGGCAAAGAATTTGGCCAAGAAAGTAGTGGAGGAAGAAAAGAGGAAAAGCTGGGCCTTATTCACACAGAAATTGAGAGATGATACGCAGGGCAGCAAGAAATTACTGTATGGTATCTTAAGAAACAAAAAGAGAGATCAAGTAAACACCAGATTTGTGAAGGATGAAGGTGGCATAATTTTAACAAAGCCGGAAGAAATAAGAAATAGATGGAGAGAGTATTTTCAGAAGCTGCTGAACATAAGAACGGATGACAGTCATTCAATGGACGACCAGGAAAGACAATTAGTTGACGAAGAAATGGATAAAGAAATTACAATGAATGAAATTGAAATGGCAGTAAGAAAGATGAAGAATGGAAAAGCCGCTGGAATAGATGAAATTTCAGTGGAGATGATAAAGGCAGCTGGAGCTGTAGGCCTGCAGTGGACATATCGGGTTCTCAGGAATGTCTGGGAGAATAAGGAGGTCCCTGACGATTGGCAAAAAGGAATAATCATCCCAATTTTCAAGAAAGGTGATAAGAAAGTTTTGAAGAACTACAGGGGAATTACTCTAATATCCCATGTTGCTAAGATAATGGAAAGAATACTGGAAAGTAGAATAAGGTTGAGGGTTGAGAAGCAGATACAGGAAAATCAGTTTGGTTTCAGAAGTGGAAGATCAACAATAGAGCCCATTTTCATTATGAGACAACTAATGGAAAAGCATTGGGAGTACGGGAATGATATGGTGATGACATTCATTGATATTGAAAAGGCATATGACAGTGTCCCTAGGACGAAAGTTTGGGACAGTCTGGTGCAAAAAGGAATTGGACAGGGATTAATAAAAATGATCATGGCATTGTATAAGGAATGTTGTAGTTGCGTGCAAACACAAGTTGGCAGGACAAGTTGGTTCAAAATAACTAGTGGGCTGAGACAGGGAAGTGTTCTATCACCAATCCTGTTTACAATAGTAATGGATGACATCATGAGAACAGCAAAAGCAGCATATAGAGGAAGAGAAATGAACATGATGTTATTTGCAGATGATATTGTGATTTGGGGAGAAGACGACAGGAAGGTTCAAGAACAGTTGAATGTGGTGAATGGGAAGATTGAAGAATGTGGATTGAAAATAAGTGTAGAAAAGAGTAAAACTCTTGTTATGACGAGAGGGGAGAAAGAAGGGAAAGGTCAGATTAGACTTGCAGACAAGCCCCTGGAAGTAGTGGAAACATTTAAATACCTGGGGAGTGAATTAATGGAGAATGCTCGACTGGATGCTGAGATTAGTAGAAGGATTCAAGCTGGAAGTTGTTTCTATCATAGTGTAAGAAATATGTTATGGGACAAAGATGTGCCAATGGAAGCAAAGGATACTATGTACAAGATGTATTACGTACCCATAACAACTTACGGAGCAGAAACTTGGACAATGACAAAGAAGGATGAGAGTCGAATACAGGCAGCCGAAATGAAATTCTTGAGGAGTATGATACAGAAGAGTAGACGAGACAAAATAAGGAATGAGAAAATCCGGGAAGAAATTGGAGTGGAAAAAATGAATGATAGAATAGAGAAGAGCCGACTAAGATGGTTTGGGCACATAAAGCGAATGAGCGACGAAAGAATGCCAAAAAAGGTGATGGAAATGCAAATCCAAGGAAGGAGAGGCCGTGGACGACCACGATTGAGATGGAAGGATACCATCCAACGCAGCATTATAGAAAGAAACCTGGACTGGGACACAGTGTTGGAGGAGGAGTGGTGGAAAGACCGAAGAAAGTGGAGAGGAACCATATTTGCCCCTACCCGGCTACAGCTGGATAAAGGGAAATGATGATGATGATGATGATGATGATGATGACACAGAAAGGAATTTATCTTGTACTTCACTTAAGCACTACCATGAGCGCTAATGTGAGTCAATGCAGAGTTTCATTTAAGCACCACTATGAGCGCTAATGTGAGTCAATGCAGAGTTTCACTAAAGCACCACTACGAGCGCTAATGTGAGTCAATGCAGAGTTTCACTCAAGCACCACTACGAGTGCTAATGTGAGTAAATGCAGAGTTTCACTTAAGAACCCACTATGAGCACTAATGTGAGTCAGTGCATTGTTTCACTTAATAAAGAATAAATTGACAAAAGGTCCACCTTTTCAATACAATATATCAAGTAAATGATATTATATAAATTTTGGAACTAGTTTCAGCTGCTTATTGGTCATCTGCAGCCAAATAAAAATTAAACAAATCATGTGATAACTAAAACATTCATAAACAGAACTGCTCTGTGTGTGGTGGACCAGCGCTGGTACTGTGCACTTGGTATTCCTAGAATGCAGCAAAACTATTACAACCGAGGTGTACTCGTCTCAGTTGCAAAGGGTTGCAGCTGCACCGTGTCACGCAGCTAGCACTAGTCAACAGGAAAGAAGTGATCCCTTTTCAAGACAATGCTAGACCTCAAATGGCGAAAGTGACAAAGGAGGTAATTTGGTTGGGAAGTTTTACCTCATCCTCCTTACTACCCAGACATCGCTCCATCTGACTATAATGTATTTTTGGCCATGGATAACCATTTACGTGAGCAACAGTTCTGAAACTGAGATGATGTCACGCAGGCCATAGGACAATTTTTTGCTTCTAGGGACAAGAACTTTTTACAAAAGCAGGATTTATAAGTTTGTATCTCATTGGGAACATGTAATTAAAGCTGAATGAGATTATTTTTCTGAATAAAATGCATTTGCAAGAAATCACCAAGTCGTTATTTGTCACTGAAACATACGGCGCAAACATTTATGGATAATACATATAAATTTGCTTTATGTTGCACCAACACAGATAAGTCCCACGGCAACAATGGGATCGGAAAGGACTAGGAGTAGGAAGGAAGTGGCCGTGATTAAGGTACAGCCCCAGCATTTGGCTGGTGTGAAAATGAGAAACCACGGAAAACCATCTTCAGGACTGCCGATAGTGGGGTTCGAACCCACTATCTCCCGGATGCAAGCTCACAGCACCGTGCCCCTAACTGCACGGCTAACTCACCCGGTCTTTTTATGGATAACTGGTATTATCTGTTTCTATTCATGTTTCCATCTTTCTTTACATGACTTGATTTATCACCGGTTTGCTTCTTTCCATTATTTATAGGTTTGAACATCAATACTGAAGAACCATATAAATAACAAAAAATAAGGTTCCTAGAAGGAAACCATAATTTAATTTGTGTAGCATTCCAACTGATGAGCTCACTGTTACAGTGGTGCGAAATGCTGGTAATTTCACGATTGAAAAAGTCTAAAGACTTATAGAGCTTAAATGTTTTTAGCCATATAAATAATTGCAACTGTCACAACGTTTCTCTGATATCTACACTAAGAAGATTGCATACAAGAATTCTTAACTTGTGTACTGCAGCAATGTGAAAAGATTATGGTTATTACCTTTCCTCTCTCAATGTGGTCTGCATCCAAATTATGTTGAGCTAGCAAATCACCAGGAGCCAGGATGTTCAAAGGCTGAGTCCACCAGAAGTCCGATCCATTCTTGTCCAATAAATTGCAGAAATGTTCTATGAGGTCCCTGAAAAAATAAAAATTAAAAGATACCTCTTCAGCCTCAGGTATTTGCCAACTATCACTGACAAAGTAAAGAAGGAAATATGAGGCTTGTTTCATAACAAAGCAGTACCAATGTAAATCCACTGTACACATCTGACAGCCACCAGAGTACACTGATGAGCAAATGATTAGAGATAGGCGACATTTTGTCAAAATGACACTGGCAGGTCCTCTTGTTCACTCCTGATGCCAGCATACCATAGTTTTCCTATCTCTAAAATCCTTATTATCTAATTGGTTAGTCTTCCTGGGTTCATTAAGTAGATATGTCCAAAGAACAAGTATAATGGGTATGTATTACTAGTATGCCCCGGATGTTTACGACATGTCATATTTAAAAAAAAAATATTCTTTCCATGGAAAATATCACTTAAGCATGATTTTATCTACGGTGACTAAAATTATGTAATTTTCACGGATCATATAAAATTATATTTTGTTTTTTTAACATTTGTGTCATTTCCTGGTAATTTTTCATAATATGGTCATTTTTCACAGTGAATTTTCATATTTCTTTCATATTTTTATTTTTAAAATTCCGTTTGCACATACCTGCTTGCAGTCGTCTCAAAGACGGATTTTTCACATCTCCTAATTGTTGCCTGTAATTTCTTACAATTATCTTCCATAGAAACCACACCCGGGCAACTGGAGTGGGACATTGATGATGATCTTTCTTAGAAATATGTATGTATGTGAATTAGGAGGGTAAGCTGTATAGAAACAGACAGATGAGTAGAAAGCGCCAGAAAGGTGAACCTCAATTGAACTCTTAATGATTTGATGTATTTCAAATATGCCCTAATAACATCCTGCGATGCTGAGCGGTCCTTTCCCCGTTACAAGTCAATGTGGCATGAAAATAGAAGATTGTTCCTATTTTAAAACTTTAAAATGAATGTAATTTGTTATTCTACTTCTTTCCGATTGCCCATCAGTTGATATTTATTTTATTCTGTGCAGAGTTCTGAGTTACTTCTGGATTGAGTACCGTAATTAAATAAATTTGAAATTAATATCACTTACTTATTCTTATTGAATGTGCTAGATTTTAAAAGTACATTTTCAACATAACAGCGGCAAGATTTTGAAGATTTAGAAAATCTAACCACATAATTTTGAAGTCATATTTTAATAAATTTTTGGCTCATAAACAGCCGGGCCCTAATTATTAGTATTAACTTTACTGGTCATATTGAGTCGTTCCACATTCACTTGCTCTTTGAAGGTTGTACATTTTAGTCCTTGTGATCTGCCCAGTACTTTTTCATTCGTTCTGATCGTTATTTTCTAAATTAGTCTGAAATTTCTATAATAGGTACATGCATCATTTCTGCTGAAAATTTGCGAGTCTTAAGAAGGGAGTTAAGCTTTTCTTTTTGTACACTGTATCTGCTACTTCAAGTCTGTATGTGTCCACCTTGGCCTACCAGGAACGTATAAAATAGAGACTGATGTACTTAAAGTACTAATCATGTGATTTGACATCCTCCGATTCCACAATGCATCTCTTTGTCCTCTTCAACACCCTCCTCTTTCATAGGTCCATGGATTCATTGGATCAGTTTCCTTTTGAAGCCTATCTCGGTTGGTCTTCCTTACTGTCCATGTTATGGAGCTATAAAAACAACTGGGCAAATGATGGTGCTGTAGACCCTGATCTTTGCTTGACATGAAAGAGCTTTAGATCTCAGTGTATTTCAAGGGCTAAAGCCCTGTTTCCTGCTTTAGATTCTGTTATTTACATTGAGTCAACTTTGCTAACATATGCTACTAAGCTACTTGAATTTATACTCCCACCGGAACCTGGTACCATCTGCAGATAATGAGTGGTTTTTCACAGATCTTATGTGTCTCTTTTTTTTAACATAGCACGACACATGGATGTCTTATGTCAATGATGGGATTGGGAGGGAAGCGACTGTGGCCTTAATTAAGGCAAAGCTCCACATTTTGCCTAGTGTGAAAATGGGAAACCACCAAAACCATCTTCAGGGCTGCTATCTCCTGAAGGCAAGCTAACAGCTACCACAATTACCCAATTGTAAACCAAACTTTAAAAAATTTTTTTTTTTTTTGCTGGGTTCAAAAAATGTCCCTCAGCTTAGAACCAGTATCGTCAACACGGAAAAACAGCACCAACACAGATAAGTCTTATGGTGACGGTGGGATAGGAAAGAGCTAGAATTGGTAAGAAAGGTGCAGTGGCCTTAATTAAGTTACAACCCCGGCATTTGCCTGGTGTGAAAATGGGAAACCACGGAAAACCATCTCCAGCGCTGCCGACAGTGGAGTTCGAACCCACTATCTCCCAAATACAAGCTAACAGCTGAGCACCTCTAACTGCACGGCCAACTCGCTCAGTAATTCCGCTAACTGAAGCTTCTGAAATTCTAGCATTGTTTCCAAACATTCCATGAAAAATCATCGGTCATGCATTTAAAAATTGCTCGATGGAACAGAGGACTACGCTCTGTACGAAGATAGTGGCAAGGAAATAGATGACTGTGAATCTGAATCATCTCATGGTGACGACTGACTAAACAATTAATTAATAAAATGTATTCATTATGCTTTGCATGTTTCTTTTATTAACTTCTCATTTTTCATTTCCGGGGCTCTGCTTATAATCAAATAAATACGGTACACGCCTCTTGGATCTTGACATCGACATATACAGTACATGGTCGTATGTTCACTGAGCCCTAGCCTCACTTTTGCAACCTGCTGTGCGATAGCTACCCTGATCTGTCAGCTCGTTCTTATCTTGACTCATCAAAATGATGTTGTCTGTGCAGGTTCTCCATTACCACAGCCAATCAGGACCACACTCAGCCAATCAGATTTTATCTGCATGCCGAATGACACATCCAAGTACGAGATTGAATAAAAGAAGAAGTACACTGTGAAACCTCTAAAGGATCTTTTAAACGAGTTGATATTGTTCCAGTAAACCGGCGCACCAGAAAAGCTGTTGCATTAGATCCAACAACTCGTTTGATGATGATGATGATGATGATGATGATGATGCTTGTTGTTTAAAGGGCCCTAACATCTAAGGTCATCGGCCCCAGCACCTCGTTTTGATAGGGATCAACATCAGTAATATGAAGTTACCGGGCCAATGACCTAGCTATTAGGCCCCTTTAAACAACATCTGAAATTAACCAGGGAGAAAGGGTCCATCTACGAACTCCGTCTATCTCGTCTCAGACTGGATTTCACTTCGAACGTTCTCTCCACCATATCATAAATACTTCTGATCCTTGAGTGTATTTTCAATGTTATTTGCTTTACGTGTCACTAACTACTTTTACGGTTTTCAGAGACGCCGAGGTGCCGGAATTTAGTCCCTCAGGAGTTCTTTTACATGCCAGTAAATCTACCAAGACGAGGCTGACGTATTTGAGCACCTTCAAATACCACTGGACTGAGCCAGGATTGAACCTGCCAAGTTGGGGTCAGAAGGCCAGCGTCTTAACCGTCTGAACCACTCAGCCGGCGGAGTGTATTTTAAACTCACTCATAATCTTATACAGGGTGTCCTCGAGAAAGGTTCCAATATTTACAGAGGAGGGAGTACACAATAAACAAGGAGAAGGTCCTATAAACATTGGTGTGCTAACATCAATCATCACCATGTCTTTGATCTACTCTTCACAACATGTGCTCGATGCGACTGCCATCTATTGAAATGCATCCTTCCACCCTACTTGGCATGCAGTAGCGGCGATTAGAGGGGCGGCAAGGGGAGCAGTCGCCCCCTCCCACCTCTCAGTTTGTGGAGATTTCTTTTTTAACATTAAAGTTTAGCCACCTGACTTTTTTTTGTTTCGACAGACTGAAGAACCTAGGAGTTATTAAAAAAATTGCCTGAAACTAGAAATGATAAAAAATTTAAAAAAAGCAATTTGTAAAATCCCTATTGCTTCTTCAGCTAATTCCTTCCTCTAATTTCTTTAATTATTAAGACAAATACTTAGCAGAAATACCCACAAAATGTCGTTCGTCGTGGCTAACCGATTCATACAGTGCAGCAGCGTGTAGTACATGCGGCGATGAAGGGTAGCAGGGGTATATTTTATGCCAAGGTCATGGACACAGGTATGGTTCACCCACTTGCCACTCACATTCGTCATTCTGGCAGCCTCGCTCAGTAAATGTGTAGTTCTATCCAGTGTTTGTAACTTTATTAGTATGTAGTCAAATACTAAATTACATTTTAATTGCATACTCATGCCAAACTTCTATTTAATTTTAATACATGTGTAATTATTGTCCCTTTGATGAAAGTTTTCTTGTACAGTACTATTATTAGCGTACTAAAGTTGGTAGACTCAACCTTTACGTCTATATCAAAAAAAATTCGCTCAGAGAGCATTGAAAAGGCTTACCAATTTGTAGCTATACATTTTTTTTTTAATTATGCCTTAGAAATCCCCCCCCCCCCCCCCACTTCTCTGCTCTAGCCCTTAAACCCGGGTACTTCCGCTGTCTATAAATATTTGTGCCCCCCCTCCCACTTCTAACTCCCAATCGCCGCTACTGTTCGCCAGGAATCATGCATTCTTTGGAACACCCCCGGCTGTTCCAGGATTTCATTACAAGCATTGAACGCAAGTTTTTGTAGTGTATCCACATCATTTATGGGTCTTTACAAGCCCCCAAAACCAAAAATCTAAAGGGTTAAGTTCAGGCGAACAGGCAGGCCAAGGTATTATCCCTCTCTGACGAATCTATCGCTCATGGAAGACCCATGTTAAGTGCCACAGAACCCTACAATAAAAATGGGCCAGTGCCCCATAATGCACGTTCCACATTTGCAGGGCAAGGAACGTATTTCTGTCCTTTGTTTCCTACGACCCTGCATAAATTATTGGAACATCATGATCATTGACAGTAGTGGCAACGGACCATAACTCTGAAGATATTGGATTTGTGACCAAGGTTTACAGGACCTTTTTCATGCATTTGTTGTGTGCTGTCTCCATTGTATATATTGGAAGTTTTTTTAAGGACACCCTGTATAGTCTTTCACAGTGAAAACATGTTGCTATACAAACACTCACCTTGAAATAACAGGAGTCTGAGTCCTAGTGTCGTACAGGACAGGGATGGGAACACCCCACACCCTTTGACGAGAGATACACCAATAGGGTCGCTTCTCCAACTGGGACGACAGGTACTCTGTATTCCCTGTTAAACTGCCTCTCTCAGGATACACCTTAACATCCCGCAGTTTCTCCTGAAAAGAGAGAAGAAGAAATTCAGCGTGTAGAACTTCCAACATTTCAATGAGTTTGAGTTCACATGTAAGGTTCACAATGTCAAGGAGAACAAATTACCTGTCCTAGATGCAGCAGTGATAGAGCTGCAAAGGGACAGAAAGTTTGTTGTGAAAAGTATCTTTCCTTTCCCGAGTTTAACTAGCTTTCGTTTTATCCTACACTTCCTCCATGACTGAAGATTCATCAAGATTACCCTTCAATGAGTGTTGAAGCCAATTTCTGACGAAGCTGGGAAGCAAAAACAATTACATCGGCAGATGTGAAGCTTCTGCTGTGTGTAGAGTTAGTGAGTCCTCCTTCCAGGTATCCATGTTGTTGTTTCCTGTACATTCCATACAGTTTGCCTACATTTTGAATACACAGGAGTATTCTTTGTCGAGGCAAATGAAATACCCCTCTAATTGGTCGGTTATTGGACATTATAAATGTTCAGGCTAACTCATTCCTACTGCCAGCATTTCGCCCCAGTGTGCCAATTTGGGCTCATCAGTTGGTAACAAGCACACCTACCAAGATGCATGGCTAGTGCATAATGTGAAAGCCACTATATAGCCTACTTAGAGCCACTGGCAGTACCAATACACTATGAGAGACTTTGTCTCATTTTCAAAAACTGATGCCTGCTAGGCCATCAGATGTTACAAAAATCTATTCCCATAGTGAACCTGAAATATCTGTCCCGAATGAGTAAATTTATAATATCAATATAACTGACCCATTACTGGGTATTATAAATTTTATAATATAATTGGTCCGTTACTATAAATTTTATTGGTATTATAAATTAACTTATTAGATACAGGTTCCCTATTGGAATCAATTTCTACAACATGAAATACTCCTAAATGATCCGAGGTAATCAGTCTCCCACCGTGTACAGAAAACAACAACATGGTTCAACACGGAAGAAGAACTCGATTACATAGGCAGCTACTGGTAGAGCTTCCCATGCCAGAGAGGTGAAAGGTGATCCTGACCAAATGGAATACAGTGGTCCTTCAGGTTGGGGGTGCGACAAAAGGCTACCTCTTTCCCCAAAGTAATATAACTGTCGAGAATTCACAAAGAAGAAAAAGCTGGACTGTCTTACAGGATATGGTGAGTTAAAGGATGTGGAACCTGGATTGTACGCCACACGCTGCAACGATACTAACAGTAGTCTGTACAGCATGACACATACTACATAGCACTAACAACAGACTGTAGTGTACGCTACGTGCTGTCACAGAGCTATCAATAGCCTGCATTGTACACCACGTCTTGGGACAGTGCTAACAATAGTCTGTACTGTACGCCATGCGAGCAACAGCCTTAAACAATACCCTCTACATCATGACACATTCCACATAGCACTAACAGTAGCCTGTATAAAATGCCATGTGCTATGACGGTACTAACAAAAAGAGTAACGTGTGTTAGGGGCGGTACCAAGTAGAAAATGCAGAGTAGTATCTTACTCATTTTTAGCCGCAAATAGACTATGCTCTCACTGTTATATCTAATGCAATATTGCCGTATTTCTCCAAATCTAAGATACCGTATTTCACGGCATAATCGTCGCACTTTTTATACCAAAATTTTCGAAAAAAATTGTAGGGTGCGACCATTATACGATGAATATTTAATACCAGTATTTGTATTACTCAAAAAATGTATTTATAACTAAATTGTATTTGATACAAATTTAAGATGCACGTAATACTCGCGTTTATACATCAAAATAATTAAAATAGTCTAAAACAAAATTCATAATTTTTCGCAACAATTCGGCGAACGTTTTTCCAACCTGAAAATAAAAATGAACGTATTGAGTTAATTTATCATTAATTTGAGTATTAAAGTTAAAATATTACACTTGCAAAAAATTATCGCTTTGTTGTGAAATGCGGACTTACCGGTACGCAATTTATTCCAAATCTTCGGTGTCGCTATCGCAGGTTTCGCTATCTAATGCGCCGTCCTCGCCTCTGTTCATACCAGTATCAGATTCTTAGTCTCCCTGCCACACTGCGTCAACTTCGGAACCGTCTAGTGCATTCGAAATCCCAGTCCTTTTGAAGCTCTTGGAGACTAGTTCAGGTGGTATAAGATCCCAACTCTTCTTCACCCACGAGCATAACAAGTCCAAGGGTGGACGCCTGATATTTCCGGCGGGCGTCAATTGCTGATCGCCGCTCAGCATCCACTCGTTGTAAAATCGACGTAAGTGGTCTTTAAAGGGTTGACGTACCTAAACACTTCTTCGTCAATTATAGGAAACTTCCCTGTTTTAGGACCTCTAAACGCGCGTCTAGAAGGGTTTGTGCTTTTTAGCTTGTTTTTTACTTTCCGCCAGTCACGCACCAATTTTTCACTCACAGAAAATTATTTCTGCAGCTCTGTTCCCGTGCTGTTCAGCGAAGGCAATTACGCTTAGCTTGAAGCCCGCAGAATAGTTTCTATATTTATCCATAATCGCTTATAAATGCTTCACACGTTAATGTTTTGCGATATAAATGACTTTCCGTAATTGTTCACTATTAAAACAAATTATTTCTGCAAACACCCAAAACACAAATTAAAAACTTAAATTCTCACGCACACATGTCTACAGTAATCACGTAAATCTGAAACAAATAAATGCATCTGTGATCTGTCCATTCCAGAGCAGCCAATACTGTTAGGCAGCAAGGAAGCATGCAACAATTTATCAGTTTAGCTCGTTGGTTGCGACACACTACTGCGCTTGCGCAAAGCTCGCAAACCGGAGCTCTAGCTAGCGCGGTGTAGATCTACTGTATAGTTGACTGTATTCCGAGACGTCAGTAACAAACATTCATTTTTTTCAATTTCTTTTAAACATACGGTAATTAGGTTAATATTTCTTCCCAGTTATTGATGATTTTACAATACATTACTGACGAGTTTATAAAATAAAACTTTAATAGCATTGGATAATAATTATCTTGACTGCTTGGATAAAAGTTTTCATCCCATGCCCAGACACTTATGACGTAGTAGTAAGATAAGAGTCTAGCGATGACAACTGAGACATCGTAAATAATTCGGCTGAATAATTCCGTGGAAATCTGCGTTATCGTCTTGGATTTCACTTTGTGCGCTATAACACAGGAGCCGGCCCCATGGTGTAGGGGTAGCGTGCTTGCCTCTTACACGGAGGCCTCGGGTTCAATTCACGGCCGGGTCAGGGAATTTTACCTGTATCTGAGGGCTGGTTCGAGGTCCATTCAACCTACCTAGCCGGTATTTCCTGGCGACGTTGCCGATAAGCGATAACTTACAGCCTTACTTATTTCAAATGGGAACTCATATGTAGGTGGTGAATAAATAGTACACTGTCTCGCGACCACGTTGTCAAACTGCCGATAGCCTACCGGTAAGCATAATATGTAGGTGGTGAATAAATAGTACACTGTCTCGCGACCACGTTGTCAAACTGCCGATAGTCTACCGGTAAGCCATGCGTCGTACATATACCGGTATTATTTATTTATACGTTGTGCAACATGTCGCAAACGTGACTGTGTTGCCAAATTGCCCATAAACCATACACGTATTTAAATTGCGCATTCATGTGCAACTTACGTTGCAGTGCCATTTACCTTTTAACCAGATTAGTGAACAAAATTTGGACGTGCGACGATTATGTAATTAAAGGTTTAAAGTCCGATTTTTGTATTGAAAATAAAGGATGCGACGATTACGCGGTGGCGACGATTATGCCGTGAAATACGGTAACCCCTACTTTTTCCTGCAAAAATAAAAATAAAAAAATAAATCAGGCTTAAAAATTGCTTCGTGAAATAATATGAATGCCTTTCTTATACTGTACGCATTTTTAGACTATCTTTGCCTTCACACCAACGCAGAACATTGGCTTTACTTATGCCGTATTATTTTTTGCGGCTGCAAAATTATTCTTTATTTCCGAGAGTTCAATAACCATTAACTTAAAATTGGCATCATAATATCAAAGAGAACCTGTTGAAAATTTGCCAGCAATACTCGTTCCACGATGATCCATCAGGAAAATATTCCTGCTATCTATAAAACTTAATTTTACTAAGCATCATGTACAGTAGACACGTTATAGGCCTAACTCTGCCATTGAATAGCCATGGTCTTTCTAAGAATTTGAAGGATTGCATGTTTTGATGCCATTCTGCGGATTTGAGGAACTTCTTGTAGAGGCTAATAGAAAGTCATTCTCTTTTCACTATTTCCCGAGGTCCAGTCACATTACACAGAGATACAACCGGTTGCCGTGGCTAGTGATGTACAATAAAGAGACGGATGTTGATTGTCAACAGTTTTGTGTGCGCACGGAGAGGGGTGAGAAGCACCATGGTTACCGTGTTAGCTGCCAGGGTTGTTCATTACTGTTAGGTTGTGAATGCAAGATGACCCTTGATTTTTTACAAGAGATTCTGAGAAAAAACCGTTGTTTTGGATTCGGAGAAATACAGTACTATTCAAAAAAATAATCTAATTCCTGGGACTTTTTACAGCTGTTACATCTAGACCATCCTGTTACTCACAATAGCAGTGGACTTGATGGCACCGGTATCAATAAACCACTGTTGACTAGCTCGAACTATAACAGGCTTCTTGGTCCTCCAGTCATAGGGGTAACTATGTACATAGACTTCAGTATGAAGTATTGCAGCCTTCAACATCTGTAGCACCTTCTCACTGCCAGATGACAGCACAGGCAAGCCTCGCAGCTCGGGGATGGAATCCTCAGTGTAGCAGCCAGACTCGTCCACCAAACATTCCTGAAAGGAGCAAAGTCCACAGTTATGAGTCTTTTGCCCAGATCTCAGAATATGTTTAGAACATCATTTTGTCAATTTCTCTTTTTAAAAACAGCTTGTTCAATAAACGACACGACTATGAAAAACCACACAAGTGTCAAGATTTTCTCATAAACTGTACCGTACTGATTGTTTTGCTGAAGTTTATTAAGCTAGAAGTATTTTGAATTAAAGTAAAGGAACTGTGGAGAAACAAATATCAAGCTTCGATAATTTACTAGCAAAAATTATGGACAAGATACTGCATCATCTTAATTATATACTGTTATGCCTTTCAGCATTCAGTCTGCAAGCCTCTGTGGATTTACTAGATGTCATCACAATCCTAGTTCTGTGGCCTTGCTTAGTTCCATACCTCCTACCTTTACATCATTTGAGTCTAACCATCGTCATCTCAGTCTCCCTCTACTCCTCTTATCCTCCACAACTGAGTCCATTATTCTCCTAGGTAACTTATCCTTCTGCATTTGTCTCACATGACCCCACCAACGAAGCTGGTTTATGCATACAGCTTCTGCAGTCCAGTTCAATTCTAATTTAGCCTTTATCTCCTCATTCTGAGTAACTTCCTGCCATTGTTCCCACCTGTTTGTACCAGAGATCATTCTCGCTATTTTCATGTCTGTTACTACCTTATGAATGAGTCCGCCCAGTTTTCGCTCCCATAAAACAAAGTTGGTCTGAAAACAGACCTATGTAAAGATAGTTTCATCCGGGAGCTGACTTCCTTCTTACAGAATACTGTGATCACAACTGCGAACTCACTGCATTAGCTTTATTGCACCTTGATTCAATCTCACTTACTATATTACCATCCTGGGAGAACACACAACCTAAATATTTGAAATTATCTACCTGTTCCAGATTTGTATTTCCAACCTGACATTCAATTCTCTTACGTTTCTTATCTACTGACATCACGTTAGACTTGGAAAGGCTAATTTTCATATCACACTCATTGAACTTATTTTCAAGTTCCAAGATATTAGACTGCAGGCTTTCTGCACAATCTGCCATTAAGACCAAGTCATCGGCATAGGCCAGACTGCTTACTATATTTCCACCTAACTGAATCCCTCCCTGCCACTTAATACTGTTCAGTAGATGATCAATGATAACAATGAACAGCAAAGGTGACAGATTACAGCCTTGTCTAACCCCTGTAAGTAACATGAGCCACAAACTCATTCTATCATCAATTTTCACTGGAGCCCAATGTAAACATAAATGCCTTTCATTGCTTTTCATAAGCTACCCTTAATCCTGTAATCACTCAGTACAGCGAACATCTTTTCCCTTGGTAATCTGTCATATGCTTTCTCTAGACGTACAAAATAAACATAAATGCCTATTCCTGTTGTAACATTTTTCAATTACCTGGCACATACTGAAAATCTCATCCTGACAGCCCCTCTATGTTCTGAAACCACACTCATTTTTATCCAACTTACTCTCAAACACCGATCGCACCCTCCCTTCCAAAATGCCAGTGAATACCTTGTATCCTATAGAAACCTTTTTAAAAACTGTTGGTACAGTAGAACCTCTCGTATTCAGCATGTTTTACAGAAATACATGTTTTAAAATTCATATGACAAGTTAATATTTTTGGGCCTGGATGTAGTGAACTACAGTACATTACTGAGTTGGGCTGTAGCATAAGAAGGAATGCAAGGAGGAAATGCAGACTGGCAACTGCGAGGGATTGGAAGATTGTTGACTCACGCACTCAACAATGTCATGCACCTACTGTATTGCCTTAGTCTGTGTTAGTCAGTTGTGAGTGTTACAGAAAAAAAAGACTACAGTGAGTTAAACAGGCTGAAAACTGAAAAAAAAAAAAAAAAAAACTGAGCAAAAGAAACATGAACTTAGCTTTTACTTGTTGTAAGTTTTGTGTTTGCTTTTTATATTTTAATTATGTTTTATACTCTTTCCCCATCGCTCTTCGTTTCACACATGGATACTATTATAAAGTAACTAAATGGAATGCTATAAGGAAGATCTTAATGCATTTGTTTTTGCTGATGATGTCGCCATTTGGGGAGATACTGAGAGAGATGTTCAGAGGAGACTAGATCTCTGGAACATCAAGTTTAAAGAATATAAGTTAACTGTGAGCAAGAGCAAAACAGTGGTAATGAAAGTTAGCAGGATAAATACACCTTGTAACCTCACCCTCGATGCAGAGAAGACTGAATGTGTGAATACTTTTAAATATCCAGGGAGTACAATATCAAATGATGGAAGTGCCAAGAATGAAGTGTTGAACAGGGTGCAAAAAGTATTTAAAATTTTCATCAAGTACAGAATATGGTACGGGACAAGAAAGTTCCTCAGAGGGCTAAACAGACCCTGTTTAAGAATGACCGTATTTACACTAATAATACCCACGCATTTTTTATAAAAAATTGAGGCACGAAATTGGGGTACGGGTTTTATTCAAGTCAATGTTGGCAACTTTTTAAAAAAAATCAGCCTTCCTAAAGTTAGGGTGCGAGGATTATTCGGTGGCGGGGATTACTCGTGTAAATACGGTATGACCATAACATATAGTCTGGAGAGTTGTGTCATACATAGGAGACAAGTAAATCAACTGCAAGGCTGTGAAATGAAGCTCCTTAGATCAGCTGTACAGAAAACAAGGAAGGACAGAATTAGGAATGATCAGATATGAAGAGAACTGCAGGTCAGCTGGATCATGGAAGAAAGGCTGAGTGTTGCAAGGTTGAAGTGGCTAGGATATGTTAAGCAGGTGCAGGTGACTCAAATTTCAAGGAAGTATTTTGAGAAGATCGTTTCGGGACGAAGACTGATTGGACGCCCCAGAAAAAGGGACTTAGACCAGATAACAGAAGACCTAGAGAAGACAGGAGAAGACAGGAGATGCTCTAGAGAGAAAAGCAGCATACCAAGACAGTAACAAATGGAGGCACATCATTCTTAAACATCCTACCTGGCTTGCTGGAATAAATTAAGGATGATGATCACTATGTTTGATTTGAATACACAGTGTATAAAGTTACTATTTCCATTCTGAATGAACTGAGCACCAAGAAACGTCTATCTTCCCATATGAGTGAGAGTTACCTCCAGTTCCTTGACCACATTTACAGAAAAGAAAGAAAGAACTTAGGATGATGGTACTTACTAAATCAGGAAAGTGAAGGAAGTATCAGGAAAGCGCCAATGGCATGAATTTGTTTAACGAGGATCCCGACTTGCCAGAAAGTGCCAAGATCTCCCCCGCCCCTAAGCTGCACGGTGTGCGGAAGTATGTTCTGCTCAAGAACTGGCCTGTACAGCCTCTGAAACTTCACACACAAACTGCTGTGAATTTGAAGTGAGGAAAATTGCATGCCTGGAAACAAGTATTTGCCACTGCCGCTGAGTTATTAAATAAAGTTTTAAACCTAGAGTCTTTGTGTGAATTTGGCTGTATTTTAATGATACTCTCTGATATCCGGATTTTGTGTTATCTGGACCACCCAGCATGACATTAAGCCAGATATACTGTACTAACAAGTACATTTCTCTCCTTGGAACACTTCCCAGTCCCCTTAAAACACATTTCATATAAAAATACAGGCCAATGGGCAGGGCTGGGTGGTAAACTGTACCCTATTCTCAGGCTTGGATTCAGATCAGATCGGCCTGGTAAACGCATGTCGCCATATCTGCACAGGAGTCAGATGAAATGTGTTACATTATTCCATTTCAGAGAGAATCTCTTACCACTGGCATGCGATGCTCGAGGCCGACAAGGAAGTCGTCTGGTCCGTGAGCAGGAGCGGTGTGTACTAGACCAGTGCCTTTGCCAGTAGTCACGTGGCCTGCCGCCACAAATGGGAGTTCCTTATGTGGAGCAAAAGGGTGTCGATACATTGCCCCTCGCAAGGCACTACCTGAAACATTACAGAACATCTAGTCTAGTCACAAATGTTTTTCTCATATTACTTTTTAGCACAACGTTCAAAATTATAAAGAATAACAGTAGCCTAATGTCTTAAATAAAATAAAATAAAAATAAAAAAATTTAAAAAAAAAAGGGAAATTAACATTCTGATATTTTATATAAATTCACACAATACTTGGGAATTTCAAGCCTTTCAGTTCAGTTTGACTTCATAATACAGGCAATAATTAGATGGTATGAAAGTATCACAACTGTGGTAAACACAATGAACATAAGAATCATGTTCTTTTTGTCTTTTTTTAAATTTTCTTTATATCTCGTCATAAAGCCAGTTCTACTATAGTGAATTAAAACCACAATTTCCATCAGGTGGCCGTGATTGTTAAGCCTTTATGGTCTGACAATGTGGTCAGCCGGTTTGAGCCATGTTTGTGGAAAATTATTTTCACCCTCAGAATGTTGGCCCGCAGGGTAGGAGAAGTGGTGATATATAATTTGTAATCACTAGATAGCGTATCAAGAGCCTGAATTCAGTTCCAAACATCTCCGCAGTGTTCATATGAAGAGAGGACATATGATGCTGAAGATAGCGATTTGTCTGTAGGGCGGAGATGTTAAGCCTTGAGCAAGGGGTGTTATAAAATAAAATAAAATAAAATAAATAAAATAAAAATAATAAATAAATAAATAAACACATACATACATACATACATACATACATACATACATGCCTGACAAAGTTAACTGGAACTTCACACAAGTCAGGCAATAGAGTTCTGGCTTTTCTGCCATCTAGTAGAGTAAATCGGAACATTGACACTGATATTCATGCGGTCCAAATAGTGATAAATAAGCTATGGTTATTTCCTAAATTGCCCGTTTGTTCCCGTTACTGCTAAAACTGCCCACTATCACATATCCCACTGTGCTCATGGCATGTGAGCTACTGCGAGGCCTGACATGCAGCGCCCAGTTCCCAGCCTATCAATACCTGCTCGTGGTCTGTGTATG
The DNA here is from genome assembly GCF_040414725.1 of Anabrus simplex. Lineage (NCBI taxonomy): Eukaryota > Metazoa > Arthropoda > Insecta > Orthoptera > Tettigoniidae > Anabrus > Anabrus simplex. Next base: position 13,697,589 of record NC_090276.1, read on the forward strand.
TACACGTCCTGTTGCAAAGTACATGTTTTTCGTATCTGTGCTCGTTTCACAGGTTCATTCGAGGTACCTATAATGAACTAACAGTGGCGCTCATGATCCCTGCTGTCTTCTAGCCCATAAACACACATCTCATTACAGTAACCCAGTTTAGGGAGAGGGACCGATGTATTTCAGAACTGTAGTAAAACCGGAGGGATGCATAAAACTAAATCGTAAGGGGTTGGTGAACCACCTGGCATATGACTATAATTGACACTTGTTTGTTCTTTTCCAATACTTATAAATAGCAAATGTGTAGGAAATTGTTGCACCTAGAAAACCGCTATGTTGCTCTTCATTAGAAATGGTCATTTGGAAAATTACTGTGGCAAAATGGTATGTCGAATCGACAAACAGATTGCACAACCAGACCAGAAATTTTGCAGGCTCGCTGGCAAGTCCATGGGCCATTTGCTACCCAGTCAGTGATGAGCCTGCCGAATTTCATGATTCTATCAGTCTAAGTATCCCAAACAGTAAAATTAATTAAATAATAATAGTTATTTTATTTACGTCCCACAAACTACTTTTACGGTTTTCGGAGATGCCGCGGTGCCAGAATTTAGTCCTGCAGGAGTTCTTTTACACGCCAGTAAATCTACCGACACAAGGCTGACGTATTTGAGCACCTTCAAATACCACTGGACTGAGCCGGGATCGAACCTGCAAAGTTGGGGTCAGAAAGCCAGTGCCTCAACCATCTGAGCCACTCAGCCCGGCAAAATTAATTTTGGAAATATACAAAATTGATATAAAATCAGAAACTGCAGCTCTATCTAAGGCATAAGGGATCGAGACAGTATTAAAAGTCATAAGACGAAAGTTGTAGTAATCTTTACGATGGGTACTGAATATGTGGTCCATTTGGCGATATGACTTATCGTTTAGTCACAACAAACCTCGAAACGATGGTCTGCACCATCCTGAAAACTGCCTCAACATTTCAATATTTTTCAGAGGTGAAAGTTAAACACTGGAACTTTTTGGAATTTCTCCGTTGGTTACAGGCTAAAAGCTCTAATTTTGCCTTCTAGCGCACCCGAAAAATTGCACCTGCTGAATTTCAGGTTTCTAGCTCATCTGGAAGTGGGTAAAGATTAATGTTAGTGAGTGAGTGAGTGAGTTAGCCCTCTGGCTTTATATAACAGAGATGTGCATTAGTTTTGGAGACCCCTCATAAATTCATAATCAATATGAAGATACCTACTTTTCTAAAAACATGTTTGAAACATTAATAAAGAGGATTTAGAATCCATTCTACCTGGGAAGGTGGCAATGACTGGTAAATTTCTTCCAAGTTTCTCCTGAACAGCTCCAACCTCTTCACTTGCCAAAATGTAGACGTCATTCTCGTTAGCCTCATCAACAACCAGACAGTACTGAAAAACGGGATTGAAACACACAGCCTGATTCGCTGGTAATGTCCAAGGCGTTGTGGTCCATACAAGAGCGTATGATCTGTGAGATTCAGACGGTACTCGAGCAGCGATGGAACTTGGCAAAGATGATACGGACAGGCGAAGAAACACAGATGTGCTACGATGCTGTGGATTGTATTCTAATTCTGATTCTGCGAGAGCAGACCTAGAAAATAAAAGAACATGCAAAAGATAGAATTTCCATTTTTGAGAATAAGAGAAAACTTTGATTGCTGTTGTTATGGAATAAACATTTTAAGTAAAAAGTTATTTCAAGTTTTTTTTTTTGTGATATTAGGAAAAATCAGTACAGTATAAGCCTTTCCAGAAAATTGAAGAGAAATTCATCAGTGTTTTGGAACCCCAAAAAAATATGGTATGAATAATACTTGAATGTACCTGGATGAAGGAGACCAGAAGACAGGCTTCACTCCCCTATAAATGAAGCCCTGAAAAGAAAAAAACAAACTAGTATTAATTCACTGTTGTACCAGGATTGACCATACATCAAATATTTCTTAAATAAAATACGTCATAAATAATTTAAAGTATTAGCGAGTGTATTTTCAGTGCTCATAATAACAAAGTCTCGCAAGAGCAAGTAGTCAACCCGCCACAATGCTACTTTCTTCATCGCACGGCCAGTACGGGGTCAAGGACAGGTTGAATCATACGATCTGGAAACATCCATGCAAGAAATTTGCTATATTCTAAATCAATTGAAATATCAATTCAGAAACAACGACATCTTATAGAACACACTTTAAACCACTCCTCATGTTAATTTCTCCAAAACTGATTCAGATTTACGAAGATATTCAAGATTTTATAAAACATTACGTCAGAGCTAGATTATAAAAGGCCATAGATCGTGAACCCATTACTCAGTTCACACCGGCAACACGACGATGTTGGTTTGCCGCATAGTACGGAGTCGGCCTGCAGGGTGAAATTATGTCTAAGTGACATGTGAATTGTGGAACATGGAATAATTCTGGTGTAACGGTACTTATAAACTTTCAATAAGTAGAACCTTGTAGAGGATCTTATAAACATTGAAGAAGGTGATTCTAAGACTTGTATAACTGACATTTACGTGTACGCTAGAAGCCAAAATAGTGATTTTTCCATACCGGGCAAGTTGGCCGTGCGGTTAGGGTCATGCAACTCTGTGCTTGCATCCGGGAGAGAGTGGGTTCGAATCCCACTGTCGGCAGCCCTGAAGATGGTTTTCCGTGGTTTCCCATTTTCACACCAGGCAAATGCTGGGGCTGTACCTTAATTAAGGCCATGGCCGCTTCCTTCCCATTCCTATGCCTTTGCTGTTCCATCATCGCCATAAAACCTACCTATCTGTGTCGGTGCGATGTAAAGCAAATAGCAAGTGATTTTTCCAAGTGAACTCGACTTAAACTTTTCGATGTGATGTGGTATGCTTGTTCGTCACCAGGTGGCTCACAGAGCTCCGAGCGGGAGCTGATGACAACATTAAGCACCAATTTAGATGTTCTATGACACCGAGTGTGCACAAAAAAGTAACAGAGAGGACATCAGATGAATCATGGACGAAAGTGGTAGCAGAAATAAATAGAAACTAATAAAATAAAATGCAATGCAAGACACCGGGATAGAATACAGCTGAAGAAGAAAGAGAGTATGTGGAGATAACCAGAGGATGATAATGATGTGAGACAGTGCGGTAGGGGAGGGGCATAACCAAGCAATAGCCACACAAAATTATTATTACTTGTAAATGGATGTTACATTTATCAAAGCAGTGCTCCCTACAGTATAACGTTTGTTAGATGCAAGACTCACCATATCGTACATCTTAAGGAAGAGACGGAACTGGTTCTTAATGTATTCACTGTTGAAAGTAAAGTAACATTTGCTCCAGTCAGCCATGATGCCCCACGAACGGAACACGGACAACTGATCTGCGATAGCAGCTTCAGCAAACTTGCGAGCTGAAAGATGCACAACAGTGCTTCAATTAGCTTCATTGAAGAGAGGTGAGGAAAGACGTACATAAATATGCTTAAATCGTCCGTTCTATCACAATTTATCTGCTTTAAGTTTCAATGGTCCGACACTGGGGCTAGCCAATCTGAGTCTCATGGGCAGAAAAAAAAAATTCACCATCAGAACGTTGGCCACCAGGGTAGGAAAAGTGGTGGTGTAGAATTTATAATCTCTAAATTTCATCCCCAAAGCGTGGATTCAATTCCAAACCTCTCCATACTGAGCGAGTTGGCCGTATAGCTGTGGTCTTCCAATGGGTTTTTGAATCCCACTGTCGGCAGCCCTGAAAATGGTTCACATCACATACACTCTCAACATCTGAAGTTTCATTTCGTTTCCTCCTGCCCTTCTGGGTGCTTCCATTATTTTGTCAGGCCGCGTACATTATGACCTTGCTGATGGTGATTTGTTCATCGAATGGGGACGTTAGTCAAAACTGAAAAGAAATGGCTTCCACTATAACAGATCTGTGTGAGGTTTCCATTCTGCATCCAGCATCACTACGAGTTTACTGATGGAGAGACCGAGAAACTGACAGAACAATTTCAAATTCACTCAATGTTGTAAGTAGGGCTCGGAAGTTGAGCAAAAGTGTCCAAAGACGAGGCTCAGAGAATGGTGGGTTTTATTTGTCCTTTTTTTTTTTTTTTTGCATTTTTGACTTTTTTTGGCTTATAGGTCCTTTTTATAGGACATAACGGCCTTTTATTTTTGGAACCTCAACCTCTTTTGACTACATTTGTACAGCTCTTTCTCAATTCGAATCATAACTAGTTCATCCATCACCTCTTAAACATCTTTTCTTTAGTAAAAGAGAAAATGAAATGAAATAAAGAAACTGATGCTTAAAAAACCAGGGGTATCAAATTATGTGCACGATAAATTACATACTGAAAGGAGAAAATTTTGATGAGAGTGTTTGTCAATATCCATTGATGGTGATAAAAGTTTCTCAATGTTTGGCAATGTGCTGACTAAAAACCGACGATCCTCGACACCTATAACCTGGAGATGACTATTCTGATATACTGCAAAGCAAACTGAGGTAAGGTTTCCGAATTCCAATTTCTATAACCCTAGTGTGGTTAACCCCAAGGTAACTAGAATAAAAGGTAGGCTACTCCGGCGGTTGAAGCTTCCATTGGCTGGAGCGCTCTGACGTCACGCGATATGAACGATAGCGAGTAAGGTACAAAGTTGCAGTACAGCAAGCCTGTTAGTTCTTGTGCCTGTGAAACATCTTCTCAATCTTTCATCAAATAATAGTCTGGTTTAGTCCGATTCAATAAGTAACGGCACTTCCAGTAGACTTGAAAATGTGAAAATGCGTTAAATTTTGTCACATGCTGAGCAGGCAGAACATCAACTATCAAATACATGACATATAATACGATAAGAAATAAAATATTGCCATGCAACTGAAAATAATTAATTTATTTCCTGATGAAGTAAATATTTATATCAAATGGCATAGGAAAATATACATCATATCGACATCTTTATGGAATTATATTAAATTATTAAAACGTACGTGTCAGGAGACTTAATTACTTGATGAACCAGCCCAAAGCTTAGCCTTCTTATTGGCATATTTTCTCAGTGCTAATCCTTACTCTTTGCATTAAAATTCTAAAATTCATATAAAATATTAGTGGAAAACTGTGAACTGTTTTTAATTAGAATTTTAATAGAAGTTTTAGTCTCCGACAAGATTACAGTTTAATCCTAAGACAGTTTTCCATTAGCATCTTTATATATTGTATCACTTTTCACATTTTTATGTTCCGAATTTTAATATCTGACTAAACTTTTAACTTCCACTTTTAATTTAGTTATATTGTTGATGATTGTATTTAGGCTGAAGATGCCCTTAATTGAGGGCAAAACATGTCCCATGAAACTAAGAAACTATTTATGTAACCACTATAAGTGAAAATATAAGTATTGAATAGGTGGAACAAATTAAAACACCTTTATTATTGTTGAACTGTAAACATTTTCAATACGGACCTAAAATGAGGTTTATAACATGTAACATGCGCTAGGCCGTAAAATGAACTCCAATCATATGAAATGTAAGAAGTTGTTTCAAATTCATATGTCAATAATATGTTCATTTGCGCATAACATATCGAAAATATCACTTTCGTCAAACACATGTTTGACGTGAAAAGCCATGTCTTAGAGCTCACTGAGTGACAACATCTACTGATGCATGTTGGTCGAAAATATCGTACACTCTCTGACTTAGACATATAATACTGCCATCAGCGTAAATATTCTCGTAACTAGTACATGAAGAAACACGATGTAACCACCAGAATGTGTGCATAGCTCGTTCTCGATTTTTAGTGAATTTAAAGATAAAAATTTCATTGTTCCGTATTGAAATTATTGATGTTAAAAATTAAATAACTGGAGGTTCACCTATTCAATAACCTCCAGTTATTTAATTTTTAACATTTTAGTGAATTGTCAAACCTTACTACGGGCTATGCTTGCAGCGTGGCCTGAACGTAATTCCGGCTGCTGCGAGCTTAACTGCAGTTATAATAATTTCAATGTCTTTCTCCAGGATGGCCATTGCGAGTTCACCGAATTCATTCTAAATTTTGCAAGTACTTTTTTTAACAAACATGGAATTCCTTTTTTTTTTTTTTTTGCATTATTTTAATCTAAAAATATTTAACGCCTGTAAGAAGAAGTATTTCACTCGTATGTTTTTGCATTGCATGTTGCATACCACCAGAATGTTGCACATAAAAACATTATATTTCTTCATTAAATATATAATTAAGGCTAAAATTTTGAATGCATTTGGATCGCATTTTTAGTCCTTTTTGCGAGTTTTAAGGGACTTTTGTGATAGTTTTAGGGTTTTTTTTTTTTGAATGTACAGGTCTTCAACATCAGAGCACTAGTTATAAGACAAAAGCTACTAGAACAACCCCGTGAAAGTAAACTTACAGAGACAGATCACATCGAAGTTGGACAGAAAAGGTACGTTGCTTTAATTATTCGCGCAGACACCATAATACTAAGAACAGAAGTAACCTTCCCAGTGACAGTATTAATATACTACAGGAATGTTAGTTCCTATCAAGAAGATTTCACTTATGATTACACTTTGAAAGGGTTAAATAACAGAAAATGATCACTAATTCTAAGAGAATTTTTATTTATTCACAATTGGCTTTACATCGCACTGACACAGAGAGGTCTAAATGCAACGATGGGATAGGAAAGGGCTATGAGTGGGATGGAAGTGGCAGTGAACTTAATTAAGGTACAGCCCCAGCATTTGCCTGGTGTGAAAATGAGAAACCATGGAAAAGCCATCTTCAGCACTGCCGACAGTGAGGTTTGAACCCACTATCTCCCAAATGCAAGCTCACAGCTGCACGACCCTAACCGCACGGCCAAATCGCCCGGACCCACTAATTTTAACATGGCCATTATAAGCAATATTCAGAAAATGAACCTCATTTTAAATAGTTAATGAATGGCTGGTGAGGATAAATAATGATCCTTAACTTTAAAGAATAATTTATATTTAATTACCCATTTATTTTATTTTCAAACATCAAGAATATGGGGAAACCGTCAAGTGAAGTGCAGAAACAGCCCAATGTATGGGAGGCAATTGTGTCATTTTATGGAATGAAGTTTTCAGCACAAAAGATGGAAGTGTTGGTAATGACACAAAACAATATCCAAACGTATAATGGCATGACATTAGGAGGGGAGCAGTTGAAAAGAGCTGAAAGTTTTAAATACCTGAGAAGTGTAAATGAAGAAAATGGAGGAAACAGGATGGAAATCAATGAAAGAGGAAGGTTTGCAAATGCATTCTTTAAGAGTGTGGGAGGATTGATACAGAACAGGAATGTACCACAGAGATGTAAAGGAATTATCTACAAGATTTATTTTGTACCAATTTTGATGTATGGATCAGAAACAAGGGTGATGAAGGAGAGGGATAAAAGTAGAATACAAGCAGTGGTAATGAAGTTTCAGAGGTGTCAAGTAGGTTTAACAAGAATGGACAGAGTAAGAAATGAGAGAGTTTGGGAAATGGTGAATGAGGTACCCCTACAATAAAAGACAGAAAAAGGCTGCAGTGGTACGGACATGTTAAGAGAATGGGAGAAGAAAGGATACCAAGAAAGATGTTAGAAATGGAGTCGAAGGGAAGGAGACCTAGAGGAAGACTGAGGGAAGATGGCTGAAAGGTGTAAAGAAGAGCATCGAGGCAAGAAGAGGGAACTGGACGACAGTGAGAGAAGAGAAGTGGTGGATGGACAGAAAATGATGGAGAGGCTTACGTTTCTTGCGGTTGGAAGCAGATGATGATGATGATGATGATGATGATGAAGAAGAAGAAGAAGAAGAAGAAGAAGAAGAATTCATGTTGCTAGACATTATACAGAATAAGATTATAGATTACATGCCCGGCCATGGTTGTTAAGGCATTAGGTCTTTCTGGTCCGACACTATGGTTCGCCAGTTCAAGTCCCGTTGTCAATACCTGTAACGTAGTAAAAATTCGCAATGAACGCATTAAAAGAGTAAAGCAATTGTCATATTGAGGCATGACTTTGGAGAATAACTTAAGTTGGAATAAGCATATCTCAAATATAAAGGGAAAAAAAATATTAGTGTAAATGTACTAAAAAGATTGGGAATAAACAACCAACACTTATAAAGCATATACGTATATCTCCCTCATACATTCACAACTTATGTACATGTATATAATATGGGGAAAGTGTACACAGGAAGCTATATAGGAACTAGAAATACTACACAAGAGAGCTTTCAAAATTATGTATTGAAACGGGAATGCCCTGTCGACATTCGCCGTCAAAGTATTTCTTACGCAACTCGCGCTAGCACCCATCTACTAGGGTTTGAAAAGACCGCTGAGCACTCCAGCAGTGGATGTAACAGCAAGGCAGGTGATCGCTCGCTGCAGGGAGTCAGCCAAGGCCAAGTGACGTCATGATCGAACATTCCATCGCTTCCATTTCATTATCTCCAAAATGGAATGTCCGATCAAAATTTTAACCACGTCATCATGTGGATCTTTATAACAGATAATAATGTACCAATTTCAAGAAAATCAGCGGAAGAATAGCCGAGTTATTAAAGGTTGAAGAATCTTGTATTTGAAACTTCGCAGTCCGACTCACACGTATAAAAGAAGCGTGCTGGCTCAGTAGAATTCAGTGTGTGTCTTCGTATTCCAGCTGCCACGTCACGCACGCCAGCTGTGGATGTCGTACTTGAGATCGTTACTCTGTCCGGCTGAGTGCCGATGACAGGACATGAGTGATACAGTTAAATTTTCTAGGTGTTAGAAGTGCGATGTTAGAACTTTAACTTCGTGTGAAATTGAAGGAGGCGAAACATCTCAAGTTATTGATAGTGACTAACTTGTACAAATATTTTGGTTCGCAAAGACTGTACCTTAATGTAGTTTACGGGACTGTTCCACATGAACTTTTCTCAAATGACTGTGATTTCGTAAGACCGCCTGAATTCATAAAGACTGTGTCTCAGTAAAAACTTCTTTCGTAAGACTCTGCTTTTCTGAAACCATCTGTGAAAGGTTATCAGGGAACAAACATATTATCAGTACAATGCCAGATTAAATACTCTCAAGCTTTATTTATGTTCAGGTATATAAACAATATGATTTCTGTTAATACAGAACTACGATACAGGAAAGATATTCACACCTATAACACAAGATCATCAAACCAGTTTTACAAAGATTCCTCTAACACTACTAAATATGGTGTTAAAGGTATTTCTTATTCATTAAGCACATCCTATATAAAATAACATATCCTGACTGACTGATTCATCATCGCTGAGCCAAAACTACTGGACATAAAGAAATGAAATTTTGGAGATGTGTTTAGATTACAGTGTAGGTGCTCACTAAGGAAGGATTTTTGGATATTTAAATGTTATAATAATTTGAAAGGGTGCAATTTTTGATTGTTCTAGTATTGTGCTTTTAAACTTTTTTCTTTTCACAATTGTTTTTTATGTCAACTGTTCTGCATCTCCAAACTTTAAGAATCTGACATACGAGATTTTATGAACATTAATATATATTTCTATCGTCAAGTATATTACACGGTATTATACGATTTCATGACTAGCAACATTTATAAATTTGATCCTTGAACTATTTAATTTTTCATTGAGTCACATAAACATTTAAAAACACAGTGCCAATTAGCACATATGTTCTACTGCTCTCCAAGAACTTACATCTGGCTTCATTTATATATTTGATCCTTGACTTCTTCAAGATTTTAAGAACTTTCAGCACGCAGTGCTACTGCGTAAAGTGTTATAATACTTCATGAACTACAACTAGTGAAAAATTTATACACCACCTATTATTTTCCTGTGCACTATTTTTTATATTTTAAGTGATCGGCTGATGATGACCCGGAACAGTGGTTGAAACCGGTACTTCTTATAATCAACTAGGAATGTAACATTACATTTCTAATTCTACTTGTACTGAAAAGGTTGAACCATTATATATCTTATTTCAATTTAACACGTTGAGTGCCATGCGACCCCATTTGGGTACGTGAGAGTAGTGAAGTTTTTGAACTTCACGTCCCCATATGGGGTCGTACGTTCGTTCTAACTCGAGAACTGTGCAAACCCATTTGGGTGCGCAGTAAGTATGTGTTTCGAAGCTCTATAAAGTCTCTTCCTGCCATCTGCTGGTCGTCCATTTAAGTACGTGCATAGTCTAACTTCCATTCCTCAATCCCTGTTTTGGCGCGACCCCATATGGATATGTCAAAATGCTTTGTAGGGTGACAAAGTCATTGTCTATCTCGCGCACGGATTGTTTATGTAAGTGTGCAGAGCTGTGAGTTTCCTTTTCTTTTTTAAGTCATTACGAGTAAATCGAACAGTAAAAGATTTAGTGCAGATAGTCTGGACGATATATCGAACAAGTCGGACAATGATGATGTAGACAAAGTATATAGTTACAGTGATTTTGAACCCAGTACAGAGCAAATAGCGATCTCGCACGTTCATCCACATTGATGTTACTGTCTTCAGCATACGTATCCCCACTGTAATCCGGGTTTCTAAGCCAGCTGTTGCAAAAATTATGACCGTCTTCAACCATATACAGGTAGTCACTCGTTTCCCATGTTGCACAATCATCGCTGCTAGGTTCTCTTACTCAAATTAAAATTTATACAAACAAAATTATATACTTGTTCAGTATTACTTAACTACTAATTCTTCTTATATTATTATTCTGTTACATCCTAATTTACCAAATTCACATGATTTTCATTACTTTATACAACTATATTCTATACGAAAATTTCCTAACCTAAATTCGGAAGATCGTCATTTACAAACATTTCCTGACCTAAAATCGGGGATCGTACATTTTTACGGCTCCAGTATGAACAAGCTAGCACATCTCTCATAATCAACAGCATTTAACGCGTCCCTGCAAAGGAAAAGGTAAATATTACCGAGGTTCGTGTCAGTAACTACTGTATAAGTACGACCCCATATGGGGGCGCGTGTACGTGTACACTTCGTAATGACCAATACGACCCCATATGGGGTCGCAATATTTTACCTAATATACATAATAATTTAACCTAATATATCATAAATACATCCTCATTTCAGCGATCATTTGCTTGGTTAAGCCTGTGAACGTTTTGGCACCAGGGAGTAACTCGATGTTATTAGCTCACGGCACTAGACGGCAATCCTATGAAAATCGGTCTGGCACTCAACGTGTTAATTGTGAACTCAGTTCAATACAGAACATTATGAAATTCTTATCTTTAAAGGTACACAGGGTGGCACTATTTCAGCCAGGTAATAGAGCTTACCTGTTGGAGTGGGCTTTAAGCAAACTGTAATCAACCTGCAGGTTTCATTGAGGACCATTATCTACCTGTCTGTCATAAGATGAACTGTACCAGACTGGGAAAGCATATTCAGCAGCAGAGAAACAGTACCATTGCTGAAGTTCAGATTGTTTGAGGATGAGAGCCCCATCATGACCCTGTGAATTTGTGAATAAGAATCTTTCGTGTGGAGATTTTCATCTTATTACTCTTACAATAGGTTTTGAACGTAAGACTTCTATCAAGGGTCACTCCGAGGTATTCTGGAGCGTGACAGTGCTGCAACTGAATACCTGACCGCTCTAGACGTAACTCATAATGAGCTTCCGCATTCTTTAAATGGATGGCACATACTTATGTCTTAGAAGAATTGGGTCTGAGTTGGTTCTGACTGTAGTAACTTGACAGAGTTCTAACGGCACTTATCAGATTTCTCTCTCCACATCAGGCGACGGGTCGCTGACCTCAGTTTCCTCCACGGGATCTCAATTGGGCATTACCCACTCGGAACATTTTGTCTCACTCTTCTCTCTTCATGTTCCTTCCCGCTCCACCAGAATCAAAAATCTTCTCCACATTCTCCACACTCAGCACTCAATACTTCAACAATCTTTCATAATCTGCCTCCTAACTTTCTTTAACACTATTAATAGGAGACAAGAGCTTGATATAGCATAAAGTAGAAGTACATTAGAGAGGGGTGTAAATAATCTCTTAAGGATAAGTTGACATGAAGAGGTTACACCGCAATCTTGACCCATAGATTCACAATTAAGTATTTATTTATTTTCCACCTAGTCGATACAATAATTGCTTAAGGCAATTTTTAATGGTTAAAAGTGGTGGAAGTGTCCTTAAAATTAACATAAGATTGACACTTCCTCTAAAGCATTACTTAGTCAATTTATATATTTTTCATCTAAACAGTGTTATGTGGCTGAAGATGTTGATAATATACGAAACATGTACCACTTTTAACCATTAAAAATTGCCTTAAGCAATCATTGTATCGACTAGGTGGAAAATAAATTACTTAATTGTGAATCTATTGAAGTGCGATACGGACCAAGAAGCTGATTTTATGTAATCTTGACCTACGACGACTTGGCTATGAACACGGACATTCTCATGGTTTTCGATTTGGACGGTTGTTATTAGTAGGCTGTGAATCTGATCTTGTCATTGTTTGTTATGCTTGTTATATTTTATCATGAAAGTTTACACTTGTTAATTAATCTGTTGACAGTACAAGTGAAATTTGCTCAGTGTAGCTGTATCTTGTGCTTCGTAAATGAATAAATAAATCAATAAATAAAAAGCTTGAGCCTTGTGCACAAAGGGCACATTAAAAGGGGGATATCTCTCATTTCTCCAATCAATCATGCAGCTGAGATTTATAAATCTTATATTTATGTAACTATCACCAAGTTTCCTTCAATTACTCTAAGATTTAAGAAATGCTTTATTACAAAAGAAATAACACCACTGTACACCTAAAAATTTCAAGAAAAATAAGTGAGTACATGGAGTGACTGAAAACACACTCTTGAGTGCCATGATTGGCAAAATAACAGTTTTTAAAAAATCATTAAAACATGTTTTTTGTTTTAAACAGTTTTAAAAATCTGAACCTGTTTTAAACAGTGTAATAAAATATTGTATTTTAACACTTGAACATAAATACTTCAGAGATCATTTTGACCAGAGTTATATGGTAGGTAATAAACCAATGTTTAGAACTGAATCTCAGCCAGCAGGGTACTTAGCTTACCAGCTGAGACTGTTTTCTCTGCAACTTGTGATTGGCTGCTGTTTGTGTTAGGTTATGTTTGAATGGTGGTGTGTTCTACTTCTCTGTGTTTCTGTTTATTGCTGTGTAGAAAGTGTTTACAACTTAGCAGTATAATAAGTTTATTGCAGTTATAAAGTTCAACTGGGTGAAGAAACATTTTATACATTACAAAAGTTCTAACGGCAAAACAATTAGGGCAAAATGTAAGTTGTGCAAGGAAGACATTGTTGGGGGAGTTGCTAGAATGAAACAACAAATAGTGACAAAATGACCTTATAGGAACAGAACCATGTCTGCACAATCTGAGGATGACACTGATTTTTTGTAGTCATAGAAATGGAATATGAAAATGAAACCCAAATTGAAAGTTCAGTAATATCCACCCATCAACACAATCACTTCAATTGCATTCCAATTCTACAGGTAAGGAATATTTATACATAAGAAAACATAAAATTACAGTTTGAGTTTTAAAAAGTTGTTTGAAACATTGAATTAAAAACTGATTTGAATCAATGTGTTTTGTTTTAAACAATTTTAAACACACTGTTTCCAACATTTTGTTTCAAAGTTGCCAACGCTGCCGAGTGCTATTAGTAACGTACCTCTATGCCGTATTTCCACAGGCGACAAAGCTGATATGTCTTTCTCCGACTCTGTCAGTACCTTGAGCTCAATAGGTAGTCCGTGACAGTCCCAACCAGGAACAAAGTGAATCTTATGGCCCAGCAGCAGATGATGTCGGACAGTGATGTCCTTGAGTATCTGTAAATACAGTGTACATTAGAACCTAATTATCCAAGGTAATAAAGGAGTGTTACTCTCTCAGATTATAGAAATGGCAAAGGCCAGCAACAGTTATTTATACAACAGCCACAGAAAGTGATCTGTTTACATTGTGACCGAGATGTTCACATCCGAGCCGGCTTGGACGGAATTTCGAAGCAAGTAAAGTTAACTCATCACTTTAGTGGCTGTTGCGTACAATATGTTATTTCATGCTGTGATGAATTTACTTATTTTAAAGTAATTTTATTTTGGTTTGTTTTATTTTTGGTTTATTTTATATGAACTGTTTAATTATAAATAATTGTAGACTGCTTGAGCTGGGAATGCAGAGATGTCATTTTTGGTGTGGTAGATGATGCAATGAGGTGGAGAAACAGTACAACGAGGTTAAGTTTGATGTTCACTGAATTGTAGCCTAATAGACTATCTCTGAATATCTTCCATATTTACATTACTGTGAATCAGAGTTCAACCAACCAGAGGAGATTCCTAATAAAACAGTACAGTAAAGTGTCATTTTCCGTACACTTTTGAGTATGAAAAGATGACAATTATGTCATAGTTTGTAATATTTATTTATTTTAATTTTTTAGCCAACATAGGACTACTTTACACAGCCTAATACTGTTTCATCCTTTCTGAACATAATTTATTTTCTGCTTCTGGAATCACTCTTCCTATTCTCTGCTTGTTGATTTTCATCTGTAGTCTAGTGTGTTTATCTTTCAATGTCTTGAGTGTATTTGTTTTGTATTTTAATTCTTCTATCGTAATATGTAACTCTCTCATGTCTTCTTTAAGTTCTGTGATCCATCTAATATTATTCTTACCCTCACATAATTTTTTGATTATTTTTCTACTGATTCTATTTTCTGGTGACCGTGTTAGATGCCCTAAGAATGATACGAAGGTTGATCAAATATAAACAGGATTTTTGCTCCTGAACATCAACAGTTGGTAGGACAGGCCACACGCTTCTGCTACGCTTAGGCGGGACCGTGCTGCATCAAGCGTGCTGTCAGATATTTCCCACCGTTTTGTCAGTAACGCTCACGATGTCAGATCAACAGGTGCACCCCTCCACTGCGCAACGCATAGTTATAAAATTCCGTGCTCGTGAAGGAGTTACAGTGGCGGAAATTCGCCACAGATTGACTGCACAGTTCGGTGATCAAACAATGTCAAGGACGCGTGTTTGCCTGGCATAAAAACTTCAAGAAAGGACGAGAACGTGTGGAAAATCAGCAACAGGATCGCCGTCCTTGGACCAGCATTACAGACAAAAACATTCATGCGGGTAAAGACATTATTGCGACAAGAGTATCAGAAATTGCAGCACAAGTCGGAATTAATTATGGGAGCTGTCAAGCAATCATCACTAACGACCTACAGTTCCCTAAACTGTGTTCCTGATGGGTTCCTTGCCTTTGACCAAAAATCTCAAGTTGAGATGTTTGGAGGTCTGTCAGAGGCTTGATCATCCTCCTTACAGCCCGGACTTATCACCCTGCGATTTCCATTTGTTCGGACTGCTTAAAGAAGCTCTAGGAGGGCAACGATTTGAAGATGACGAGAGTGTGGAAGACTTCGTGCGCAACTGCCTGGTGACATGACCCTCTTCTTTTTATGATGAGGGCATCAAAAAGCAGCCCATACGCTGGGACAAATGCATTTCCAAAGCAGAAAACTATGTGGAAAAATAAAATCCGGTTTATATTTCATTCCCCCTCATATTTGTTTCTTTTTTTTAGTGCTAGTCACACATTCTATTTCTTTATAAACTGTTTCATTGGAAGCTAGTCTCCAGACTCTGTTTACTTGATAATTTTTATTTAAACAGGTTCTCACTATTCTCCTTTATAACTTGAGTACTCTATCTATTGCAACTGTGTTTGTTGTTTTGAATAATGTTTCACATGCATATGTAATTTGTGACTAGCTGACTGCTTTGTAGCGTTCCAATTTGGTTGCTATTGAGAGACACTTTTTAGTATATGCATTCTTGGTAACATGCTGTGCTGTAACCAGTTTATCTATTCTATTTTGCCATGCTGGTTTCTCGTTCAGGTTATATGTGATTATTTGAAATAAAAAATAAAACTATCAATAAAATTTATGATTTGTCTCTACCAAACCAAACCTAACAAAACCCTATGGTATAACAGCCCCAATGGGTCATAACCCACCAAGCATCCGTTGTTCAGCTGAAGGTGTCATGTGACTGGCACAGCGAATTCCCTTGGCCGTTATTCTTGGCTTTCTAAATCGGGATCACCATCTCACCGTCAGATAGCTCCTGAACTGTAATCACACAGGCTGAGTGGACCTCGAACCAACACTCAGATTCAGGTAAAATCCCTGACCTAGCCAAGAATCGAACCCGGGGCCTCCAGGTGAGAGGCAGGCACGCTACCTCTACATTGCGGGGCCGGTATGCTTTGTCTGTACATCATGAAAATCATTATCTTATTTCACTAAAAAAGCCTTGGAGACCACAGATTCAATTCTGTCTGTCTGGCCGCATGTATCAGTCAAATATACAGAAGATTACACCCGACAGAATCAGTGTGCCTTCAACTAGGGCTGAAACAAAGACTACATGACATTTTGAAGGAGTCAAGGTGAACTGGTTTGGTCACATGATGAGGATGACATCAACCTGAACGCCTAAAACTTAATGTGGAAGAAATGTATGTGGGAAAAGCCCTAGAGGCAGACCAAGAGATGGATGAAGCAGGTGCAAAACGACATGGCTAGGAGGAGCCTGAAATGGGAGAAGATACAGGAAGACAAGTGGTGGCAGGATACAGGCTTATTTACTCCCATACAAGGTCTGTTGGAGTGGAGAATCGGTGATGGTGATTATGTATGTATGAATGTATGTATGTAAGCACACCGGACAAAAACTAGTCACTTCTTTGAAAGATCATATAAGTCGCTTTGGAGCAATGCAGATGGTGTTGTATTGGTAACAGGTAGTCATGTGACCCTTCACTGTTAACATATGATCAAAGCAGTGAAGTGATGTACACTTCGAAAAATGAAGGTATCAGCCAGAGAAAGACAAGGGCTTTGAATGCTCTAAAACTTCTGGGGCTGGAAAAGAACAAGAGCTGACAAAGGGAGGTCAGATAGGATAGATGAATGGTGCACAACTCTCAGCCATGAAACACACTATGAGAACTGTGGTGTTAAAAAAAAAAAAAGAAAAAGAAAAAAAAAAAAAAGCGGCACACCTTTTCAATGAAAATCACTTACAAACACGACGGCAATTGCTGCTTGTCATCGAATTAAGGTCCATGCCGACTAGTTTCTGAGTGAACATTGCGAAAGGAACTGTATGCAATGAACATATGGAGTTGAGTACCTCATAAGAGGCCACTGCTCGCAACAGTACATAAAGTCGAATGTCTTCGATGGGCCAAATAACACTGAACGTGGGCAGTAGCTGACTGGAGGCAAACAGCATAGTCCGATGAGCCATGATTTTGCCCATTTTCAAATGACGCAAGGTGTCGAGTGCAGAGATGGCCCAATGAGGCATTTAACTCGCTACGTGTAGAGGATGTAGCTTAGGCTGGAGGTGGTTCTGTGATGTTTAGGGGTGTTTTACATACTATGACTCGGACCCACTCATTCAGATCACTGTGAACAAGAACCAGAAAGTTTATTTCAACATTCTTTATGATGAGTATGCTGTGAAAACCTCCATTTTCCAAGATGACAACAGCTGTGTTCACAGGGCTGCACACATACATGACTGGTTTGATGAATATACCAACACCCTGTCACACATTGCACGAAATAAATTTCATGGTCATAAGCCAGTATTGCTAGTGATTAATTACAGTATATGATATAAATATTTTGAGAGAAGTCCATCTTTTTTCAATACTAACACAATGTATTCACGTATTAAAATACAATTATATCAAGTAGGACATGTTTTGTCCCTTTCTTCTGGGACATTTTCAACTACTTAATAAGTAAGAACAATTCCAAAAAAAAAAAAATAGAAAAGTTAAACATTGAATAAAATGACACTAGCGATTATAGTGAGACACAAGTCCTTCTTGCCAGCTTCAGCCGACTTCAGCGGCAAGTGATGTACAGTATAATAAAGATGTGGACACTCAAGGTCAACAAGCTTATTGCGCCATGGTATGGCCATTCCGCCCTTGCGTTTTTCATGCACATACTTCACAATTTCATCTTCGACTTCTTTAACCCGCCATCGGTATCGTTGTTAGGTAGCCCCTAACAAAAACATTCCTTATTAAGAAAAGTTTTTTGGTTTGAATCATCGCGTAACGAAGGAAAACGTGTGACTCATAAACTCATTTGAGAATACCTGGAGTTTGAAAAGTTTGAGTCTTAAACCAAAAAAACTTTTCTTAATAAGGAATGTTTTTCTTAGGGGCTACCTAACAACGATACCGATGGCGGGTTAAAGCATCTTTGTTGCAGGCTACTGAATGCATTTTTTGTACAGTATGCAGTTTTAAGCTATCTCTGTCTTCACGCTGCCGCGGAACATTGGTTTCGGTTATGCTGTACTTTCTTGTGGTTAGACAATTATTTTTCATTTCCGTGTGTTTAATCACCATTAATTTAAAATTGGCATCATAATATCGACAGGAACCAGTTGAAAATTTGCCAGCAATACCTGTTCTACGAGTCTTTACAATATGCTGATCCATCACGAAAATATTCCCGCTGTCTAAAACTGTTAATTTTACTATGTGCCAGGTAGGCCTACAGTAGATGCATTATACCTCTGCCACTGAGCAGCTGTGGCCTTTCTAAGAATCTGAAGGATCACATGTTTTGCAGATTGCCATTCTGTGGATTTGTAGAGGCTAACAGAATGTCATTCTCTCTTCACTCTTTCCCAAGAACCAGTTACGTTGCACAGAGGCACTGTACAACTGGTTGCCATGGCTGGTGATGTATAATAAAGATGTTGCAAGCAATCATCCGCATTTTCCACATCGATATTACACACTGTTAAAAGTATTAAAAACACAACGTTTCCACCTAATCGATACTGTTTATGTGCTTAAGGGCTGGTAAACTAGATGGCAGCTATGCGGGAGGTAAACTAACTAAGGGTGTAAATCAGCTGGTACTTTTGGCTTGTGGGCTACCACCTCCCACGAGAGCTGGAGTCTGACATTTGAGCAGTGAAAGCAGAAACTACGAAGTATGCTGCATTGTCATAGTTACCTCAAAATGCAGCATATCACCCTTTCATACAGGCTGAGTATTTAATCATACATGTAGGCCTAATGCAATTCAATAAACTTTGACCCGTTCCTAAGCTCGTGCTGACAGGACAAGTCACTGCCAATAATTATGAGATTTAATAATCACTAACAAAGTCATCAGTTTCTGACAATAACCTCAACAAGTGCACATGTTGAATACAGAAAAGAACTGTTCAACTAGCCATTGATTAACTTACAACAAACCGGGCGAGTTGGCCGTGCGCGTAAAGGCGCGCGGCTGTGAGCTTGCATCCGGGAGATAGTAGGTTCGTATCCCACTATCGGCAGCCCTGAAGATGGTTTTCCGTGGTTTCCCATTTTCACACCAGGCAAATGCTGGGGCTGTACCTTAAGGCCACGGCCGCTTCCTTACAACTCCCAGGCCTTTCCTATCCCATCGTCGCCATAAGACCTATCTGTGTCGGCGCGACGTAAAGCCCCTAGCAAAAAAAAAAACCCTTACAAAAAAATAATAATAATAATTTTTTTAAAAAAATCAGGAAACCAACATGTAAATACATAAACCAGCAACAACTAACAAAGTACCACTCTGAATAATACCACAAAAGCGACCGAAAGCAAGCCAACCCACGTTTAAAATTAAATTGAAAACAAGAAATAAAGTTGTTCAACCTATTCAATACAAAGAAAATAAGAAATGTAATGTTACATTCTTATTTAATTAAAAGCGGTACCAGTTTCAACCACTATTCTGGGTCATCATCAGCCGATTAATTATATAGGACTTCAAATTTATTAAACTGGATTATAACTTTATGCCTAGAAGTATTTGCAGGCTTGTTCACTGAACTATTCACCCATTCAAATAAACATTTCGAAGCACAGTGCCGGACTTTACGTATGTTATGTTGCTCTTCAAGAACTTGCACCTTGCTTCGTTTAAATGACTGATCTTTGACTTCTTCTGGATTTTAGGTTCTTACATCACGCAATACTAATCCCTATAGTGTTATAATGCTTCTTGAACTGCTTTTAGTGTAAGACTTATCCTTTACTTATTGTTTTCCTATGCATTGTTTTATTTTATTTTTTAATCGGCTGATGATGACACAGAATAGCGGTCGAAACTGGTACCGCTTTTAATCAAATAAGAATGTAACATTACATTTCTTATTTTCCTTGTATTGAATAGGTTGAATCACTTTATTTCTTGTTTTCAATTTAATTGTGATACAGTTCAATACGGAACATTATGAAATTTCTATCTTTAAAAGCCAACCCATGTGGCGATAGCTTCCATAAATGTGGCATTGTTGTTATCGTTGCCATAGCAACAGACCATTTTCGAGAAGTGTTGGTCAATTTTTTCTAGCCGGCGGCGCTAAACGTCGCACCCCAACTCTCGTGGGCCTTAGTATAGGTAGCTACCCACCCAGAGCTAGACACCGATATTCAGGGTTGGCTGGATTGATTTTCAGTGACTTCTCTCTTTCAACAGAGATGCTATCTATCGTTAGATGTATGAAGCTCATTTCGATTGTCGCTTGCATCTGCTGATTATCACCAACACCAAGCCTAATAGTCTGTAGAGTTATGGACAACGATTTATGTCAAGCAAAATCAATATCTAATTGGGTTTATAATTTCGAGATTTTAATGTTTACATTTTATTATGCCAGTTATAAGCTGTCATATAAGACAGCGTTTTGGAAGATATTCCAGTAGTAGGTGCTTGCTCCAAAATAGAAAGTACACAGGTTCTCTTTGTCTTTTTAATTTAAATTCAAGTTTAAAATTTATTTTCACATCCTGGCGTTGTTCTTGACTCTCTTTTATGTACTTCCATATGCTGTATGTATGTACCCACATCTTCCTTTGAGCATTCTATCTGCAGGCTTCTGTGAATGGATTGAGTACCTCCACGATTCTCTTTGTGCAACTAGCTCTGTTACTTTGTTTCATTCCACATGCTTCCACATGTTTTTGATTCTAATTATGAAGATAAAATTAGGTAAACATCCATTTACAGGAAGAGGAATTTGGGAATGGAATAGTTTATCAAGGGAAATGTTCAATATATTTCCAAGTTCTTCGAAATGATTTGCAAGAATACTAGGTAAACAACTGATAGGGAATCTGCCACCTGGGCGAGTCCTAAATGTAGATCAATGCTGATTGGAATTAATCATAACATCACTTTTTATATGTAGCACACATATAAAGTATTCTCCTAGTAGACATAACATTGTGAGTAAACATTTCAATGAAATATATTATTTAACAAAAAGAACGCATGAAAAGAGGCATGCAGTTGAATACAACAGGTAATTATGAAAATAAAAATATTCAGTATGATGACAACTCGAACCTTCATACCTCATATTACGAAGCGAGCGCATTAGCCATCATGCTATGAGAATGCTTAGGGTGACCCACATACATATAACAACTTATACCTAGCGTCCGAAAACTGAAAAATTAAAACTGGAAAATTAAAGCTCATTTGAGATGATTTCCAAATAGGTTTTGATTTTGTATCCTTGCAGAGCTTCTTCGCGAAAGCTTGACATATAAAATGTGTTGCCGACTCTGCAGATATGAGAGGCTAGTGTGACAGTTGCAACTCAAGGGAAGCATGCATGTTCAAAATCCTACAATACAATACCGATAACTGTATTAGGTTTTTATCAACATACTACGTTAATTTATACTGTATGTCACCAAAAATACAGCTAATAATGTTCAGCTCTCAAAACTTGCCCAGCAGTTAAAGTCTTATCGGGTCCTCAAAGTGGCCGATAAACTGCACACTGGGTAACTACGATTTATGCTGCCGATAGCGCCACAGAGGAGTGGTTGAACGGAAATATCTTTTTAGGCAGAGGGCAAGTTACGCACTACTTTACCTGTAGGTGGTAGAACCAGCCCTAAGGCAAATTAAAAAACTTTAGGACATGTTTTGTCTACTTTGTAGACATGTTCAGCTACATTTGTTTAGGCTTACTACATAATTAACAAAGATACATTCCTGTTATTTAATGTTAAAGCACACATTAAAACCTTCATTATACTAAAAAGTATGTGTCATAGAAAAATATCAAGTGGGAGGACTATGTGACCAACACTGCAGTTCTCGACAAAGCACAGCTAAATAGCAGTCAGGCAACAATCATCGCTCATTAACTGAGATGGTTAGGCCGTGTTCATCCCATGAGTGACACCAGGCTTCCCCGCCAAATTCTTTACGGTGAACTTTGCTCCAGCAGTAGACCTCATGGAGCCCCTCTTAAGCGTTTTAAGGACCAGCTGAAACACATCATGAAGACAACTGGTATACATATACAACATGGAAAGAATGCGCTGTGGACCGTTCACTGTGGCGGAACACTACAGCCACCACTGTTAACTTGTTCAAAAGAGAATGCTGCAGACATCAAGAGGTCAAGCGATAAGCAAGAAAGCTCCATCAATTACAACCCCACCCTCCTGCATCCATTCAGTGTGATTGTGTGGGCATATATTTTATGCCAAGATTGGTCTGTTTAGTCATTGCAAACACATCCATAAACTGAGGTGAACTGCTCACTTTATGCAGGAAAAAGTTACAGCCGACAACGAGGTGCTGATGAAACGTGTTCAGCAACTTGAGGTCACAAGTTACTCACCTTGTTAATAGCATGGCCCATGTGAGGCTTCCCATTTGCATATGGAGGACCATCATGTAAAATAAACTCTGGTCCAGAGACGTGATCTCTCTGCCACTTGTAGAGAGAAGAAAACTTGCATTTCTGGAAGAGAGAATAACAGAAGTTGAAAACGAAAACCTAGCGGTGCCATTTTATACATAGGGTCAATGGGGCAAATATGGGACAGTAAAATGTTAGGGTAAAAGCAGGACATCATCATAGCTGTTTACGAGTACATTATCTGTAAGGTTGATTAGCGGCAATAGATTATTTTGAGTTCATTGAATTGCAGACAATGACTAAATGACCAAAAATGACCATGTTGGGAGCTGCAAAATTAATGAAAAACACTTATTTTTGGCATTAAAAAATTTGCTTTCTGGTGAGAAATATTTCTAATTTTAGAAAAAAACTGTTGTAGATACAATTAATTTCTTTTAATCCAAATTTAAAGAGAACATTGCAGAAATCGTCTCTAAAATCATGTATTGCTAGGATCAATATTAAGCAAGAAATTCTTCTTTTTTTATTCGGGGCAATAGATGGGGCATTCTTTTGGGTAATTCAGGGACATTCATAGGGTAAAGTCAGCTTTTGTTTTGGTGAAAATTGAAGTAGCAAGAAAGCAGAAAATCAATGACTGCAGATATGCATGTGTTGTTGAATATTCAGGCCAGATGAAGATGTGACATTAATTAGTCATGTGAATATTAAACTGCCACAACCTAAATTTGTGTGTATTGGGGATCGTATCCATTATGAATTTACAGAGGCCATAGATGTAATGGAGAAAAAATAGGTCAATGGATTACTTTGACTTATCGTAGACTATAATAGTAGCCTATTCTTTTTGTCCAACTTATATTTTATTAGGTGCCCTATGGCATTTCATATCAACGATGTGCAGTGAGTGAAGTTTTCTATTTGAGAAGTATTTGATATCAATCTTGGCTAATATTTTAATTGAGCAATATGTATGGACAGTGGTTATTATTTACCCCAAGTTTTCTGTAGGCCTATCTTAGTAGTAAAGTGATTATTGTTGCTTCATCAGGTAACTTTTGGCAGTAAAAATCTGTTTAATTAACAAAAGTAGTGTAATATTATGTTAAAAAAGTTGTTTTTAAAAAAATCAGTCACATAATAAGAATAAGCTCTGTCCCACATTTGCATCAGTATCTGTCAAACAAGCTTTCTCACCGAGTTAATACTGTATCCCTCTTTTGCCCCATGCCTGTCCCAACATTGCCCCAAACCAAGGGGTGGGACACAGTTTTTGTGGAAATGCTAAACAGATATAAGATTTTAATACAATTTCTTCCTGGAAATGAACTGTGGGTACCAAACTACAATAATTTAACATCATGCCAAAGTTCCACACTGTGATTTAGTGCCCTAGAATTTCAAAGTATCTCCACAATCTTCTATTTGTAACTAGCTCTGTGGCTTTGTCTAGTTCCTTGCTTCTTACCTTTCAATCATTAGAAACTGAGTCTAGATATCATCCCCTTGGTCTTCTTCTAATTCTCATACCCTCCATGGTCGAGTCCATTATTCCCCTAGGTAACCTATCCTCCTCCATTTACCTGACACTCCCCACCACCAAAGCCAGTTTAAGCGTAAAACTTCACATATGATATACTAACAATTTGTTGGTTGTTTTGATCCACCTTTTCAATACAAATTACAGTTTGTGTTGCTAAGTTGTAATGTTACAACACTAATTTACCGGGACATGTTTCGCTTTTATTCACAAGCATCATCAGCCTATAATATTGCCTCAAGGTTTGTCATATTTGGATGGTTGTTACAAATTTCATTACTTTGAATGTAAATCGAATTTCAGTGATAACAATATTTAAAACATAAGAATAATATACACATTAAAAATTATGACAATATGATTTGCAATGTTAAAATGGAGTAACTCTTAATTCTAAAACACATTGACGTCCAAAACACAGTTTTTACAATTTGAAAATTTGGCTAAAAATTGTTTGCAATGTTAAAATAAAATTGATTCAACTATAATTTGGCATTAAAATTTGAGTCATACATATAAATATTGGATGTTAATATATAGGAGCCATAGTTTCTGAAGTGCGTTGGTTTCTAGAATACAGTAATATTTCAGTATTGAGAATTTTAGTTAAGAATTGTGCTCTCTATATAATGTTATTTAAAAAGACTGCAATTTTGCATCATATTTATATTTATATTTATGACAAATTTTAATGCCAAATTATAGTTGAATCAATTTTATTTTAACATTGCAAACAATTTTTAGCCAAATTTTCAAATTGTAAAAACTGTGTTTTGGACTTCAATGTGTTTTAGAATTAAGAGTTACTCCATTTTAACATTGCAAATCATATTGTCATAATTTTTAATGTGTATATTATTCTTATGTTTTAAATATTGTTATCACTGAAATTAGATTTACATTCAATAAAATGAAATTTGTAACAACAATCCAAATATGACACACCTTGAGGCAATTGTATAGGCTGATGATGCTTGTGAATAAAAGCGAAACATGTCCCGGTAAATTAGTGTTGTAACATTACAACTTAGCAACACAAACTGTAATTTGTATTGAAAAGGTGGATCAAAACAACCAACAAATTATTAGTATATCATAGCATAGTTCAATACGGGTCTAATAATGAGATTAGTTACATGTAAACTTCACATATCCAGTTCATTCCTTACTCGGCCTTTATCTCCTCCTTCCGAGTGCCCTCCTGCCATTGTTCTCACTTGTTTGCACCAGAAATCATTCTCACTACCTTCATATCCATTTCCTCCAATTTAAAAACAGAATATGCTGAGACCACCATGCTTTTATTCCCATAGATTAAAGTCTGAAAACAGACCGTTGTAAAGATAGTTTCTTTATTACAGAATATCATCGATCGCAACTGCTAGCTCACTGCATTAGTTTTGCTGCAACTTGATTCAGTTTCACTTACTAACTGTCCGGCTCCATGGCTAAATGGTTAGCATGATGCCCTTAAGTCACAGGGTCCTGGGTTCGATTCCCGGCAGGTTTGGGAATTTTAACCACCCTTAGTTAATTTCGTTGGCACGGGGGCTGGGTGTATGTGTCGTCTTCATCATCATTTCGTCCTCATCACGACGCGCAGGTCGCCTACAGGCGTCAAATCAAAAGACCTGCACCTGGCGAGCCGAACATGTCCTCGGACACTCCGGGCACTGAAAGCCATACACCATTTCCGTTTCATTTTACTTAGTACCTTACACTACCTTCCTGGGAGAATACATATCCTAAATTCTTCAAGTGATCTGTCTGTTCCGGTTTCGTATTCCCTATGATAGAATCCTAGGACAGACACTCCAAGGAGTAAAGATGGAGAGTAGGACCGTGCTCAATGGCTGTAGCCGCATAAGCGTGGCCAGTATCTAGTATTAGGGAGATAGTGGGTTCAAACCTCACTGTCGGCAGCTTTGAAGATGGTTTTCTATTTTCACACCAGGCAAATGTACTTTAATTAAGGCCACTCCTAGCTCATTCTGTCCCATCGTCACTGTAAGACCTATCTGTTGATAAACTTATGAATGTTTTAGAAAGTTTAGAAACTTATCTTGCTCAAAAGATCACTTCGAATCAAGTTTGAATGAAAGAAGTACAGATGAGAACCCGTTGTATAAACTAGTGTTAAATATTTAAGGAAGAAGGAAGGTGGACCAAGCATAAACTATTTTAAATAGTTTTTAATAGCTTTAGACCTATCTGTTTTGCTGCATAAAGCAACTTGTAGGAATAAAAGAAAAAATCTAGGGCGATGCTCCTTTGTTCTCCCTTGTCAAGAGTCCCACTCTTTTGTTGTTAATTCATGGGAGCGCGGACAGGAGCGTCTTTAGGTGCTACCAACTGTAGTGGGATGGGACAATACATACAAAAGATAAGTTAAAGGTATAGTATGCGCACTTTTTAGTGATAGATTTTTTTACTCGTTGGAGAAGTAAGAAGGGTTCCGTTAATACTGCCAACTGAATGGAAATGAAATCTGAATTGAATCGATAATATGATCGATCGATATGAATTTTATAAACCTTTATTATTTTAAGCAAACAACTGTATCACACACACAATATATAATACTATATAACATTTCCCGTTGCAAAACGTGTTCCTAGCATGAATTCTATAGTTTGGCTTTGCTGTGTAAACAACAACAGTACGAGTACTTAAAGTGTACGCCAGATGTCGCACAGCGATGATAAGCGATTCTTAGTTTGTGTTTCAAAGGTTGCCAATACGAATCTCGAAGATAACCGAAGTCGACCCCTTCAGCACTAGGGTGTAAATCTATCACTAAAAAGTGCGCAGATAGTACTAAATAAGGTTTATCTTCTTGATGTGTGGACAGTACACTCCATGACCATAGAAAAGAACCTCTGGAAGGGAGAGTGACCCTGAAGGGGCCATTGTTTAGAAACAGAGATTGGCCTCGATATGCAAAGACATGTTCTCCTACCGCTTTTCCCACACCAGTGGGGTTGCGGGTTCGAACTGTGGCACACAATTGGAATGGCCCTGTTTTATGGCCGGATGTCCTTCCTGACGCCAAACCTACATGGAGGGATGTAATCTCTAATGCGTGTTTCTGTGGTAATTGGTAGTGTGGTGTGTTGTTCTGGATATGAAGAGGAGACTGTTGGGACAGACATAAATACCCAGTCCCCGAGCCAGAAGAATTAATCAGAAGCAATTAAAATCCCCGACCCGGCCAGAAATCGAACTCGGGACCCTCTGAACCGAAAGGCAGTACGCTGACCATTCAGCTAACGAGTCGGACAAGTAAAGGCAGGTTACAGCTAATAAATTACCCTTTTCCTTGACGTGCGGACAGTATGTGCCACAGCATAGGAAAGAGCCTTTACTTGTGTTTTTATTCTGCGCAGGTTGGTAATGGAATCTGTGCGTTTTGATTTCTGGGAATAACATCATGTCAGCCATTGGCAGAGCTAGAAGCTGCTTGACTAAAGTAAACATACTTTTTGCAGCGGGCTGGTATTCATAATGAAAACATCTCTCCTCTACAAGCACTTGAAGGTAACATTTATATATCTTACATCACAATGGATTCTACCTTCCCTATATGATATTCAGTCTTCTAAGGTTCCTTCTCGGTGGACAAAATCCAATCCGGATGTTTGAATCATAGAAACACAATGTTTCACAATACCTGAAGTCGCATAGAGGAGAGATCCTTTCTCAATGCTTGCTAGGTACCCACCAGCCCGCCTCTAGAAATGTTTCTTCTTTCATACGAGAATTAAAAGAGGTGAAGCATTATCTGATCCTGAAATCATTAAGAGGGGGAATCCCTCAAGGCAGTATTATTGAACCTTAATATTTTTTTACAAAATATATATAAGTTATATGAATGAAATGAGTAAAGAACTGGAATCAAAGATATGCTTTTTGTGGATGATGTTATACTGCTTAAAGTAATAAATAAGTTACAGGATTATGAGCAGCTACGAAAAGACCTCGACATGTTGCGAGATGGACAGCATT
Source organism: Anabrus simplex (assembly GCF_040414725.1). NCBI lineage: Eukaryota > Metazoa > Arthropoda > Insecta > Orthoptera > Tettigoniidae > Anabrus > Anabrus simplex. Next base: position 13,726,036 of record NC_090276.1, read on the forward strand.
ATGGTAAATAGGGTGAAAAAGTCATGTTGTGAATTTCACCAAGAGGAAGTCTTTCAGTTTTAATTTTACAAGTTGTTTTACGTTGCGCTGACACAGATAGGTCTTACAGCGACGATGGGATAGGAAAGGCCTAGGAGTGGGAAGGAAGCATCCGTGGCCTTAATTAAGGAACAGCTCCAGCATTAGCCTGGTGTGAAAATAGAAAACCACAGAAAACCATCTTCAGGGCTGCCGACAGTGGGACTCGAGCCCACTATTTCCCGGATGCAAGCTCACAGCTGCGTGCCCCTAACCACAAGGCCAACTCGCACGGTCAGTTTTAATTGGGCTACTGCACTGAAGGGGTGAAAGTACCTTATGTGGATCACTGCAAGTACCTAGGTGATAGTATAGGAAAGATCTGCATTGAGGTAATCACATAACAGGATTGTAAATAAAGATTATAGATTACTTCATATAGTTATGAGGATATTTAGGAGTTGTAGTAAGGATGAAAAGGAAAGGACATACAAATCACTGGTAAGACCAGTATGGTTCCAGTGTACGGGGCCCTCACCAGGATTACTTGATTCAAGAATAGGAAAAAGTCCAAAGAAAAGCAGCACAATTTGTTCTGAGTGATTTACATCGAAATGTAGTGTTACAAAAGTGTTTCAAACTTTGGGCTGGGCAGACTTGGAAGAAAGGAGATGAGTTGCTTGACTAAACAGTATATACCAAACTGTCAGTGGAGGGATGGTGTGGAATGACATTATTAGACGAATAATCCTGAATGGAGCGTGTGTCCATATTCTTACTTTTTGTCACTTCATCACATTTTTTCCCCACTTAAGCAGGAGTCCAGGAGTGCTAGAAGCCAGCTGGTTTCTTCATGGCCCTAAGCAAGGGGCTTATGCTCCAAAACCTCCTTTGTTCATCCCCAGACCAAAGATCTTGTCACTAGCCTAAACTAACCTATCCAGATCAAAGGTCTTGTCCAGATGAATATTTTGTAGCTGTAACCTACCTTTCATCATCTTTTGTGTTATTCAGTAACTATGTATAATGTGGAAGTTGGCAAGCCCGTGAGCTCGCCAGAGTCTCTCATCTATAACCTTACGAGCCAGGTACAGAAGTTTTACCCCTATAGCCTTTTTTTATATTTTATTTTTTTATACAATTTGTTTTACGTCGCACCGACGCAGATAGGTCGTATGGCGACGATGGGATAGGAAAGGCTTAGGAGTGGGAAGGAAACGGCTGTGGCCCCAGCATTTGCATGGTGTGAAAATGGGAAACCACATAAAACCATGTAGACAGGGCTGCCGACAGTGCGGATCGAACCCAATATCTACCGGATGCAAGCTCACAGGCGCGCGCCCCTAACCGCACGGCCAACTCGCCCGGTCCCTATAACAACTTTGAACCAAGAACTCATTCTACATTCCCACACATGTTAATTGTATAAATACAAAGGAGAGATTCACTTACATCAAATAGGAAAGACTCCGTCTCAGTCCTCTTACTAGAATCAAGTCTTAGAGGAAAATCTGTTTTAGGCAATATCACAGTATGAGTATATTTCTTCACTTTCTTCTTAATACTCCCATCAGAAGAAAGACCTGATTCAGATGAAATACTTCTCCCAAATTGTCGAATGAAATTTGCTTTCCCAATGCCAAGTTTATGTCTCAAACAGAAATCGCAAAGAAACACTTTAAGTGTCATCTTCTTGAAGTTAAAAATTCATTATCAGCACGAATATATAGAACAGCACACGTGGAAAGAATAAGCTCCCTAATAAAATCCTGTTCGGTACATTTTATAATACGTACTACAACTTGTCCGTAACAACCTAACCTCTAAAACACTACATAACAACCCGGCAATCGCACATCACGACTATTTGAGGTTATCCAGTGATACCAATGCAAAGAGTGTGCACTGGTGTGCACCATTGAATCACAATGCGCAGGAGTACAGATCGTTCCAGAGAAACAAAAGAAGCAGGTCGTGGTGATTGTGATGGTGAATATTGTTTTAAGAGGAAGTACAACCATCCTCTTAAAGAATGGTGGTGGTGATTACTGCTTTAAGCGGAAGTACAACTGGGCAACCATCCTCTTTTAACACCAATCAGATGGAAAAGACGGAAGAGGTCCGACTCTTAGAAGAATGAAGAGGTCGGCAAAAGAAAGGGATGGCCACGAAGGGCGTGAAAATGAGACTACCTCGGGGTCGGAAAATGAAAGGGTGTTTAAGGGTGTAATGAGGATGTAAAAGAGAGGGCATATAAGTCTCTCGTAAGACCCCAACTAGAGTATAGTTCCAGTTTATGGGACCCTCACCAGGATTACTTGATTCAAGAACTGGAAAAAATCCCAAGAAAAGCAGCTCGATTTGTTCTGGGTGATTTCTGACAAAAGCGTATCGTTACAAAAATGTGGCAACGTTTGGGCTGGGAAGACTTGGGAGAAAGAAGGCGAGTGGTATGTTCCGAGCTGTCAGTGGAGAGATGGCGTGGAATGACATTTATATACGAATAAGTTTGAGTGGTGTCTTTAAAAGTAGGAAAGATCACAATATGAAGATAAAGTCGGAATTCAAGGGGACAAATTGGGGCAAATATTCGTTTATAGGAAGGGAAGTTAGGGATTGGAATAACTTCTCAACGGAGATGTTCAATAAATTTCCAATTTCTTTGAAATCGTTTAAGAAAAGGCTATGAAACAACAGATAGGGAATCTGCCACCTGGGCGACTGCCCTGAATGCAGATCAGTATTGACTGATTTTGAAAGCAAGAGTTGACCAAGGAAGGCCGGATAGGAAAGATAAAGGCGAAGAGCCTGGCATAAGTAATTGGAAGCAATGCCAGACTCAGCTGAGGAAATCCTGGTCTTCAACCCACGCTCTAAAGTTCAGAGCCCCTGATTCCACTTGTAGACGCCTCTTACGACAGGCATGGGTTAACATGGATTTTATTTTATCGCGCCCACCCACGGGGAGATTCGCCCCGCAGAGCTGAAAGACTGAGAAGACGGGCCGATAACTTAGATGTTAGGCCCCTTTAGACAACAAGCACCATCATCATCAGAAAGACCAAGAAATCTCCGAGAACTTCCTCTGTTGCGACTTTCTCCTTATGTCCAGAGGGATCCACACACCGCAGTTACCGTCACGACGGCAACCACCACATGTACAGTACTCAGTAGGTACCAGCTCCGCTCAAGCGGCAGCCGAAGTCGCTTACCACACGACCATCATGTCTGCGCAGTATGCACTCCCACCTTCCTCTCAGCGGCACCAGCACCACAATGGGAATCTTTAAGGATAAAATATGAACGGATAGCACCTCACTAGCCACCAAAGACAACCCACCCCTCGTCGAATAGCAGTAGACTCGGCGCCACCACATATCACCAACCCAAATTAGCCCTAGAATAGAAAATACGTACAATAACTGCTCCTTCCCGCGTTACCCCCAACAGACCACCTCCATGCAGTGGTTCCACTGATCAATGTGGATGATGTCACCATGGCATTGAGATGCGTTAGGCTCCTTTTATACTTACATGCCACATGCTACATGCCACATGCTTGAAGCCAGGCATGTGGCGTTCGCACTTGGAAAGGACCCTTTTATAGTTTCGTATCTGTCGAGCAGGTACAATGGCAGATTTTACATCTAAAGTATTCGCAGCTGCATACCTCTGCGAGATAATGGCAGTAAAAAAAGATGAAAAGGCATTTCAGTTTTCATCCTCTGAACATTCAAATATACAGTATATGATAGGAGCTTTCAAAACCCTTTACACTGACCTACGAGAGGACAAAACAATATTTTTAATTATTTTAGGATGACCCCAAAATCATTTGATGAATTATTTGGAAAAATAGAATGTCAGTTCCATATTACAAGAAAACACTTCCTGTCCATTCGTCCAATAGAGCGGTTCTGTGAAACTACAATCTACAGATACAAAGAACATTATATAAAATACCATGTAAACAACTAAATGTAAATTATTTCTAACATTATGTTTGTAACTTTAGCTTTGAGTAACGTTAATGTCCTTTGTATATTGCTGACTAGTCATTTCATATTTAAAACTATTCAGAACTTGCTGATTTCCAAGAATGTGTAGATTCATCTAGGCAAATATATGATGGCCGGCGTTGATGTGGATCATTATAGTAAATTTGGAATTGCCCTGGATCAGACAAAGATGTAGAAGGTTGGTTTGGGAGGACATCGCTCAGTTGGGACTGACCCGAATCGGTTTGGTTTCGAGAGTGTGCATTATATGAATCTTTCTTCATACGTAGGGGTGATAACGCTGCAGATTTACTCCCACGCCTTATTCCGGAGATCTCGATTTTTGTAGTCTTCGTTACCTGGATCCCATAATACCGATCTACACTGCATTCGCTAATGAGCAGTTCCGTATCTAATCCAGCATCCATTGTCCTGGTTAGCACTAGACTACACCACAAACTGTACTGAACCGCCCGGCATGAAGCGTCAACTATAAACATTCCCATAAGGTTTTGGTCCCACCCGCGCGGCGTGACATGTCAGGCGTGGCGGCCACCTGCTCGTCCCGACCCGCCTCAGTCACATGCCTGGCGGGAGGAAGCGACCGCGAGACGGGAGCAGGTAAGTATAAAATGGTCCCATTTAAACAATGTTAATTCACATGCTTGGCGTGTGGCGTGTAGCATGTGGCATGTAACTATAAAAGGAGCCTAAGTTTGAAGAGTTCATGCCGGGAGTTCATTTTCGGCAAGTCACTGCGCTTTTATTACGTGTTGAAAAATGAAATGCCGTATGGCTTTTGGTGCCGGGATATCCCAGAACGGGTTCGGCTCGCCAGGTGCAGGTCTTTCTATTTGACTCTCGTAGGCGACCTGCGCGCTGATGAGGATGAAATGAGGATGAAGACAACACATACACCCAGGCCCCGTGCCGTAGGAATTAACCAATTAAGATTAAAATCTCCGACCCGGCCGGGAATCGGACCCGGGACCTTCTGAACCAGTACGCTGACCGTGCAGCCAACGAGTCGGACTTTTTACGTATTGTTAGTATTGACGCAGTACCGTTGGTACGTAAAACTTAAGTATTATTATTATTATTATTATTATTATTATTATTATTATTATTATTATTATTATTATTATTATTATTATTACCGGTATGTAACAGGTTCTTGCATGTTGTTGTATGAGGGTAGGTTGCTCATTCCGAATGGTTGCTTCATAGTTACTAGGCATGTGGCTTTCCAGGACACAATGGAAAAACAAAGAGTGAAATAGGAGTTTATTTGCCGTATTCTTGACGAGCTGGATGAAGATAAGAGCGGAGAAGACAACTGTTTAGAAACTGAATCTGAGCACGAAGACTCTCCGATGACCATCCGAACTACGCACCCAGTGACGATGGTTCCGAAGATAATCTCGACCGTGATCCAGATTTACAAGCTTCTGTTGAAATTCAGCAAACTGAGTGGGCATCGAAAGGGAAATCGCCAAAAAGAACAAGGAAGAGAAGAACAGAAGTGACTACTTGAAACAGCTCAGCTTCAGCCTCCCAACCTCTAGAACAGATTTTTGTTGTCCGTGAAGTGCATAAACTCTATGGTAAGAATGGGCATAGGTCAGTATGGAAAACAACTGATTCAAACAGAGGAGAATACCCAAGAAAGAACATAATTCAAATCCGACCAGAACCTACATCGTAGAAGCTGATCCACTTAGGTGTTTTGAATTATTCATTATTAACAACATAATGCAAATTGTACTTCGTAGTTCTTAAACAATGTGGAGTTTTCTTATTGTTTTAGCGTAGATGTGGACATGCGCGTAAATTTTACGTATGTTATAGCAATCGAGACGGCGGTGGTTATAGCTCACTCATTCCATGTTAAGAAAGCAGTATTGCCCTTATGACAACAGGGTTGCCACATCGAACAGTTCTGCCAACGAGCTAGAATAACATAGAGGGGCTGTATGCCTGACATCAGCGCTCACTGCTGAAGCAAGTTGATAAGGGGCAGCCATGTTAACGGTTGTCAAAACAAAGCGAGTTGGCGCGAGAACATACTGTATGTTGAGGTGACAGGAAATTAAATTGGTATGCACGATCAAAGTGTTAGAAGTAAAAAAGATAGATTCTCGCTTTCAAGAATGCCAGCCGTATACTCAGCGTACGGTTGTACTAATCGGAGTAATAAAACCAAGTATATGTCGTATTTTAAGTATTACTGAATGATAACCGAGGTTCCTTTTTGTAATTTCTATTTGTAATTAAACCCATTTTATTGCTTACACATCGAAAGTACGGATAGCCACGGTAATTATTTGTCGGATTATGTTTCAGATTTCCCTCAAAGAACAAGGAATTAACGGAACAATGCGTTGTGAGGACGAAAAGAGATAAATGGTATCCCACTCAATACAGTCGTTTGTGCGCTGTACATTTCGAAGATAAGTGCATGTAAGAAAAAAATGACCAACGGCTATTACTGGCAAATGCCGTTCCAACCCTATTTAATTTTCATTCACATTTACAAACAAAGAAAATGGAGCGCCCGTCACCAAGGAAACGTAACCACGAAAGTCACCTGTTTCGGTCAAGCGTACGCCTTCTTCTTCTTTATCTTTTTACCCTCCAGGGTCGGTTGTTCCCTCGGACTCAGAGAGGGATCTCACCTCTACCGCCTCAAGGGCAGTGTTCTGGAGCTTCAGACTCCGGGTCGAGGGATACAACTGGGGAGGATGACCAGTACCTCGCCCAGGTGGCCACACCTGCTATGCTGAACAGGGGCCTTGCGGGGATTGGAAGAGATAGACAAGAAAGAGGAAAGGAAGCGGCCGTGGCCTTAAGTTAGGTACCTTCCCGGCATTTGCCTGGAGAAGTGGGAAACCACGGAAAACCACTTCCAGGATGGCTGAGGTGGGAAACGAACCCACCTCTACTCAGTTGACCTATCGAGGCTGAGTTGACTCCGTTCCAGCCCTCGTATCACTTTTCAAATTTCGTGGCAGAGCCGGGAATCGATCCGGGGCCTCCGGGGGTGGCAGCTAATCACACTAACCACTACACCAACCTCGAGAGGTCAACTGAGTAGAGGTGGGTTCGATTCCAGCCTCAGCCATCCTGGAAGTGGTCTTCCGTCGTTCCCCACTTCTCCTCCAGGCAAATGCCGGGATGGTAGCTAATTTAAGGCCACGGCTACTTCCTTCCCTCTTCCTTCTCTATCCCTCCCAACCTTCCCATCCCCCCACAAGGCCCCCGTTCAGCATAGCAGGTGCAGCGGCCCTCCTTCCCAGTTGACCGGGCGAGTTGGCCGTGTGGTTAGGAGCGCGCAGCTGAGAGCTCGCATCCGGGAGATAGTGGGTTCGAACCCCACTGTCGGCAGCCCTGAACATAGTTTTCCGTGGTTTCCCATGTTCACACCACAAAACGCTGGGGCTGTACCTTAATTAAGGCCACGGCCGCCTCCTTCCCATTCCTAGGCCTTTCCTCTCCCATCGTCGCCATAAGACCTATCTGTGTCGGTGCGACGTAAAACAAATAGCCTTCCCAGTTGTATCCCGGACCCAAGGTCTCGCGCTCCAGAGCACTGCCCTTGAGGTGGGAGAGGTGAGATCCCTCGCTGAGTCCGTGGGAAAAACCAACCCTGGAGGCTAAATAGATTAAGAAAGAAAGGCAGTACTCATGGGGATGAAATACTTTTAAAAATACGATCAGAATGAGGTAGTAACCTGTTGTAGATCTCTATCATTTTAAGGCTTTCTGTCATAAATATTTATGTCCACGGTTTTTATGGTAATTTACGCTTAACCACAACAGACACGCAAGGTAACGCTCTTGTTCCGATTTCGAGACCTAGTCGTATGTCACTGTGCGATGATTTTGAAATACCTTACAATCAATTGATCATGATGTTGGCCATGTGCCGCAATATGATGAAGTGGCTGTATTTGCAGTCTATGACTTTTAATGCTTTCGGCAACGGTCCTTAATTTTCCCCTAGTGATTCTAAAATGCGTATTTTCCACACGCTTCGTCATTCAAGGGCCATGCCCTCTTGCTAGAGTGACCACAGGAAACATGGCGGACGTTCGTTCTATTAGCACCGGGCGAGTTGGCCGTGCGCGTAGAGGCGCGCGGCTGTGAGCTTGCATCCGGGAGATAGTAGGTTCGAATCCCACTATCGGCAGCCCTGAAGATGGTTTTCCGTGGTTTCCCATTTTCACACCAGGCAAATGCTGGGGCTATACCTTAATTAAGGCCACGGCCGCTTCCTTCCAACTCCTAGGCCGTTCCTATCCCATCGTCGCCATAAGACCTATCTGTGTCGGTGCGACGTAAAGCCACTAGCGAAAAAAAAACAAAAAAAAAGTTCTATTAGCTTCACCCAGGCAGCGCTTCCGCGCCTCTATGTTATTCTAGCTCGTTGGGTTCTGCTCAACACCATGACGCGAAAACGGCGGCACATAAACGTGTGAAATTCAGAATTTAAATTCAATACAAAAAGTGGAAGAAACTCCGCTCGCCATCTGATAGTTGCTTTACGTCGCACCGACACAGATAGATCCTATGGCGACGATGGGATAGGAAAGGCCTAGAAAGTGGAAGGAAGCGACCGTGGCCTTAATTGAAGTACAGCCCCACCATTTGCCTGGTGTGAAAATAGGAAACCACGGAAAACCATCTTCAGGGCTGCCGACAGTGGGGCTCGAACCCAGTATCTCCCGATTGGTGGATACTGGCCACACTTAAGCGACTGCAGCTATCGAGCTCGCTTCGCGGAAGAAACTAAGCTACAAATTATTTTTACGAACTAAAGGCCATCTCAGCTTTGAAGTGTAAGGCAAACTTGTTGAGAAAATATACAAATAATTTTTCTAGGCTCGAGGGGTGAGGGATGAATTTAATTGCATGTAATAAATTTATCCAGGCAATAAAGGCTAGAAAACGGACGCAACAGATAAATACTGTGGATGACTCTACAAAATATCGCAGTATTAATTTTAAGGAAAGAAATCACACACGTAGGCTTATCGCATAAATATCACTCAACGCAAGACAATTATGCACTGATTTCAAGTCTAAAAACATACACGCAACAAATAAATACCGCGGATGACTTCACTACAGAAGTGAGGTACCAGCTGTTCACAGAGTTAGCGACTACAACGAGGCTTGTACGAGAGCAACAGAGAAGAAGGGAAATGAAGGAAGGCAACGAAGCGATGGCTGTTACTGCCATTGGGCTTCCTCCCTACGAATGTATTTATGAAAAAGGAAATATTATGTAGTTATTTTAATAACTCGCGGGCAAAAATGGCTCATCCTTTTAATCTGTCTTTCATTATACATTACAAAGTACAATATAATATCCCTTAATCACTTCTTGTAGGTCCATAAGAGCAATACTGTTTTCTTAACGTGGAATGAGCTATAGTATTGGGCACCTGCCGAATAATGTTGGTATCGTACTCTAGGGTTAGATTATCAATACCAGAATGGACTCTACAACGACCGTCCCCATCATCCCATCCAGCTAAGAATTTCCACCGCTTCCACCTAACTCCTGTGGACAGGGGCGTCAGAACAACACCACGTATTCCCTATCTGTCGTAAGAGGTGACTAAAATGAGCCCCAGGTGCTCTTAACTTCGGAGCGTGGGTTGGCTACCGAAATACGGGGCCCTTAGTTGAATCCTAGCTTTGCTTCCTCTTACTTGTGCCAGGCTCCTCATTCTCGTCCATCCTATCCGATCTCCCTTGGTCAAGTCTTATTCTTTTCCGACCCCGACGGTATTAGAGCACTGGAGGCCTAGGGAGTCTTTCATTTTCACACCCTTCGTGGCCCTTGTCTTTCTTCGGCCAATACCTTCATTTTTTGAAGTACAGGACCCCTTCCATTCAAACAATAATCACCACCACCACCACCACTCTTACTATTTCACCGTCCCATTACATTTGTACAGTCCCTTCAACCCCACCGTGGCCACCCCGTCTCTGCAACCCCTTCCCCCCCACACACACACACTCTTTGTGGAGAAAACATTACATTTTTATTTTATTTCAGCCGTCTGAAACTAGAAATTATAGGATTTATTAGGAAAAGCTATTTGTACAAGCCCTGTTGTCTTCTCAGCTAATTATTCCTTTATTTTATTTAATTATTGACAAAATTAGAGCCTTCGTGGCTCAGGCGGCAGCGCGCTGGCCTCTCACCGCTGGATTCCGTGGTTGAAATCCCGGTCACTCCATGTGAGATTTGTGCTGGACAAAGGGGAGGCGAGACCGGTTTCTCTCCGGGTACTCCCGGTTTTTCCTGTCATATTTCATTCCAGCAGCACTCTCCAATATAATTTCATTTCATCTGTCAGTCATTAATCATTGCCCCAGAGGAGTGCGACAGACTTCGGCAGCCGGCACAATTCCAATCCTCGCCGCTAGATGGGGCTTCATTCATTCCATTCCTGACCCGGTCGAATGACTGGAAACAGGCTGTGGATTTTCATTTCATTGACAAACTTATTAGCGGAAATACGGTCGTTGCGGCTAACCGATTTGTATAGCGCCACAGCAAGTAGTGGAGACTTTGCATGTGCTGTGAGGAAGGGTAGTAGGGTTTTTCTTTTTTTGCCAACGTCATGCACACTGAGGTATGATTCACCCGCTCGCCGCACGCATTCGTCAATCTGGCAATCTCTTTAGTGTCTGTTAGTTTCTTAGTGTGCAGTTAAATATCAAATTATTTTTAATTGTATAATTTATTTATTTATGACACATGCCTGTAATAGAGTTGCACTCCAATTACAACAGACATTACAAAGTATAGTACAATAATATTGCAAAACGGAAAAAGGTCCAGAAAAATTAACAACAGATTTAGAAAAATTATAGTAAACAAATTTAAAAGAAAAAATTACAAAAACAACAATAGGTTATATACAGATCGGGATTAGATAGTTCTGCAATTACTGGCTTCTGATTACGTAAGTAGGAAAAACTAAAACTTTATGTGCAGGCACACGCATATGCGAACAGGTCAGATGCATGATTAACAGTGTAAAAATAATTCCTCGAAGTTTACAGACAATTATATTCCTCTTGAATTATTGACAAAGAGATAGTGTAATGAATTCTTTTTATGACATGCTATTTGTTGAGATTGTTTAAGTATATTCACTAAAGAAAATCACTAGACATTTTTTGAAGTCTGTTAGAGATATTGAGAGATCTATGTCGTGGTTTCTAAATAAGATATTAAACGTACTACACATCCTTACTAATGGCGAAATTTTATGAATTAATATGTTCGATAAGGGATTGTAAAAGTACGTCAGGTTACGCAAGTTAGAATTGCTTACGTTAAAATTTATTCTGGCCAGTAGATCACCACTATCTATAACGCCATTTATAATTTTAGGTAGAAACAGTTGTTGGCATAATTATCGGCGAGCGCTTAATGAATTGTAGCTAAATTCTTCTAAGTGTCTATATGATATTCTCAACCTATATGCTGACATGTCGTACTGTAATTAATTGTAATACGTGAGTAATATTGTTCCTTTAGTGAAAGTTTTATGTTATAGTACTGAATCGAAATCTCAAAAACTATTATTACCCCACATTTAAGTCGTTAAACTGTCGAAATTCGCTCAGTGAGTATTAAAAACTTACCATTTTTTTTGTTTTTCTTTCTTTGAGGTTTGATGTATATATCCCCCCCCCCCCCCGCGCCTAGCCGCTACTTTTCGTTGTCTGTACTTTTTACCGCCACTCCCCCCCCCCGCCCTATTTCTAATTCCCAATCGCCGCTACTGCTCATGATCGCGACCAAGCGTAGCAGATTGTTGTTTAATGGACAGACACGATTCCATTAACACGTTAAGCTCTGAGAGACAGACCTCCCATTAAAAATACTAATTGCACCGCTACACACACACACACACACACACACACACACACACACACATAGAGAGAGAGAAAGAGAGAGAGAGCGCGAGAGAAGTTTTTTTTTTTGCTATTGGCTTTACGTCGCACCGACACAGATGGGTCTTATGGCGACGATGGGACAGGAAAGGGCTAGGATTGGGAAGGAAGCGTCCGTGGCCTTAATTAAGGTACAGCGAGAGAAGTAACCAACTCTAATGTAACCATCATATTTTGTCAGAACGTTTTTCACACACAACAGAAAGTGAGCGATTCATTTCCACTGTCAGGAAATAATAACAGTTTACTGAAGAATAGAATGATGATGATGATGATGATGATGATTGTTGTTTAAAGGGGCCTAACATCGAGGTCATCGGCCCCTAATGGTACGAAATGAAATGACAAAGTAAAAGTTCAAAATCATCCACTGACCAAAATAAAAAGTCATCAAGGATGAATGGATGGACATGAACTTAAAACAATCAGTTGATCCGGCTCAAAAAACTATCATAAATAATAGTATTACTGACCAAGGGACCACTTCTAAAGGACAATCCTGAATCGAGGATGCTGGATGTCTAAAGGGGTCCAAAATCCAGGTCAAAGGCCCCTCAAAATGGTACGTATCGCTAGTAAAGTAGAACCATGGTATGTGTCTTGTTGGGGTACTAATCAAAAGGAGCGAAGACTCACGGTGTTCCACACATAATGGTACTGCTCACAAGTATTGTACGTTGTACAGGTAACGCAGACCTACGGTGTTCCTCACATAATGGCGCCACACATAGGGAACGCAAACCGATGGTGTTCCTCACCTAGGTGTACTAATCACGGCCGAGGGTAATCCCGTGGTGTTCTTCACATAGTGGGTACTAAGCGCAGGCAACGCAGATCCACGGTGCCGCTCATATAGTGGTACTAATCACAGGCAACGCCCAGACCCGTGGTGTTGTTCACAAGGGTACGACTCACGGGTATTGAAAACCCACAGTGACACACTCTCTGCTGCTACTAATCACAAACCTATTTCGTACCTAATATAGTGGTACTACTCGCAAGTACAGGCAACCCACGGTGTTCCCCGCGTGATGGTACTAATCAAAAGTAGTTTCATGGTTCTAATTCAATCATCCCTTGGTCGCCTCTTTTAGTCACCTCTTACGACAGGCAGGAGATACCGTGGGTGTATTCTTCGTCTGCGTCCCCCACCCACAGGGGGATTGCAGAATAGAAGTGCTGGTGATTTTGTTTTAAGAGGAAGAACATTAAATATTTTATGAGACTTAATTTTAAATACTGTCAAAATATAGTTTAGCTGGACACCACTATCATCACCATCATCATCATTTCATCATCATCATCATCATCAAAGACGTTTTCATTCCGCAACCTCAAGGGGTGAGGCGGGCCACCTAGAGGTTTACGCTCTGTCTCTGGCCAACAGATGCGGGTGAGTTGGGGAGATGTAATGGAGGAAGGAGGTGGGTGAAATGATGTGAAGAAGGAGGAGATGGGAGGGGTATGGGCCTCTTGGCTAAGGAGTTTACAGCTTTATTTTATTTCATTTTCATTTTCATTTATTTTCCCTTTACTTTTTTATTTTTCTTGTCTGGAGAATCAGCGTTATTACATAAAAGATTATTATATTCTGATCTGGAACAAACAAATAAATAATCATAATTATACGTCTTGATATGAAGGAAGTATTTATTATTATTTATCGTATGATGAATGTAGGCCTATGTACATATATGCAGTTTCAGGATAAACGTGCGTAGTCACAAGTTACACCTCTAGGTCTAGTATTTTGACCCAGTCAACTGCTTCATCCGATGTGCGGTGAATGTCAACTAGCGTTCCTTTGAAAGCTCGAATTGGGCAGTCAGCAACAATGTGGTGGATTGACTGAGAGGGGGCACCACAATCACAATCTACAGAGATAGTCCAACCCCATTTGCACAATAGCTAACCATATCTGCCTTGTCCAGTTCTTATCAGATTGATGATTCTCTAGTGTCGCCTTGGAAGATCAAATCCTTGTACGCATTTAGAAGGATTCTCAACTAGATGTTTGTTGACTATGAAGGAAAGTAGGCTAAATAATACAAAGTATAAGAGGCTATCAAAAATGTTCCGTTCCGTTCGACTGCCGTACAGTCCAGCATCGGGATTCCAATCAGGCAAAATCGGCGTGAGCATTGAGGCAATGATCCCACCAACGCACCAGGTAGAAGATCCCCGTTTGGTAAAACACCGTGTCCTGCCGCGTGAAGAAGTCCACATCCTCGTCCGACAGGAAGCCTCGCCTCTTCAAGGCCTTTTTTGAGGGGCCGAAAGCGCGATAATCGCATTGGGGAGAGATCAGGACTATAGGCCTCATCCACCGCCCGTTTGTTGTTGTCCATAATGGACAAGGCTGGCCTCCCAGATGTCTTCTGTCGAAACGCGACCTGCACGGAACTTGTGCACCATTCCACAACGGTTATTTTTCGACAGACATGCTGCCCCATACACAGTCTTCATTCTCCGATGGATGTCCACCGGTGTTTTTCCTTCGGCAACCAAGAACAGAATAACAGCACGTTGATCCTGTTTGAATGCATTTGGTAATAACACATACAGTAGAGACAATACACGACACTGAGCGAGATATCGAGGAACAGCTATTGGAGCTCACTCTAGCGGATAGACCTGAACGGTACTGATTCTGTCATAAGAGCACGTGTATTTTTGTGTGAAGTTTTTGGTGTTATTTATGCGTTTTCAGTGAGTTGACATAATTAAATAGTAGCGTGGGTCATTCCTTGATATCTCCTCTCAACATGAGGGAAAAGGTATGTGCTGTGTTTGGCTGCAGTAATTACGAAGTAGAGAAACATGCGCGCTCGTTCTTCAGGTTCCCTTGTGACAAGAACATGTAAGTAATATTGTGTTTGCATATATATTCCAGTGACAGAGATTTTTATAGTAGGGTCTTCTTCATAATCTTCTGACCTGCTCGACCCATGTTTTAACGGGCTTAAAATATAATACGCATATTTTATTGTATAGTGCAGCAGTTAACCTTCAATACCGATGTGTTGTTGTAGGTGTGATCTGTGGGTTTTGAAATGTCACAGAAGCGATTTGGATAAAGTGTACAAGAAAGAAGGGACGTTACGCTTGTATAAGAATTATAAGATCTGTTCAGATCATTTCCAGGCCAGCGACTTTAAAAATCCTCGACTATACAGCCAAGGGTATGTTAGATTTTTACTCTAATTGTACGTAAATATTCCTCAAAGCATCACTATCGAGATTTTCAAACTTTTCTTTCTTTTATCCCTCTTCTCAGATTAAAGCCGGGATTTTATAGATTTTCTTTCTGTTAGTAGGCTTCATGTTAAGAGGAAAATTGTCCAGCTATTAAATGTTAATTCATTGCATCATATGTGTAAGGAACATGCCGATATTTTTATTGACAAATGTCTTAATGTGATGATACAATGTTTTTAAATGAGGATAAAAGACAAATACAACCGTAACAGTTCAGGCAGGAGTGCTAAAGCTAAAAAAGTAATGCATAAATGAAAGATCAAGCCATTTCACAGCAGTCCATTTCACACCTTGTTTATATGTCTAATTTCAGTCTTTGAATAATAACCTTTTAAATAATTCTTCATTCATTTATCCAGAATTGCTTTAGCAACTTCGAAGTTAATATCTCAATACCACTTTCTTTCTAGACGTAATTTATTTATCCATTTCCGTATATACATTTCCATTGATATTTGAATTTAGCGCGCTTTGTTCAGGTCAAGTCACTAGGAGCGCCACCGTCGAATTGTCTCCCATTTTAGCAAGGCGAAATCCGTAAGTGTCGTGTATTGTCTCTACTGTATTTGGTAATAATGTGGCCATAGTTCACCTGGCACGCACCTCAACACGCCACAACTGCCACACTGATGCCTTTCAAGCAAGAGCCAGTTCTTTCGTCAACCATTATTTGTTTTGAGAGCCTTACCATAATGGTGTGTACGTACTCCTGCCTTAATATTGTTGAAGAATTTGGGTCGGAGTATGGTTTTGTCAATTATTGCGCAGTTCGTGCTGGTTAAGCATCTAGTGGTTGTGCTGTGAGAGCGAAGGAGACATGCGGTCGTAAGTCCACCCATCCAGTGGGTGACCACGCCCGATATTACTTCCTGACCTATTCTGGGTAGTGAGGAGGCTAAGTAGTATCAGGAGTAGGTTGTTGGGATCTTGAGTTAAGTTGGGTAGGGGGGGAGGGTATTGAAGATGCTGGGTTCAGAGCGGGTGGAATGTTGAGGTGTGGGAGGGACGTGGGATGGGTGTTAAGTAGGTAACCTGGCGCTGCTGACGGTAATGCCAGCCAGGAAACGAAGCCGCATGGCTGCGTTTGCTGTTTGCGCACTTCGGCTGATCCCGTGGCACCTTACAGACAGAGTGATGGTGAGAGCCATCACATCTGTTGCAGCAGGTGGACGCTGAGCAGCTAGCTGCAGAATGATAGAGTTTGAGGCATTTGTAGCATTGCGTGGCCAGGTTGGGACGGGGAGATATGTGGAGTCCTGTTTCTGTGTTAGATGTGTGCGTTGATTGTGGCCGTCGATGTGGTGCTGGAGCTCTCTCCCACCCCCCCCCCCCCCCCAACGCTGTTCTATTTGCTGACTGGGTGCTGCAATGCTCACTGTAGAGATGAGCTTGTTGGGGGTGGGGGTGAGGGGCGTATGAGGAACAGGGTTCAGACAAGACTTTCCAAACGGGTGAAATGGAAGTGAGTATTTAGGCCGCATGGGAAGTTTGAAAGTGGACATTGAGGGTTTGGTTTGCGGCAGCTTGCAGGTGTGTTAAGACGAGAGGACGGTGATAGGATTGAATACTGGAGAGGGCTATGGTGACGAATCGGATTAAATCTTCGACTGTAGAAGATTGGAAAAGATAGCGGCTGGGACTGGTAGGTGAATCGGCAGCGCAGATAGGTGCGACGAGTTTAGGATTATCAGAAGGGGCGGGACGAGCTTTACATCTGCGGGCGTAGGACGGGTGGGCTTTTCCACATGAGTTACGGAAGGGACGTATATAGGCTACATAGATTGGTGACAAAAGGTCCCATGAGCCTATGGCTCGTGATAAGGACAATGCAGTACATATTGTTGTTCAGGTGACACAATAATTACATTACAGATGGTATAGCTTTGTCAGTAAAGTGACAAGTACATTTTTAGATGTATAAGATATAGTTTTTTAACGCGTTAGCCTCATAGTTTTTCAGAAGTATAATTATTAAGATATTGCATGGCTATAAAATATTAAATAGTAACAATATATCCATGTATTAATTCGAGTAAGTTACATAGAGGTTATATTAAGGTATAGGAGTAATATTCTTTCAGTTTTTTTTAAACATTTGACTGACTTACAGTTCTTTATAACAGGAGGCAATATATGTTATATTCTCTATAATATTGACTGGTGTGAGAAGGATGTATCCTGAATGATCCCCTAGTTTCATATCTATGAATTTCACTAAAATGGGAGAAGTTAACAGCAGAGTGGGGTAATTTCCTGTCTAGAATATACATACGGACTGATGGTGAAAATGCAATTTGCTTATGGAATGGCAGAAGATTTGATTCTGAAAAACTTCATGTGACAGTTTACGCTCGTTCTTTTTCTGGGCAGACTGTACTTCAAAGTGCCTTGTCGCTATGACTAACAATTCGAGGCGGTTACTCACTTTCAGAACCCATTTATTCTCATTATATACAAATTAACATTTACAAAATAATGTATTGTGAATTACCTTATATGTGAGTCCATTATGGTTTGTATTGATTATTATCTTCATTAATGCTACATGTAATGACCACTTTTTCTGTTAAACAATCCGTCTCAGAGTGCTGTCTCTAATGGATAAAAATAAAAACACCGAGAGTGCAAGAAATGGTTCAAAATCTAATGCAGATCTAGACATAGTCCACAAACAGTAAAGCGATGCGTACACCCAAATGTTCCGCCGCGGAAGCAGGGACATCACACCTCACACTCTGTGTGTTGGTTGGTGCAACAGGAAAATCAGAGTTATGTGTCTAGTTTTCGGACACTAGTTACAAAGGAAGTGTCAGTGTATACGACGATTTTCCGTTTTTAATTTGTGAACTAGGGTGAGTATTCTATATGAAACCATGGCTTTAATCCTTGCGGGCAGATGCTAAGGGTGATATATGAGCGTTTATTTAAATTCTTGCAGCAACCCGCTCTAATTCGTACTATTGTACGATATTTTTGTATTTTTCAGAATCTTTACAATCATTCAATCATCAGTCACTACTGATCTGCCTTTAGGGCAGTCGTCCAGGTGGCAGGTTCCCTATCTGTTGTTTTCCTAGCCTTTTCATAGATGATTTCAAAGAAATTGGGAATTTATTGATCATCTCCCTTGGTAAGTTATTCCAATCCCTAACTCCCCTTCCCATAAACGAATATTTGCCCCAATTTGTCCTCTTGAATTCCAAATTTATCTTCATGGAACTATGGCTCTAGTCCTTGCGAGCAGATGCTAATAGTGATTATGTATAAGCGTTTATTTAAGTTCTTGTATGATCTATCCTACTTTTAAAGACACAGCTCAAACGTATTCGTCTATTGATGTCTTTCCACGCCATCTTTCCACTGACAGCTCGGAACATACCACTTAGTCAAGCAGCTCGTCTCCTTTCTCTCAAGTCTTCCCAGCCCGAACTTTGCAACATTTTTGTAACGCTACTCTTTTGTCGGTAATCACCCAGAACAAATCGAGCTGCTTTTCTTTGGATTTTTTCCAGTTCTTGAATTAAGTAATCCTGGTGAGGGTCCCATACACTGGAACCATACCCTAGTTGGTGTCTTACCGGAGACTTATATGCCCTCTCCTTTACATCCTTACTACAACCGCTAAATCGCACAGGTGGCAGATTATCTATCAATTCTTTACCTAGCTTTTTTCAAAAGTTTTCAAAGAACTTGGAAATTTATCGAACAATTCCCTTGATGATGTATTCCCAACCATTATTCCTCGTCCTATAAATGAATATTTGCCCCAGTCTGTCCTCTTGAATTCCAACTTTATTTTATATTATGATCTTTCCTACTTTTATAAGCTCCGCTCAAGCTTATTCTTCTACTAATGTCATTCCACACCATGTCCTCAATGACAGCTCGAAACATACCAAATAGTCGAACATCTCGTCTCCTTACTCCCAAGTCTTCCCAGACCAAAGTTGCAAGATTCTCGTAACACTACTGTTTTGTCGAAAATCTCCCAGGACAAATCGTGCTATTTTTTTTATCTTTTCCAATTCTGGTATCAAGTAATCTAGTGTGGAGTCCCATACACTGGAATCATACTCTAGATGAGGTCTCGCCAGAGACTTACACATTTTGTGCGTATTTCCGCTAAGTACTTTTCTTAATAATTACAAAAAATAAAGGAAATTATTAGTTGATAAGGCACCAGGGTTTGTACAAATAGCTTTTAAAAAATAATTCACAGTTTCAGACGGCTAAAATGGAATAAAATTATAACGTTTTCTCCACAAAGCGGAGGTAGCTACCCCCCCCCCTCCTTCACCTCCTCCTCCTCCTCCTCCTCATCCTCCTTATCGCCGTCACTGAACTACAGCACTTCACTAATTACTGGCTATTTACAGCGGGTCCTCACAGCGGTTCTTCAGACTTTTCTTAGAACAAGTAGATCAGAAAAGTGCTAGAAGACAGTGAGCCACTCATAGACTGAAGCTCTTGATTGCTGTTTCAGAGAGCCTGAAACTTCAAAGCCAGGTATTTGTCTCGACTCCAGCCACTCTCGAAATGTAGCAGTTTTAAATCGTTTGGCTACGTGCTGGAAAGGTTGGGTGGATCGGTTGAGGATGTAAATCACAGGATCCGTTTGGTTGTCTGAAGTGAAAACAAAATTCGCCTGTGTTCTGCGATAAAAGGATGCTACTGAAGTTCGAACGAAAGCTATGCATCAGTTCTTTAAATTCAGGCTAAAGAAATGAAATTGTTACATTGTTTTTATTTATTGATGTTGTAATTATATAAAATGTTTTAAGTTAGACTTTAACAGTTGAATTAAATTTGTATAATCGCTTCTTTCTTTCTTTCTTTCTAAATCTGTTTACCCTCCAGGGTTAGTTTTCCTTCCGATTCAGCGAGCGATCCCATCTCAACCGCCTCAAGAACAGTGTCCTGGAGCGTGAGACTTTGGGTCGGGGGATACAACTGGGGGAAGACCAGTTACTCGCCCAGGCGACCTCACCTGCTGTGCTGAACAGGAGCCTTGTTGGGGTGGGAAAATTGGAAAGGATAGACAAGGAAGAGGGAAGAAAGCTATTTTTTTTTTTTTTTTTGCTAGTTGCTTTACGTCGCACCGACACAGATAGGTCTTATGGCGACGATGGGACAGAGAAGGGCTAGGAGTAGGAAGGAAGCGACCATGGCCTTAAGTTAGGGACCATCCCGGCATTTGCCTGGGAGAGGTGGGAAAGCACTGAAAGCCACTTCGAGGATAGCTGAGGAGGGAATCGAACCATCTCTATTCACTTGACCTACCGAGGCTGAGAGGACTCCTTTCCATCCTTCGTACCAGTTTTCCAAGTTCGTGGCCTCTGGGGGTGGCAGATAATCACATAACCACTACCCCACAGAGGCAGTCTTGCATTGTCGCTGATGAAGAGAATATTTGTTCTTCTCGAAACATGTATGATTAATAAATAAGGTTCATTAATAGAAAGTGTATTGATTAGCCGGATTTAACCAGAATATTATTTTATATAGCTTTTAATGAGTTTATGCGAGTCAGTACAGGAATAAATAGACCCTTATTATGGTCAAATTTATCAACATACGAGGGCTATAAATAAAGTAAGGACCGGGCGAGTTGGCCGTGCGGTTAGGGGCGCGCAGCTGTGAGCTTGCATACGGGAGAAAATGGGTTCGATTTCTGCTGTCGACAGCCCTGAAGTTGGTTTTCCATGGTTTCCCATTTTACATCAGGCAAATCCTGGTGCTATACCTTAATTAAGGCCACGACCGCTTCCTTCTTACGTCTAGGCCTTTCCTATCCTATCGTCGTGTCGATGCTACGGAAATTCAATTGCACAAAAAAAATGAAGTAGAGGCAACGTAGTCTAGACGCTGATCGGGTATGGGAGCGGTCAGGTGGCGTTGTACATTTGACGGGCAACCAGTTGGGAATGTTGATGCTGTGTAGCGTAAAAGCGAAGAGTGTCGATTTCACCGCACTAAATCATGTTTCCAAAAGTTGATCAGCGTTCGTGGATTAAAATCGAGGTTGCTCGGGGCAAAAACACATCAGAAAGTCATCGAGGATGACGTGAAGCCCGCGGGGAGAATGCTTTGCACGATCGCTCAAGGCGTTTCGTGCGATTCAGAATGACACTGCGGATTTGCACCGCACAGGTTGGCCGTCAATTCCTCAAGATCAGTTTGACATCGTGAGTGGTCTCGTTTCCGTAGATCATCAATGGACTATCCGGAAATTATCCGTAGAGGTTGGTCTCAAGTCATTAAACAGTGTGGCACATACTGACGAAATGTCTTAACACGAGGAAAATTGCGTCCCGCTGGGTTCCGCATCAATTCACCGACGTACAGAAATGGCACCGGTATGCACTGGCTGGCATCCACCTGTACAGATACTGCAACGGAGGAGACGCATTTATGCAGCCTATTGTCGTCATTGATGAGATGTGGGAACGAGCCTGCGAGACTGAATTAAAGCGGCAATCGAAGGAATGGCGTCACCCAGGTTCACCACGTCTACAGTAATTTTGACAGGAACCCATTAGAGTGAAGCTAATGCTGATTGTGGCATACGACTACGAGAGTGTTATTATTTTATTCTTACGTATACTGTGCTTGAGGGACAAACCGTCAACGGTGACTACTATTGGCGCATCCTCCGTACTCACCAGACATGAGTCCTTGTGACTTCGACCTGTTTCCGAAGTTGACGGAACCCCTCTGAGGCCACCGATTTCTTGACATGGTATCTGTGCTCCGTGCAGTAGGGCGCTCCGTCCCTGTCATCAACAGAGAACGCCTTGCCAGTGGTCCTCTTCGGCTTTCCGACATTTGGCAATAGGTAGGCTAATAGACTTTGCGGGTGACTAGAATGAAGGAATGTAATGTATTGTACTCGTTAGTTCAAGAAATACTGCGTTCTATCTGATACGGGGATACCCGTGGAGCAGAAAGAGGTTAAAGAAGGTGCGAGCTTGAATGGGTCTAACTACAAGATACGACTTAATTTAAAATTTGAACTGAAGGTTATATTTCTTCAAAAAAAAAAAAACAAGTCAACAAAGAATATCAGGTACAAAACTAGAAAAATATAAGATTGAGACCTTTAACAATTTTGGGCTTCAAGCCCCTATTTTACAATGTCAGATATACTGGAGCCAATTTACAACAATAATTCAAGCAAGGAATCATTTATTCAAGAGCAGAAATCCCCTAATTCAAGAGCACTTGCTCCCAAAATACAATATCCAGCCTTCCAGAGGCACTCGTTAATCTTACAAAACATTAGAAAAAGAGCAAACAGGCTCTCGGCTCCTTACTGCCTACTCAAGGTATCATCAACTTACAATCAATGCCTCTCAAGGCACAACTTACAATTTGAAAAATGATTTATACAGGGGTATTTAATACCCAACCTACGGGGCCTTCATTGAAAAGAAACAGGTTAAATAACTGGCCCAAAACACCAAAGGAATGGAGGCGTACACCGCGCTCCAAGATAGTGAAAACCTAAAAAACCTAAAGGGCTCAAGGCCGATGAAACAGGGGCTATTCCCAAACTACTGAGATGACTCGTATAGAAATTACTTTAAAACATTACAGAAGGAAGAACTGTTACAAAACGTAGTCACCTCAAACCAATATGAAGGGGAGCTCGAGAGGGTAACTCACTCTCTATCCCCAATTTAAGTTAAAGCTTTATGAAATGTTTACATTAACCGAAAGAAGATTTACATTTTATAAAAGTTTGTTGCATAACTAAAGATGTGGACCTTTCCCTCGGATTAAACTGCGGAGTTAGCAAGAGAGAATGATTTTATGTGGCCATTACCTTGTAGACGTTCTAGCTGCCGACGAAAGAGGCCGCCCGCCTCCTGCTTAAACACACACTCTCTGAAAGACGACGATCAATTGGCCAAGAAACGGGAAAAGCCGCAGTTTATAAACCCTCAAGGAAGGTTCGAGATCATTCAAGACTAAACCAGCCACACCCTCTCACTTTAATTGGTTAATCTCAAAGTTACACTCAGAATTGAAAAAGAAGCCTGTGATAGGTTGAAAATTAATTACAGAAATTTTTCATTGCCCAGATTCAAAACTGGCGGAAAGAAAAAGGAAATATTGCCAACCCAAAAATAAATGAACATCAATCAGTTACAAAAACCTAGAAATACAAAAATGCTTCAAATTATAACTTCTTACACCTCGCACCAGGGTGCATGATAATAGTTTTTAGTAGTGTCCTCTGTAGAAAAATGTCCAAACTTCTTGATGAATGGCAAACAAAACAAGGAGAAATTCAGTCAGTTTAGGAAACTTCACAATAACAAAATTACTTAATATTTCGGTGGAGACATCTTCTGATTAAAGTTCCAAGTCCCTGTTGTAGTAGTTTCCACTTTTGTTCGATAGAGGAGTTTATTTAGGCGCTAATTTTGAATGTGCGGCGTTGAGGTGTACCTCCCGGTACACTATCAAAGTTACCATTATCTTATTCACAGCCCTCGTGTAACTCCATCTCACCTAATCCTTGATCCTGTATCAGGAAACGGGAATAAGGGATAGACATTCATACAATGGTAAAATTAAGTAATAATTATTTGTAATTTTACTTTTATCCCAAAGGATGCTGCGGTAATCTGGATGAAATACTGTTGCATAAAATAAAGTAACTTACATTGAATTAAGAGAATTTCGGAGAATTTACTTGATATTTATTCCTTGTTGTTCCAGATCAGTGTGCCCAATAGAAGAGAATGAAAATCACTCTACTATCTTCAATAATGACTTGCTTGAAGCATAAGTATTTAGCACTTCTGATCTTGTTACCCTTCACATCCATCAGTGCTGAGTCAACACTACAAAAGAGATTTGAACTCGTGACGGCCCTGCAGAAATACTTCTCATCTGGCTGCGTCGTGTGGCAACTGTTACCGGAGGAAAGGCCGGACTGTGAGTAGTAAACACTCATGATCAAAAGAATTCCGGCTGGAAAGGGAAACAAGTAACATTTGGGAGTAGGTTTTGGCCAACCCTGAGATTGGAGAAGAAACAAGCGAGGTAACGCCACTTGTGTTCGCCTTCCACGAGGTGTCACTTGTGACGCCAACCACTTAGAGGTCTATCCATCGACGCTTCCTCAGAAACTGATTAAGATGTTTCTATGATAAAACATTCTGGCTAAATTGGCTTTTCCTGATCAAGGAAAACTATTAATTAATTGTAACTTCATTGTGAAGAGGGGTTCGATTCCTGCCTCATTCACTTTCAAAGTGGTTTTCCACTTCTTCTCCAGGCATGCCGGAATGATACCTAATATAAGGCCACGGCCGCTTCCTTCTCTCTTCCTTGCCTATCCCTTCCAATCTCCCCATCCACCACAAGGCCCCTGTTCAGCATAGTAGGTGAGGCCGCCTGGGCGAGGTACTGGTCCTCGTCCCCCAGTTTCATCCCCCGACCAAATATCTCACGCTCCAGGCACTGTCCTTGAGGCGGTAGAGGTGGGAATGCTCGCTGAGTCCGAGGGAAAAACAAACCCTACCTGGTAAATTGATTAAATAATAATAATAATAATAATAATAATAATAATAATAATAATAATAATAATAATAATAATAATCTAATTCCCCTTAATTTTAAAATTGGTCTCTTTGAACGTTACCACAATTTTCTCCGCTTTCATTAAAGACAAAACGTTTGACATCTGGTATTTCGTACCCTGTCCATAAAGAAGTTAAACACGAAAGAACTTTTACAGTTTATGGCGTAATTGTAAGGATCCTCCTTCTCCTGTAAAATAAATTAAAATATAGTACTGTCTAAATATGTAATTCGACATATTTCTCACAACAAATGGCTAAAATGAGAATAAATTAACGTTTGATAGATTCCCTCAGCCTCAGGACGCACAACAAATTAACAATAAATACAATATAGATATTGTATTTGTTTACAGACCAATGTCCGATGTTTTCATACAATCATATAGCGGCCGCGCGTGTCCGCTGGCAGCATACTGGGGACAGTATTATTCTGCTTACCCTCCAGGGTCGGTTTTTCCCTCGGACTCTGCGAGGCATCCCACCTCTACCGCCTCAAGGGCAGGGTCCTGGAGCTTCATACTTTGGATCGGGGATACAACCGGGGAGGATGACCAGTACCTCGCCCAGGCGGCCTCACCTGCTATGCTGAATAGGGGCCTTGCGGGGGGATGGGAAGTTTGGAAGGGAGAGACAAGGAAGAGGGAAGGAAGCGGCCGTGGCCTTAAGTTAGGTACCATCGCGGCATTTGCCTGGAGGAGAAGTGGGAAAGCACGGAAAACCACTTCCAGGATGGCTGAGGTGGGAAGCGAACCCACCTCTACTCAGTTGACATCCCGAAACTGAGTGGACCCCGTTCCAGCCCTCGTACCACTTTCCAAATTTCGCGGCAGAGCTGGGAATCGAACCCGGGCCTCCGGGGGGAGGGGGTAGCTAATCACGCTAACCACTACACCACAGAGGCGGACCTGCAACTGTCCGTGCTGGTGATTTGATTTATTTTCTGGGTGGATTATTTTATTTCTGTGAACATTCTGTTGGGGTTTTAATTTCATTTTTATTTACGAAGGTCTGTAAATGGCGTCGTGTATTTTCATGGATCACACCGAAGTTAATATAATTGTAGCACTGAGATTGATCACGTCTCATTTAATTACTTTGAATTAAATTATTTTCTGGACCCTCCGTGGCTCAAACGGCAGCGCGTCCGCCTCTCACCACTGGATACCGTGGTTCAAATCTCGGTCACTCCATGCGAGATTTGTGCTGGGCAAAGCGGAGGCGGGACAGGTTTTTCTCCGGTTTTTCATTCCAGCAACACTCTCCATTCTCATTTCATAGCATCTATCAGTCATTACTAAATCACTTCGGGAGTGGTGACATCATCGTATTACTAGCCTATACATGATTCATTCATTACATCCCTGACTCGGTCAATGACTGAAAAACAAGTTGTAGGTTTTCATTTGTTTCATAAATTATTTTCTATGTTCATTATCCGTTTTTCTTCTCTAACTATTTAGGCCTAACTTTTTGTAATTTTCTTGGATCCAAAATTATTTTATTAAATTTAGTGCCTTACGTCAAAACTGGTGTTGTTATTTCTAATGTCATTCAGACGAGTATGTTGTCTTTTTTTTCCCCCTTGGGATGAGTGGCAAAACTTCCACCTTGTGCGCATACTTGACCAGCGGCCAGTATTTAGGGATGCCTGCATGTTTACGTCTGTCTTTCTAATTCCTGGCCTTATTTCAACTACAAGGACAGGTGTATGTAGATAAATAAATAAATAAATAAATAAATAAATAAATAAATAAATAAATAAATAAATAAATAAAATCAGTTTTACGCCAATCCTATGTGGAGAATGTTTTCTTCGATATTAACACATGATACCTTTAACTCTAGTTTTTTACTTTTATATTCTAAATTCCCTGACTTACTTCTGGTCATTCTAGATCTTTCCGTTGGTTCTATTTCTACCGTATCCTCTTCCGGAGTTTTATGCGTTTCGCCATTCTCTTTCCCCCCTTATCAGTCTGTAACTTATTTCTCTTTGCCCATAAATCTTTTAGACTTAGGTTTTTATCCTTT
Organism: Anabrus simplex; assembly: GCF_040414725.1. Classification (NCBI taxonomy): domain Eukaryota; kingdom Metazoa; phylum Arthropoda; class Insecta; order Orthoptera; family Tettigoniidae; genus Anabrus; species Anabrus simplex. The sequence continues at coordinate 13,752,920 of NC_090276.1, forward strand.
ACCATTGTCTCTCGACTTCTTTCTTCAATCCCCTTGTTGATCCCTGTGCGTTACTCGATAGGGCTGTCTTCCAGTGCATTGCCCTCCGCTCCCGCGTGCGCCGCTGACTGTTCGTCTCTTGTATCCGCTCCTCTTCCTTCTGCCGTATCGCTCCTACCTACGTAATCACTAAGGCCCGGATTTTTATGCAGTAACAGGTTGGATGGTTAGTAGGAAGTGTCGGCCACCCGCTCTTCCATAATGTAGCAGGAGTAACATAAATGATAGGGGTTCTGATGGGCCGTACCCCTAATGTTCATGCAAACCCCATAGTATAGTCGTTGTGAAGGTAGACTATACTTGCTACTCGCTTCAGTTAGTTTGCATTCTAACCTATTAATGCATAAAAATCCGGGCTCTAGTAATCCGTCAGCGTTACCTTGCTCACTTCTGCTCCTTCCTCCAACGTTACACTTTGCAGATATTGGTGTTTTTCGTCTATATCCTGTAGATGAGCTGGTGTCCACGTGCTCCACCAGCGACCGTCTCCAACGATCAAACGCTGCCCTTTAATGTAGGCCTTTAGGCCTTGAAATCTTGCTTTGCCTAGGTTCGTTCGTTCGTAATCTGTTTACCCTCCAGGTTCGGTTTTCCCTCGGACTCAGCGAGGGATCCCACCTCTACCGCCTCAAGGGCAGTGTCCTGGAGATTCAGACTTTGGGTCGGGGATACAACTGGGGAGGATGACCAGTACCTCGCCCAGGTGGCCTCACCTGCTATGCCAGACAGGGGCCTTGTGGAGGGATGGAAAGATTGGATGGGACAGACAAGGAAGAGGGAAGGAAGCGGCCGTGGCCTTAAGTTAGGTACCATCCTGGCATTTGCCTGGAGGAGAAGTGGGAAACCACGGAAAACCACTTCCAGGATGGCTCAGTTGACCTCCCGAGGCTGAGTGGACCCCGTTCCAGCCCTCGTACCACTTTTCAAATTTCGTAGCAGAGCCGGGAATCGAACCCGGACCTCCGGGGGTGGCAGCTAATCACGCTAACCACTACACCACAGAGCTTTGCCTAGCTGCCTGTGTAAAATGATTTGTTCCTTGATGACGCCATTGTCCATGTCCCTTCTCACCCAAATTTTCTCACCTTTTATGTTGCTGGTATTCCTCAGCACTATTTCCGCCCTCAGGGTTGATATTAACCTTGATCGGTCTCCCCCCCCCCCCCCTTCACTTTCCCCACTCTATATACATCGTCTATGTCCACCTCACTAAAGTTTAACGTTTAACTTCATGTTACTTTGTATTACTTCTACCACACTATTTGACTGACCATGACTACTGTTGATACGGTACAACCAGCTCCATCTTTGGATTGTTGTAAAAACAAATTCTTCCTACTTTTTGACACATGCATTGTGCTTGTTAAGGCCGGTCTCCACTGATTAACATTTAACAACAACATGTTAAATGTTAAAAGTGTTAAATGTTAACTGGTGACACCATTAGCATGTTAAATGTTAAATGTCAAAAACTGTTTCATTTAACATTGTGTCCACACTTAATAAACATGTTAAACTTGACATTCTTTGTTTATATACAGGTTGTTCATCATATCAGTTTATGGTAATACATTTGGATGGTGTCTAGTATTTTTAAATAAGGACAATGGACTCAGATGAAGAGGAATTGGCCTTTGTTATTGCCACTGTTGCTTCTTGTTATGATTTAGAAATGCAGTTTTATTAGGCACATTTTCTCCCCTCACTCTGCTCATTGCTTCAAAAGCAAACCACTTCGAAGTATAAACTTCGTCCGCTCCCGACTACCGAATTTTCTGAACTTTCTGCAATTCTCGACTGTACTGGGAGTGGAGGGACGCTAGTTTTATTTTTTCGATTTACTCGCGGGAACAATTATAGATATTTTCGAGTTCCAGGAAACTGTCGGCTTTCTTCGCTTTATATCTGTATTCCTCTGATGAGACATCCCACAAATAAGGCCTTTCTATTATATCATTAATTAAGTCCAGAGTAATCTCCTTGCTCTACTCCATTTCTGACTATACATTTTAGTATAGTGCAGAGAGAACGACACACGTGCGTGTACTGTATTTGTAGCTTATAACAAAGAGAAGGAGTGTTGCGGAGTGTTGTAATTATAATCCTATTATATGAGGAGCACGTCGTTTGCGTCGTTTAGGTTATGTGTTTGCATGGAAACATCATGGAAGTTGCCGAAGCTGTGCCGACATCGCACGAACAACGAATTGACTTGACATGTTTTCCACTTGGAGCGGAAAACATGTCAAGTCAATTCGTTGTTCGTGAGATGTTGGCACAGCTTCAGCAACTTCCTTTCCGTTTCCATGTCAACAGATAGCCAAACGATGCAAACGACGTGCTTCTCGTGAAGTAGGATTATAGTTACAACACTCCGCAACACCCATTCTCTTTGTTATAAACTACAAATATAGTACTGGTACAGATACGCGCACATGTGTCGTTCTCTCTGCATTATAATAACATTTATAGTCAGAAATGGAGTGGAGCAAGATTACTTTGGACTTAATTCATGATATAATAGAAAGGCCGTGTTTGTGGGATGTCTCATCAAAGTAATGTAGGGATAAAGCGAAGAAAGCCGACATTTTCCAGGAACTCTAAATTATCTATAATTGTTCCCGCGAGTGCATCGAAGGAAAAACCTAGCGTCCCTGGGCTCCCAGTACAGTCGAGTGTTGCAAAAAAGTCAGAAAAGTCGGGGGCGGGAGCCGACAAAATTTATACTTCAAAGTGGTTTGCTTTTGAAGCAATGAGCAGGATGATGGGAGGATATGTGTCTAATAGAACTGCATTTCTAAATCATAACAAGAAGCAACTATAGCAATAGGAAAGGCCAAATCCTCTTCATCTGAGTCCATTGTCCTTGTTTGAAAATACCAGACACCACCTAAATGTATTACCACAAATTGATATGATGAACTACCTATATATAAACAAAGAAAGTCAAGTTTAACATGTTTATTAAGTGTGGACACAATGTTAAATGGAACAGTATTCAACATTTAACATGTTGCTGGTGTAAGCAGTTAACATTTAACACTTTTAACATTTAACATGTTGTTGTTAAATGTAAATCAGTGGAGACCGGCCTTTACAGAGACCATTTTTAACTGATAAACCTGAAACTTCCAATTTTGGCACTTAGACTCTTTTAAATTCATAGTATTCAATTACTTTTCGTATTTGGGGAAGTAAACTTTATATTTTGGCAAAATGTTCTTCATGATGTGTCAGCCTCTAATGATGGTGCCTCATTCTTCATTGACAGATCTCCTGCAGAGAAATCAGAACATAATTCAGCTGCAGAGATTCCTATCAACGACAAAAACTTTTTCAACTGTTGTTGGTGCAGGAAGCCTCAACATCACACTCCCTTGTCAGCGGAACAGACCTCTTTACGTCCTCTGGTGTAGTGGTGACACCCAAGAACGACACTTGCGACAGGTAGGTGATCGCAGACGTTGTCCGAAAAACCCTACTCATGTAATAATAATAATAATAATAATAATAATAATAATAATAATAATAATAATAATAATAATAATAATAATAATAATAATAATAATAATAATAATAATAATAATAATGCCGGGCTGAGTAGCTGATACGGTAGAGCGCTGGCCTTCTGAGTCCAGCCTGACAGGTTCTATCCTGGCTCAGTCCGCTGGTACCGTACCTATTTGAAAGTGCACATATATGTCAGCCTCTTGTCGGTAGATTTACTGGTACGTAAATGAACTACTGTGGGACAAACTTCCGGCTCCTCGACGTCTCCGAAAAGCATAACAGTAGTTAGCAGGACGTAAAACGCTCAACAATGATAATAATAATAATAATAATAATAATAATAATAATAATAATAATAATAATAATAATAATAATAATAATAATAATAATAATATGAAAGTCATCTTTGTACAGCCCATGAAGGCCCTTGGAAGGGTGGAAGGTTAAAGCTTCCAGTAACCATAACCTCGGCTCTTGGTGGGGTATGGTACACCCGGTCGCCTTTGCACTCAGGAATTAACCTGGTACTCATTTTGTGGTGTAGGCTGAGTGAATCTTAGAGCTATGTTCACGTCTAAAAGTGGAAATCTCATTTCTTAAATTCTTCAACTTCCTGACGGGCAATCAAACTCCAGTCTTCTGGATGATGATGATAATAATAATAATTGTACCGGAGGTACACCCGCCCTGTGCATTTAAAATAAGTGCCTTTTAGAATGCCATCTATAACATGAACATTGAAACTCATTTCGGAAGAAGTTTGAAACTTTCATCGACAGATGTCTCTACTATCAACTTATGTGCGCCCTCTGGGGTGAGGATGAGCAATTAATTTTCAAAGTAATTTTGTGTGTCAAGGTTTCCCAAACTGAATTGTTTATAGATTGTTTTTTGTGTTCTAAGGTTACTAGCACTTCTATCTCTTCCTGCCAACTTAATATTGTAGCCAATAGGAAATTTTGTATTTATTTAATCCACCAATCAGAAATTTTCGATATTAATTTGATTATCCGAAGCTGGGACCGTTTGGGCCATGTTGTCTTCCGATTGCTCCAGTCCAGCAGTAGTGTGTGTTAATATAGGAGGCAGGGGACGTGCATTGCCCATCTCCGGACGGCTCTCCAGCTCAAGGTAATGGCGGACATCTTTTAATAATGTAATTTTCTCAGAAAGCTACCTCGAGGGGAAGGTTTCAACATTCTTTCTTAATGGATTCCGGCCATGTCAATTCTTGATCAGCTTTAAGATCTTAATTTAACTTGGGGAATAATGAGTGGGAACCCTCTTGTATTCCCCTTCAACTTGGTTTTGAGGTGACTATGATTTCATAAACTTTATATTTATCTTGTAATTTAAAATTTCTCTCAATCTAGTCACCTCCATAGTATAGACCTAGCTTCTGTAACTTAGGGCCATCAGCCCAAATAGTGTTTAGATACTTTTCAAGTGTATTCCAGAGGAGAGCAAGTGTTTGCCTTCTGACATTTTGATTTCCAGCCCATAACTTTAACCTTTTCTTTCTACTAAGCCCAGGTAGAATAGGTATTGTTACCCCTGTTAAAGTTTTCTACTATTTCCATGTAAATTCAACTGCTGAGCAGATAAGACAATGAATACTATTTGTTTTTGGTAAAAGGTAGATTGTGTCTTTAAGAGGCCTGGATTTTGTAAATCTTGGAGAATAGTCTCCTAGAGAGAAATTGTGTGGAGCAAAGATGCTATTCCTTCTGTTGTAAATTTTGGAGCTCAGTCTCCTAGTAGATTTATTGAAAGGAGCCGTGGTGCTCTTGTTAAAATTGTAAGTGGGGAGCTTCAAGCTCAGGTTGTTAAATCATGTTGTCTGATTGTTGTCGACTTTTCTAACATTGTTTCTGGAGCTCACGAGCTAAACTTTTGTATGTGATTATTCTTTATTGCTTAGCAAAGTTTAAAATTTGAACAGAGAAAAAAAGAAAGACAAGAAATAAAATTCAAAGTTTTTAATTAAAATTTGATCTTTTCTCTATACACCCATTCATGCCCGCACCTTCTTTCATCTCTGCGTTCCACGGAATCCCCGGACAATAATAATAATAATAATAATAATAATAATAATAATAATAATAATAATAATAATAATAATAATAATAATTCCTCTATGGATCAGAGGTAGTTGTTTGACCTCTGGATCCAAAGATCGCAAAATCAAATCAGATGTAGTCATATTTTTAAACGATGAAAAGGATATCACCCTTATCAACCAAGTCATAGACCACCAAAGGGGAGATGGTTTACTCTGCCATCTCGTAGAGTAAATAGACGCGCAGGCAGCCCTACATGGCGTCATATGAAATGGCTGTCCACATTAGGTGAGGCCATATTATTATTATTATTTCCAATTTGACCATTGAGGGAACACGTAAAGTAACCGATTGAACTTTCTCACTCTTCTGCTGAGATGTTCCATTGTTTGACAAGTGGCTTTCACGATCCTTGTGTCACTGAAAACATTTGATATCTTAGTGCGACGTTAAACCACTCGAGAAAAAATAAAATAAATCCACAGTTGTACCCCTTCAGGCAAGCAACTCAATGTTGAAAATATCCAAGGGATGAACTACAAATTTTAGGTAAATAAAATATAATGAAATATGAGAATTCTTTATTTATTCCTAAAAAATACAATCTTTTCCTTAATCATCGTTATCCGGTTGATTAGATTAGCAGTTTGCCTTTTTCTACCACTAAGAGTGGTAATATGAGTCAATGCAGAGTTTCACTTAAGCACCACTACGAATGCTAATGTGAGTCAATGCAGAGTTTCACGTAATCACCACTACGAGCGCTAATGTGAGTCAATGCAGAGTTTCACTTAAGCCCTTATAACTACATTCAGTGTGGATATTTTTCAAAAATTAAAAACAAAAAACAAAAAAAAAAAACACATGAGGGTACTGAACCAAGGAACACATTACAGAAATAATTATGTATATAAGTTAATTTGCCTAGGGAGATTATCAGTGGAATACTGTGTAGGAGGGATACTGACTAGAAGGTGATTGGGGGATTTAAATGAGACTATGGAGTGGATATGCAGGAAACTGGGAGTGAGATTTCTAGATCCTGATGGGTGGGTAGGAGATAGGGATCTGCACTCAGATGGCCTTCACTTAAACCGCAGTTAGGAAATTTGTTTAGAAGGGTTAAAGAGAAGTACATTCAGGGAAACAGCGTGGTCTAGGGAGTGGTAAATGAGATGGCGAATTGCTTTTAGTGCCGGGATGTGTCCGAGGACTTCGGCTCGCGAGGTGCAGGTCTTTTGATTTGACTCCTGTAGGCAACCTGCGCGTTGTGATGAGGATGAAATGATGATGAAGACGACACATACACCCAGTCCCCGTGCCAGAGGAATTAACCAATTATGACTAAAATTCCTGACCCTGCTGGGAATCGAACCCGGGACCCCTGTGACCAAAGGCCAGCACGCTAAGCATTTAGCCATGGAGCTGGACTAGGGAGCGGTGATAATGGTACAGAAATCTGGAAGTCAAGTAGGGATGATTTAAAAATGTTAGTGTTGAACTGTAGAACTATTGTCAAGAAAGGATTAGAATTTAGTAATTTAATAGATATATACTTACCAGATATTGTAATATGAGTTATTATGGTTGAGAATTGATTTAATGGATGCAGAAATTTTCTCACGGAACTGGAGTGTGTATTGTAGAGATAGGAATGGTAGAAGGGGAGAATTCATTCTAGTGAAAGAAGAAGTTGTAAGCTACAAACAATGTTAAAGATGAGAAACATGAAATTCTAGGTGTAAGGCTCATTTCTAAAGATAATAGGCAACTTGATGTCTTTGGAATGTACAGATAGGGAAAGTGTAGTGCTGACGCTGATTCAGAATTATTTGATAAGATTATCAGCATTCTTTCTGATTATATTAGACATATTTGCAAAATTATTAACTGGTTTGATAGACGGCTGTTCGGGTTTAGGAAAGTTTATTCCACTGAACTCAGTTTGTAGGATTCCAGCAAGATATAGCAGATATCTTGGATTTAGGAGGTCAAATGGATTGTATTGCGATAGACTTCTCTAAGGCATTTGATAGGGTGGAACATGGGAGACTACTGGCAAAAATGAGTGCAATAGGACTTGACAAAAGAGTGACTGAATGGGTGTCTATATTTCTAGAAAATAGATGTCACCGAGCTCGATAGCTGCAGTCGCTTAAGTGCGGCCAGTATCCAGTATTCGGGAGATAGTAGGTTCAAACCCCACTGTCGGCAGCCCTGAAGATGGTTTTTCGTGGTTTCCCATTTTCACACCAGGCAAATGCTGGGGCTGTACCTTAATTAAGGCCACGGCCGCTTCCTTCCCACTCCTAGGCCTTTCCTATTCCATCGTCGCCATGAGACCTATCTGTGTCGGTGCGACGTAAAGCAACTACCAAAAAAAGAAAAAGAAAATAGATGTCAGAGAATTAGAGTAGGCGAAGCTTTATCTGACCCTGTAATAATTAAGAGGGGAGTTCCTCAAGGCAGTATTATCGGACCTTTATGTTTTCTTATATATATAAATGATATGAGTAAAGAAGTGGAATCAGGGATGAGGATTTTTTCAGATGATGTTATTCTGTATAGGGTAATAAATAAGTAACAAGATTGTGAGCAACTGCAAAATTACCTTGATAATGTTGTGAGGTGGACAGTAGGCAATGGTATGATGATAAACAGGGTTAAAAGTCAGGTTGTGAGTTTCACAAATACGAAAAGTCCTCTCAGTTTTAATTACTGCGTTGATGGGGGTGAAAGTTCCTTGTGGGGATCACTGTAAGTATGTATGTGTTAATATAAGGAAAGATCTTCACGGGGGAAATCCCATACATTGGATTGTAAATAAAGGGCACAAATCTCTGCACATTGTTATGAGAGTGTTTAGGGGTTGTAGTAAGGATGTAATGGAGAGGGCATATAAGTCTCTGGTAATACCCCAACTAGAGTATGGTTCCAGTGTATGGGACCCTCACCAAGATTACTTAATTGGAGAACTGGAAAAAATCCAAATAAAAGCAGCTCTATTTGTTCTGCGTGATTTCCGACAAAAGAGTAGCGCTACAAAAATGTTGCAAAGTTTGGGCTGGGAAACGTGGGGGAAAGAAGACGAGCTGCTTGACTATGTGGTATGTTCACAGCAATTATAATAAGAAGTATTTCCGAGCTGTCAGTGGAGAGATGGCGTGGAATGACATTAGTAGACGAATAAGTTTGAGCGGTGTCTTAAAAAGTAGGAAAGATCACAACATGAAGATAAAGTTGGAATTCAGGAGGACAAATTGGGGAAAATATTCTTTCATAGGAAGGGGAGTTAGGGATTGGAATAACTTACCAAGGGAGATGTTCAATAAATTTCCAATTTCTTTGCAATCATTTAAGAAAATGCTAGGAAAACAACAGATAGGGAATCTACCACCTGGGCGACTGTCCTAAATAGAGATCAGTATGGATTTATAGGGTTTGAATCAAGAAGAAAAGGAATAAGGAAACAAGCGATTTTAGTACTGAAAAAGGTGGACCGTATGACATTAATTTAATAATTATTATTGTGCTTTTCTGGTGCTGCAATTAGGTCGGAAGTGATTTTTGAAATTTGTGTTTTTAGTTCCTCCTCCCCCACTATGACTTCAAATTCCTAATCGCCGCCACAGTATTTTCTTGCTCATAAATAATTCTTCCTTCTTTCGCTTTGTTTTTCCCTCCCTGTTCTTCCGTCCAGATGTAACTTCCTTTCTTGCTTTCCTTTTTCTGGAAACCCTTAAAAATTATTTTATTAACGTTCTAAAAGTTGTTCTGTCTTGTTTTATGTTTTCAATTATCCCCATTTCTTCCTATATCTTCTGAATCTACTGATTGTCATTCCTACTCCTGTAAACATGTTTAAGGGGAGCATGAATGTCCTATCCTGCTAATGTTAAACTTGCTAATTTCATGACGTCATTTTTCTTAAGAATTAGGCTACTTATTTCAACTTAATGAATCTTTTGCAAGTTACTTATATATGATTCTTGTACTTAGTCCTCTAGTTTGATTGACGTCCATGTTTTAGGAGTAAGGATAGAAATGATTTTGTGTATTCTTTCTTTTTATATTCTTACTTATATTTAGTGTGCATTTTACTGCAAACATGTACGCTATCTCTACCATTCTAAGAGGTATACTATCAGAAGAGTATTATAAATAAACTGTGAGAAAATCAAGAGTCTCTATTTGACAGTTCCTGAGAAAACGGGTTATTTGTCTAAAAAGAAAAGATTAGCTAAGACACAAGATCAAAAGTAGGCTGCACTAGCACAACAGTACGAGAATGAAAAAAACATGTTTATGAAGATTATCACATGCACAGTGTCATCAAGAATCACAACTGTTATGCCAGCCCTACCAACTTATGCAGCAAATTTTCCACTAGAATTTAAATCAAACCACAACCTTGTAGACCTTAAAGTTCTTGAGATACCTAATTTTTACCTAACCAATGATAAATGAAACCCTAAAAATGCCGTTTGCAGCTAATTAAAATAAAATAAAAAGTAAAATGTACTTCCAATGAAGAAAATTTAATAAATCAAACACCACATTAATCAGCAAATTCCAAATAATGTTTCTACATTAAAAAACAAAAATTAAAAATGTTCAACAAAATGGCCATTTATACTTCTCTTAAAAATTTGTCAGTGAGAATGAGTAATTATTCCTGAAGCCTGCACTGCAATGTACGATATAAGGTGCTCAAGGAAAAGTATCTCAATGTAAGTAGAATTTATTTAAGTTATTTGTACAAGGTCTAAAAAATACATTTCATGTTTAAAAAAATATAAAACTACAGTATATAATATTTACATTATATTATAAATGTAAGATTACAGTACAATATAAAAAATAGATTTTTACCTCTGCTTCTTTTGTATTTTCAGAATCAATTTCAGACACTTTCACATGTACAGTAACTGTTCATAAGCAACTTTTTTTTTGGGGTTTTATTCCTGAACTCCTTCTTTATATTTTCTATAAGTACAGATTAGAATGGTATACGTGGATGATTTTCATTATAAGCATCCGATTCTCATGTCCTATGAGTGAAATACATAATTAGAGCAACTGGTGAACTTAGGCTAAGACTGAAAACTCCACACACGCTCCAACTTGCTTGCCGACTTACATGTATATGCACAGAAAAATCGTCCACGGACAGATTTACTTCGAGCTAAGCCGAAGAGGGTACAGGGACGAAAATTCTATTACACACGGTCTGTCATATATGTCATCTTACAACTGTGTAGGCAGATAGTTTCACCATTGTATAAGCCTGTTCTGGATTTATTTTAATTGTTAAGGGAATATTTTCAGCTATTTTTGGAGCTCCATCCTTCTGACGCTCGCTGGCTGCTGTTCATGGACAACACTCCCGTTAGTATTGAGGAGTTTCTAGGGGGCATGAACATCCCATTTGACTGCGAGTTCCTGGTGGCCATAGAATCTCAGGAGGCCGTGGAACTGAGGGAGGTGTATCGAGTACACTACACACTTCCGTTAGTGACGTCACACTGGGGAAGGTGGAGCACTAAGGATGGTCTAAGCACTCCACATCTCAGCTTGATTCTCAGGAGGAACGACATGCGTGGGATTAAATTCATCACTGCTGGAATACATGTACGTATGCAGTTTGTTCCACACATAGTGACCACGAAATTGGGCGAATCAGTGAAAATGCACTGTTGCCACACTGTTTTCTAGTAACTGGCAAGAAATGTCTCATTGAACACACCATTGGGTATACTGTACTATCAAGCTGTTATTGTTATCTGCAAAAGTGTTATGAAACCAGATACATCACTATACTCCGCACGGCTCTACTTCTAAATTGACGTTTTGGCATATTTTGGCTCCATCTGGTGATTATGCACTGAAGCATAGGCATCCAACCAATCCCAATCTGCCATTCATATCGATTTATATCGGCAGAGCACGATCTCGAAACCCAGTTGCCAACTCTAATATTTACATTCGCCACGTGATTAACCTATCTCACGCAAAGCCCATCAAATGATCAAGACAAGGCAACCTATCTCGCTCAGCGTGTATGGTATTTGGTATGCTTCGCGACCTTTTGCATTTTCCTTCAGTAATTAGTGTGTTTTTCATATTGCTGGAGGGTTCTAGTGACTGAGATCAATGGAGTGTTCCCTTTGTAGGCCATAACCTCCTTTCTGTGCCAGCCATTAGCGGTGAGTGATGTTTTATTTCCTCATTCTCATTTATTCTTATTAATATATTCTCTTATTAGTGTCAGATGTTGTTAGTAAGTGTAGTTTTTGTGAATTTGTTTTCAATCCATATTCATTAGTTTTTCTGAGTACGGTATTACATTTTACAAGGGCTGTTTACCGCGGTCATATTGCATCAGCTGTTCTCGCGGGCGTAGCGCGCTGGCAACAGAGGAAAGGCGATGCTCATTTGTTTTGCGAAACTTCAATTTAGAAGTAAGGCCGTGCGGAGTATAGCTTCTAATTGACTGTTGATTCCAACAGTTTTATTGTGATCAAAAATTAAGTTCCCATAAGGAATCTGGCCATTGAAGGATTACATAAATGAACCCAATGCTCTTATTTGCATTATTTAATTCCCACTTCTTTTCTTGCTCGCCAATTGTTCTCCATTCATTTGCTTTGTTGTTTCCTCCACACTGTTATCCATAAGTAACTTTTCCCCTTGCTTTCTTTCTCCTGGAAACCCTTAGAATATTGTGTTAACCTTCTGAAAGGTTGTCCTTTTCTGTACTTAGTCTTCAGTTATCCTGATTTCTTCCATGTCTACTGGGTGAGTTGGTCATACAGTTAGGGATGTGCAGCTGTGAGCTTGCATCCAGGAGATAGTGGGTTCGAATCCTACTGTCGGCAGCCCTGAGGATGGTTTTCCATAGTTTCCCATTTTCACACCAGGCAAATGTCAGACTCGTTGGCTGAATGGTCAGCGTACTGGCCTTCGGTTCAGAGGGTCCCGGGTTCGATTCCCGGCCGGGTCGGGGATTTTAACCTTCATTGGTTAATTCCAATGGCTCGGGGACTGGATGTTTGTGCTTTCCCCAACATTCCTGCAACTCACACACCACACATAACACTATCCTCCACCACAATAACACGCAGTTACCTACACATGGCAGATGCCGCCCACCCTCATTGGAGGGTCTGCCTTACAAGGGCTGCACCCGGCTAGAAATAGCCACACGAAATTAATTAACCAGGCAAATGCTGGGACTGTACCTTAATTAAGGTCACGGCCGCTTCCTTCCCATTCCTAGGCCATTCCTGTCCCATCGTCGCCATAAGACCTATCTGTGTCGGTGCGAAGTAAAGCCAGTTGTAACATACATACACATACTTACATCATCATTATAGATCATTATGCCTTTCAGCATTCAGTCTGCAAGCCTCTGTTTGCAACTCATGCTGTGGTCTCATTTAGTTCTACACTTCTTATCTTTAAATCATTAGAAACTGAATCTATCCATCGTTATCTTGGTCTCCCTGTACTTCTCTTACCCTCCATATCAGAGTCCATTATTCTCCTCCATTCGCCTCACATGACTCCACCACCAAAATCGGTTTATGCGTACAGCTTCATTCATTGAGTTCATTCCTAACTTTGCATTTATCTCCTCATCCCGAGGATTGTAAATTTAAAAAATCAATCAATCAATCAATCAATCAATCAATCAATCAATCAATCAATCAATCAATCAATCAATCAATCAATCAATCAATCAATCAATCAATCAATCAATCAATCAATCAATCAATCAATCAATCAATCAATCTTCCATGTCTTTATTTATCCCTTGAAACCAGTGATTGTCATTCTTACTCCTTTTTGTTCTTCCTTCACCTATACTCTCCTTTTTTTTTTTTTTTCTGTGGTCCCCAAATTTTTCTCAGAATCTCCCTTTGCTTTTTTTCTGTCTTTTACATTTCACTTGATTTTATGGTAAACATTCATTCCGTAGCATAGACATTTTGTGGCTTTATTACTGTATTGTAATGTCGTGCTTGTTGTTTAAAGGGGGCCCAACATCTGGGTCGTCCGTCCTATTGTAATGTCTATTTTTAATTTTATTGGAAAATTCTTATTATAGGTATCCATAGACAGTTGTTCGTTATTATTATTGATTTTTTTTGTATTTCCATGTTTTTTAATAATAAATTTCAATTTTTGATACTGTTTTATGATTGCATCACCACCACCTTAATTCTGCTGGTATTTAGCAACAACTGTCGCAGTCGCCGAAAGGAAAAATGTGTGTGGCTGTTGGAGGCTTTGGTGGCAATTATTGTTTTAAGAGGAAGTACAACTGGGCAATCAGCTGCTACGCACAGCTGGTTCTTAGTTGCAATGTTCTCACTGTATTACTAAATGTATGATGAGAAGATAATGCAGTTCTAGACAGTACTGCACTGTCAGACACGTTGCCCTTTACACAGAGGTAAACTATTCTTGACCATCTCTTGATTATTTAATTAATCTCTTAATTAAGGCACAGACCTAGCGTTTGTCTGGGGTAAAAAAAGTGACTATGGTCTTAATTAAGGTCGTAATTTGCCTGGTGAAAATGGGTAACCACAGAAAACCATCATCATGGATACCATCAGTGTGGTTCGAACCCACCCTGTTGAATACAAGCTGACGGGTTATGTAACCAACTTGCTTGGTAAGGGCCTGATTGGTGGTTGCTATAATAGTGCTCTTTTGAGCATTACAAGTAACTTAAGGTCACAAACTGAATGAAGATAATGCATTGAAAGTTAGACATTCATAGCACTTCAGGAAAGAGAGCACTATATAGTAAACAACGCCCAAAGTTTCACTGCATTACAAAATGAAAAGAGCTTTTAAGAAAGAAAATAAACTTGTAGTTGAGACATATTTAGTTGAAATTATGTCAAAGAACATTAATCTATAATAATCTAAAAATGTAATGATTTCTCTTCGAAGCAATTACCTGTCATGTCACTGGGGGAGGAAGATTCAGATGGTAACGTAGAAGCCAAGGGATATACTCCGGGCTTGTGGAGAGAACTGTCCAGGAGACTGAATTTCAGGTAGGTGTGTACAAATTATTAATTCTTCTTGTAAGTAATGAGGTACTGCTTTGAATGTATGTCCAACCCTTGTCCTGTTTTTCTACAGTGTCGGGGCTGAGGTACTCCTTTATGTGCCAAAATATAACATTCCCCTATTTATTTTCTGGTGGAAAACATAGGGGGAATTATTCGGAATTGGATGTTTCTAATTTGTGCGTACCACACAAAAAATAATGCCTTAAAACTATAACAGATATCCAAATACAAAATACTCGGTTTAAAAAGCAAAGATGAGAGAATGTTATGCGATATCAACATTGTGGTGTGCAACATCACAATACAGCTGCCAATTTGGAGTGGAAAATTGCCATATCGCCGTGTGGCAATGTCCTTGATTTACGTAGTTCATGCTGATACAGCATAGCCACTGCACTGCGTGTTGTTATTATTGTTTTGTGTTTGTCATTGTTTTTCTCATTTCAGTTTTGTCGTGTCTTTATGAGACCACCTGTTTTAACATTTTTAAGATGTCTACCACAATTACCAGTAGCTGAAGATCTCAGAGAATCAGAGTAGGCGAAGCTTTATCGGACCCTGTAATAATTAAAAGGGAAATTCCTCAAGGCAGTATTATTGGACCTTTGTTTTCTTATATAAGTTATACAAATGATATGAGTACAGAAATGCAATCAGAGGTAAGGCTTTTTGCAGATGATGTTATTCTGTACAGAGTAATAAATAAGTTACAACATTGTGGAAAACTGCAAAATGACCTCGATAAAAGTTTGAGATGGACAGTAGGCAATGGTGTGATGATAAACAGGGTTAAAAATCAGGTTGTGAGTTTCACAAATAGGAAAAGTCTCTTCAGTTTTAATTACTGTATTGATGGGGTGAAAGTTCCTTTTGTGGATCATTGTAAGTGCTGGAGAAAGATCTTCATTGGGGTAATCACATACATGGGATTGTAAATAAAGGGCACATATCTCTGCACATGGTTATAAGGGTATTTAGGGGTTGTAGTAAGAATGTAAAGGAGAGGTCATATAAGTCTCTGGTAAGACCCCAACTAGAGTATGGTTCCAGTGTATGGGACCCTCACCAGGATTACTTGACTCAAGAATGGGAAAAAATCCAAACAAAAGCAGCTCGATTTGTTCTGGGTGATTTCCGACAAAAGAGTAGTGTTACAAAATTGTTGCAAAGTTTGGACTGGGAAGACCTGGGGGAAAGGAGACAAGCTGTTCGACTAAGTGGTATATAATACCAATATAGTTGGTCTGTTATTGGACATTATCAGGTTCCCTGTGGGAATCAACATCTTTATCATAAGTGGTATGTTCCGAGCTGTCAGTGGAGAGATGGCGTGGATTGACATTAGTAGACTAGTAAGTTTGAGTGGTATTTTTAAAAGTAGGAAAGATAACAATATGAAGATAAAGCTAGAATTCAAGAGGACAAATTGGGTCCCTACCTGTTACTTCATCATCACACACAACATCATCATCATCATCATCATCATTTCCCTTTATCCAGCTGTAGCCGAGTAGGGGCAAATATGGTTTCTCTCCATTTTCTTCAGTCTTTCCACCACTCCTCCTCCAACACTGTGTCCCAGTCCAGATTTCTTCCTATTTTACTGCATTGGATTGTGTCCGTCCATCTCAATCGTAGTCGTCCACGGCCTCTCCTTCCTTGCATTTGCATTTCCATCACCTTTTTTGGCATTCTTTCATCACTCATTCGCTTTACATGCCCAAACCATCTTAGTTGGCTCTTCTCAATTCTATCATTCATTTTTTCCACTGCAATTTCTTCCTGGATTTTCTCATTCCTTATTTCATCACACACATATTATTACCAAACACTTCACTCCGAGGAAGAACTAGATCATTGTTTACCGCCATGTTGCTAATGATAATAAAGATGATCATAAAATCATTTTAAAATTATTAAATGAATGTACAGTATTTACTATTCATCATCATCATCATCATCAATGTCCCCCTCCAGTCGCCTGGGTGTGGTTTACAAGCCTCCTCTACTCCTTTCTGTCCTTCCGCTTTTCCTGTTCCATTACTTCCGCCACATCCAATCTGGCTTCTCTAATGTCCTTCCAAATCTGATCCATCCACCTTCTTCTCGGTCCTGGTCTCTTTCCCTTAACTTCTCTTTCCAATTCCCTTGTTGCTAGCTGTTCTTTTCCCATTCTTTTTACATGTTCGAACCATCTCAGTCTTGCTTTCTGTATGTTCTGTACTAACAGTTCTATATTCAGCTCTTCTCTGATTTTAATATTTTGAATTCTCTCTCTTCTTGTCTTTTTAACCGATGTTCTTAAAAATTTCATTTCTACTGCTTGGATCTTACTATCTTGTCTCTTATTAGTTACCAGCGTTTCTAGTCCGTATGTTACAATTGGTTCGTAATACTGTTTATATAATGCTAATTTCATTCTCTTGGGTACTTTGTCATCCCATAAAAGCTCTCTGACTTGATGATAAAATGTTGTACCTTTACTTAGTTTGTTATTAATTTCAGGGTTGATTTCATTACTTCTATTAATAATGTTACCCAGATATGTAAACTGTTCTACATTCTCTAACCGTTCTCCACCTATGTTCACTTGGCTTCTCTTCTTCTGTTATCCACAGTGAATGATTACAGTTTTCTTTTTACTAATTACCATTCCAAATTCCTTCAGATTTTAATTCCAAATGTCCAGTTTCCTTTGTACTTCCTTTTCTCTCTTTCCCCAAATTACCACATCATCTGCAAATACCAATACTGACACTCTGTTTTACACGTTATGTGATTTCATCCATCAGTATAATAAACAATAATGGTGACAGTGCACCTCCTTGCTTGAGACCTTTTCTTGTGTAAAATGTTTCAGAGTCACCACTCCCCACTTGTACACTGCTTTTACTCTCATGATACAACATTTTTATCTTGTTAATTAATGATTTTTGGTACATTCCTTTTCAGTAGGCATTCCTATACACGTTTTCTCTTAACTGTATCATAAGCTTATTCCAAATCCAAAAATACGAATATGATTTCCTTGTTCGTTTCCAGATGTTTTTCCTTTATCGTTCACACTGTAAATATCAGGTCTATTGTTGATCTATTTGGTCTGAAGCCATATTGTTCTTCCTCTAACTGTGTTTCTATTATATCCCTCAATCTTTTGTCTATGACTTTCTTTGTTATTTTTAGCCTATGTGATTACTATTATTATTTAAGTACTATTATGAAAACTAAATCTTTAAAAATTTAAACTATAATGTTACTAACCATACATTTACATTTTATTTATTTGAGTTAATAATCTAACATTTGAGGGTGCTTCTTAGAGTAATTAATCTCAATGTAGGTAAAATATCCAGCACATTCTTCTGAATTGCGTTAGCTTTAAAACAGAATTATCCCTGGAATCTTCAAAAACACACCTGTTAAGTAGGCAGGATTCCATCCCAACTGGAGTTGCACAGATCAAGTACTGTCACTAACACCTTTCATCAAAGCTGGTTTTCAGAAGCAACTGAAGATAAGAACCGCATTCATTGATTGTATAGCAACCTGGATGCGAGGTGTAATACTGAAACTTCTCCAAGTGTTCCCGTGTTTATAAGTTAGCGATCTCATCAATGCCATGTTCAGTAACAGAAGTTTCCAGGTATTGGTAGGTAATCAGAAGAACACGCCAATAAAATTAAACAATGGTGTACCACAAGGATTTGTACTGGCACCTCTTCTGTTTGATATGTTGAATCGACTGGGCGCTTGCTGTAAGTCATAAAGACCTAGAAGTTATGGAGTCTATTTTGTCCAGCGACTTGTCCATTCCTGGTGTATATTTCCAAAAGTGGAGGTTACAACCAGACACTACCAAAATGGAAATATCTTTGTTTCACATAAGCAACAAGCTGGCCAATAGAGAACTGAGGATGAATTTTGAAGGCAGATTACTTTCTCACACCAAGTGCCTGGAATATTTTGCCAGAACTCTCAGCCACAGATAACATCTACTGATAACAACTGCTGAAATTCAAAGCAGAAACAACAGTTTTCCAAAACTCTGCAGTTCAACATGAGTTCCTCAGCTTCAACACTCACGACTTCTGCTCTTGTTTTGGTTCACACTGTGGCTGAGTACTGTGCTGCAGTCTGGTTGAACAGTGCACACGTAAGACTCATTGACGCTCCGTTGAATCAAACTATGCACATTACAACAGGAACGATCAGACCTACTGCAACTTTCTGGTTGGTATGCATGTGTCAGCTCTAATTAATATTTTCAATGGAAATGTTTCAGCCTAATTGCACGACGGCCTCCAGACCACGCCTATGGTTCCCAGTTACCAAATGGTTCATGGAACGGCATTGTGGGAATGATTCTGGACGGAAAGGCAGATGCCTCTATCTCATTCGTCTCGATGACATCATCACGAGCAGACTATGTCGACTTCAGTGCACCGCTCTTCATTATGTGGTGAGTGAGATTACAAGACAGCAAGAAGAATGACCAATCACAGGTAACTTGTTTATAGATGGCATATCTCCACATTAATCTCTCTCCTGCTATATAGCAAACGTTCTCATAGCTTTCTTAACACAAAATAGGAGTATGTATCTTCATGATGGACTGTTATACCATTTAGTTTTCAGTCTCCAAGTATTATGATGATGTTTGTTGTTTACAGGTTCCTAATAGCTAGGTCATCAGCCCCTAATGGTATGAGGTGCAATAAAATGAAATGATAATTAAAACTTCAAAATGTAAGCACTGACTAGAATCTGAAACGAATGATGATGAAAAATTAGTGGATCCAATTCACAATGCCTTATTTTCTGAGGTAATGCTTGTTGTCCAAAGGGGTCCAAAATCCAGGTCAGGGGCCCCTCATAATGGTACTAATCACTGATAAAGCAAAACAAGGGTATGTCATACATAATGGCACCACTCACTGGTAACCCATGGTATTCCTTATATAGTGATACTAATCATAGTCTATGTATACTCATGGTGTTCCTCACATAATGATACTAATCACAAGTAATCTCATGGTTACAGTTCCATCATCCCTTGGTCTTATGGCATGCAGAGGATACCATGGGTGTATTCTTCTTCTGCATTCCTGACCCACAGCGAGTCTCCAAATCTTTGTGAATTACTTAAGCACCTCCACAATCCTCTGTTTGCAAGTAATTCTGTGACATTGTTTAGTTCCACACTTCTTATCTTTGAATCAATAAAACCTGAGTCTAACCTTCATCATCTTCGTCTCCCTCTACTTATCTTACTCCCAATGGCTGAGTGCATTATTCTTCTAGGTAACATCTCCTCCATTCACCTCACATGAACCCACCACTGAGGTTAGTTTATGTCTATAACTTCATTCCTAACTTGGCCTTTCTCTTCTCATTCCGAGTAGGCCCGCCCTCCTTGCCTTCATTCCATCTGTTTGTGCCAGCGGTCATTCTTGTTACTTTCATGTCTTTCTATCCGGTAATCAACTTATGAACCAGATATTCTGAGTCCACCCAACTTTCACTCCTATACAGCAAAGTCCGTTTAACTTCTCAGCGTGGGAGGACTTTCACTACATGGCTACCCTGTGCTACGGGAGGAGTATAGCACCAAGCATGCTATGAATGCAGGCTTTTAGTTAATCGAGCATAACTGACGAACGGTTCAATGAATTTGACCAAAATTTTCAGTTTGTTATTAATGCATAAACACACATACAGCATATGTTATCAGAATTATCTAAGGTCAGTGCACTGGAATCTTGTAAAGCTTTCAAATTGACCAAGGGATATGGCTGAACCAAATATAGGAGTGGCCAGTAACCAGTTTTCTGATAAATAAGATCTCAGTTTACGTTTCTGTACTTTGCTTATTAACATATAAACTACAAAAATGACGTACATTTCCTACACAGTACCTGGTACCCATTAATTTACCCTCTATTGGAACAGAAATTGCATACCGTGCACTAAAAATTTTTCATAGGATATAAGCAATTCTTTGCAGTATTCTGAGGCCCATAATCTGTCGTGATTTTCCCTCTTTGCCCTCTGTAATTATCCATGTCTTCCCTAACAAACCCACCATTGATAACATTATGGACGATATGCTTCCGCGTATCACAAGCAACATCGCTGTCATAATCACTTCTTTTACTCTCAGATTCTATATCCTAGTCCTCGTTTAACAGAACGGAACTTTCTTTATCATCATTTGCTATAACATCATTAATTTTCGCATCTGCGATCACGAAAAATTGGTTAGCTGCTATTGTGTCAACAACAGAATTTGTTGCTATTCCAGACACGATATATCGTACGTAATCGATAACAACTCGATAGCAGTACTGCTATGCGTGTGCAATGCATGTCACTCTGCGACAGAGAGCGTTCGGGAGTCGGCGTGTAGTGTACGGCACTCCACGTTGAGCGGTTAAATGGATATCACCCATCATCTTTGTGATCCAGCTATCGCTCCAAAGGTTGATTTGCAGTGGCAGGAGCAAAGGTAACCGTCGTACTTCTGTCTTGAATAAGTCGTTTCATGTTTAGATATCTCGTGCAGCGAACATCATTTCAGATCGATGCTTTCACGGCCCGTAATTGTGGATACGATAAATAAGCTTTCCCATGTCAAGAAAACAAGGTGAAATTATTAACGCTTTGTAGAGAATTTTGCTCCATGTCTTCAGAAGAAATTCTCGACCGTTCACGAGGAAGGTTGCTCCAAGGTTTGAATTTAAAAATGCTTTACCGTTGGTCTATAGTAAGTGGTACTCTCATTCATCACTAGATGATTCAAAGTACTCTGGCCTTCCAAGTGGGTGCTGAAGACCAGTAGCGGTGATTGAGAGGGAGGTGGTTGAACCCTTACCCCTCAGATTAAAGATCTCTGTGTTGTCTCTACTACTCGCATTTTAAATGTAAATTTTTATTTTATATGACCTGTATTCATCTTTCACAATTTTGGAGATAGCACTTGCTTTTAAATGATGTAGTTAGGCTATACAAGTTTACAGCAAGCTATACTGAAGCAAATAAAAGCAATATGTGGAATTTAAGAAAAATCACTTTGCATTTTTATTATTATTATTATAGTTATCGCATACCGATTGATTTCGTTAATAATTTCATTGTACAAATTATCGCTAAAAAGCAATTGAAAAACTCTATTCAGTCTCTGGTTTCATACCTCGTGGTGGTTTGTAGGCTGAAACCACTGTAGACGGCGATTTCTTGAAATCTGGATCTGTTGATTTATAATTGTGCCAGCCGTCAGCATTAGGTACATGTTGGGTTACGGTACACAAACCGACCATCGTCAGTTTACTTTTAGGCATCGTGAAATGCTATTAGATATATTCACAAGGAGCAGAGGTACAAAAATACTGTGGTTTCGTGTGTTGCCTGACACATACAACATATATGTGACTAGAAAAACACATGGCGACCATGTTTGTTTACTATCGCTCGAGCTTTCATGTGCGTGAGTGGACAGCTGACAGCTACCCTGCCATCCAAATAATAGATTTATGACTGACTGTCAAATAGTATCTGGATTCTGCAAAGTTCCACACGGAACCAAGAGATGGCAGTACAGTATATCATTGTGTATTTTGTCGGCTAAGAGACGCCAGACGAGAGGTGGGTGATAAAATGTCATGTCGGGTCTTCCCCGACATGTGACCGGAACGGGAATATTGTAATGTCGGGCCTTACCCGACAGGCGAGCGTTAAGGGCGATAAGGGCAAAACCCCCCACTTTGTGGAGAAAACATTACATTTTTATTCCAATTTAGCCGACTGAAACTAGGAATTATTTAAAAAACAAAGCAATTTATACAAGCCCTGTTGTCTTATCAGCTAATTCTTTCCTTCATTTTTAAAATTGTTAACAAAATAATTAGCGGAAGTACGCACAAAATGTCGTTAGTCACGGCTAAGTGATTTGTACAGCGCCACAACCAGTAGTGGAGACTTTGCATGTGCTGTGAGGATGGGTAGCAGGGGTATAGAATTTTTGCCAAGGTCATGGACACTGATGTATGATTCACCCGCTTGCCGCTTGGCTCTCTAGTGTCTGTTAATTCCTTAGTGTATAGTCAAAATACTAAAGGATTTTTAGTTGTATAATCACGCCGCACTTCTATTTAATTGTAATACATGTGTAATATTATTTTTTGGTGAGAGTTTTATTGAATGGTACTGAATCAAAATCCCAAAAAAACTATTATTACCGCACTTAAGTTGGTAAACCGTAAACCTTTATCTCTCTGTCCAAATTCACTCAGAGAGCATAAAAAAACTTACCATTCTGTAGCTTTGTTTTGATGTATTTATGCCGCCCCCCCCTCCCCCCTCACCAGTGCTATATCCCACAAACCCAGATACTTTTATTCATCCGTACATTCCCCACCCCACGTATAATTCCCAGTCGCCACTACTGCTGACAACACCATCTCAACTCCAATGAAGATATTTCTGTTACACCATATGTTTTTACAAAGGAATAACAAGGTCATCAGACAAATCAAGGATGAATCTGGTAGATGAAATAAATAGAAAAAGAATAAGAAATAAAGTGCAATGAAAGAATAACAGGATAGATGAATAGAACAGAGCTAAAGAATGGAAATAAAGTGTCTTTCTTTGCACTTTATTTTTCAATTATTATAATCCAATTGTATTTTGATTAGATGAACACTTATTTTACCGGGTTAGTTGGCTGTGCGGTTAGGGGCATGCAGCTGTGAGCTTGCATCTGAGAGATAGTGGATTTGAACCCCACTATCAGCAGTCTTGATGATGGTTTTCTGTGGTTTCCCATTTTCACACCAGGCAAATGATGGGGCTGTACCTTAGTTAAGGCCATGGCTGATTCCTCCACATCCCATCCCATCATCGCTATAAGACCTATCTGTGTTGGTGCAAACTAAAAACAAATTCTGAGAGACATATTTTAAGGGGTTGAAAAGGTGGAATTTCTCGCAAGTATTTTTAGCACTGTCAGTATGGGCTTTTAACCATGCAATTTATTTGTTACAACTGGGTATATGATCGTGAGAGGGCTGGCCATACAGATACATAATTTAAAAAGAAATAACTCAATATTTCATGCCATTGTTACTTTATCACCTACTGAATGAAAATCCACTGCCTGTTTCCACTCGTTTGACAGCGTCAGGAATGGAATGAATGCTTTTTTTTTTTTTTTTTTTTTTTGCTAGGAGCTTTACGTCGCACCGACCCAGATAGGTCTTATGGCGATGATGGGATAGGAAAGGCCTAGGAGTTGGAAGGAAGCGGCCGTGGCCTTAATTAAGGTACAGCCCCAGCATTTGCCTGGTGTGAAAATGGGAAACCACGGAAAACCATCTTCAGGGCTGCCGATAGTGGGATTCGAACCTACTATCTCCCGGATGCAAGCCCACAGCCGCGCGCATGGAATGAATGAAGCCCCCATCTAGTGAAGAGGATAGGAATTGTGCCGGCTGCTGAAGCCTGTCGCACTCCTCTGGGGCAATGATTAATGACTGACAGATGAAATGAAATGATAGTGGAGAGCGTTGTTGGAATGAAAGATTACAAGGAAAAACAGAGTATCTAGAGAAAAACCTGTTCTGCCTTCGCTTTGTCCAGCACAAATCTCACATGGAGTTACCGGGATTTGAACCGTGGAACCCAGCGGTGAGAGGCCGGTGGGCTGCCACTAGAGCCACGGAGGCTGCACTTTATTACCTACTGTAGTTAGCCAATTGGATTGCTTTGCGGGCAAATTAAAATAGGCTTTGTGAGTCAGTATTTTAAATCTGCACATGAGTTAAGACCGGCCTGAGAGCACCATTGCAAGTAATCAGCTTCATTTTCCGTATCAGATTCTAATTACAGAGACTTACAATAATTGAAAATCTTTCACTTTTTTGATATTTTTTAATTTGCTTTTTAGCTAATTAATTAATTATAAACAGTACATGTTTCATTCTTATTTGAGAACATCTTCAGCTGTTGTATAGCTTAGATGAATCTGAGTTTTTGAGCACATTATTTTCAGGTACCTTGTTCCTCTTAAAAACTATTTGAATATAAATTGAATTAAAATGATATTAAAAAAATGTGGTGGTTAATGGGATGGTGGAATGAGACAGGATGAATACATAATTAGCCTACCTAAAACACTATATCTATTCATTTGAATAGTTGTTGTTAAAAGTTTCAAACTCTGTTGGGCAGTAACAATTACATTATAAATTTGGTCACTAAAAAATATCTGTTTGTCTGCCAGTTAAAAGGTCTTTTTAAAATGTATGACTCCTTGACACTGTTCTAAATATTGTTGAATGTTCACTCCTTCCAGGTTGGCTGTTATTTATTTTGAGCTTACTTAATGTGTCTTAAATTGAGTCTAATGTGGAACTTTGAAGCTGTTTGCCATTCTATAATTGAGAGGGGAGCTTCGTCTCAATTTCTGAAATGAAATGAGAAAAATACGGATTTACTATCACATGAAGTTTTTTCAGAGTCAAATATTCTGCCATTCCATAAACAAATTGCATTTTCATCAGCAGTCTTTATGTATAAGCTAGACAGGAAATTAACCCATTCTACTGTTAACTTCTCCCATTTTAGTGAAATTCATGGATATGAAACTAGAGGATCATTAAGGATATATCCCTCTCATTCTAATTCAGTAAAGTACGGAGTGAAAGGCATAGAATCATCAATGTTTAGGGAATATAATGTGTTGCCTCCTGTTGTAAAGAACTCTAAATCGGTTTTATGTTTTAAGAAAAAACTGAAGGAATATTACTCTTATACAGATATCTTAATATAATCTCTATATAACTTGCTTTAATTAATACAATAATATATATATTGTCCATATTTAGTATATTACAGCCATGCAATATCTGAATATACTTCTGAAAAATTATGATCCTAACATGTAAAAAAAAAAAAAAAAAAGTACTTGTCACTTTACAGAAAAGCCATTGTATATGAAATGTAATTATTGTGTTGCCTTAAAAAAGTATGTACTGTATTGTCCCTATCACGAGCCAGAGGCTTATGGGACCTTTTGTCACCAATAAATAAATAAATAAATAAATAATGAAAACATGTGTCTTTATAAAGTAACTTAATGTATAAAATGGTTCCATACCTTACTGTTGTTAAACTCCAATTCTACAGTGGCCCTGGAGGAGCTACGTTTGAAGCTGCTTGATTGTTGTGTTCCGATGTTTGTTCCACCTTCCACGGAGGCAAGGCTGTGGAGAGGGGAGGGGGCGTGTCGCTTACTGTCACGGCTTCGGCTTTAGAAGGGCTGGGGGGAGTGGATGTACAAAATGGCAGAGGCTCGTTTTTATTCATCCTTTTATTGTCTGTGTTGTTTATTTTGCGTAAAGTTTCAAGATTTGTTAATATTCCTTCAAATATAGGGTTCCTATTGTCAATTATATCATTCAGGTTATTGTCCTGGTTACTTTTTTTGTTCTAAATAAATATATAAATTTTCTAATGTATTTAGAAGAGCTCCTTTGTTTATTTTACGTAATATAGTTAAATCCTGCTGTATAGTTGTGAACTGATGTCCGGTTGTACTCATGTGTTGGCCCATCATGGACATTTTTTTATGCCTTTCAGCATTGACATGTTCTAAGTGTCTTACAGTAAAACTGCGCTCTGCACCTGGTGAATGTCCATTAGCTTTCCTTTGAAAGTTGGAGTTGGGCAGTCAGCAACAGTGTGGTGGATTGACTGAGAAGGGGCACCACAGTCACAATTTGCAGAGCTAGTCTAACCCAATTTGCATAGTAGATAACCACATCTGCCTTGTCCAGTTCTTATCCAATTGATGCTTCTCCACTGTCGCCTAGGAAGATCAAATCCTTGTGCACGTTTAGAAGGGTTATCATTAGATGTTTGTTGACTACTGATGACTGATCCCACTGGCCTTTCCATAAACTGTTAACATGAAAGAGATTCTTTCAAGATCTGTTGCTGTACGCCAGGGTGGTTTCCTTGATTTCAGTCGTTGATGTTCAGTATTTGTAATATCTTGATGGGTGGGTGGTTGGGGGTTCTGCTGAATGTTTTTCCATACCTTTAGGAGAGCTTCTGATAATTTTAGGCCTGGAGGTGGAATGTTGCTGAAAACAGGAATCCATAGCGTGTTCGTGCTCCGAATGCATCCCGTGATTATGCACATTACGTTATTGAATTGTACATCAATCTTCTTAGTGTGAACACTATTGATCCAGGAGGGGCAGCAGTATTCAGCAACAGAATATGATAAGTCTAATATTGTTGATCTTGGAACATGAGTATTGGGTCACCATGATGTACCACCATGTTTCTGAAGAATATTAGTAATAGTAATGTTTTATTTTACCTGGCAAGATTAAGGCCTCCAGGCCTTCTCTTCCATCTAACCAGGCATTGAAATATACATACTGTATATTACATTGTATAGCGGTGAGAGGCCGATGCACTGCCGTCTGAGCCACGGAGGCTGTATTACACTGTATTACTTTACAATAATTAATATTATTTCTAATTATTAAATAAACATATCAAATTAATTAGCTCAAGAAGGTCACAGAGTGAAATTTATACTAATACATGTACAGGGTCTCTTTTATAAATCCAGACCGTCCAGCGGTGTTTCTACTCTCCGAGACGTAAGCAGCTGTACGGGAGGCGCGCACATATTTCTTGACCTTGCAGAGAGTGTGCACGTGTTCGACCGAGCATCAATAGCCATTCTGAATCTCAGCTGTTAATATTGTGCGACAGTCATCATTGCAACACAGTATTTTCGTATGTAGAAGTTATTTTAAGTATGAGTCGGCTCGACGGGTACGCGATGCATTTGTTCAGCAATTTTCTGGTGAAGTGCCACCTACACGAGCACAGATTCACGTAATTGTAAATAAATTTGAAACTACTGGCTCAATAAAAAAGCAAGCTCGCATACGAACAGTTTTAACATACGAAAAGCTAAATGACCTTGGTGCGAATCTTGAATTAGCACATCAAGTAGGGGTTTTGGTTTCTTCTCCCCACAGAGCTACAAACTGGTACACATTAAACCGTACAGGTTTACACGGGCCCATCGTTTAAAACCTGCTGATCCAGCCACAAGAGTGAGATATTGTGAGTGGTATCTTGCATCATTGAATGATCGTTTATTCGACCCACAGCTTATGTTCTTTTCACATGCGGCCTGGTTTCATGTTAATGGTGTCCAGCTCCATGGCTAAATGGTTAGCATGCAGGCCTTTGGTCCAGAGGGTCCCAGGTTTGATTCCCTGCCGGGTCGGAGATTTTAACCTTAAATAGTTAATTCCCTTGTCTTGGGGTTTGGTTGTTTGTGCTGTCCCCTACATCCCTGCAACTCACACACCACACATAACACTATCCTCCACCACAATAACACGCGTTACCTACACATGGCACATGCCGCCCACCCTCATCGGAGGGTCTGCCTTACAAGGGCTGCACTCGGCTAGAAATAGCCACACAAAATTAATTATATCTTAATGTCTAGAGAAATGAATTTCATTTTATGGGTCCGTATTGAACTTTGATTAAACCAAATTAAAATTATAAGCGAGTTATTCCACCTTTTCAATACAAATTAAATATTGTTTATTAAATAAACATTTAATGGGACTAGTTTTGACCTTCTTCTGTAAATATTGATAATCCCTGAAAAGTATGGTTTTCTTTTTAACAAAAAGGTTGGTGATGTGTTGTATGAATATGAAGAGGAACGTACTGGGACAACACAAACACCCAGTCCCCAATTCAGGGGAATTAACCAGATGCAATTCAAACCCCCCAGCCAGCCAGGAATGGAATTCTGGACCCTCTGAATTGGAGGCCTCAATGTTGACCTAACAGCCAAGCAGACTGTAATTATGATCTCCTATTTTATTCTAGGAAGGATGTCTTCATCCGCATGAGATATGATTCCCAAGACAGCTGGAAAATCTATGTTGCTCCATTTTCCATTTCTCTGTGGCTGACCGTGGCTGTCTGTGTTCTGGTAATAACCTGTTGCCTGGCGATAATGTATTATCTGTTATCGACGGAGAAAACTAGCAGTCTTCACGACACCTTCTTCTCAGTTCTGGGCGCTTTCTGTTCTCAAGGTAAGAAAGGAGCAGCATATCAGAACATAAGAGGTGTAAAAACCCAAAGTTACAAGGAAATTCTAGCTCTCTAGAAAATTCTAGTTTTGACTTATAATAATTTTGTTAGATCTAGAATTAACTGAATTCTAATAAGACTTTTGGCAATTCTGTTGTTCACTAATATAATTTGTTTTTATCAGTATTAATATGATCATTACTCATTCATAGTTTCGGCTGGGAGCTGACTTCTTTCTTACATGAAACTCTTGATTACAACTGCCTAAACGCAAGCAAGAATCTTAATGCACTGCTAAATTTTAATGCTATGTTAACAAATAGCTTGTTAGTGTTCTTTCAATCAATCAATCAATCAATCAATCAATCAATCAATCAATCAATCAATCAATCAGTCACTACTGATCTGCATTTAGGGCAGTCACCCATGTGGCAGATTCCCTATCTGTTGTTTTCCTAGCCTTTTCTTAAATGATTGCAAAGAAATTGGAAATTTATTGAACATCTTCCTTGGTAAGTTATTAGGATTGAATAAACCGATCCTATGTCATAAATAAATGGAAGGTTTATAATTTTTCTTGATTATTTAAAATAAATATTTTGACATTTAGTTCCTTTAGAATTTCTAGTGTACATTATTATCCCTCAACTTTTCAAGCTTTATATTTGTCTCTTCAGTTGTTAGCGTGTGAACTTGAATCACTGCACAGCTCAGTGTAGCTGTTGACAGGTGCAGTTGATTGCGTAGTAAAATTTTTGAGTGGTGTCACAGACCACACATCACTGTTTACGTTCCATATTGACCACGCATGTGTGTGCAGACCTTCTCGATTAACTCGAGTAGAAGACTGTGGACTTGAAATTACTGCACAATCATGACTTCAGCAGGATACAAGTGATATTGAAACTGACTCTGACAAAGATTTCTTTCTTTCTTCTTTTTTCGTTTTGGCCGACTATGGACCATGTTAATTCAAATTCAGCTTCATCTGTTTCTGGGCTTTAATCCTCGTCCAGTTCTCCTTCATCCTTTCACTCTGCAATCTCCTTTCTTCTCTTCATGGCACTCGGCTACGGGATCTAACTTTCTCTTGAAACTTCTTGGTGGCCTTGATCCTTGACTTGTAAGCATCCCTGTTGCTGATTCCATTCATTGTATTCCTATTTCTTTCAGGTCCTTCTTCACCATAGTTTCCCTGATCTCAAAAAATCTTATTATCAGATTGGTCAGTCTTCCTGGGTTCATTCTGTAGATATGTCCGAAGAACATGGTTCTCCTTTCCTGGATGGAATCTGAGACCTTTTCCATCTTGAGATATAATTCTTGGTTTCCTTTCTTTTTATATGATCCCACCTCCTTTCTTTGGTGTCCCAATATCTTCCTCAGAATCTTTCTCACCACCAGTTCCAACTTCTTGAACAATCCTGTTTTAATCAGGTTCAAATATTCAGCTGCATATGAAGCCTCCAGGTGGATCACTGTCTGGTAGTGTCCGAGTTGCATAGAATGAGATCTTCTTCTTGTTTTAAGTGTTCATAGTTAGTTTATATGCCAAGTTCGCCATGTTGTTTCTTGATAACAGTGCGTCTTTTTCTGACAATGACAAAATTTGGAAAGTGAATTTTCTGTAAATGGCATCAGTGATGGTGTGGAAGGGGAAGAAGAAAATGAGGCTGCAAATGCTGAGGACGGGACTTGTAGTAGAGCATACTAATGAAGAAACAGATATAAATGGTCACAAGAGCAATTCATGAAAAGAAGCAGGACACAAAAGCATACGAATTTTACCTAAAAATGTAGACATGTTTTACATGCAGTGATTTTTGATAAAATGACCTAATTTACCTTGTTTAACTGTTTCACACTACCATTCACATTTATTTGTTCCTAAGTATTAGTTATACCCCCTGCGGGTGGGGGACGCACATGTAGAATACACCCGTGGTATCCCCTGCCTGTCGTAAGAGGCGACTACAAGGGGCGACCAAGGGATGATTGAATTAGAGCCATGAAACTACTCTTGATTCGTACCATCATGCGGGGAACACCATGGGTTGCATGTACTTGCGAGTAGTATCACTAACTTGGTACGAAATAAGTTTGTGATTAGTTGCAGTAAAAAGCCTGGCCTGGTGGATTCCAGTACCCGTGCGTCGCACCCATGTGAGCAACACCGCAGGTCTGGGCATAGCCTGTGAGTTGTACCACTATATGAGCGACACCGTGGGTCTGCGTTGCCTGTGATTAGTACCCACTATGTGAGGAACACCACGGGGCCCGTGGGACCGGCACCCGTGACTAGTACACCTAGGTGAGGAAACTCATCGGTTTGCGTTGGCTGTAAGTGGCGCCATTGTGTGCGAAACACCATAGGTCTGCGTTACCTGTAAGAAGTAAAATACTTGTGAGTAGTACCATCTTGTGTGGGAACACCGTGAGTCTTCGCTACTTTTGATTAGTACCCTAAAAAGACAAATGCCATGGTTCTACTTTACTCGCAACATGTACCATTCTGTGGGGCCTTAGTCGTGGATTTTGCACCCCTATAGACATAAAGCATCATTGTGCTTTATAAGTGGTCCCTTGGTCAGTAATACTATTATTCAAGATCTTTTTTTGTGTCTGATCCACTGTTTTTGTTTGTTTGTTTGTTTGTTTTTGTTTTTTGTAGGGTTCATGTCCATCCATTCATTCTTCATGACATTTTTTATTTTATTTTGGTCAGTGGATGAATCTGAATTTTTTGTTCTTTCATTTCGTACCATTAGGGGCCGATGACCTCGATGTTAAGCCCCTTTAAACAACAAGCATCATCATCATCATCATCATCATCATCATCATCATCATCATCATCATCATCATCATCATCATCATCGTCATCAGTATTAGTTATATAATGATATGTTGTAAAAGTTCCTTTTTCTAAAATTAATAAAAACTGATGATGAGTGAAAAGATTCTGCTATTCTCTATCAGGAGTGAAAGCAGGCATAATAGACGTTTGCTTTGATTTTATGAAATATTTGCATTTTTAACCCATGTTAGATGAATGGAAGTACCGATACCAACAATTTTAAGTTAATCGTGTGATTACGTGTGGCTATGTATCGTCAGAAGCGGCGATTAGTAATAATAATAATAATAATAATAATAATAATAATAATAATAATGTTATTTGTTGTACATCCCATTAACTACTTTCACGGTTTTTGGAGATGCCGAGGTGCCCGGAATTTAGTCCTGCAGGAGTTCTTTTATGTTCCAGTAAATCTACCGACACGAGGCTGACATATTTGAGGACCTTCAAATACTACTGGACTGAGCCAGGATCGAACCTGCCAAGTTGGGGTCAGAAGGCCATTGCCTCAACCGTCTGAGCCACTCAGTCCAGCAGAAGTGGCGATTATGGTGGCGACGGCCCCCCCAACTTCGTGGAGAAAACATTACATTTTTACACCATTTTTACTAGGAGATATTACAAAAAATAATTGTAAAAAGACCTGTTATCTTATCAGCTAATTCTTTCCCTTATTTTCTTTAATTATCAACAAAATTATTTGTGGAAATACACAGAAAATGTTGTTCATCCCGGCTAACCAATTTGTATAGCGTCACAGCAAGTAGTGGAGACTTTGCATGTCCCGTGAGGAAGGGTAGCAGGGATATATTTTTTTGATAAAGTCGTGGACACTGAGGTATGGTTCACTTGCTTGCCTTGCCCATTCATCATTCCGGCAGTCTCTTTAGTGTCTGTTAGTTTCTTAGTGTGTAGTCAAACACCAAATTATTTTTAATTGTTTAATCATGCCATACTTCTATTTAATTGTAATACATCTGTAATATTGTTCCTTTGGTGAAAGTTTTATTGTATGGTACTGAATCAATCTCAAAAAAATATTATTACTACACTTAAGTTGAAACTGTCAACCATTACCTCTCTATCTAAATCGCTCAGAGAGCACGAAAAGGTTACCATTTTGTAGCTTTTTCTTCTTCAGTTTTTATGTATTAACACCCTCCCCTGCCCGGTATATCCCAGTTGTCAGTACATTATCTTAAAACCCCACTTGTAAATCCCACTCTTCTCTACTGTGTGTCATCGTTGGCTTAACTCATTTCCATGTAATTTTCTTCTTCCAATAGATGTACTTTTGATGACTGAACAGACCAATCCTAGCATGGAACTAGCATCCACACAGATTGCATAGAATTGCCAGAGGAGGGCATGATTGTATTGCATGGAGTTTTCACGCTCGTCTTTTGGCCTCCCTCATTCCCCTTCAAACAGATTCACACCCTGTGGCCATGTGAAACTAAGATACATCATTGGTCTCTGAGACCTCACCTCACAAGTTGAGGGTTATAGTGTGGTGCCACTTATTTGCCTCTGTTGTGCATGTTGCAGGAGTGGGCAGCTTTCCCCTCCATATGTCCCTACGTCTGGCGGTCTGGGTCACGCTTCTCACAGGACTCCTGGTTGTTGCTTCATATGGGGCTCGCGTTACCTCTTCCCTGGCCGTTAAGACACCAGTGCTGCCTTTCAATGATCTTGAAGGACTCCTCAAGGATAAGTCGTATGGGTTTGGTATGGACGGCAGGACTGAATCGGTAAAAATATTCAGAGTAAGTATCAAGAATATACAGAGTGACCCACATGTCCGTTAACATTTGACTAGGCAATACCTCACGGAGTATTGGAGGTAGAGAGGTAGTAACTGACACACATGATTCACATGACATAGGGTTTTATTGACACCAACGAGTGCATAAACACGCCAACAGATGGCGATGGACAGCAACACGTCAGTGATGCTGCATGAGACCTGCGTATGGTATAAAAGGAGCTCAATTAGAAATAGTAAAGGATTTCCACCTATCAATACTTGTTTATTGCACTTATTATCTGTACAGATATTCAAGAAGAGAATAAACAGCAACAGAGAAAATAAATGAAGTGTTAGAGGGCATTCGACCAGTGCAGGTTATTGTAAATAAAAAAATGTGTGTGAATAAATTAATTCCATCCCCTGGTCTAAGGAGTTTGGACAGCCAAAGTAGGGGACTGCCTGTAGGGGTGAAGTACAGTGGGGACTTCGAGGGCCCTGGGACCGCTATGGTAGCTGTGAAGGCCCTTCAGGAACTCTGAAAAGTGGTGGCAAAAGGGGCTCTGGTTAAGACGCAGCAGGTCGTTATGCTACTTAGGATCCAGAACGGGTAAAAAACAAAAACAAAAAAATAGTAAATAAATAAATGCAATGTAAATATTAATGTTATACCAGTTTTATAGTATCATTTGAAGTAATTCCACATACTGTATATTAGTTGACTATATTTGTAAGTAGTACAGGAGATATTATAAGTAGAATTTTGTAAACAATATAAATTTATTAAGGATGAGCTGTGTGTTTAATAGAAAACATTGTTAGCGTAAACTGTATAATATTGTATTATAGGAAAAATTTTCTTCTCTTGTTATTTTAATATTTAGTGCTTGACAATAATGTATTTTAGTGTACCATTTGCCACCGAGGTAGACACCTCATTTGCAAATAAAGAGATTTTGATTTGATTTGATTTTATGCTACAAACAGGACCGGTTTCGACCCTTTACATAAGGTCATCTTCAGCTGAACCATGCATACATATCAATGTGATGAAGCTATGATTAAGATTGTATTGTCAAAGGAATGCTATATAATAAACATTTGGTCACATCCAAATGGGGCATGCCGTAACGTGAACTGGCGTATATGTCATATGTGCAACAATGCAATTGTATGTCTAAAATAGTGTGTTTAAGGTCTTAAAATTAGTTTATAAAACACATCTCTACTTAAAACTAACTTATATACATATGTGCAAGATGAATACAATATATAGGAGCATTTCATGCACATGAACGTTCGTGTCTTCCTTGTTGTTCAATTCATCGGCTGACTCCTGTGTTCAAGTCTTATTTACACAGTTGTACACTCAGCTGCTGTTTCTGGAGTTTAAATGATATGGTTTGCTTGTAAAATTGTATGAGTAAAAGATTTTGTCTTCATGTATATACATAGAATAAAACACTTTCCAATTGTAAAAAGGCGCCAGACGTATCATTGATTTTAACATAAGGCAACACACACAGCAGAGCTGAACATATTTTAGCCTAATTTTATCCATACGTCTGGCGCCTTTTTACAATTGGAAAGTGTTTTATTCTATGTATATACATGAAGACGCTGCCTGCTGTAATTTCTTGATGGATACAGTACTTTTGCATTAATCTCTTGGCACAGGCCAGAGTAAAGTGTAGCTTCCACCTAAGTGCCAGTCAACATCCATGGCTGTGACAATATGGAAGTTGCTGGGGTATGGGTAGTGCTGAGTAATGACGTTCAGAGCATGACTAGTGCATCTGAGTGTTATGAAAGATGCTGCTCATAGGGTCTGTCATGCTGCAATAGCACTTTCTGACCCAGTGAGGAAAGCAATGGCAAACTACCTCACTCCTCATCTTGCCTAGTACGCCTCATTTTGGCGCTGCCATTGGTTTTTGGGATTTCCTTATAACCGCATAATCTTTGGTGGTGCTATTTGAGGATCCAACCAGCCTCTGGGCTGATGACCTAACAGACAGACATGAAGACAAAATCTTTTACTCATACAATTTTACAAGCAAACCATATCATTTAAACTCCAGGAACAGCAGCTGACTGTACAACTGTGTAAATAAGACTTGAACACGGGAGTCAGCCGATGAACTGAACAAGCAAGACACGAACGTTCATGTGTATGAAATGCTCCTATATATTGTATTCATCTTGTACATATGTATATAAGTTAGTTTTAAGTAGAGATGTGTTTTATAAACTAATTTTAAGACCTTAAACATACTATTTTAGACATACAATTGCATTGTTGCACATAGTGACATATACGCCAGTTCACGTTACGGCATGCCCCATTTGGATGTGACCAAATCATATAGATATGTATGCATGGTTCAGCTGAAGATGACTTTATGTAAAGGGTCGAAACCGGTCCTGTCTGTAGCATAATAAGTGCAATAAACAAGTATTGATAGGTGGAAATCCTTTCCTATTTCTAATTGTGTAATTCGTCAATACGGAAATGATTATAGATTACGATAAAGGAGCTGGCGTGAGAGAGGCCATCAGATGCGCCTGCAATCGTGACATGTCATGCTTGGCCACCCCAATCCCCCTGCCTTAATACATGTGATTATATTGGTTGTGGGGTTACCTGAAGTCGCAAGTCTACCGCAATCATCCGACTTCATTAGGGATGCTAAAAGACAACATCCGGCGGCAATTTCTCACTATTCCTATGGATATGCTGTACAGTGCTGTTCACAACATTGTACCTCGACTACAGGTATTGTCCGCTTAACAGTTCCGAATGGAAAATTTTAACTTCCCATGGAGGGAATTAGATATTTTTCACCAATAGAGCATGTTAAAAACATATCAAATGTAAGGCTTTTCAGGCGTTTTCTCTATTAACCAGCGTTTCATCTTAGGTCTGACACTAGACTCATCAGAGTGGGATGTGTCAGACCCTACCCACTGACGCTGGGATGTGTGCAGGTGAATGTTTTTGACATTTTTGACATGCTCTATTGGTGAAAAATATCCAGTTCCCTCCATGGGAATTTAGAATTTTCCATTCGGAATTGCTAGGCAGGCAATAATTCCATTGTGGAGATTTATCTCCCATATGCAGTTATCAGACTGTGCCTCTTATATAGGCTTCTGATAAGTTCACCTGCATACACCCCGGCGTCAGTGGGTAGGGTCTGACACATCCCACTCTGATGAGTCTAGTGTCAGACATAAGACGAAACGCTGGTTAATAGAGCAAAAGCCTTACATCTGATATGTTTTTGACCTACAGGTATTGTTGATGAATGACGGCCGACATGTTGGGCATGGGTTATAAAATACATCATCTTTGCTAAACTTCAATGTATGTTGGGTATTCAGCCCGAAGGCTGGTTTGATCCTCCACAGCTCCGCCAACAGCTGTCATAAACAGCCTAGGTGTCACTGAAGAGGCATACTAGGGAAATGAGGAGTGAGGTAGTTTCCCGTTGCTTTCCTCACCGAGCCAGAAGTTGCTATTACATATCAGTCTGCCAAGCCCACTGAAATGCATGCACCAACTGACGCTATGAGCAATATTTTCACACCATTCATAACAGGGACTGGCTGCATAAGGAATGGTATTACTAGCATCGCTCATACCTCAGTCACTTTCATATTGTCAAAGCCAAGGATAAGACTGAGACAGGGCAATGAAAGTAACAAATTTATTCTAGCCCATACCAGAAGACACAGTGCACTGTAAACACTACGTCTCGCTAGCAAAGGCATGCTAAACTTCAATAGTTATATTAATTATTGTTTGTGTATCGTATGAAAGGCCATCTATTGGTCATTTTGTGTATTTTATTTTGGTTTTAATAAACCCCCATGTCATGCCAATCGTGTGTCATGTGTTACCTCTTTACCTCCAATATTCCATGAAATATTGCCTCATGAAATGTTAATAGACTTTTGGGTCATGCTGCAGACGTCAATGTACAGAAAATCAGAGGTGTGCAGTGAACGCCATCCTTCCCCCTTATTACGTTCTAAAGTATTTCTTTCCAGTATGGCAAATACTCCTCTTTCCATTGAAATCTTCTCGGGTACAGAAGATGGTCACTGTAACATGTAGAACTTCAGGATTCGTAATAAGAATGAATGTAAAGCAATTTAAGACATTGAGAGGAGGGCCACCTAAAGGGGAACACCTTCTCTCTCTGGTCAGGGTGTCTACTTGGCAAAGCTTTAAAATGAAGACCCTGTAGATGCCATGTGACAATGGTCGGAATAGTTTCAACATTTCTTTGAGAGAGAAATTTGGATTACTGGTTAAATGACCCACTGATCTTTTACCCAAAGTCCCGAGCCATCCCTGGTTCTAACTGATATTGTTTTCGTTATGTTATAGCAAAGTCCTGGAGTGAGAGGAATGCTGTATAAACAAAAAATACTGCCAAACTTAAACAATTTACCAATGGGCAACGAAGAAGGTTTCCAAAGAGTTTGTAAAGAGAAATACGCTTACTTCTGTGGCAGAATCTCGGTTACTCCCGATAATACACCTTGTGAACTGAAGAGATTACCAGAAGCATCCAGCTATAAATACACAGTGTTCATTCTTCGTAAGAGAAGTCCATATCGGAGAATCATCAACTACACGTAAGTTACATGTTATCAAATACACTATAAAGAATATCGCAAGACATTGATTGCCAGCGCACCTAGGGAGACGGCCTTATGTCTTGTGTAATAATTACAATGTACTCTTTGTAATAATAGTAATAATAGTAACGTAGCTCCTCCAAGGTCATGGTAGGAATGGATTTTGACAACAGTAAGAATATGAGGAAGCTCCCTTTATAATTAGAAAATGGCAATCAGCTTCAAAGTTCTGCAATTAACCCAATTTAAGATATATTTAGTAAGCTCAAAAACAAATAACAGCCAACTTGGAAGGAGTAAAAGAAGTGAACACTCAATATCATTTAGAACAGTGTCAAGGAGTCATATATTTTATTAAAAACTTTTTACTGGAAGACAAGCGGAATATTTTAGTGTAACAGTGCTGGAAACTTTTTAACAACAACTATTCAAATGAATAGAAATAGTTTTTAAATTAGGCTAACTATAAGTGTATCCATCCATCTTATTTCATTAACCTATTTAGCCACCACATTGTTTTTAAATTTCATTTTAATTTCAATTTATATTTAAATAGTTTTTAAGAGGAACAAGGTACCTGATAATAATGTACTTAAAAACTTAGTAATTTAACCTAAGCTATGTAACAGCTAAAGATGTTCTTAAATAAGAATGAAAAATGTACTGTTTGTAATTAATTAATTTGCTAAAAAGCAATAAAAGGTATCAAAAAGGTGGAAGATTTATATTATTGTAAGTCTCGGTGACATGATGTCCGTTCAATAAACACCTGTTGTCTTCCCGTGTGGTGGTTTATGTGGGTGGTAACATTCTCTCTGCGATATTGAAGTTCCACCTTCGACACTACTGACCTCGGAAACCCAATAGAGGACCAACTCTATTGGTATTATAAATTTACTCATTCGGAACAAATATTTCAGGTTCCCTATGGGAATCAGCATCTTTATCATCTGATGGCCAGGCAAGCATCAATTTTTGAAAATGCCACAAAGTCTCTTATAGTGCAGTGGCACTGCCGGTGGCTCCAAGTAGCCTACGCGGTGGCCTCCACTGTATGCACTAAGCCATGCATCTTGGTAGGTGTGCTATTTACCAACTGATGAGTCCAACTTAGCACACTGGGCCATAATGCTGGCAACCAGGAATGAGTTAGCTGGAAAATTTATAATGTCCAATAACGGACCAACTATATTGGTATTATAAATTTATTCATTCGGAACAAATATTTCAGGTTCCCTATGGGAATCGACATCTTTATCACCTGATGGCCGGGCAGGCATTAATTTTTGAAAATGCCACAAAGTCTCTCGTAGTGCATTGGCACTGCCAATGGCTCCAAGTAGCCTACGCAGTGGCCTCCACTGTATGCACTAGCCATGCGTCTTGGTAGGTGTGCTATTTACCAGCCGATGAGCCCAACTTAGCACACTGGGGTGAAACTCTGGCAACCAGGAATGAGTTAGCTGGAAAATTTATGTTTTCCAATAGCGGACCAACTATATTGGGACCGGGCGAGTTGGCCGAGCGCGTAGAGGCGCGCGGCTGTGAGCTTGCATCCGGGAGATAGTAGGTTCGAATCCCACTATCGGCAGCCCTGAAGATGGTTTTCCGTGGTTTCCCATTTTCACACCAGGCAAATGCTGGGGCTGTACCTTAATTAAGGCCACGGCCGCTTCCTTCCAACTCCTAGGCCTTTCCTATCCCATCGTCGCCATAAGACCTATCTGTGTCGGTGCGATGTAAAGCCCCTAGCAAAAAATAGCAACTATATTGGTATGTAAAAGATCACTGGTGACATGTTTGATGTTTACGGATAAAATGATTTGAAACTCATCCACAGTTTCCCAGCAGTTATCTGGTTTCTGTGCCATGCAGTAAAGTAAAACGGAATATCAAACTTGTCATACAGGCGGCGTAGATGTGTTCAAATCACAATACCTGCATAGAGTAGCTAAGGTGTATTAACATTACAACCTTCTGTTCCAGGCTGCGCAGGATGATGTTGGGAGGTATATACCGGAAGCTGTACCTGCAGTGGTTGGTGTTCCCAGACAACAGTGAACCTCCTCCACTGGAGAGTGTTGACATGAGTGATGTCAGCGCTCTCCTACTCCTATTTTTAGCAGGAGGTTTAACCTCTCTCTGCGTGTTCCTGGTGGAGTTGGCAATCAAAATGAGACAATGTTTCAAAGTTCCGATTTGCAGACAACAAATATAATATTAATGATATGGTGACGTTTAGTAATGATATCCAAATTTTTGAAATTGAATATAATACAGACTATTCATCATTATCTTCAGAGGGCTTGCCTGTGTCAAAGTTATTTTGTACCAACAATTTCTCTTAAGATTGGGCTAATTCTACTATCATATCATATTTGTATTTCATGGTGTGCAAAATATTTCACAATTTTGTTTTTGGCAAAGTCCATGTAGAAGATGTTTCGTGTTGATAGGTTTTCCATGTTCTTAGACTGACACCTTTTGTATTTCCTTTGTAGACTGCATGCATGATTTAGTGGCATACACAGGAAATAAAATACAAATCTTCCTCCCCAGCAAATTTTGTAATAATAGTTCTGTCAGTCAAGCTATGGCAGTCATTAACACTTTCTGCACTACCATATTTTAACATGAACCCTGGCAGCAAACTGGGTCTTTTTCCTGAATTTCAATACATTATTACACAACAGAAAAACAAAGTACAAACCTTTTTTTTTGGTATGATATGAAAGTGTCAGCCATCCAAATCAAAGATCTTAATCAGTAAGTACATATCTAAAGTATTTTAATTATATTAGTCTTACTGAAAACATAAAAAAACATACGAAAAAACCTTTTACATTCAAGTTTTGCCAATAAGCCTGCTCAAACAATAAAAATGAATCGTTTAAAGTAGCTACTTACGCCATAGATAAACACAAGTACATTTGAAATACAAAATTTACCCATTTAGGAATAGTTTGTATAGGTATAGTAACCCTGAAAACATTGGGCAATGCATAGTCCAACCGTGCACTCCTTGCATTATCAGCTACAGTACTTTGTTTTTACGCTACAGGTGAATCATCAGCCTGCATCTCTTCGCATAAAGAAAAAAATAATTCCAAATTTCAGGAGAGGTGAATTATTTTTATAGTTTGTATTCGGAGTAAAATAATTCAGCTAAAATGAATTTGCACTTGAAAGTGACATAACAAATAAAAATCTTGCCCGAACTATCACTTGATATGTTATCTGGTTCATAAGCAGAGTATTCATCACTGTCCTCTAGTTATGAACCCACTTCTCTGGATAAAATATTCAAGATATCACTATCATTGAGCCAGCGCGAGGACATGTTTGTACCGTAACATATCTGGCAGTGCGACAGATTTAGTGTGCTCAGCACCCGGCACATGGAGTACGTTGGTAGAGGTCACAAAGGAGAAACTACCCTTTTTATAGTTTAGGTTTGGACTGCCCGATAACTGCTGTGTTATAGTGGACACTAGATAAACTACTACCTCCTAGCAAGGGGCGGGAACCATGTGGGATACGTGCAATTGCCTATAAACACGCATGATAATCATGATATACAGGCTGCAGGGAGGATAAGGAGCACCTATCACAGCATTAATGGAGACAACGTTCAACACCGGGCTGCTTTTATTCGAACTGACTTACATCTCAATACTAGGCACCTTGCACACATCATCATCATAATCACCCTTTAACTGTCTCCAGTTGCTCTGGCACTCTCCATCTTTGTTTATCCAGGTACATTTCTTCTTCCTCAACTTGGTGCCACTCCATTCCTCGTCCTCCCAGGTCCTGCTTTACTTGACTGATCCACCATTTCCTTGGTCTGCTTCTAGGTCTTTTGCCTTCCAGTTCCTTTTCTAGCCATTTTCTTGCTGTTCTCATTTGATCCATCCTTTTTACATGGCCATAACATTTGAGTCTTGATGTTCTTACATTTTCACTTAGCGAATGCTTTACTTGTGTATTACGACGGATCTCTTCATTCTGGATCCTACCTCTTCTTGTTTTCTGTAGCATTGACCTCAGGAACTTCATTTCTGGAGCTTGAAGTCCCCTATGTCTACTGTTGATCATACAGTTTACAAGCGCATATGTAGTTATTGGCACAAAATATACCTGATAAAGGGTTCTCTTTGTAGTTAAAGGTATTTGGTTATACCATAGAAGAGATCTAACTTGGTGATATAATTGTGCTTCTGTTTGGATTCTGTTAGCAGAGGACTTTGTGTCACTATAGTTACAATGCTACCAAGGTATTGAAAATGGTTAACGTTTTCTAGTTTCTCGCCGTCCAGTTGGATGTTAACCAATAGGGCTTGCCTGTTCTGTTGAACTTCTTCTCCTGTTCCTCCCCAAATTCCACATCGTCTGTGAAGATTAATGCATTGAAGTCTTCATTAGATTCATCTTCACTCTCTTCATTATTTCATCCATGAGCATAATGAACAGGAGAGGTGACAAAGTGCTGCCCTGTTGCACTCCTTTATGTCTAGTGAACCAGTGAGAATAACCATCTCCTATCTGCTATCTGCTACCTTGCACCAATTCTGAAAATGTCAGTCAGAGCACTCACAAGCTTCTAACTCAGTACCGAAAAGTGGGGTAACTTCGACCACTGACGAATAGCAACACTCATTTTCTTCTGCCTCCTATACTGATAAAGATGAACCGCTTGCAACAACTAAAATGCGCATACAATAGAATGCTCTGTCAACACTCGGTAGTCCAAAGAACATTGGCAGGCTCATTGTTGAGTCAATCTACTTTTTTCGCAGCCCCGACTATTGTCTTGTCTGGTAACAGCAGAAAACAAACTGGTCTCTAGCACCAGCATTCGATTCTCCATGCCAGTGGTTTATGGAGTCAAAATGTAAGTACGTCCAGTGACTGATCAACACAGTTCGATGCATTTTATTCAAATAGGTTTTTCAGGAAATAGTTTTGTGATAAAAGTTGTCCTCTTCCGAGGTAACTTTGGCCATACCAAGAATAAACAGGAAAACATTACGCGGCCGTGGGTATTGTAATTAAAATCCTATTTACTTCAAAAACGCTTTAAAAGTGATTAATAAAGGCACAATAACAATAAACGGGGAAGTTTGTCCCGACAGGGAGGGAAGGGAAAGACGGTTCCCGTTTTCAAAGATAAATAGACGGATATCAGTTGACATGGACGATGCACATTTAAGGACTTGATTGATGGCTCAGATATTTTCTAATTTAGAAGACAGTATATTATGAGGACAGTCTAGAAGATTGCTTCTTTTCTGACCTCCTTTCCTCTCCATACAATTGGGATTTATGATTTTCATACCTTTTATTTATTATCTTTTGTTCAATTACAAATATTTATGCAATGCAGCATATAATTTGTAATATCATACAATGCTTGTATGCTTAGGCTAAATAAAATAGTTTCTTCTTGGGGAAAATGTGAATTTGATTACTATACATCTGTTTCACCACAAATTGTTTTAATTTGTTTTGATTGTTGATACTGTGCATTCTGCAGGTTTTTCAAAAAACATTCATGGTGCCCGAAGTAACACTACATCAAAGAAAACTTTGTTTTTTGAGTTATTTTTATGGCAGCCGAAGTTGCCCCAAAACATGGGGTAACTCCGGCCAGTCTTTCGATAATCATAATTCATTACAGAATACGTACGTTCATACTTAAAAATGAAGAACAAACATGACAGAACT
This sequence comes from Anabrus simplex, assembly GCF_040414725.1. Classification (NCBI taxonomy): domain Eukaryota; kingdom Metazoa; phylum Arthropoda; class Insecta; order Orthoptera; family Tettigoniidae; genus Anabrus; species Anabrus simplex. The sequence continues at coordinate 13,796,750 of NC_090276.1, forward strand.
TATATTTTTCAGAACATTAGAGGGAGTATTTCACATTTTAATTTTTAAAATATACGAGAAAGTGGCGGAAGTTACCCCGTTTTACGGTACTTACACATGTTCCATGTTTGTGCATGACGGACATCACGGTTACTTACTTCTGCCGTTCATGATTATAGATTTGAAGTGTCCACCTAATCAATACTATCACAATATCAAGTGTATGTATTTACACTTAAAAAACCACTAGTGGTGCTGTACTGCTCCTCAGCATTCCTTATAAATAGGTCAGGTAACTCGTCTTGATATGCTTGTCGCAGTCTTATTGTTTTGCCTGCCCTTTTCAGCAGTTTTATGAACATTTAAGGCCGGTACATAATAACTGATTCATTCGTAATGTAGTTCATTACACTTCTTTCAATACAATATTCTCTGTGCTTCAACCATTCAGCCATGTCTGGATCTCAACATTTTCAAACGATCTCGCCTGAGAGAGTGCAACATACAATTGGCCGTGGCTGAATACTGGTTCGGGTAAGTAGACACCCACTTTTTCAAGAGTTTGTCCCTGCGCTTTATTAATGGTCATACAGAAGGCTAGTCGACTTGATACCTTCCCGTCTGTATGTACGTAGACTTTTCTCTCTTAGCAGCATGTAAGTTGTTAGGAACATTCTACCATCTGTTGAATATATTCAGAAGCAGTGGCAGTTCATGCATGAAGGGCTTTTGGGTACCGTCCCACCGTCTTTTCAAAAACGCTTAACATAATTTCACTCTGTATCTGATTGCATAAAGAGATGGACAAATGTAATGAAGTCGAACTTATGGTGGTGACGCCTGCGGGAGGTTTCAACGTTATCAGATCAGTACTGCTGGCGCTGTTCCGATGTAAAGTTGGCTGCGCCACTCTCTGTTTGCGCCAAGGAAGAAGAGCGTTCTGTAACCTGTTTTATGGGTCTTAGGATGTACCAGGACCGGAAATTCATAGAACAGTCACTTGTCTGTTATTCAGGATCATATCATGCACGTGTTCAATATTGGCATCAGTTACGGCTGCATATAGACGCTCGGATCTTTCATCATCCCTCACGCTCGTGCGACCCCTTTTGAACTGTTCAGTCCACTGGTAAACACTTCGCTGTGGCAAAATATTGTCTCCGTATCGTGCTGAAAGTCTTGTATGAATTTCTGCTCCTGGTGCACCCTCAGACCACGGAACGCTGTTCTTCCTTGGTGCAAGTTGAGAGTGGCGCGGCCATCTTTACTTCACAACAGCACAAGCTTTACTGATCTGATAATGCTGAAACCTGCCACAACGGTGCCATCTAGCGGCTGGTGATCACACAACGCCATTGAGGCAACCTAGAAACAATTAGAGCAAAACTAGAGATACTTAATGACTTGCCTACGTATTTATCGGTTTTGGCAGTTACTTTCTGGCATTCTAGCAAATTGACTAATAACTTGTAAGACATAATTATTTTGTAGTTGATATACTTTGTCTTTGTGTCAGCCTCCTCATGGGGGAAGTTTTATTGATAATAATAATAATAATAATACAGTTTTACACTGATCAACCAGAATGTTATGACCACCTATCTACTGTCGATATAAACACTCCAGTCGATAGCAGCGTCACCTGACGAGGAATGACTGCCAGTCAGACACACGCACGGTGCATATAGTATCAGTGAGCGTGCTGTGAATAGAATGGAGAAGGCACGCGATCTATCTGATTTTGACCGAGGGCAGCGGCTCGGCACGGGCACTTCGGAAGTTGCACGACTGCTGTGGTGAGTGTCTTCAACAAGTGGTGAAACCACGTCCAAACGTCGAGGGCTTGGGCGACCACCCCTCATCACAGATGTCGGATGTCGTAGGCTTGGCAGACTGGTAAAACAGGACAGATGGTGACCTGTGGCGGAACTAACATTAGACTTTAATGCTGGGCAGAGTACAAGTGTATCAGAACACACAGAGCACCGAACACTCCTAGGGATGAACCTCTGCAGCCGACGACCCATGCATGTGCCAATGTTAACACCACGACATGGGCACGTGACCATCGTCACTGGAAGTTGGCGCAGTGGCAGAGCGTTGCCTGGTCTGATGAATCCCGTTACGTTCTTCATCATGTCGATTGGAGAGTGTGAATCTGTCGTCTTTCAGGGGAACAGCTCCTTGACACCTCTACTGCAGGACGGAGGCAAGCTGGCGGTGGGTCAATTGTGCTCTGGGGAACACTCACGTGGGCATCCATGGGTCCAATAGAGCTCGTGCAAGGCACCATGGTGGCCGAGAAGTATCGTGCACTGGTTGCAGACGACGTACACTCATTCATGACGATCATGTTTTCCAACGGCAGCGGCATTTTTCAACAAAATAATGCGCCACGTCACAAGGTCAGTAGTGGGATGGAGCGGTTCGAAAAACACAGTGGCGAGTTACAAATGATGTGCTGGCCTCCAACTCGCCAGATATTAACCCGATCGAACACATCAGGGATGCGATTGAACGTGGCGTTAACGCTCACCGCGCCCCTCCCCGGAATTTATGGCAATTAGGTGACTTATGTGTGCAGATGTGGTGCCAGCTCCCTCCAACGACCTACCAAGACCTCATTGCTTCCATGCCAAGACGTGTTGCTACTTACTCATGCCAAAGGTGGGCATATCGGCTATTAGGTAGGTGGTCATAATGTTCCGGCTGATTATTGTATATACAACAATTTACGCTGAGTTAGAAAGTAATTGGGTAAAAGTACTTGAATTCTTGTAACAATTACTTCTCAAGTAATTTTTACTCACAATCGTTACTTTTGACAAAATGTAATGTTTACTCATAATTTATATCTGAAAATAAAACCGTGATCGTTACATTCTAGTAAATGATGTTCATCGCGTCGAGGGTTTGGCAACTTTGGAGCTCCAGTACTCGCAAGGCGTCGCGCCAAGGTTATAATTCCAGATGCGACACACACTCTTTCATTTACTTGCAGGTTGTCGTGCTTACTGCTTTAGATTTAGATAATCGTGAGCTACGAGTTCGAGAGGGTGGTGTTGGTGATGGGTAAAAGCCATATATAGGCCAACGAAGGAAATCCACGAACTACTTAGGTCTGCCAAAGACAAGCGCCATCCTCTCTCCACAGCAGGTGTCTTCAAGATTCGGTACAGCTGCGGCCAGGTGTATAGTCCGCGCACCTTTTAGCGATATTTCTTTTTACGGGGGGGGGGGGGGGGGGGTGGAGTAAGGAGGGACCTCTCACGGTTCCGGTAATACTGCCAACTGAATGAAAATGAAATCTGAATTGAATCGATAATATGATCGATCGATATGAATTTTCTAAACCTTTATTATCTTAAGCCAACAACTGTGTTATACATATTTTATGTAACATTATATAACATTTCTCAATGCGAATCTTGTTCCCAGCATGAATTCTATAGTTTGGTTTTGCTGTGTAAACAACAACAGTACTAGTACATAAAGTGTACGCCAGATGTCACACAGCGATGCATAAGCGATTCATAGTTTGTTTTTCAAAGGTTGCTAATACGAATCTCGAAGATGCCCGAGGTCGACCTATTCAGCACAAGGGTGTCCATGTATCGCTAAAAGGTGCGCGTACGGTACATATGCAGTACAAAACGCAGCATCGCCACAAGACTGAGCACAACAGACATGGCCGACTGAGACAAGCAAATAGATCATCACCTGCTAAACATTCGCTGTTAGCAGGGCATGACATACAGTGCAGCGACACAGAGAGTACTGTCAACTACTGTGTCTTATCACGCCCGGCTACAGAGTGAAACCATTGAAATCCTGAAGCATATCAACATCTTCAACCGTAAGGAGGAAGCTGAACCGGTAAACAAGGCCTCGTTTCCAGTCCTGAACGCCTTTAATCTGGAAGGACACGATGGCCGAGGCAGAACAGAAAAAAAAAAAAAAAAACCGAGCTCGATAGCTGCAGTCGCTTAAGTGCGGCCAGTATCCAGTATTCGGGAGATAGTAGGTTCGAACCCCACTGTCGGCAGCCCTGAAAATGGTTTTCCGTGGTTTCCCATTTTCACACCAGGCAAATGCTGGGGCTGTACCTTAATTAAGGCCACGGCCGCTTCCTTCCCACTCCTAGCCCTTTCCTGTCCCATCGTCGCCGTAAGACCTATCTGTGTCGGTGCGACGTAAAACAACTAGCCAAAAAAAAAAAAGAACAGAAAATAAAGCAACGGGTGACCAGTGGCCTGTCTCCACCGAGGCAGGTCGATGTACATCGGACTCCTTAATGCTTCAACTATGGGCCGAAGAACAGCCAATCAGCGACCGTTCCCCGAGCATGGCGGACCAAAAGGAGAGCAGCGTACCGTAGCCTGCACTAGAGAGTTTCGCTGCTATCGAAGTCAGTCGGAACCCTTGACAATAATACGAGTACCATTATAATTGGTCCGTTATTGGACATTATAAATTTTCCATCTAACTCATCCCTGGTTGCCAGCGTTTTGGCCCAGTGTGCTAAGTTGGGCTCATCAGTTGGTAAATAGCACACCTAACACATCAAACATCACGCTTGACAACGCCAAACGCAGCCTACGGTGAAACATCGAGACCATCACATTCTCCTGGACCACGGCCTACAAGCCTAAAAAAAACTGACATGATTTGTAGAGCTGGCCGTGAAAGCCACAATTGCTATATTGGTAATTATTGTTTTAAGAGGGCGTGCAATTGGTCGATCATCCTCCATTATTACTTATCATAAGTAAGAAATGGAGGAAAAGTCAAGGCATTCGCAAAAGGAACGGAAGAGCCACAAAGGGTGTGATACTAAAAGACTCCATAGACCTTAAAAATCTAATACCGTCGAGGTTGGAAAAGACAAAGAGTTGACTAAGAGAAGTCAGATAAGATAGATACAAGTGAGGAGCCTGGCACAAGTAAGTGAAAGCAATGCCAAACTCACTTAGGGGAACCACAGTCACAAGCCCGCACTCCCAAGTAGAAGTATTTAGTCTCCTCTTTAGTTGACTCTTACATCAGGCAAGGGATACCATAGATGTAATTCTCCTGCCCCTACCCACACGGTTTGTGGTCGAATATTGAGCGAAATAAACATGTGGCGGTGAAATGGTTAAGGCATTTCCAATCCCCTCTTTAAATTAATATTTTGAATCACTTATCCTAAAAATAATGCAAACACAAACGTGGCATGAAAATGTTGCCTGGGAGCAATCATTTTGAAGGTCTGATTAGTTTTATCTACTGATGATAGCCATTTTAATGTCTCTACACTAGAAAAAATAAAACAGAGTGATGTATTTTTCATCGCAAACATTGCAAACCATGTGAAAAAAGTCAGGAATACCCTAAAGACTCGCATACTATGAAGTAATTGTAAGTTCACGGATTACTTTTTGAAGAAGTAGTTCTTCTTCTTCTTCTTCTTCTTCTTAAGACACAGTTTCCACACGGAGGTTGGCAATCCAAGTAGCCAGCTCTGATCTTGGCAATGCAACATGAAAAGCTTCTTTTGATGTACATCTGTGCCATCTTCGAATGTCCTTTAGCCATGAATTTCTCGATTTACCAACAGACCGTTTCCCCTTGTATCTTTTCTTCAATAATTAGCTTTAATAATTTATAGCGCTCGTCCTAAGTGTTGTAATTAGTGCGGTAATTGAGTAGGTTTCTGGAAGAAGGACTCATAAGACAATTTGGCGAATTGAAATATTTGCAATCAAAAATTTTTAGAATGTGTAACGACATGCAATATGTATGCAAGTCAACTTTCTAACAAATTTTGCATTTTGTAACAAGAAATGTGTTATTTTCAAAATTAAAAGTACCACAACCTTGAAAATATAGCATTGATAGTGAACAAGCGTATGGGTCGTTTTTCCATAAATCGACCAGCCATGGCAGTTTGTGGGCCGAGACCCCACTCTGCATCCTCCGACCGCGTAAACCAGTAACATTAGAAGGAAGTTGTTTTGGATTTACTAAGGATCCTGATCTTCTTAGTAAATTTATTCGTTAGGCCCCACGCGAAAACTAGTCACCAGACAACAGATCATTGGTGTTGATATTTTTAGGGCAGTGATTCGAGTATACGAGTATATCGATAACCATGGAAAGACGCAATCACCCCGTTTTGTGCGAATGTGCAATTCTAAAAGTGATCCCAAATTTGCCTTCATATCTAAGTAGTACAAGTCGAACCAAATGCAAATGATACCCAAGAGAGAAGAGAATAAATCGATATTCGCCATGAAAAGCAAAATGAAGTTCGAGAAAGGCGGGGAGATGAACCCAGTAAAAATGGTAAGTCCATTCTTAATTTATATACAGAGAGCGAAGTGCTATGACATCATCATATTTAAAAAAATATTTTGTCCTTGCCGCACCCCAGACATCTGAGAAAATTATTTTACAATTTGTTTATGTCGCACGACACAGATACTAAGGTCGCCTGACAAGAAGTCACGTGAATTTCGCGTGAGAGGTGCGAGGGGTAAGCATGGCAGCCAAGCATGCGCCTATCTCAAGTCTCAAAGCCTGACAATAAACACCTGTTCCTTCCGCGGTGATTCTTGTGAACTGAGGTGATGTCTTGAAGTTTGAAAGTGGTAGTGCAATTGTGCTTTAGTTTCTCATTTACTGTATGTACTGCATAACGAACAGTTTGATAAGGAATATGCAATGATTCAGAGAGCTCGCGTTGTCTGTCACGACTGATGTTTGTAGCTAAGAGCGTAGTACGTATTACTCGTGCCGTACCTACAAGTTCTCGCGATTTCTCGTCAGACGCAGATAGTAGGTCTTATGGCGACGATGGAATAGGAAAGGCTAGGAGTGGGAAAGAAGTGGCCATGAGCCCCAGTCACAGAAAACCATCTACAGGGCTGCCGACAGTGATCTGCATTGAGGACAGTCGCCCAGGTGGCAGATTCCCTATCTGTTGTTTTCCCAGCCTTTTCTTAAATGATTGCAAAGAAATTGGAAATTTATTGAACATCTCCCTTGGTAAGTTATTCCAGTTCCTAACTCCCCTTCCTATAAATGAATATTTGCCCCAATTTGTCCTCTTGAATTCCAACTTTATCTTCATATTGTGATCTTTCCTACTTTTATAAACGCCACTCAAACTTATTCGTCTACTAATGTAATTCCACGCCATCTCTCCACTGACAGCTCGGAACATACCACTTAGTCGAGCAGCTCGTTTCCTTTCCCCTAAGTCTCCCCAGCCCAAACTTGGCAACATTTTTGTAACGCTACTTTTTTTTTTAATGTCGGATATCACCCCAGAACAAATCGAGCTGCTTTTCTATAGTTTTCTTCCAGTTCTTGAATCAAGTAATTCTGGTGAGCGTCCCATACACTGGAACCATACTCTAGTTGGGTTCTTACCAGAGACTTATATGCCCTCACATCCTTACTACAACCCCTAAATACCGTCAAAACCATGCGCAGAGATCTGTACCCTTTATTTACAATCCCATTTATGTGATCACCCAAAAGAAGATCGTTCCTTATATTAACACCTAGATACTTACAATGATCCCCAAAAGGAACTTGAACCCCATCAACGCAGTAATTAAAACTGAGAGGACTTTTCCTATTTGTGAAACTCACAACCTGACTTCTTTACTCATATCATTTATATATATAAGAAAAAATAAAGGTCCAACAATACTGCCTTGAGGAATTACCTTCTAAATTATTACAGGGTCAGATAAAGCTTAGCCTGCGCTAATTATCTGAGATCTATTTTCTAGAAATATAGCTACTCATTTCCCCATTCTTTTATCTAGTCCAATTGCACTCTTTTTTACCAGTAGTCTCCCATGATCTACCCTCTCAAATGCCTTAGATAGGTCAGTCGCGATACAGTCCATTTGAGCTCCTGAATCCAAGATTTCTGTTAGTTCACAGCCGCACGCCCCTAAACGCACGACCAGTTCGGTTTTAATTAGAAAATGCACACTTCTTTAAAGATGTTAAGAAACTTTCTATGGTTTTCCGTGGTTTCCCATTTTCACACCAGGCAAATGCTGGGGCTGTACCTTAATTAAGACCACGGCCGCTTCCTTCCAACTCCTAGGCCTTTCCTATCCCATGGTCGCCATAAGACCTATCTGTGTCGGTGCGACGTAAAGCCCATAGCAAAAAAAAAAAAAAAAAAGAAAAAAAGAAACTTTCTAAGAGCGAAAAAATCGTGAAACTTCAAGTAGATGAAATTCAATTAAAGGGAACTTTAGGTTATTACCTTGGACGAATGTTCGGGGTTGCTGCGAATAATACAGGATGATCTTACGTGACGTGTTCCATCATGTTTAGTATCTTCTGCCTTTTGTAATTTCAAAGAGGTAATAAGATTTATTTCGGTTAAACAACTTACATGGGCTAATTTAGAAACAATGTTTTTAAAAAGTTTTACGAGGAATATATTTATATAGACGGAAAACATTGTATGTCACAACTGATAGCCTAATAATTGAGTTATCGTGTTCTGTTTCACGAGCTTCCTGAAGTTTCACTAAGCAATACCGTGTATTATATGTGAAGTACTACGGCATTTAATAAAATTTTATGTGATTGTTTTATTGACTGAACTCAGGGAAGTATAACTGGCCATTTTATTGAAGAAAATTAATATTTGCTTTTTATGCAGAAGCATTATTAGTAATTTGATGATTAATTCGGTGTATGATTTATTCAATTTGGTTGACTGGACGTGTATTGAATCTACTTTAATTTAACTAGTTGTAAGGTCATTTTTAGAATTTCATAAACCATTGGTCAGTTAAAAAGTAATATCTCAAGAACCATAGGGTCTAAAAGGCCGTGGTTGTATTTAATTTCTAGTGGAAATGTTGCTGCATAAGTTGGTACGACTGGCATGATAGTTATGTTTCTTGTTTAGGTTGTGCATTAGATATTCTGGGGGTGGAGCTGAAATACTGGGTTTACTTTCAATCCTAACCTCATTCACAACCTCGATATTCCAGGACAAGTTCTGTAGCACCGATCTCCTTGGTTTTCACTTTCTTGAACCCTTTTTTTGCTCTTGCCGTGATCAAACGTATTAATTAACACATAATTCAGTAGTACACCAGCATAACAATGAAAACGTACACACGTACAATTTGTACTTCTGTTCCTTTCTCGACACTTTCTGGTTTCCTTTCGTGCAAAACTCTTTAAGAAGGAATAGATGTAGAATATGATGAAGACTACAGTGCTGGCGCGATTTAGGTCTTGTTTTATTAAAACGCGAGTTTTAATTTAAGTTACTTTTTAATTACAATTTCTGAAGAATTATTTTTAGACAAATCACTTTTTTTCTCAGGAACTGTAGAAGACAGACTCTTAGAATGGTAGAGATGGCTTGTATATTTGCAGTAAAATGCAAACAAAGAAAAAGTACGGAAACATTGTAATGAAAAACAACATAAAAATTCTGCCCTAACTGCTAAACTATGTAGCCTACTGCATTCAAACTAGAGGAGTAAGTACATGAAGCATGTATAAGCAACCTGCAAAAGTTTCATTAAGTTACCTACATGAAGTACTCATTGAGAAAATGGGTCATCAAATTAGCAAATTTAACATCAACGGGATAGGCCATTCATACTCCCTTTAAATACACTGACTGACAGAGCAAATGCAACACCAAGAAGGAGTGGTTCGAAAGGGATGAAAGTTGGGGAAAAAACAGAGACGGCACGGACGAATAATTGATGTTTATTTCAAACCGATATGCAGGTTACACAATGCGCACGGCATCGACTCAGTAGGATGTAGGACCACCGCGAGCGGCGATGCACGCAGAAACACGTCGAGGTACAGAGTCAATAAGAGTGCGGATGGTGTCCTGAGGGATGGTTCTCCATTCTCTGTCAACCATTTGCCACAGTTGGTCGTCCGTACGATGCTGGGGCAGAGTTTGCAAATGGCGTCCAATGAGATCCCACACGTGTTCGATTGGTGAGAGATCCGGAGAGTACGCTGGCCACGGAAGCATCTGTACACCTCGTAGAGCCTGTTGGGAGATGCGAGCAGTGTGTGGGCGGGCATTATCCTGCTGAAACAGAGCATTGGGCAGCCCCTGAAGGTACGGGAGTGCCACCGGCCGCAGCACATGTTGCACGTAGCGGTGGGCATTTAACATGCCTTGAATACGCACTAGAGGTGACGTGGAATCATACGCAATAGCGCCCCAAACCATGATGCCGCGTTGTCTAGCGGTAGGGCGCTCCACAGTTACTGCCGGATTTGACCTTTCTCCACGCCGACGCCACATTCGTCTGCGGTGACTATCACTGACAGAACAGAAGCGTGACTCATCGGAGAACACGACGTTCCGCCATTCCCTCATCCAAGTCGCTCTAGCCCGGCACCATGCCAGGCGTGCACGTCTATGCTGTGGAGTCAATGGTAGTCTTCTGAGCGGACGCCGGGAGTGCAGGCCTCCTTCAACCAATCGACGGGAAATTGTTCTGGTCGACATTGGAACAGCCAGTGTGTCTTGCACATGCTGAAGAATGGCGGTTGACGTGGCGTGCGGGGCTGCCACCGCTTGGCGGCGGATGCGCCGATCCTCGCGTGCTGACGTCACTCGGGCTGCGCCTGGACCCCTCGCACGTGCCACATGTCCCTGCGCCAACCATCTTCGCCACAGGCGCTGCACCGTGGACACATCCCTATGGGTATCGGCTGCGATTTGACGAAGCGACCAACCTGCCCTTCTCAGCCCGATCACCATACCCCTCGTAAAGTCGTCAGTCTGCTGGAAATGCCTCCGTTGACGGCGGCCTGGCATTCTTAGCTATACACGTGTCCTGTGGCACACGACAACACGTTCTACAATGACTGTCGGCTGAGAAATCACGTTACGAAGTGGGCCTTTCGCCAACGCCGTGTCCCATTTATCGTTCGCTACGTGCGCAGCACAGCGGCGCATTTCACATCATGAGCATACCTCAGTGACGTCAGTCTACCCTGCAATTGGCATAAAGTTCTGACCACTCCTTCTTGGTGTTGCATTTGCTCTGTCAGTCAGTGTATTATTTAAGCTTGCAGTGCAGTCAGTGTCGGATTAAGGTCTTTGGGGGCCCTGGCCTATTTAAAAATGTGGGGCTCCTTCTTCGTAACATCACGTAAGACTAGCATACTGAAGTTATAGAACTACTTCCACTTAAATTGATGAATAGGGAAGTGTTGAAGTAGACCACAATTTTTCTCTATTTTTCATGTTAATGTTTCATAATGCCAAAACATATTTTACATTTGTCTCATCATCACTATCAAATCGACATACAAAACAAACGTTTTTTGGCACCACTAGGATATTTTCCATCCATTTTACAAGAACATTACAGTTGTAACTTACGAATGGTTCAATAATCAGAGGTGAACTGGAAGTTCTCTTCCTGATGCAAAGATGTATAGCATGCGCATTCCACCGTGCTTCCCCTGTCCCCTCCCGCTCACTTCCTACACATCTTCTCCCCTTCCCCCTCTGCCCGTACTCGCAAGCTGCCAGATTTAAATTTTCGTCAACAATAACCTTTACAATAATTACAGTGCGTAAGTAGCGAGGATTCGTGTCTCTTGACGGTAATTGATTCTAGCAGTGATGAAATGCTAACGCGGACAGCTGATAAGAAGGAAGGAAGAGTGCGTGTTCGATATTTTGCGAGTGTAAATATTCATATACATGCACGGAGGTGGAACAGCAGGCCTTTTTATACAATTTTATGTTCGGCCAAGGGCCGAGGCACGCGGGGCCCGGGGATGCAGCCCCTTTAGCCACCCCACCCCTTAATCCGGCCCTGAGTGAAATGTTGACGTTAATCATTCATCGTTTTGTAATATAAGTTACTGGACTTGAATTTATCATGATTAAATCCCCAGATGTCCCTGAGTAGGGTGGCAACCAACTCCCTGTGCGAGGTTTCTGCATAGTGTGGGAAAGGCCATGACTAGAGACTGCAATGGATTTGCCCAATGAAGATATTTCCTTATGATTTAAAGTGATTCCGTAAGATACATTCAATTCATTAACTCAGTAATTGAAACTGAGAGGACTTTTCCTCTTTGTGAACTTACAATCTGTCTCTCCATCCCGTTTACCGTCATACCGTTGTATCCAGTCCATCTCACAACATTGCCTAGGTCTGCTTCTAGTCTCTCATAATCCTGCAACTTACAGTATGTATTACTTTATACATCTGCAAAAGGCCTTATCTCTGATGAAAGTTCTATACTCATATAATTTATATACATAAGAAAATGCAAAGGTCTAATTACACATCCCTGTGGGAACCCCGTGTTTATTGTTACGGGGTCAGATAATAATTTACTATAGTTTAGTAAAACAGTACGTAGGCTGCACAGTGGAGGATATAACCAAGCAGACAACAATCGAACGAAAATAACTGTTGGATAAATACAGTAATTAACACGGCGTGCTGCAGTTCGGTGTACACTACACTGAAACGAGGAAGATAAGCTTGTAATTACAGTTGATTACAATATTGGTAGATTGCAGTGCAGAGCCCACTGTTTATACCTCTGTAACTGACAGAGAAGTGACAATATTCCAGGTAAGAATCGTATTATTGCTAACAATGTCGTATGGAGGAGATTTATACAGTGAGAGCGTTTGTACTAAGAACCAAACCGTGCGGTATTTTCCCTGTCGGCGAGGGCGATAGTCGTAGTTTACCCGCAGAGTAATGTCACAGTATCCGACCATACAACAGAATCATGTACTATTTTAAGAAGTTTGTTACTCACCAACGTTATGAAAGGAGATGCTGAAACTCTCCGTCCTAATCCTTCAACACAATTTAAGAAACCCTACAATAGTCGCTTAAGTGCGGCCAGTATCCAGTATTCGGGAGATAGTAGGTTCGAACCCCACTGTCGGCAGCCCTGAAGATGGTTTTCCGTGGTTTCCCCATTTTCACACCAGGCAAATGCTGGGGCTGTACCTTAATTAAGGCCACGGCCACTTCCTTCCCACTCCTAGACCTTCCCTGTCCCATCGTCGCCATAAGACCTATCTGTGTCGGTGCGACGTAAAGCAACTAGCAAAAAAGCAATAGTCGCTTTAGTTCACGTTGGGTAATGTAGTCAATTTTCTTATCTGAAAACCAGATATATATAAAAATGGATTGTGTACGTGCTTTCCACATCTCCTCCTAAACTACTGAAGTAATTTCAACCAAACTTGGTACACATACTGTATGACTCAGGGCGTATTCTACGGGCCACCGGCGGTAGCCCAAGAAGATACATTAAAAACAGATAACAATTTATTACAGTTTCAACAGAGCATTCAAACAATCGCACTGAAATCGAGCCAGTAGTTGCCGCTACAGCTAGCGGTTTCTTACCTAGTTAAAAGCGTTTAAAGCGAAAAACAGCCTACAATACATTTACATTATCGCCCGCATAAATGTGAATATGTTTTAGGAGTTGTAGTATTTTCGATGTTTGGTTTGTTCAAGTGTCTGTATGCTAAAGAATTGTATAATTTAACTTATAACGTTTTGTTTTAATTGAGCAAGCTTTGATTTTGTGAGATGATGATGGAACAAACAGCTGTGGGAGCTTTAAATGCCAATGACCATATAATAGAGAGGTTGTTAAAAGTTTCTTTCAGCTGCCTTCGTCCATACAGTGGCGAAGCTCAAATTATGAATATGACAAAGCGAACGCCTGAACAACAATTGTGCGCCAATGTAAAGAAAAATAAATCGTGAGTATACACGCCATTTCACATCACCAGAGTGCATGTGATCGACAGAACTGGCTGTGTGGTAGTTCTAAGCTGTCTAAACTGTATTGCTGGCCATATTGTTGCCAAGTCGTGAAGATAGTCGTGAATATACGAACGGCAGTTCAAAAATGTGATAAATTGAAGGCTCACATTTGCAGTAGCATGGACTTTGCAAACTTTGGTAATACAAGAATAGACTTACAACTAGATAAACAACATTCTCTGCACACTGACCAACATAATGTTCTTGTAAAAACAAAATCGCGAAATGTTACAACGTATTCGATTTCTCGCATAACAGTCCATGAAATTCTTTCCGCCATGTAAGGAAACGGACGACATCAAGTGATTCCTGAAGTACTAAAATTGGTAACATTAATTGTGATAGTACCAGCAACCTCAGCATCTGTAGAAAGAACGTTTCCTGCGCTGATGAGGATACCTCAAAAGTCATACTGCCGTTCAACGCATCCCCCTGTGGGTGGGGGCGGTAGAATAACACCCACGGTATCCTCTGCCTGTCGTAAGAGGCGACTAAAAGAGGCCCCAGGGGCTCTGAACTTTGGAACGTGGGTTGGCGACCACGGGGCCCTTAGCTGAGTCCTGGCATTGCTTCCACTTACTTGTGTCAGGCTCCTCACTTTCATCTATCCTATCCGACCTCTCTTGGTCAACTCTTGTTCTTTTCCGACCCCGACGCTATTAGGTTTGCGAGGGCTAGGGAGTCTTTCATTTTCACGCCCTTCATGGCCCTTGCCTTCCTTTGGCCGATATCTTCATTTTTCGAAGTGTCGGACCCCTTCCATTTTTCCCTCTGATTAGTGTTATATAGAGGATGGTTGCCTAGTTGTACTTCCTCTTAAAACAATAATCACCACCACCGTTCAACGCAGACGCAAGAACGTTTGTGCGGTTTGGCATTAATGCCAACTGAAAAGCCCTTTCTTCAGAAACTTTCAAGCGGTCCGACTACAACTTCAGTGGCGACATCATCAAGGAATTTTCATTCCAAACCAGACGTCTCGACTTCACATATAAATAGTTAAGATTTAAAAACATGTAATTTAATGTTTTGTGCGTTACTAGGCTGAGTGGTAGCCCAGATCTTCAGAGCAGTATGCGCCACTGATATGAATTACTATCTGGAGAAAACTGTCTAGGTAGGACATCGCTAGCGCCTCTAGGAGTCTGGGTGAAGAGGGCTGACATATAAACATAATCGAAAATAGAATCGAATCCATAGTTTTCTGGGTTGCTGAGATGAATAATGACACTCCGGATCCCATTTAAGTCGAAGTTCAGTCTCCATCGGCATTATGTTCCAGCATAACTCTCAACAAACCTTGATGCATATATGGCTTATTATCTGCAAATAAATAAATAAACGTGGGAGTAAGACACCTCTAGCACACATAGGGGCAGGGATGACATGCAAAAATAATCGAAAACGACCGATATTATTGGCGAATCCATAGTTCTCTGGGTTGCTGATGATGAATAGACACTCTGAATGCCATTGAGTCCAAGTTCATTGCCCATCGGCATCGGGGTTGAGAGGAGATAAAAAGGAATGTCCAAAATGACCGAGATTGGGGATGCCGAGGGCTGAGTTTGATCCAGCATGCCTCTCATTCGTACTTGGCACACATATGACTTGCTATCTGAAAAACAAATACTGTTAATGGTGGAGCTGACATATCAAAATAATCGAAAACGACCGATATTATTGTCGAATCCATACATTTCTGGGACGCTGAGGTGGATTGTGACACTCTGGACGCCTTTTAAATGCACGCTCAGCATCCATCGGCAAGGGGATTGAGAAGAGATGGAAAGGAAAATGTCGAAACTGACCTAGATAAGTGTTGAATCCACATTTCTCGTAGTCGCTAGGCTGACTGGTGATAGTCCCATTAAAAGATGGGATAGTGTTCATCATAGGCGCGCAACGTAAATACATACAGTTATACCTTTTATTATTTATTTCAAAGGATCAGGTACTTACCTGACAATCTGTTCTGCTACAAGAATAAAGTTTAACTCGAAACTAAGTAATCTCAAATTAAAAAGTAAAATTAAGCACACACAATAACACTAAACCAACAAAACAGATCGAAGAATATCAATAAACGTCACGATAAAGAAATTAACAAAAAACACTTCCTAAAAGTAAGCATTCAAAACATTACCAGAGCACAGCCCGGTATCTACAATCTGCCACTCTTTATTGGAATTAATAATTTTATCTTCTGTTTTGAGTGTCATTTAAAATTTGACATGATGAGAAAAATAGTTCGTAGTGTGTGTAGTATTTTTCATATCTGGTAGTGTTTTTGATTATTCAATTGTTTTATTCGGAGATTGTGTTGCCAACCTTCTCACATCGAAACCGTGCTAAATTTATATTTACTCTGTGACTAAAACTGTACTTTTTTTGTTTTTTGCTTGTGCTGAGTAATGGCGCGATGTGTTGTTGAGTGTAGAGTTGAGTTGAGACAGAATGTTATAATAAAATTTTTCTAATCAATTATATTATTGTGAGTTGTGCCCGAATTTATTTCTGATACTCTTATACCCGAGAATCTTTCTTAATCATATTTGGACTGGACGAGCTGAATGAGTTAACGCATATGAATAACAAGTAAGCACTTTGTGCGGTAGAGAATATACATCGTATTTTTCCATTTATGTGGGGTCTGCCTTCTTGCAATATTTCCACCCACTTCAATAGATCCATAGCGTCCCGAGGGCTGAGTTTGGTGAGCCGCGTGTCATCTCTCACCCTACCAGCCACCGTGTTTGAGGTCGCCCTCGAGGTCGGCGACCCTCCACGTTCAGCTGAAGGGCAGTCTTTGCAACTGAGGTTTTACTGCTACAGGGTACATGCCCATACCATTCACGCATTTTCTCTGTGATTGGGGCAATCTTGAAATTATTACGCACAGCATCGTTCCTGATATGGTCTAGTCGAGTGGAGCAATTGGACCACCACAGCATCTTCATTTCCATTGCATGAAGTGCCTGTTCGATGTTGTAGGCCAGAATTCAGATCCATAAACGGCCAACGGTCTAGTCACTGTGCGGTAGACTTTAGATTTTAGATCAATGGAATTTCCTTATCATACAGAACTCCAGTAACTTGGCGCCATTTCACCCATGCGGCGCTGAATATATACGAGCCATAATACACTTACACATAACACAGAACAGGACAAGACGGCCAGATTTGCGCGCACCTTCCGTGCGTGCGTTGAACTCATAAAACGGATGTCGTGTTCAGTTGCGTAGCCAGACCGGCGGTGGGGGTGGGGGGTGGGGGAAGGTTTGCTGGGAGTTAGAAACCCCAACTTAGCAATTTTAGAAAATAAACAGAAGCTGAAAACAAACTAAATACACATTCAGAGTCATAATTGTAGAACCAACAGATCTGTTGAATCTATTTTCTAAGAAGCCTCGAATGTTGGATTTTGGATTGCAAATTAAATATATATATACAATAAGAGTTATGCCTGTACATTGCCCAGGACTTAAAAAGAATGATATTTCTGTATCGCTCGATACCACAGTAACAAGGATGCACTTTTTAATTTTACGTAATTTCTTTCTTTCTGTCTGTCTGTCTGCATGTATGTAAGCGCATCACGAGAAAACGGCTGAAGGGAATTTAATGAAAATCGGTATGTAAAGTCGGGGAATAAGTAGCTATAATCTAGGCTGAAAATAATTTTATTCATGCTGAGTGAAATGTTAGTTTAGGGGAAGGACTAAAATTTAATTCTCAAATATTTGTGTTATTCGTGGTCCTATCGATAAATACTACATAAATAAAGTTATATAGTATTAAATTTCTATCATATGTCATATACATTTTTACCGTTCCGTCTATGATAAGGGAAATATTCATGAATTTGGATTTTATTTGTTAATTCCATAACAGCGCCGAGTTACTAGAAAATGGGTAAACAGATTTGAATGAAAATTGGTTCATGAAGTTGGGGAATAAGGAACTACAGTCTACGGTATAGATCATTTTTAAGATGCCCTTCTATCACAGAGTCGGATGAAAACTAAACGCGAAGACCTTCAATATAGAAAACTCATAAAATTGATCAACAATAACATTGCATTGACCATTCTTTGTTGTGAAGTGCTTTGTGTCTTCTGCTGCCAATCATCTCCGATAAGTGGGATTACTGCTACGTACCGAGTATAAGAGTCTGCCTGAATATTGCCGGGAAGTATCTGGGGAGTTAGATCTCTCCCTTCTTTAACATGCCATTTTCTTTTCCTGTGGTTCATAAATTTTCTGATGCTACTGGTATATAACACACTGGTTCATCGCAGCATTCTAGCTATTCAATCCCTACTCTGAGCCACTGATTAGAATGAGCAGTGTGCGCATTTAGCGGAATAATGGCGGATTAATGTTTACGGCTGTCTGAGGCCTGGTCATTCCAGCACTGGAACTTTGGGCTGTTAGATAGGGAGCGTTAAAAATGAGAAAATGTGTGGTTTTTCATTTGATCGAGTATTTTGTTTGATAACATTGTTTTTGATCGCTACATTCTTACTGACGTCACTGTAATGACCTATGTCGATTTCAGTTGGAAAAACCACAAAGACAGTCTTTCTGAGAATTCCGTAGCGAAGCACGGGTACATCAGCTGTCATAAATGGCCTGAGCATCACTAAAGAGGCGTACTAGGGAAATGAGGAGAGAGGTAGTTTCCCGTTGCTTTCCTCACAGAGCCAGAGTTGCTATTACATATCAGTCTGCCAAGCCCACTGAAATGCATACACCAACCGACGCTATGAGCAACATTTTCACACCATTCATAGCAGGGACTGGCTGCATAAGGATTGGCATTACTAGCATCGCTCATACCTCAGTCACTTTCATATTGTCAAAGCCAAGGATAAGACAGAGACAGATCTATGAAAGTAACAAAATTGCTCTAGCCTATACCAGAAGACATAGTGCACTGTAAACACCAGGTCCTATCAGCAAAGGCATTTTCATATGATAGTATAGTTTATTATTTACAAAACTGCCTCCCAATGGAGGTAGCCCCAAAGACAATACAAATTACAATTAAAATTGCAATGTTCAAATATAATAATGTGAAATGAAATTTCAAACAACAATCAAACAACAATAATCAACTTAACGTAGACAATTTAGCATGGACATTCCATATGATAGTATTGTTTATTATTTACAAAACTGCCTCCTATTGGAGGTAGACCCAAAGACAATAAAATTACAATTAAAATTACAATGTTCAAATATAATAATGTGAAATATAATTTCAAACAACACCTAGAGTTTTGAATTAAGATGGTTATTCACAATTTGAGAACACCTCATTAGGATTATGGTTATTATCTCATCTCATTCGGAAGTTGGAATCTGGAAAGTTCTCCGGTGGCATATGCATTTCCGTATAAAGCACACTGACACTCACATACTCGTAGTTGGCCACGGAAATACTTACCGTAAGCGACAGCATTTCAGTTGATACCTTGTCCTCTAATTTAACAAAGTGAATATAATCTTCATTCAAAGATAAAACAAATAGCTTAATCAGTTGCTATAACCTCGTTTTTACAAACCTCAAAAGGTATAATAATCGGAAAATGTACTAGGATAGACACCCATACAGAGTTTTGGCCTTATCCAGGAAAAATAACTCATCAAGTACACGGAAAACATCCCCTCAGATGAGAAATTTATCCTCGAATATTTTAATCCACTCTCATGATTATTTTTAATTACGAAATCATCACGACGAGTACACTTGATCTTAATGTGAGTGTATCTGGTTTAACGTGAATTAAATCCAGACACACAATACGGTCGGCACGTCCTAATATGTCATATTAGTTTTAAAACCAAATTTCAATAAAAACAGCACCATACTAAAGTTTCCTAATCAAACCAAACCAACAGAAAGAACTAAACTGATGCTTCGTACATACTCATGTTTACATTTGAACAAACGCGGCGCCACTTTAGCTAATATCGATAGCTGCATTAAGGTCTGATATATATAGATGGTCTGGGTACATCCCAACGAGCTTTCTAGCTCGTTGGTACATCCATAGTCGTATTTTTATATATCGATACGGTATCGATGATGCCGTCGCGTAATGAAGAATACCGGTAATTGTAAAAGTGAAGTAAAAGCAGATTACCGTAAAACAAGCCGCTTCACTAAAACTGAGGACATTTCAGTTTTTAAATAATCCACTCGGATGTCGGAAAATGGCCTAAAAAGAGGACATGTCCGGATAAAGGCGCACGTCTGCTCATCCTACACCTAGCAAGGTGCGAAAAATGATGTAACAAATATATTAATTACACAGGCCATATTACTTCATGTAGTGCATGCTTTACATGGTATATATATATTTACCACTTCGCAGCGAGCTAATTCCTAATACGTTTCGTTGTGTGGCAAAAACACTGGGACACACTTCCATCACAATTGAATACTACATCACAGAAAGAGCCGTAGCGCACTAACTCAGGGAACATACTGTTATTCTGTAAAATTGCGCCATGTTAATCGCTACACTTTTGTAGTAACAACTTTATTGAGCAACATAATTTCGGTAGATTTCGAGCATGTTACCTCAATGGAACTGAAATGTTGGAAGATGCAATTGGAAAGTGCGGTAACTGCTTAGCTCTTCTCCAACGCGTGGTAACTCAATTACCTGCTATCGAATGTTCTTGACGACCCATCCACTTGACTATGGAATCTACGACAGAACATCTCTCCAATGAATCCTGTAATGGAGAGGACCCAGCCTAGAAGGAGGAAAAAGAACGCCCCTTGGAGGTGATTCACCGTGAAAATCACAGCGTCGTCCGATTCGGGAATTTCCAACGCCACACTGTGTCTCTTTGTTGACCTTATCTTGGCATCGGACCACATTGCAGACAAAACTCCAGATTCTTTCAACCTCTTAATAATGATATTGAATCTTTCAAGGTAAGGGCTATCCTTTTTCAGATAAAGCGCGTTTTTAAAAGCCATTATTCCGTCATTTAGCGGATAATATTCTCTCTTGCCACCAGATGACTTGTAAAAATACTGCCTTAGAATATCGAATCCATTAGCAGAAGTAAAATAAGCATACTCTGTGTTCGCAGTGATCATGTCCGTGCAAGACTGCAACATATCACATACTAAAGCATTCCTGTACACTTTCCTTGAAACATGGTCGTCCTGATCAGAGAAGAACTCCCGATAGCGCGTGAATATTACGTAATCCAAGCCGGAATCCACAAGTTCTGTGACAGTTCTTATTTGTTTCTCATGACCTGGATTGGTTAGGACAACGACTAGCATGGACTGATAACCAGCATTGATCAATAAACAATAATACAACCAGATTAAAAACAACATCCGCTGTCTTCTGAACAATGGAATTTGAGTCAGAGATATTCCAATCATGACTGACCACGAGTTTAGTGTTGAGTTGCTGATTGTTCTGAATCCTTGAATATCTTTGTCTCCTTTATTTAGTAAAAAGAATGTAAAAGATACTAAAATAAAGGAGATTATAATCAATAGCCATGCTTCTAGGCTGAATATGGTAACGATCGACTTCCAGCGAGCCATTTCTTTCGCTCTTGGAGCATACCAACGGTAATCATTGCTCGCATGAAATTCTGTTGGATCACAGACAAGGATCCTTTCAATCGTCAACCGATATCCTGCGAAGACTACGTCTGCGTAATTGTTTACCAAATCGCCTATCATTCCTATCCATGTTCCATTGTCTAATTTTCCACCCCACATGCCATACACCGGAAATACAGCGGGATATTCACGATAATAAAGCACATAACCGGAAGCTGAAGCAATAATGTTCAGTAACTCGACCTCCAGACCTCCACGATACACAGACCGATTGTCGACTATCTCTGGCTCGAAGACATATGGATCATGCGTTGCTGCTCTAATGGAGATTGTACAATTATTTAATTTACTTGGGACTTTATTAGGGAAGAGGTTAGCATTGTATTTGAAACCACCCTTTTCTGCTATCCACTCATCCTGAATTGATATATCGGAAAAATCTCTACCACAGTTTCCTTTGGAACTGAATGGGAACCAAGTATACAAGTTTACTGCACTTTGTTCTGGAGTCCTCGGAGCCAAGACGATGATATTTGAAACTAACTTCGTCCAGAATTCAGATATAATGCTACGAACTCTTTCTTCTTGGTCTTCAGCTTGGAAGGAATCCAAGACAATGACAAACTTAGAATGGCGATTCCAAATAAAACTCTCTTCCAATAAAGAGCTTATTTTAGAAATACTGCTTGCATCTGTTGTATTATGGAGAAAGATCACAAAATTCTCAGAGCGGTATTTTGGATGCATATTTGAATTCGATGTTATCAAAGAATGTTCCCTTTCGGAGTGGAATGTGCTTAGGATATCATGAAACGAATGTTTGCTGTTCAGATCACTGAACGATGAGTCACTTACAAGTGAAATCTCATCATAATCGTTGAAGTAGCGACTAGAGATTGCCTCTAAGCAAATAGAAATGATGCTTTTCTGTCGATCAGTCTCGAAGTCCTTAATTATAGGGAGAGATGGCGTTCCGTGTACTGTTGTAACAATGAAAATGAAGATGATACTTAAATCGATGCGATGCAGACACCAATGCATTATATTCCTTGGATGCAACAGGAAAGAAGTGTGGCCTCAAATCTTCTGTTCTCTCGGTATTCAAAGCCAGGTACCTGAAAATGAAAAGTTCCATTGAGGTCAAGGTTGACACTATTGAAATACAGGCTTGTAGAGGCGGCAAACTATTGATAGTAATCGCCATCGATATTTTCCGATATTATGAGCTCTACTATCGATAGTAATCGATAGTTTTCAAAAAGTGGAACGAATCATATCATTATGCCCGAAAATAGAACATTTATTGAACACAATCCACAAAAAATCAGTAGAAAGCACAACTTTTTCATGCAATGTAATTTCTGAAATTCAAATCGGAATTACTCATAAATTTCTTCTGTGGCACGCCCGAGAAATTCTCGTTCAGCTGCAGTGTTCATTTTGCGATCGCTCAACATTTTCTCGGGTGTTGTAATATCTTTAGAAAAAATCTACAGCATTCTCAACAGATAGCAGGAGAGTTTTCATGAAGTCTTTGACCTAAAATGTGCCTTTTCTTCTCTTGCCTACATACAGTCTCTGACAACATATAAATCTCATCTTTTGCCCCGTATTGACATCAACTCAATTAAGGTTCGATTGAGTGGAGAATCCCACCTTCCAAATGCTAAATAGTCTTTCTGCCGGCACTGAAGTCGCAGGTACGCAGAGATTCTTAAATGCACACCTATGGATTGGAACAAACTCCTCACCAGTTAACTGCAAACAGCTGTACAATTTCTGTTAGCGCGAAAATAAGGCAATGATGGGGGAAGAAACTATCGTTGACTATCGATAACAGGCAACTGACTATCGATGTATGACGATAGTGGTTGCTATCGATAACTATCGATAGCGCTATCGATAGTTTTCCGCCTCTACAGGCTTGTTTGTGGAAATGAACCACTATGAAGGAAAGTTAAAACACATGTGAAACTTAGAGCAATTGTAGGAGATGGTAAGAAAATAATTACAATTTGCAATGTTATTTTATATTTTATTTTAATGACTTGTAGTATCCATTTTGGAGAAGTATGATCTGAGTTTTGATTAATTGTTGATACGTACTTCCATTTTATGGGGCCATCACTAGGATTACTTGATTCGAGAACTGGAATAATTCCAAAGAAAGGCAACTAATTTGTTCTGGGTGCTTTCCGTCAAAAGTTGTTGCAAGGTTGAAAAATGATGTTAAGTTTGGGCTGGGAAGACTTGGGAAAAAAGTGACGAGCTGCTAGACCAATTGGTACTGTATGTTCCGAGTTGTCAGTGGTGAGATGGCGTGGAATGACGTTAGTAGCAGAATAAGTTTGAGTGGTATATTAAAAAGCAGGAAAGATCACAATATGAAGATAAAATTGGTATTCAAGAGAGCAAGTTCTGGCAAATATTCGTTTAAGACAGGGGAGTTAGTGATTGGAATAATTTACCAAGGGAGATGATCAATAAATTCCCAAATTCTTTGCAAAAATTTAAGAAATGGTAGGGAAACAACAGATAGGAAATCTGTCACCTGGGCGACTGCGCTAAATGTAGATCAATGTTGATTGATCGATTGATTTGAACTCCAATTAGTATTTGTAGCTCATTTTGTTTTCTTTCAGGCATACGTTTATTTTTGTGTTCATTTTTATAGAGCTCGTGTTATTGCAATATTCTATCGGCGATGCAGTGGAGCAGCGCAGATCCCAGATTATTTTACTTGAATAGTATCTCATATTTTTATCTTTCCCAGGGTCTACAGGTTGAATTTCTGCTCAAATTACATATATTTATGTTTTTCAATGATCGTAATTATCATGGATTCTTTTACTTTTATTACAAAATTAGTACGATATTGCAAAAAAGTGAGTATTTCCACGCGTCTTGAGTTTACTAGCATAACAATAGCCTATTTTGTCACATCCAGGTTATTTTCTTACTCCTTTTTGATGCGTATCATGAACTCTGCTTTTGAGTTAATCGTTGTGGCGAAATAAACTTCATACGGGTGCTGAAAGGCGTAAAGATGAGGGAACTGGAAGACAGTGACAGAAGAGAAGTGCTGGATGGACAGGAAACGATAGATAGGCTTCCAAGAAAACCAAGCCTTTGGTTGGAAGATGCTCCAGGTGATGATATGATGATGATGTATTCCTAGGCCCAGAGGTGCCTTTAGACCATCGTTTTAAGCGTATAAATAGAAGGCTTCCGATGAGCTAAGCAGATAACGAACCATACTCAACAGGATGTGAATCTTTCTTTAAGGGTCCCCATACCTTTTCCTCCAGTATGGGTGGGGCAGCAGAATGCGTTCGAGGTATCCCCTACCTGTCGTAAGAGGTGTCAATTATTTCTACAAAACCAAGGGATGTGCAGCGAATAGAACAGGGACATGTTACGAGGGCAGATCAGAAAATAAGTTGCCCTTCCCAGTTATAGCCATTTATTACACCACCTATACAACAGCAACACGACGATAACGACATGCACTGTAACGTTACTTTTCCACATAGTTTCCAAGAGACTCCAAACATTTCTGCGAACGCACAACCAACTTATCGATGCCGGATGCATAGAAATTTCCTCCAGCGTTCTGCAACCACTCGGAGACAGCGGCCTTCACATCCTCATCGGTCTGGAAACGTCCACCACCGTGCTCCGTTTTGAGCTTACCGAACAGATGAAAGTCACATGGCGCTAGGTCGGGACTGTAGGGTGGATGTTGCCAGACCTCCCACTTGAAACGCTTCAGCAGTTCTCTCGTTTGGCGGGCATTGTGAGGTGTTGCGTTATCGTGAAACAAAATTACACCGGCGCTCAATTCCCCCCGGCGCTTCTCTTTAATCGCTTTACGCAACCGGTGCAATGTTTGATAATACGACGCCGCGTTGATCGTCGTTCCTTTCGGCATGAATACCACGTGCAGCAAACCCTCCATGTCAAAGAACACTGTCGCCATAACTTTACCGGCTGAAGGTTGAACCTTGGCCTTCTTTCGTTATGGCGATGAGGGGTGCACCCATTCCATTGATGTTCGTTTCGTTTCGGGGGTGAAGTGGTGGACCCACGTTTCGTCGCCTGTGACGATTCGCCGCAGAAACCCGTTGCCGTCTGCGGCATAGCGTTGCAAAAATGCAAGGGAGGATTGGAAACGTTGTCCGTTGTGCTCATCGGTGAGGAGACGTGGGACCCATCTTTGACACGGCTTACGATATTCAAGGTCCTCGTGAACAATGGCGAACACACTGCCATACGACATGTTCAGCTACGTCGCGATTTCTCCCAGTTTAATGCGCCGGTTCTGTCTAATGATCGCATTCACATTGTTGACCTCTGCACGGGTCCTGGACGTTGCGGGCCTGCCTTCGCGATGGTTGTCCGTGATATCCGTGCGTCCGGCTTCGAATTGCTGACACCACTTTACGATACCTTGCCGGGAACTGGCCCGCTCCCCATACACAGCACTAATTTCACGATGCATGTCCGTGCAATTCTTCCTTTTGGCCCATAGGAATCGGATTGTTGCACGCACCTCATATTTGGAGTGAACGTCCAGTTGACGCGCCATTGCATTTGGCCGCTATTCACACAATACTAGACGGGACACCACAGCGACCTGCCTAACAGACGTGTGGGCAGTGTCTGTCCCTTTCTCCGCTGTGCCACGTTTGCGACACACAGCGCGCTGCTGCGGCGCGTTAGTGCAACTACTTGTAAAACCATTCTTATAGTCATTATAATTCAGTTTGGTCAAATATTTTAAAGACTTTTATTTTATAATATTTTCCCAAAACTTTAAGGGCATTTTATTGATCATTTTCAGTGTTTCTTAGGTCATTACATTCCCCTCCTAATTATTATCAATGTAGATGTTAGAACTGCAACATTTCAAAGAGCATATACAATTACTTGGAACAGATACAATAAAAGAAGTATATCGATAAAAAGGCAAAATTATGACATTATAACATGTGTTTAAAATAGAAGCACTTTTTATGCATCTGAAACAATTTTAACTGGTGGAAAATCTCGAATAAAAATGAACGAAGGAACTGGAAATGATGCAAATCTTACGTGAAACTTCTTTTAGAGGAGAGATGTGTTCATTGTGATGGCCAGGGACCCACGAGATACCTTAGGAGTACAATTACTTTTAAAACCTAATAAAGAATAGCAAAGTCATTCTCCATTGCCCTTGTAGCTACTAACATTGCTATTGGCTAACATATATGTCATTCCCATCAATGTTGAGAAATACATTCCATTATCAACTCGCGCGGAAGAAAAGCCACAAGTAAATATAGCCTCTATAAATATAAAAGGACAGGTAATTAATCAACAAAGGACAGCTACTGGCTGAGACTTTGTGACATGTCAGTTGCATTACTGTCTCGATCTCGAGATCACTAGCTGACAAACATAGAATGCACTGTCATCGCCCTGTGGAAAGCTAGAAGCCTAATAATCCCCCTTCCAGGTCTATCTGTCATTAGAAGAATAGTCCCTTCGGGAGGCTTTTTTTTAATGGCCACGGCGCATACTGCCCACACGGCAAAAAGAAATACCCTATAGTTGGGCCCACGAAAGTTGGAGTCTGACATTTGAGAGCGAAAACAGTAACTACGAAATACTCTGCTTGTCATAGTGGCATATCACCCGTTCATACAGGCTGAGTGTTTAATAAAACATGTAGGCAATTCAATAAACTTTGACCTGTTCCTAAGTTCGTGCTAATAATTCCAGCATTTAAGACAAACTATATCAGATTTCACAAACCATTATGTACATTTCCTCTGGACATCAACTTAAGTTTCTATGACCAAGTGATACCTCGAGTTCAATCAACCAAATTTCTAGGACTTATCACAGATGCGTCGCTAACTTGGGAGTATCACATCACAATGCTGTGTGATAGAATAACTCCTGCTATTGGTGTACTCAGTCGATTAAAATACAAAGTTTCTCGTGGAAGAGTAATTATCATGCACTAATTGAAAGCTACCTGAATTACATGATTCATATCTGGGCATGTTGCAGTAAAGAACAATTTGAAAAGATCAGTATCTTACAGAAAAGAGCACTGAAAATACTCTTCAACTTACCCACCTTAACACCAACCATACAGGTACACCAGTATTGTAATGTGCTGTCACTAGATGGTCTTCGTAAAAAAGCCTCAGCTATTATGTTGTATAAATTGAAAAATGGACAAGGTCATTCGAACACACTTTACAACTTGAATTCTGATATACATTCATACAGTACAAGAGGATCTACTAAAATTCACTGTAAATCATCAAAGTCTACTAAGTATGGCACTAATTCCTTATGACATTTCTCTGTAAAGTTTTTCAATAGCCTTCCTGAGCATATTCGAGCAGCCGCTAAATTATCCATCCTTAAAGCCAAGCTTGTTAATTTTTTAAAAGTAAAAATGCCAAGCCTATAGAGTACTGATTTAGTATACTATATCACTGCTGTTCATATTTGGTTTCTATCAATATGATACATTATTATTATTATTATTATTATTATTATTATTATTATTATTATTTGTTGTACAGTATATTATATTTTTGTCCTAGAAGCTGATGTTCTCAAATCTCATCTCTGTTGCCAAATGTAATTAATTGTACTGCACCGTTATGAGCCTTGTCTCATGTGCCTCTTTTGAAATAAATAAATAAATAAATAAATAAATAAATAAATAAATAAATAAATAAATAAATAAATAAATAAATAAATAAATAAATAAATAAATAAATAAATAAATAAAAAATAAATAAATAAATAAATAAATAAATAAATAAATAAATAAATAAATAAATAAATAAATAAATAAATAAATAAATAAATAAATAAACACGTCATTGCCGATAAATATGAGATTTCATATCACTAACAAAATTATCAGTTTCTGTCACTAATCTTAACCAGTGCGCAAGTTAAATACAGAATAGAACTGTACAACTAGTTACTGATTAACTTACAAAGAGGTAATCTAACAACGAAAATAATATTCAGGAAAACAATACGTAAATGCCGGTCCCATGGTGTAGGGGTAGAGTGCCTGCCTCTTACCCGAAGGCCCCGGGTTCGATACCCGGCCAGGTCAGGGATTTTTACCTGAACTTGACGGCAAGTTCGAGGTCCACTCAGCCTACGTGATTAGAATTGAGGAGCTATCTGACGGTGAGATAGCGGCCTCGGTCTAGAAAGCCAAGAATAACGGTCGAGAGGAATCGCCGTACTGACCACACGACACCTCGCAATCTGCAGGCCTTCGGGATGAGCAGCGGTCGCTTGGTAGGCCAAGACCCTTCAAGGGCTGAAGTACCATGGGGGGTGGGGATACGTAAATATATTAAGCAGCAACAGCTAACACAGAACCACTCCGAATAATATCACAAAGGCGACTGAGATGATGGTGATTATTGTGTTAAGAGGAAGTACAACTATATAACACTAATCAGAGGGAAAAATGGAAGGGATCCGACACTTCGAAAAATGAAGATATCGGCCAAAGGAAGACAAGGGCCACGAAGGATGTGAAATTGAAATAGTCCCTAGCCTTCGCAAACCTAATAACGTCGGGGTCGGAAAAGAACAAGATTTGACCAAGGGAGGTGGTGGTGGTGGTGGTGGTGGTGGTGGTGATTATTGTTTTAAGAGGAAGTACAACTAGGCAACCATCCTCTACATAACACTAATCAGAGGGAAAAATGGAAGGGATCCGACACTTCGAAAAATGAAGATATCGGCCAAAGGAAGACAAGGGCCACGAAGGGCGTGAAAATGAAAGACTCCCTAGCCCTCGCAAACCTAATAGCGTTGGGGTCGGAAAAGAACAAGAGTTGACCAAGGGAGGTCGGATAGGATAGATAAAAGTGAGGAGCCTGGCACAAGTAAGTGGAAGCAATGCCATGACTCAGCTAAGGGCCCCGTGGTTGCATCCCATGCTCCAAAGTTCAGAGCCCCTGGGGCTCCTTTTAGTCGCCTCCTACGACAGGCAGGGGATACCGTGGGTGTTATTCTAACGCCCCCAATCCACAGGGGGTAAGTGACTGAGAGCAGCCAACCTACGTCGCGATAGCTTCCATAAATGTGGCATCGCAGTTCTTGTTGCCATAGCGACAGACCATTTTCGTGAAGAGTTAAGTCAACTTTTTCTCGCCGGTGGCGCTAAATGTCAGACCTGAACTCTCGTACATAAATCGTCTTGCCCCTAGTTCTTAAGTAGACAGGTTGTCAGCCTTGTGAACCGCGCGATCACGTCTCCGCGACAAATAAACAAAGGGTGACCCATATTGCATGAACAAAGCTGCAGTTTTGCCTCAGCATCCCCTTTAGTAACGTTGGTAAGTAACGAACTTCTTGAAATAGAATGCTTCCATCATTGTTATTGAACTCCATCCGTACACTGAAATGACTGTCGTGATGGCCGACAGGAAATACACAGTGCGACTGGTTCTTAGTACAAAAGGCTCTCACTGCATAAATCTCCATTGTACGTTTTAGTTAGCAAAGATAACGAAATTCTTACCTCAAATGTTATCACTTCTATTTTCAGTTATAGCCTTACAAGTAATGGGCTTTATACTGCAGTATATCAATACTGCGGCAAATTGCAGTGACAAGGTTATGTACCTCGTCTTAATGATTGTTAAATGATTAATCGAATAAACTGCATCGATTATATCGCTATCGTGCGCACCAAATGACAGCAGGGCGTGATAATTACGGAAGCGGTAATTATTCAATAGTACTGTAATTTATACATTCGATTGCTATCACTCAGCAACAGCCTTGGTTATACTCATCCTGGTGAAGCGTGCCGGTACACTCCTACGCCCGGCCACGCTCCCTATAAACATGAGCACGAATATTTATGAGGACATAAGATGCAAAAGCCGCCAAGTCCACATTGACAAAATTTTTAGAAATTGAGAAAAACGTGCCACTGCTTAAAAATTTGTTCTTATTGTGTGTGCATTGGACAAGAGATATGTAAGGGGTTTGGGAATAATATGAGCAAATTCAAGAATAATGTTTAATAATTGAATTAGTTATGGTTTACCAAATAGCTTTTGGCAATCAAGAAACATTCACATATATTGGCAGGCTCATCTTCCACTTTCAGGTAGATTTTCATTGAAAGCATCGATGAGGTCCTTGTAGAATTTGAGGGGCTCTATTTCTTGCTATTCCATTCCATTGCTTTTTCAGTAGGTTGCCTATGTCTGTGAACTTTTACTTTTTCACTTGAACACCATTTGGAAGAATATTAAGTGTAATGTTTCCTAATCTCTTTCCCTTCTTGAGAATACTTTTAGGTATATAGATCAGTGCGGTAATGTGCTTCACCCTGAACTGTAACTCTACTGCTTGTTTTTCTCAGTATTATTCTCTTGATTTGACATGGAATTATTTTAACAGAACAATCTTCCATGTTATTAATATATTTCTTGATAATTTAAACAAATGTATGTGATCTTACCACCTGATAAACATCTGTGAAATGAAACTATGTCACGTGAGACGGATGAGCAGTTTCATTGGCTCCTGTAGACTTGGCGGTTCTTGCTTGCCGTGACCCTAAGGACTTGGCGGTTATTGCTTGAAACTGCATATTTCTACATGCATTTATAACTTTGCTTATGAATAATAAAATCCAACCAAAGAATTCTCCATTGTTCACATAATGGCATATACAGCTTCAAAATGTCAGAAATTGGACTTGACGACTTTTGCATATTACGTCCTCATATAAACACATCCTTGCAGTCAGCGAATATGTATTGAAAAACGATTTTCTTATACAGTATGACAGATGAAAAGTATGAGTAAAGGAAACAATCTTATACAAAAATTAGTTTTATTCAGTCTTGCAGCGGTGGTTCATGGTATAATTTATAGATGTCTGCAGTTTATTTTTAAATGTGTTGTTCGAGTCATCAGTCCAAAGACTGGTTTGATGAAGCTCTCAATGTAACCCTAACCTGTGCTAACCTTTTAATATCTACGTAACTCTTACATCTTACATCTGCTCTAATCTGATTGCCATATTCATAACCTGGTCTACCGCTACCGTATTACTACTTACACTTCCCTCAAAATCTAACTGAACAAGTCCTGGATGTCTTAAGTGTCGTATCATTCTATCTCTTCTTCTGGTCAAATTTAGCCAAATCGATCTCTTCTCACCAATTCCATTCAGTATCTCTTCATTCGTGATTCGATCTATCCATCTCACCTTCAGCATTCTTCTGTAACACCACATTTCAAAAGCTTCTACTGTATTCTCTTTCTTTCTGAGCTAGTTATCGTCCATGTTTACTTCCATACAATGCCACGCTCCAGACATCTAATTCCTATATCGGTGTTTGAAGTGAGCACATTTCTTTTCTTAAGAAAGCTCTTCCTTGATTGTGCTAGTCTGCATTTTGTGTCTTTAATTCTTCCATCGTAAGTTATTCTGTTATCCAAGTAACAATATTCATCTACTTCCTTTTAAGACTTCAAATCCTAATATAATATTTCCTGCATCACCTGACTTCGTTCGACTGCACTCCATTACTTTTGTTTTGGACATATTTTGTACTCCTCACCCAAGAATCTGTCCTTACCATTCAGAAATGTCTCCAGATTTTCTGCAGTCTCAGAAAATTATAACAATATCATCGGCAAATCTAAGGGTTTTGATTTCCTCTCCTAGGATTGTGATTCCCTTTCCAAGTTCCTCTTTGATTTCCTTTACCGCTTGTTCTATATAAACATTGAAAATGAGGGGGAGGACAAACTGTAGCCTTGTCTTACTCCTTTCTGGATTTCTGGTTCTTTTTTAAAAGCCCTCTTTTTATCACTGCAGACTAGTAGCGTAGCTAGGATAGATCAATGTCGGGGAGGGGGTTTTATAGTTAAGTGGTATGTTCCGAGCTGTCAGTGGAGAGATGGCGTGGAATGACATCAGTAGACGAATATGTTTGAGTGATGTTTTCAAAAGTAGGAAAAATTACAATATAAAGATAAAGCTGGAATTTAAGAGGACAAATTGATGCAAATATTCGTTTATAGGAAGGGGAGTTAGGGATTGGAATAGCTTACCAAGGGAGATGTTCAATAAATTTCCAATTTCTTTGCGATCATTTAAGAAAAGGCTAGAAAAACAACAGATAGGGAATCTGCCACCTGGGTGACTGCCCTAAATGCAGATCAGTAGTGTTTGATTGATTGATTGATTGATTGATTGATTATGATAGAACATAATGAAGATGCTTGTGGGTTTGTGGTGTTCGCATGCATTTCAGTATCGATACACTACAAAATCCTACATTAAAATATACAAAAAGAACAATATGATCAAGATCAACTGTTTTACAGCGAATGCTATGTTGAGATTACAATCTAAAATCCAACTGTCGAGCCTTTTTAGAAAATAGATTCAAGATATTTGTTGATTTTACAATTAGGTATGTAAGTGAGTCGACTCTCACTTGTTTATAGTCAGTTCCTCTTTCTTTTTTTCATTCCAATTGGGGGGATGGCGGGGTTCTAACCTAAAGCTATTCGGAAGAATGTACTGGAAATTTTACCTACATTGAGATTAATTACTCTAAAAAGCGCCCTCAAATGTTAGATTATGAAGTAAATAAAATGTAAATGCAAGGTTAGAAATATTATAGTTTAAAGTGTTCGAGATTTAGTTTTAATAATCGTAAATAGTCTACATTCATTTAATAATTTTAAAATTACTTTTATGATACCTTCAATTTCATTTAAATTACATTTTACGTTTACTTTAAATTATATTAAATTTACATTTAATTTTAATTAGTTACGTATAATGCTTAATATATTATGTTTATGCAGGTGTATAATGATATGGTTTGACATAATAGCAGGATTCATAGCATGAGCCCCGCTATGTAATAAATAAATAAATAAATAAATAAATAAATAAATAAATAAATAAATAAATAAATAAATAAATAAATAAATAAATAAATAAATAACAACCTTTATAGTCAACAACTCGTCACTTTCGGGTGACCAACTATACACACTTGTGTGATAGACTGTATCAAACATGAAGTACGAAAACAATAATGATAAATCCCCAGGTGGTAACCAATCCACCCCCGTTCATGACGGGGCATATAGGTCATCGGATTCTGGGGGACCTATGCCTTCATGTGACCCAGTCAGAACTAAAAGAAAAAGGAACATCACATACCTAGCTACGATCAATATTAACTCGCTGATCAAGACCGGGAAACTTACACATACCCTTGAAATCCTGAAAGACAAGAACATCAGCATTGCAGCCTTACAAGAGACACGGTTCCCAGATGAAGATGCCATGGAGTCTCAAGAATATAGAATATATAAGGGAAAGCCTGGTAAGAGAGTTATGATGAATGTACCCTTCCTGGGGACAGGGTTCGCAGTACACCACAAACTAGTTGCTAACATACTTGGCTTCTCTTCGCCCAATGATAGAACTTCAGTAATATCCTTCAGGTCTAGCAATAGGGGATACTCTTTGGTTAACTTCCATGCTCCTACCAATGACTCTAACAAGAAAAACCCAGAGACTACAGATAAGTATTGGGACACCCTTGAGGAAACCCTAGACCACATCCCACATCATCATACGACAATACTGCTGGGAGATTTCAACGCTCAGATTGGGAGAGAACAGAAATACCGGAAGATTGTAGGAAGATACCCCGCCCATAAGAGAACCAACAAGAATGGGGAACGGCTAATCAGTCTGTGCACCAAGTATGGATTACTCTTGAAGTCTACGGCTTTTAAACGCCTGCCTAGGAAGGCCATGACGTGGCGCAGCCCAAACAGCATGATGGGCGAGTTCCAAATTGACCACGTAGCAATAGATCAGAAGCACCACTGCGACATTATGAACGTGAAGGTTTTACGAGGAGCTTACATAGACTCCGATCATTACCTCTCCATGGTTAAGATGAATCTGAAACCACTGTATAAGACCAAGGCTATGCTTATGAAGAAAAAGAAGATTCCTAGGTTTGATATCACCAAACTTAAAGAAGACAATGCAAGTTACCAAGAGAGTCTGAACCAACACATCAATAGGATTAACACCACTAAAAATTGGGACCCACTTCGGGATGCTATAACAGACGCGGCTCAGAAGACGATCCCCAACAGACCTAAAGGAAACAAGCACCCATGGTGGTCAAACGAATGCGATGAGGCTATAGAATCCAGGCGACTAGCATGGCTCAAATGGAACCATCATAAAAACGAAACCAACCTACAAGCCTTTATTACACAAAGAAAGAACACCTCCAGCATCATAAGAGGGGCGAAAAGAAAATACAACAAAGAACTGATTAAGCAAGCCGAGGAGGATTTTGGAAAAAACAACTCCAGAGACTTATACAAAAGTCTAAAACAACAGACGACCCAGTTCACACCCCAAACTTTACACTTCCAGAGAACAGACGGATCATTGTGCCTCAATGATGATGACTGCATCAAGACCCTAGCTGATTATTTCCAAGGACTTTTGAATGCTGAAGAACCTGCGCAGCGCCTCCCAGTTAGAGAACCAGCTAACCCGGACACCAAAGACATCCCTCCTCCCACCTATGAAGAAGTAAGAAAGACCATTCAACTTCTCAAGAACAACAAAGCTCCTGGAGAAGACGGAATAGTGGCAGAAATGTTGAAACAAGCTGGTGAGCAAACATTCAGGCACATACACAAAGTAATCCTGGACGTATGGGCTAAGGAAAGGCTCCCAGATGATTGGACATCAGCTGTTATCCATCCA
The DNA here is from genome assembly GCF_040414725.1 of Anabrus simplex. Taxonomy (NCBI): domain Eukaryota; kingdom Metazoa; phylum Arthropoda; class Insecta; order Orthoptera; family Tettigoniidae; genus Anabrus; species Anabrus simplex. Next base: position 13,832,016 of record NC_090276.1, read on the forward strand.
ATCCACAAGAAGGGAAGCAAAACAGATCCCAGCAACTATAGAGGAATATCACTCCTTTCAGTATCGTATAAAGTCTTTTCCAAGATTCTGGAACAGCACATAACAAGACAACTGGATAAAGAATTAGGAGAATATCAAGCAGGGTTCAGAACTGCAAGGTCTTGTGCTGAACAGATACAAAATCTGAAGACCATCCTTCAATATAGCAAGAAAAGATGCCGACAGTGGGTAGCTATCTTTGTCGACTTCCAGAAGGCATACGACTCCGTGGATAGGATCACACTCTTCAACACCTTAAGAGAACTGGGACTAAACGAAAAAATTAATAGGTTGGTGCAAGCCACCCTGCACAACACCACTTCCAAAGTTAAGTTTAGAGGTCAATTATCAGAGAGCTTCACAATCAAAACAGGGGTGAGGCAAGGAGATGGTATCTCATGCATATTATTTAACTGTGTCCTGGAAAAGATCATAAGAGAATGGACCAGGTCATTACCTGAGAACACCGGATTAAGAATGGGGTTTAAATCAGACAACCTGAGGATTCCATGCCTGGCCTTTGCTGATGACCTTACTTTATTAGCAAACGACATGCATGAGGTCACTATGCAGCTTCAAACACTGCACTCTATTGCAGCTAAAGCGGGCCTCATGATCAACATTGGAAAGACCGAGTTTATGACCAACATCAAAGATGCCCCTACAACAATGGGAGTCAGTGATACAAAACACATCAAGAGAGCTAAAAATGTGAAGTACCTCGGAGAGTGGGTATCGGAGGACCTAAGTGAAACGATGGCTCTTGAACAAAGGAGAATCAAATTAGACAAGGCCTACCATGCCTGCAGAAAACTGTATGCCTCAAAGCATTTATCAAAGAATGTAAAACTGAGACACTATAATGCAGTAGTCAGACCATCAGTCCTCTATGCAGCAGAATGCCTATCCCTAACTAAAAAAAACCCCACTGAGAGCCCTGGAAGTGCAAGAACGGAAATTCCTGAGAAGAATAATAGGGCCAAGGATCCTACCAGATGGAAGGCGATGGTACAAACCCAACAATGAGCTCTACCAGCATCAAGAAAACCTCCTAGATGCCATCAGGAGAAAACGTCTGACTTTCTATGGACACCTATACAGAATGGATCCTAATAGATTATCCCATAAGATCTTCAAGGTTGCTAACAAAGGCAAAGCTACTGGATTCCCCTGGACCAAACAAGTGGACACAGATCTTGCAGAGCTTAATATTAATCAAGCCGCCATTACTGACAGAAATGCATACCGTTTAATGGTCAAAACTAAACCTTTCCTAACATCCCTTACATCAGCTAGCCACAAAGGAGCCGGGAATTGGTCAGAGGAGCGCAGGAAAGAATTCAGCGAGAAAATGAAGGAATACTGGGCCAACAGGAAGGCTCAAGAGGCCACTAAGAACACAATCCAGTATGCTAAAAGGGGCAGACGAAGACAAAAACACAGCTAGAACACAAGCACCGTGATCCACAGATGGCCTAAACGCAAAGAGAGAGAGAAATAACCCCGTATGGCTACGCTCTTGCTGCAGACTGATGTTTATACAGCTTGTAGATAATTGTTCGTTCTCGGTATCTGACTCTGATCACCTTCAGAATATCAACTAACTTGGTCCAATCAACATAATCAATGCCTTTTCTAGATCTATGTACATCGGCTTGTCCTTCTTAATTCGGTTCTCTAAGATCAGACGTAAAGCCAGGATTGATTCACGTGTTCCTACAATTTCTCTGAAGCCAAATTGATCTTCTCCCAACTCAGTTTCAGTTTGTCTTTCCATTCTTCTGTAAATAATACGTGATAAAAGTTTGAGCTAGCTTTCACACTAGTCAGTACCGGCTTTCTTGGAACTGCAATAAGAAACGTTACATACTGGAGTTGATTCCACTTCATGTTCCAAGCGTGCGAACAACGTACATTCCACCTGCCCAAATGCAGGACGGTTGCACCCAAAAATTATTGGTTCATGCAAGCCCTTAGGACCATAAATCAGATGTAAGGGTCACTCGACATTTTTCATCACCCTTTCACTGCTATACGGAAATCTCCTCTCAGGGTTGGAACGTGATGTGGATCATTATGAGAAAGTCTATAGCAACCATGTGAAGATGTATATTTGTATGTGTTACGTAATTTTCTATTACGCCATCTGTAACTGGGACACTCTGTAGATGGTAAATAAATTCTAAAGTGGTTAAATCGTGCCGATCGCGATCTGTTTAATGGGCACAATGCCTGTTTAGCTGCGGAAGGACATTTCCAGCATTTGGCATAAGGGAAGAATTTAGTTCAGTTCGGTGGTGGTGATTATTGTTTGAAGAGGAAGTACAACTAGGCAATCATCATCGATATAACTTTAATCAGAGGAAAAAGATGGAAGGGATCCGAAACTTTGAAAACTTTGAAAAATGAAGAAAAAAGAAAGACAAGTGCCACAAAGGGTTTCAAAATGAAAGACTCACTAGGTATCGAGTGCTCTAATACCGTTGGGATCGGCAAAGAACAAGAGTTGACCAAAGGAAGTCGGATAGGGTAGATGAAAGTGAGGAGCCTGGCACAAGTAAGTGGAAGTAATGCCCGGACTCAGCTCAGGCCCCGTGGTCACAACCCACGCTCCCAAGTTAAGAGGCCCTGGGCCCCTAGTAGTCGCCTCTTACGACAAGCAGGGGATACAGTGGGTGTTATTCTACTGCCGCCGCCCACAGGGGTTTAGTTTAGTTCCTTATATACCGAGCGAGTTGGGCTTGCGGTTAGGGTCGCGAAGCTGTGAGCTTGCTTTCGGAAGATGGTGGGTTCGACCCCAACCATCAACAGCCCTGATTCCGTGGTTTCCCATTTTCACACCAGGAAAATGCTGGGTATGTACCTAGGGGAGTCATGACTGAAATTTTCATTTTTAATCTTTTAAAAATCAGCCAATTCTTTTCCCCAACGCCATTTTTAAAACTCTAAACGTCGGATTTAAAGGGCAGCGGGTCGGTGTGTATAGAGCAAGCCTACGCTCCTTTTCCTCACGCTAAAAAAAATGAAATGATATATGGCTTTTAGTGCCGGGAGTGTCCGAGGACAAGTTCTGCTCTCCAGATGCAGCTCTTTTGATGTAACACCCATAGGCGACCTGCGCGTCGTGATGAGGATGAAATGACGATGAAGACGACACATACACCCAGCCCCCCGTGCCAGTGATATTAACCAGTTATGGTTAAAATTCCCGACCCTGAATCGAGTTCGGGACCCCTGTGACCAAATACCTTCAAAGTTCTTTCAGACAACCATTTCAACAATACCGCTGGAATATTCTTACCGTGTAATAGGCCTGCGCTGTGCGTAAGAGGAGGCAGAAGTCTGAGGGAGTAACTTACAGTCCAGAGCAGTTCTAAAGAAAGTATGCTTTGTAAAACTTGCAATGGCTTTTATCTACCTTAACACTTTTCAGCTTATCAGATTCACCTGAAATGTTCAGAGAATGTTTGAATATGTACAAAAATTAAAAGTAGTTCTGCATTTTATTATCAGTTGAATATTACCTTCATATTTTTGCTCTGGAATTAGCACGAAACTAGATTTTTTCCTATGGAATGAATAATGAAATTTTTTAAAAAAAATCTCCAACAGTTTATACCTGACTGCAAAATATATGAGCATTTTTGACAAGTCTGCCAAATTATAGCCTCCCCCCGCCAAAATGAAAACATTTCCGCAAAGAGCAGTTTCCATGCAATATTTAAAAAATAAAATGATTTGTCAATAACTTGGAAATCAATCACCTAATTAACTCCAAGTTTTGTGTGGGGCTATATATTAGTAATATGTGTTTGTGTTTTAAATTTGGTTTTAATAAGTGATAAATTGTAGTTGTTCAAAATTTCAGTTCTCACTCCCCTTAAGTCCACGACCACTCCCTTTCCCATCCTTGCATCGCTGAAAACCTTGGATGCGTTAGCGCTACGTTAACACGCGGTCTGTGGCTAGGTGGGCCGTCTCGGGTGATGGTGGTGATTATTGTTTTAAGAGGAAGTACAACTAGGCAACCATCCTCTATTAACACTAATCAGAAGGAAAGGGGAGGAGTCCGAAACTTTGATCAATGACGGTACCGGCAAAAGAAAGACAAGGACCATGAAGGGCGTGAAAATGAAAGACTCCCTAGCCCTCGAGTGCTCAATACCGTCGGGGTCAGAAAATAACAAGAGTTGACCAAGAGAGTTCGGATGAGCAATTCGCCTATGTCCTACTCCCAGAATTTCTTATATACGTTCTTGGCATTGTTAACACCGGAGCTATATAATGAAACAAATACTGTGGAAAATCACACATGTGGCCAGGAAGAGACGCCTAGCATGTTACGGACACGTGTACAAGATGTATCATGCCAGATTGACCAACCACCTTCTCGTTTACTGGCAAAATAGGAAGACCAAGTCACCATAGTTGACGGAAGTAAACAAAGATATGCAGGAACTAGGAGGAACGGGAAGATACTTAAAAAAGACTGTACATCTTTCAGGGGGATATTTAAACAAAATAGGTTTCAGGACAAACCATCAAGAAGGAAGACATATACCCTCTGGACAAAGGAGAGGAAAGAACAACCCATCCAAAGGATGGTCAATTACTGGGCAAGCAGCAAAGCCCATCCCAAACGCAATATTTGAATATCGTGGTCCTTAGTCTGTCTATACGAAACAGGAAGAAGAGGAAGAAACAAATTTGCAATTGTAGCATAGCGAACCTTCTGTAATACTTAAGACAGACATGAAGGAGTTTAAAAACAAGTAATTATTATCAGTGAAAAATGGTAAACAAAAATGTAAGCCAGACTATGAGATGGGTAAAGCGATTGTTGAGGAATGTGAAAACACCTTTAAAGGTGGTAAAAATGGTAAATACCCGCTATATATTATTATATCAGACAAATAAAGAGACTTAAGAAGAAGGTGCAGGTTGGCTAGAAATAGAGTTAGAAATGGTTGTGGAAGTGAGAAGAAATTGAAGGAACTTACTAGGATTGAATCTAACGAAGAAGTCAGCTAAGAATAACATGACTGCACACATTTTAGTGAAAAAATGGAAGGGTACTTTAAGCCAGAAACATGTTCCAAGAAAGACTTTTCAGGAGTTGTTAATGTAAAAGAGGAGTGCGTTTGTGAGGATGTACATAAAGCAGAAGAATTCAGCCAGCAGTATGTAAAGATTGTGGGTTGCTCGGGTGATATCCAGATAAAGGAGGTGACTAATACTAACGAAATATTGAAATTTACGTACTATAACAAAGATATTTTCAATAAGATACAACATTTGAAAAATAGAAAAGCAGCTGGAATTGATAAGATTTCTTGGGATATATTAAAGACAATGGGTATGGATGTAGTACCACATCTGAAGTACTTATTTGATTATTGTTTGCATGAAGGAGCTGCTATAGTAGCCCGAATGTATAAAGGAAAGGGTGATAAACATAAAGCCGAAAATTAAAGGCAAGTCAGTTTGAGAAGTGTTGCATGGAAGCTTTGCAAAAGCAATCCTTTTGGTTATATTAGACATGTTTGCAAAATTAATAACTGGTTCGATAGAAGGCAGTTCGGGTTTAGGAAAAGTTATTCCAATGAATCTCAACTTGTAGGATTCCAGCAAGATATAGCAGATATAGTAGATTCAGGAGGTCAAATCGGTTGTATCGTGATTGACCTACTTAAGGCGATCTTGCAGCCCAGACTCTGCGTTCCTCTCCCCTCGACTAACCTCGCGAGTCTTGCTGCTTTACGTCCGATAGGTGCGGGGACCGGGGAAACAGGTGTGCAAGGCTTCGCTTCCTCAGATCGCCGCTGCTAACTGACAATCGTGCATTAGTCGTCGTATTGCACTGAGAACTAAATATTTTGGTGAAGAATATACATTAAAAGTAGAAAGAGAGAAGGAATTTTATACAATTGTTAAATAAAGAATGGATCACCCCGGGAAGAATAGCTAAGATTTTTTGTATTTTAAGAAGCATGTGGCAGAAAGAAATGAAAAGAGATTAGCACTAACTAAAAGTACTGTTACCGTTAGTATGTAGGGGAACTGAATAATGAGCCTCCGTGGTTCAGACGACAGCGCGTCGGCCTCTCACCGCTGGATACCGTGGTTCACATCCCGGTCACTCCATATGTGATTTGTGCTGGACAAAGCAGAGGCGGGTCAGGTTTTTCTCCGGGTACTCCGGGTACTCCGGGTTTCCCTGTCATCTTTCATTCCAGTAACACTGTCCATTATCATTTAGTAGCATCTATCAGTCATTAATAAATCACTTTGGGAGTGGCGACCCCATTGTACTAATAGCCTATATATTTATGTATTTATGTATTTATTTATGAACAAACAGGCTTCCAGCCCCAATACATGTTCAAAAAGCAATAAGTTTATTGAAAATAATATTAATAATTATAGTAATAATAATAATAATAATAATAGTAATAACAATAATAATATTAATAATAATAAAATGATAATAATAATAATAATAATAATAATAATAATAATAATAATAATAATAATAATAATAATAATAATAATAATAATAGGCCTAAATAATAACTAAAATAATAACAGTTAGCTGTAGTATTCACCGACACATGGTTCCAGCAAACTCATCACGTGTCCTTATGCGCTCAGCACTTGCGTCATATTCATTGTTCCCTGACCTAATCCCGATCAATACCAAAACAACGACAGTCAGCAAATACATTCCAACCAGCCATATCACAAACAAAAATTCCCTTACCTTTATAAAATCACATATCATTTACCCAACTCCACCCACTTAACTATGTACTCAACACAATACTCCCCTTCCCATTAATTTTATCATACTATCTCCATCCATTGCATATCATCCGATTATTAAACACGCTTCCCATAGACATACATCACTATTCCAAACACGTACCCCCTTGTCCACTCTCTAACTCTTCCTCTTTCATTCTGCTCTCACAGGAATTTTTTACAGCACATAAATACCTGTTCAACTCGCCCCCGCTTTCCCATCTTAAAATAGACTGCTCATCCCCTCTTTCCAATAATTTCCGATGCTCAGCACTCAGTAATCTAATCTAATCTAATGAGTCATTCATTACATCCCTGACCCGGTCAAAGACTGGAAAACAGGTTGTAGGTTTCATTCATGTTTCAATAATAATAATAATAATAATAATAATAATAATAATAATAATAATAATAATAATAATAATAATAATAATAATAATAATAATAATAATAATAATTGTACCAGTTGGTACACGTCTACACCGCACTTTTGAATTTTCCACCTTAAAGTACTCTCCTACAGCAGAAACTCAAAACTTTAAAAAACTGAATTATCTCAACAGTTTCTCAGAAGATGTCACTGTGTTAATTTCGAACTGCTTTTGTTTACTAATTATCAAGAAGTGTGGACATTCTCTGATAGATGTCTCTATAAAATCTATGACCATGCACGCTGGTGCGAAGTGGTAGAACTTTATTTGAAGACATTTTGTATTCATAAGTTTGTTCCTTACTAAATTTCGTTCTTTCATTTGTGGGTTGGCAATATAAATCTTTTCTTTCCGCCAGTTTTGAAGTTAGCCAATCAGTAATTTCTGTCATTAATTTTCAACCAATTGCGTCTTTCTTCTCCAATTTTGATGTGTAACTGTAAGCTACCCAATAAACGACTGTGGGTGTGTCTTAATTATTCATGAAGGTCTCGAGTATAAAAACTGCTGATTTTCCTGGCTCTCCGCCACTCGAACAACATCTAGCCTAGTGTATGGAAGTGTAGCAGGAGGCGGGAAGCGCCTCTTTCATCCGCCAGCAGCTCTTCTACAAGGTAATGGCCACTTAACATCTTTATTTCTCGCTTGTTCAGCAGTCTAAACCGCGGGGAAGGTCCGAAACCTTTAATATGTAACCTATCTCTTGAAACATGTAATCCTTTTTCAGTCTTTGTAAAACTTAATTTGTATTTAACTGTAATTCGGGGATAGAGAGTGCTTTACCCTCTCGAGCTCCCCTTCATTTTTGATTTGAGGTGACTACGTTTTCATAACCGATTTTCTACTCTTAATGTATTAAAATTTTCTTATACGAGTCACCTCCCTAGTGTGGGAATAGCCCCAGTTTACTCGGCCTAGTGCCCCTTAGGTTTTAACAAGTGTTCATGTAGGAGTGCAAGTACACGCCTCCATCCTGCTTTGTATTTTGGGCCATTTACTTATCCTATTCTTTTTCAACGTAGGCCCAGTAGGTTGGGTACAAGATATCCCTGTTTCTTTGTAGATGTGCCTTGAGGGCAGTTGATAGTAATGTTGGTTGTTGCCTTTGATAGGCTCAGAAAATTGAGAGCGGGTTAGCTCTTTTATTTGTGGTAAAAGTGCCTCAGAGAGGCTTGAGATGTGAAGGTGGGAGCAAGTGCTCCATGTAATTAGGGGTTTTCTGCCCTTTGGTAATTTGTGGTTGTGAGCTGAGGGCTAAGGAATTATAAAACTTGGGGCTCGAAGCCCAGATCTTGTAATGATCCCCTAAAACTTGTGCTTTCGTGCTCTGATTTATAAATTATACCCTGTACCTGATTTTTGGCTTGTTGTTGATTTGTTACTTGTTGAATTTTGAAAGTCTATATGAAAATTGTTAAGTTCTGAAAATATAACATTTGTGGAAATTTTAATTCATCTTTTGGACTTGTAGTTAGACCCATTCCAGCCCGCACCTTCTTTCACCTCTGCATTCCACGGGTAACCCCCGTAACAATAATAATGCATGGTACCTGTATAGGATTGGTGGTGACCTAATGAGGATGAAATGCATGGCGAAGACGTCATAAATGCCCAGTCTCCAAGCCGGGGGAATTAACAGTACTACGGAGTTGACTCTGAGGATTGAACCGGGGCCATCGGACCAAAGGCAACGTTCTATCAATTTAGCCACAAAGCTGAGGACTTGCTAAATCTTGGGCTACCATTTCCACTGATCAGGTGTAGAGTATTGACAGTAGCAGAGGCCAGGGCAGTAGCTTGTGAAGCAGCCTTGACAACACAGCAGGCTACTCTGTTGTCTATGGGCTGCAGCTCAAAACGCTTAAGGGTTGACGTTCACTAAATCAACCATCGGAAAGGGGCAATCTAAGTCGAGTGGTAGCCCACATCTTGATCCCAGTATACGCCACTGGCACTGACGGTAAAGTGGTATGTATATTTTCGTGCTCATGTTTATAGAGAACGTTTACATAAATTTCAAGATATTATCAAACGGGTCAGTGACACGACCGTTGATCTAGATTTAGTACAGCCTTGTGTCAGAAAGAACCGGCACGCTTAACAATGGGGAGTTTAACCAAGCCGATTGCTGAGTGATAGAAATCGAACGTATATTACAGTTCTCTTGAATAATAAGCGTTTCTATAATCACCACCGCATGCTGTGATTTGGTACGCACGATAGTGAAAGGGTTGATTCAGATTATTCAGTGAATTATTTAGCAATAAGTCGAGGAACATAACCTTGTCAATAAAGTTTACTACAGCAATCATAATACTGCCGTACACACCAGTACAGAGTCCACTACTTGTAACGCTATAACAGAAAAAAGAAGTGACAACATTTGAGGTAAGAATTTAATTATCTTTGCTAACAAAATTGCATGGCGGAGATTTATGCAGTGAGGATATTTATACTAAGAACAGTCGCTCGGTGCTTTTCCTGTCGGTAAGCGGGACAGTCGTTTCAATTTTCAATAATGGTGGTGCAAACGTTCTGGAGTATCGCAAACTATTTCAAGAAATTCTTTACTTACCAACGTTACAAAACGAGATGGTGAGGCAAAACTCCAGCCTGGTTCAACCAAACATCACTTGATCTGCAAACATCTAGGCGCGCTATGATTGTCGTTTGTTTATTTCTCGTGGAAGACGTGATCTCGCGATCCACAAGGCTGCCAACATGTCTAGTTAGGAACTAGGGAGAAGACGCGATTGTTGTACATTGATAGGTGTGGAAGGAAAGGGCTAAATGACCTTTACTCTTGCCGTGCGGACAGTAGGCATATGTTCTGCGGCCATAGCAAGTCTCTCGAAGGGAGTGTGGCCCCTGATAGAGAGTTGAATTAGTTTAACAAGCCGGATACACAGCCGTTGTTATGGATTGGATATGCACGGCTAATGACGAAATATTAAGTTGTTCTTTGTAGCTAGCGCCTCGAGATCGAGGCAGCAGTGCATTTGACACAAGTCGCCGCCAATAATTGTCCTTCGTTGATTCATTACCTCTGTTGTTCTATTGATTCGTGCTATATTTCTTGTGCTCTAATTCTGCACGGGTTGGTAACGTTATGCATTTTTGGGAAACTACGTCATATCCGATTATATGTTAGCCAATAGCAATGCTGGTAGCTACTCAAGCATTGGAGAATGGAGGAGGCGCTGGTAAGTCTCTAGACATCGCAATGAACACGTCCCTCCTCTAAAAGGAATCGCACATAACATTATTTACATTGTTTCTACTTCCTTTTAATGTTATAAAGCTTGTGGAAACCACAGTGGAATTCTATGACCAGATTGACAGTCGAAACAGGTTTTCTTGTCCCATCAATCTCCACTTCCTCAGTTGTGAGCTGATGGAGAAAAAGTTGCTGCAACCGTTATAATTTTAATTAACTCTCGTGAAGTTACAAGAAGAGACTCAAATATATTTTTAAACTGATAGTTTCTTCAGTGAAGCCGCCATGGCTTAGGTGACAGTGCGTCGGCCTCTCACCGCTAGGTTTCATGGTTCAAATCCCGGTCATTCCGTATGAGATTTGTGCTGGACAAAGCAGAGGCTGGACAGGTTTTTCTCCCGGTACTCCGGTTTTCCCTGTCATCTTTCATTCCAGCAACACTCTCCAATATCATTTCATTTCATCTGTCAGTCATTAATCATTGCCATAGAAAAGTGCGACAGGCTTCGTCAGCTGGCACATTTCCTATCCTCGCTGCTGGATGGGGCCTCATTCATTCCATCCCTCATGCGGTCGAATGACTGGAAACAGGCTGTGGATTTTTAATAATTGATTCATTCGTAATATAGTTTATTCACTGTGCGACGACCATTCGGGTATCTGGTTCTTAATATTTTCGAATGATCTTGCCCGAGGTAGTGCAGCATACAATTGGCCATAACCGAATACTGGTTCGGGTAAGTAGACACCCACTTTATCAAAAGTTTGGCCATGCGCTTTATTAGTGGTCATACAGAAGGATAGTCGACTTGATACCTTCCCTTCTGTCCGTTCGTCGACTATTTCCTCTTAGCAGCATGTAAGTTATTAGGAACGTTCTGCCATCTGTTGAGCATATTATTTTAGAAGTTGGAGAAGGTCAGAGAATAAAAGAGTATCTAGCACAGAATAGTATTCTTCCATGATCAGAGGAATTGTATACTCTCTGGCTTGACAGGTAGTAATCAAACATGGCTGCATGCAATCTGAATGCTAAGAATGAAAATCCCATATGTCAGAATATCAGCAACCCGCTATGCACAAAAGGTATTGCGGGATAGGGTAAACCTTCGCCTGCAATTATTGGAGTGGTCATTGTTTTAGGATTACTCAAAGTTGCCTGAACTTCTTGAGATCTATAAATACCTGATGATTCAACAGCAGGTATTTCCGGAAAGAATAAAAAGTAATTAAGGAAATCGGCCCAGTACAACGGTCTGACGGACTGGAAAAATCTGTTCCAGTAAACATTTTAGGATATAGAATATTAATTAATATCCACAACCTGTTTCCAGCCATTTGACCGGGTCAGGAATGGAATGAATGAAGGCCCTTTCTGGCGGCGAGTATGGGAATTGTGCCACCTGCCGAAGCCTGTCGCACTCCCCTGGGGCAATGATTAATGAATGATTAATGAAATGAAATGATTTTGAAGAAGGTTGCTGGAATGAAAGATGAGAGTGAAAACCGGAGTACCCGGAGAAAAACCTGTCCCGCCTCCGCTTTGTGCAGCACACATCTCACATGAAGTGACCGCGATTTGAACCACGGAACCCAGCGGTGAGAGGCCGGCGCGCTGCCGCCTGAGCCACGGAGGCTTAGAATATTAATAATATTAGTAATAAATTTTCGATTATAATATAAAAATAAATCTCCATACTATGAGGATAAGAATTGTTCAGCATAAAATGTTCTACAAAGAAGTCTGCGAGATTGTGTAACAACCCTTAACACATAGCCTATTATAAGTTTTTTTATGTTACACTAACGATACCTACTGATTTCAAAAAGCGAGTCGAAAAAAATAAAGGTGGTGGTGGTGATTATTGTTTTAAGAGGAAGTACAACTAGGCAACCATCCTCTATATAACACTAATCAGAGAGAAAAAAAAAGGAAGGGGTCCGACACTTCGAAAAATGAAGGTATCGGCCAAAGGAAGACAAGGGCCACGAAGGGCATGAAAATGAAAGACTCCCTAGACCTCCTTACGTAATACCGTCGGGGTCGGAAAAGAACAAGAGTTCACCAAGGGAGGTCAGATAGGATTGTTGAAGGTGAGGAGCCTGGCACAAGTAAGTGGAAGCAATGCCAGGACTCAGCTAAGTGCCCCGTGGCCGCCAACCCACGCTCCAAAGTTCAGAGCCCCTGGGGCTCCTATAGTCGCCTCTTACGACAGGCAGGGGATACCGTGGGTTCTATTCTACCGCCCCCACCCACAGGGGGAGAAACCGTTAAGGATACATCTATACCATGCGGGTTAGAAATGTTCAGCACAAAACGTTTTGCAAATAGTGGTCTTGATTATTGTTTTAAAGGGAAGTATAACTTGGAAACCATGCTCTATTAACACTGATCAGAGGGTAAAGATGGAAGGGAACCGACACTTCGAAAATGAAGGTATCAGCCAAAGAAAGAACAGGGTCATGAAGGGCGTGAAAATGAAAGACTCCCCAGGCTTCGTAAAGCTAATACCGGCGGGGTTGGAAAAGAATAAGAGCTGAGTAAAGGGAGGTCGGATAGGATATAGATAGACGAAAATGAGGAGCCTGGCACATGTAAGTGGAAGCAGTAACAGGACTCAGCTAAGGCTCCAGTGGTAACAAACCCACGTTTCCAATTTAAGAGCTCCTGGGGCCCCTTTTAGTCACCTCGTACGATACGCAGAGAATACCGTTGATGTATTCTAAAGCCTCACTCAAAGGGGAGGGAACAAGTAATGGGGACTCTTAAAAAGAGGTTCACACCCGGTTGAGTTTGATACACTACTTCCTTGGCTCATGAACAACCTTCTATTTACACACCTGAAACGACAGGCCAAATGCACCTCTGGGACTAGGAATAAAAAGAACTGTGCAATTATAATAAATTTTTTGCCATATCCTACAATTGCTCTAAGTTTCACATGTGTTTCAGCATTCCTTCATATTGAAGTTTCCATAAACAAGCCTGTATTTTAATAGTGTCAACCTTGACCTTAATGGAACTTTTCATTTTCAGGTACCCGGCTTTGAATACCGAGAGAACAGAAGATTTGAGGTCATTCTCCTTTCCTGTTGCATCCAAGGAAAGTAATGCACTGGAGTCTGCATCGCATCGATTTAAACATCATTTTCATACTGCTAATTGTTACAACAGTACACGGAACATCATCTCTCCCTATAACTAACGAGTTTGAGACGGATAGACAGAAAAATATCATTTCTATTTGCTTGGAGGCAATCTCTAGTCGCTACTTCAACGATTATGATGAGATTTCACTTTTAAGTGACTCGTCATTCCGTGTTCTCGACAGCAAACATTCCTTTCATGATATCCTAAGCACATTCCACTCCGAAAGGGAACATTCTTTGATAATATCGCATTCAAATATGCACCCAAAATACCACTCGGAAAATTTTGTGATCTTTCTCCATAATACAACAGATGCTAGCAGTATTTCTGAGATAATTTATTTATTGGAAGAGAGTTTTATTTGGAATCGCCATTCTAAGTTTGTCATTGTCTTGGATTCCTTCCAAGCCGAAGACCAAGAAGAAAGAGTTCGTAGCATTATATCTGAATTCTGGACGAAGTTAGTTCTAAATATCATCGTCTTGGCTCCGAGGACTCGAGAACGAAGTGCAGTAAACTTATATACTTGGTTTCCATTCAGTTCCAAAGGAAACTGTGGTAGAGATTTCTCCAATATATCAATTCAGGATGAGTGGATAGCAGAAGAGGGTGGTTTTAGATTCAATGCTAACCTCTTCCCCAATAAAGTCCCAAGTAAATTAAATAATTGTACAATCTTCATAAGAGCAGGAAAGCATGATCCATATGTCTTCGAGCCAGAGATAGTCGACAATAGGTCTGTGTATCGTGAAGGTCTGGAGGTCGAGTTACTGAACATGATAGCTGCAGCTTCCGGATATGTGCTTCATTATCGTGAATATCCCACTATATTTCCGGTGTATGGCTTTTGGGGTGGAAAATTAGACAACGGAACATGGATAGGAATGACAGGCGATTTGGTAAACAATTACGCAGACATAGTCTTCGCAGGATTTCGGCTGACGATTGAAAGGATCCTCGTCTGTGATCCAACAGAATTGCATGCTAACAATGATTACCGTTGGTATACTCCAAAAGCAAAAGAATTGGCTCGCTGGAAATCGATCATTATCATATTCACCCTAGAAACATGGTTATTGATTATAATCTCTTTCCTTTTAGTATCTTTTACATTCTTTTTACTAAATAAAGGAGACAAAGATATTCAAGGATTCAGAACAATCAGCAACTCAACACTAAACTCGTGGTCAGTCATGATTGGAATATCTCTGACTCAACTTCCACTGTTCGGAAGACAGCGGATGTTGTTTTTAATCTGGTTGTATTATTGTTTATTGATCAATGCTGGTTATCAGTCCATGCTAGTCGGGGTCCTAACCAATCCAGGTAATGAGAAACAAGTAAGAACTGTCACGGAACTTGTGGATTCCGGCTTGGATTACGTAATATTCACGCGCTATCGGGAGTTCTTCTCTGACCAGGACGACCATGTGGCAACAAAGGTGTACAGGAATGCTCTCGTGTGCGATAAGTTGCAGACTTGTGCGGACATGATCACTGCGAACACAGAGTATGCTTATTTTACTTCTGCTAATGGATTCGATATTCTAAGACAGTATTTCTACAAGTCATCTGGTGGCAAGAGAGAATATTATCCGCTGAATGACGGAATAATGGCTTTTAATAACGCGCTTTATCTGAAAAAGGATAGCCCTTACCTTGAAAGATTCAATACCATTATTAGGAGGTTAAAAGAATCTGGAGTTTTGTCTGCCATGTGGTCCGATGTCAAGATGAGGTCAGCGAAGAAATACAATATGGCGTTAGAAATTCCCGAATCGGACGACGCTGTGATTTTCACGGTGAAACACCTCCAAGGGGCGTTCTTTTTCCTCCTTCTGGGCGGTGTGCTTTCAAGTGTAGTGTTCATGGTAGAGATGTTATGTCGTAGAGTCCACGGGCAAGAGGATGTATCATCAAGGACATTCGATAGTAAGTAACTGAGTTACCACGCGTAGAAGAAGAGCTCAGCAGTTACCGTACTTTATAATTGCATGTTCCAAAATACCAGTTCCGTTGAGGTAACATGTTCCAAATCTGGCGAAATCATGTTGGTCAATAAAGGTGTTACTAGTGGGTGGATATAACTCGAAATGGCGCAATTTTACGGAATAACCATATGATTCAGGAATTGGCACGCCACGGTTGTTTCCTCGATGGAATGTTCGGTTGTGATTGAAGAATGTTATAATGTTCTTGCAACACAACAAAACATATTAGGAATTCGCTCGCTAAGAAGTGATGAATATATAGACCATGCAAAGCATGTACTGCATACCCGAATGTGCCCTTTGTGATTAATATATTTCTTACACAATTTTTCGCATCTTGCTATGAACTTCAGGAACAAACTCTGGCAAAAGTGGTGAAAAGCGATGGGAAAAGACGCAGTTTTTCCTACGTTAAAGCTACGGTCCTCTCTGCATGCAGTGAGCTGCTTCACAAGACACCGTAATTCTCCTTTCGAGAATCTGTTCACGATCTTGCAGTGCAATCTTCAAAGTGTTCTTGCCGACTGCTATGTAAAGTGCACAGTGTTTTCACTGAGAAACTTAATTCAGTAGTTTTATGTAGCATTGTGATGACGGGTGATCGCAACGGAATGTGGCAGGCATGAGAGAGATACGTTAAAAGCAAACCTTTTATGTTGCCATAATTGAAGAATTTGTGAAACAATAGGGGCATCTGTATTTTATGCGTAAATATTAATCGGCGAGTTTTGAAGATTGTGTCTTACAATTTAGAAATTAAACTTATTTTATTGTATTAATAATTAGAATATTAAATTATATGAAACTAACTGTAGTATGCGTCATTGAGGGGACAATCATATAGCATGCGCAAAGTTATCTAACTCTCCAGCTTCCTTGCGCCAATATTCAGGCAAACCGTTTTACTGCTGACGCAGCAATAATCCCCTCTATCAGAGATGAGTGGCAGGTGAAAAGACAAATCTCACCACAACAATGGTCAGTGTAATATTATATTTGGTCAGGTGGTGGTGGTGATTACTGGTTTAAGAGGAAGTACAACTAGGCAATAACACTAATCAGACAGAAAAAATTGAAACGTATCCGACAGTTTTATGATCTTTCGATATTTTAGACCGCCACGTTTAGTTTTCTTCCGACTCTGGGATATTAGAACATGTAATGTGAAGACAGTCCTTTTTTCTTTCATGACTCCATCCTATCTTATTCTGCGAGTGATCGTTCCTTTATGGTTTTTACGCATATTTTAATAATCATCTTCACAATTTTCCTTGTCGATACGGACCGATGACCAAGCGGTTTAACACCTTAAGATAATCATGACAGAAACCACCGCCTGTTAACACGGTTAAACAATATTTTTATGTTAGGAATGCTCGGCGGTGATATGGACCAGGCAACAAAAGTCTAAATTAATTAATTATATTATCATAATCGATATGGTAAAACTGTATAAAATATAAATGACTGGAACTTGTATTTTATATCACTTTTATTATGTAATACATTTCGATACGGCCACTAACATAGGTAATTAAACGAAATAAATTCTAGGCTCCTTCTCCTAAACTACCATTTCATCCAGCATGAATAAAAAATATTTATAGCCTAGACTGTAGTTTCTTATTTCCAGAATTTACATATCGATTTTCATTAAATTCTGTTCACCCATTTTCTCGTGGTTCGGTGTTGATATGGAGTTAACAAAAATCGAAATTCATGAATATCTGTTATCATAGGCGGTACGCAAAAATGTGTAAGGCATAAATGATGGAAAATCTGAATCTATATAACTTTAGTTACATAGTATTTATCAATAGGACCACTAATAACATAAATATTTAAGAATCAAATGTAATGCCTTCCCATAAACTACCATTTCACTCAGCGTGAATAAATTTTTAATAGCCTAGATTGTACTGTAGTTCCTCATTCCCCGAATATACATACCGATTTTCATTAAATTCTCCTCAACCGTTTTTCATGATGCCCGCACATACATACAGACAGTGATACATTTTTAAAAAAGAAAGTGCATTTCCTTGTTACTGTGGACACGAACGATACAGAAATACGGTTCTTTTTTAAATTCTGAGCAATGTATAAACAAGACTGTCATTTTATATATACTGTATAGATAAAGTATTATAATAAAATATTACAATAATTACAATATTAAAAATGTAAACTGTGTTAAATTAATTACGATGTCACAATTAACAATATTCAAATTATATTGTTGTGTTGTATTGTGTTGGGTATTCAGCCCGAAGGCTGGTTTGATCCTCCACAGCTACGCCAACAGCTGTCATAGATGGTCCAGGCATCACTGAAGAGGCGTACTAGGGAAATGAGGAATGAGGTACAGTAGTTTCTCGTTGCTTTCCTCACCAAGCCAGAAGTTGTGTAAGATTGCCAGTACAGAAACAAAGTAAAAGATTTCGTAACATTTTAAACATATGTGAAATTGAAAATAACACATATCAGTCTGCCAATCCCACTGATTTGCACGCACCAACCGACCCTAGGAGTGATATTTTCACACCATTCATAGCAGGGACTGGCTGCATAAGGAATGGTATTACTAGCATCGCTCATACCTCAGTCATTTTCACACTGTCAAAGCCAAGGACGAGACTGAGACAGATCAATGAAAGTAGCAAATTTATTCTAGCCCAGAAGACATAGTGCACTGTAAACATTAGATCTCGCCAACAAAGACATAAATTATATTGAATTAATTATATCATTTGTGTAGAAATTCGTATATTTGAATTATGCATGTTTTTGACTGCAACTCACACTTCGCCACTGATGCTACGGTTGACATCTCTCCCGTCCTCCCGTTCCAAGTAAACGAGAAACTGATAAGTAATTTTGTACCAGACGCTCATAGTCATTAAAGTATGAAGGCTTTCACGGCCGGTGTCAATATAATAAAAATCTTCCGAGCTGTTATGCCCGGAAGATTTTTATTATATAGACGCTCATAGTATTTGTTACCGTGTTTTAGCGGTAGGTAGAGGTGTAAGAAGGTGCGGGCGTGAATGGGTTCTCAAACTACGGAATCAAAGTTAATGTAAAATTTAACGAGGTTATATTTTCTTTTCAATATTAAGTAATAACAAAGAACAGGTACTTAGTAGCCAAAACACAATTTGAAATGTACAATTACAGGGGTTACAGAGTTTGGGCTTCGAGCCCTGAGTTCACAATTCTTGAGCAACTAGCCCAACTTTCCGATATACAAATTTTAACAAAGGGGCAGAAGACCCCAATCAAACCCTGGAGCACTTGCTCCAAATTACACAGTTAAGCCTCCTCGAGGCACACAACACTCCGTTTCCAAAAGAGCCACACGCTCTTTAATTTAAGCCTCTCCCAGGCCACACCAAACTCCACCTTCAAGTTGTCCACAACGGACACAAACCCAGGGGTAAAATACCCAATCTACTGAGGTCTATTAAATGAAAAGCAGGTTAATTAAATGACCTCTAAAACAATTTGAGAGGAGGCGAACTTGCACTCCTAATACACTTTGATTTTAAAACCTACCTTGGCACTAGGCCGTTATTACAAGGGCTAATCCCATACTACAGAGGTGACTTAATAGCAATTTACATTACATTACGGAAGAATAGGTTGAGAAACAATAAGTTCACCTCAAAACATTATGAGTGGGAGCTCGAGAGGGTTAGCACTCTCTATCCCAGTATGTAGCTTTTCAAGATAATAGAAGAAAAGACTAGTTACATTTTAGGAAAAGGTTACATGGTGGAACGCTTCGCACCCGCCCCGAGAGTTAAACTGCTGAGCAAGAAAAGAAAGAATTTATTAATCGGCCATTACCTTATTGTTGACCGCTGCCGAAGAAAGAGGCGCCTCCCGCCTCCTGCTAGGTACTTAACACACTGAAAGATGGAACAGAAGTGGCCCAGAGACCCAAAAATCAGCAGTTTAAATACTCTCGCGGAAGTTTCTAGGCGTTAGGGGAAAGAAAACACCCGCCCACAATGTTTTTATTGGATAGGACCCCGCAACAGATACAAGTTGGGGGAAAATACACCAGATTGGTCAGAAATTACTAAAAGAAATTCGGGATTGGATAAATCTAAAACAAGGGGAAAAAGAGGGGTATACAGCCAACTTAAACCATAACAGAAAGAAATTTAACAAGAAACAAACTTTTGAAATAGAAATTTCTCCAAAAAAATAGTTCTTTGACTCCGCACTAGGGTGCACTATTGTTGATCTTCAGTAGTGTCCTCTAGAAGAGAAAGTTCACACTTCTTACTTCAAGCGAAACAAAAACACATCAAAAGTGACACAGTTCAAAAACTCAAAATTTTCCACGTGGTGACATCTTCTGAGAAAGTAGAGAATTAATAGAGTAGATAAAGTTCAACCTTCCTCCAGAAGAGGAGTTTCAACTGGCGCAACTTTTAAATAAACGGTGTAGAGGTGTACCGCCCGGTACAGACCTCCCCCCCCAAAAGTTCCTCCAAGGGGTAACACAGAAGAACATAAACTTTTGTTTGAAAATAAGTTCCAAGTTTTGATGTTGAGATTAAGATAACTTGCAGAAGTATTGGAGAAATTTCTTAAGTCGGTTCCAAAATTTGTTGTTGCAGGAGAAGTAAAGTCTTTATGTTTATAGAAGTTGAATTTCTGAAGATAAGCTTTTAATACTTAAAAGTGAAGGAAAAATTTGCAATGTCCACCAAATATTGCTGTTGAATTCCCAAGTGTAGTTATCTCTTATAGTAACTGTCCATGTAGTTGATGTTGATGAAGTTGGATGGCCGGACCGGCCGTTGCAGCTTGCGTCCAAAAGGAGGCCGCTCGGACCCCTTAAGTACCCTGAGATACCGCTCGCCCGCACTATGAGGGGAGCAGAGGTGTTGAAGCACGCCGCGCCCGCGGTGAACATGTACAGGCTGCGGGCAAGTAGCAGGTCGTGCGCCGCACATCAGCCTTGGCCGGGAGGAGAGCTCCGGCTCGCCGTGCACATGTCGTCCTCGCTGGAGAGGAGGGGGCCCATCCCCCTCCCCAGTTACTGCACGGCGCCGCGCGGCTGCGGGGGCACTGAAACATTAAAGCTAGGCGGCAGAATTGTGTTGGACCATCATGTTTCTTTTAAGGGCACAGGCATGTAAAGAGATTGAGGGGCCAGCGGCGTGCAGATATCCATGGCATTTCATCTAAGCCAGCCACTGAGTGTAGTGGAGCAGGAGACGGGAGCGTGGTAATGGCCGTGGAAAGGACAGAATGGCAGTTTAACGGGTCGGGACAGGTTTTACAAAAATGCTTACATCTGAAACAAAATATTATAGGTAGTGCAGAATGCCTTAAAAATGAAACTCAAAAAAAAAAAAATATAACCTTCATATCCTTTCAAAATAATATAAAGCAAGTTAACACAGAAATTACACCGGCTTCACCTGGGACAGGTGAACTCTAAATATCCTCTCGGTGGCTGGATTACTTAACAATAAGGTAACCGGCGTAAGAAAATCGAGAATGATACAAGGCCCCTGAAATCTGGGGGCAAGCTTGCCCGCGGGAACAAAATTTTTGACCATTACTTGGTCACCTACCTTTAAAGGGGTGGGTCTCCGTCCACGATCATACCTTTCCCTAACCTTTTCATGAGATACCTTAAGATTGGCTTTAGCCTTCTTCCAAAGATCTTTAATATTATCCGGATCTATTGTCTCGGGCAGAATGTCACTCAGAGACCAGAGGTTAGAGAGCGGCGTGTTGGGAACAAACTTAAACATCAAGGAAGCTGGAGTAAACTTGTGTGATTCATGAACCGCCGAATTCAAAGCAAAAGCTAACCAATGCAGGGACGTGTCCCACCTAGAATGATCTTCATGATGATAGGCAATAAGTGCGGACCTGAGATTACGGTTAACCCGTTCAGCCAGAGATGGTTGAGGGTAATAAGCAGAAGTGGTTACATGAGAGATGGACAAGTCAAAACAGAATTTACGAAAAAGATTTGATGTGAACGCCTTAGCATTATCAGATACAATATATTGGCACGGACCAAAAGAAGCAAAAATAGAATTTAGACAGGTAATGGTGGACTGAGCGGTAGCCAGCTTAGTCGGAAATAACCAAGAAAATCTGGTAAAACCATCTACACATACAAAGATGAATTTGTTGGCATTTCCCTTCGACTGGGGGAAGGGTCCTACATAATCAATATACAGGCGTTCCATGGGGCGCGACGCTTGATGAGAAGACAAAAGGCCTACTTTAGTGGACATGGTGGGTTTACTGATCAAACAAGATTTACAAGCTTTTACAAGTTCCCGAATTTCACCGTCCATACCTTTCCATATGAACATTTCACGAATCTTTTCACGAGTTTTAAAGATACCCAGATGCCCTCCTAATGGGGTCTCATGATAATACTTGAAGATCATTGGTACAAGAACTGCTGGAACAACAACTTTCATCATCTTATCATGCCTCGAAGGGCAACATAAAACACCATTCCTCAGAACATAAGGGACAACATGTTCCCCAGAAGAAAGGGTTTCCATTATCGGAGCCAGCGTCGGATCTTCACGTTGGTATTTCTCGATATCCCTAAAAAGCATGGGAGCATCTGTTAGGATGGCATTAACCTCAGATAGCATGGACTCGGAAGGTGATGAACTGTCGACCGGTTCGTGGGTCTCGACGTCGTTATGAAACATACGGCTGAGTCCATCAGCAACAACATTTTCGGTACCTCTGATATGTCTAACATCAAACTGGAAGGCGGAAATACGAATAGCCCAGCGGGCTATACGACCAGTACGACGCGGCCTACCTAAGACCCAGCTTAAGGCTTGATTATCTGTCTCCAGGTCGAATTTGACATGTTCCAGATAGAGACGGAACTTTTCTAAGGCAAATAAGACTGCCAAACCTTCGAGCTCATAGATGGAATACTTGGCTTCTTGAGCCGACAATGTCCTAGACGCATAGGCGATGGGTCGCCTCCCTAGTTCAGTCTCTTGAAGAAGGACTGCCGCTACTGCTGACGACGATGCGTCGGTTTGGACAATGAATTTCTTCGAGAAATCAGGCATAGCAAGGACAGGGGCATTACAGAGAGCTAATTTCAGATCTTCAAAAGCGGCTTGTTGAGAAGGTCCCCACTCGAATTTGATGCCTTTCCTACGAAGAAGGTTTAAGGGCGCCGCTCTATTAGCAAAGTTAGGAATGAACTTTCTGAAGAAATTCACCATACCAATGAACCTGGCGATACCTTTAATGTCCTTGGGAGGTTTAAAATCACGGATGGCCTGTGTTCTAGAATGATCGACTGCTACACCATCGGGTGACACAATATGCCCTAGGAATGACATAGAGGGCTTAGCAAAGGCAACCTTGGACAACTTAACAGTTAACCCAGCCTTACGAAGGCGATCAAGAACTTCTCGCAGATGATCTAGATGTTCTTCAAAAGTCTCTGAAAATACTACGACATCATCTAAGTAGTGATATAAGTACTCGAATTTGATGTCGGAGAAGACCCTATCTAGCAGCCTAGTGAGCACAGCTGCTCCCGTGGGGAGCCCGAAAGGCACGCGGTTGTATTCGTATAAATTCCAGTCCGTAGCAAACGCTGTAAGATGTTTAGACTCTTCGGCAAGGGGAATTTGATTATAGGCCTGATTTAAGTCCAAGATGGTGAAGAACTTGGCCTTACGAAACCATGAAAAACAAGAATGAAGGTCGGGAAGGGGCACAGATTGTAACACCACCTTCCGATTGAGAGCCCTGTAATCAATGACAGGCCTGAAGCCTCCTTGGGGTTTCGGTACTAGAAAAATAGGCGAAGAATACGCTGACTTAGAGGGCCTAATAATACCGTCCTTCAACATCTGATCGATGATTTCCTTCAGAGCCTTCATTTTAGGTGGAGATAGCCTATACGGTGGAAAACGGACAGGAATCGAATCCGTAACCTCAATTTTGTATTCAATAAGGTCAGTAACACCAAGAGTATCAGAGAACACCTCGGGAAACGACTGACACAGTTTGCGAATACTATCAGCCCGCTCCTCAGGTAGATGTCTAAGGTCTAACAACATCTCATCCTGGGTAGGCGAAATAGAAGAACATGACACAGAATTACACTTTAATAGTGGTATTTTACAACTAGAAGCAAATTTGAATGTGCACGACCTAGACTTGAGATCGAGCACAAGACCAGTGTGAGAGATAAAGTCAGCTCCCAATATAATGGGGCAAGACAATTGCTTGGCCACAAACAATTTAATTTTCCATGTAAACTTAAAAACACGAATTTTGACCAGTAAGGAACCTAGAATTTCTAATGGAGATGAATTAGCCGAAACATATTGAACAGGAGAAGAGACATAGTCAGGAAGTTTACAAACCGATTTCAATTTAGAATACCATTCAGCCGCAATAATCGAACAAACACTACCTGAATCTAAGAGAGCTGTTATAGGCTCGTTATTTAACTCAATCTTAAGAAAAGGAACAGGTGCGGGGGTATCCGCCGCAATCCTAAGACATTCTTTAGGGCATTCACAAGATGAATTTGAAGGCTGATCGTTCTCTGCATTTACAATCTGTTTACTAGGGGCTGAGTCTCGGGAAGATGGATTAGTCGACTCAACCGAAGCCACTAGTCACTTTTTATTATTGGCATAGGTGGAATTTGCACCAGAAGTTGAGCAGGAGGGGGTGCTATTTGAGTTCGGACAATTCTTGGCGATATGTGAGAAGGCCCCACATTTAAAACAGCCTTGTGCTGAACCAGCTCCATTATTTGCCCTACTACTTTTGACCAATGGACATTTATTGCGAAGATGGTCAGGCGACCCGCAAGCATAACATTTACGGGGTGTGACTGGTCGGCGAGGTGGAGGCCGAGTGTTACTAAAGGAAGGCGGGGGTTCTTTCGCTACACGCAAAGAATCGGCGTATCTAACTCCTTCCGCTGAGACGGCCAACGCTTCAAGTTCAGAAAAAGTTTGCGGGCACGCCGCAAAACACAAGTATGACCTATAAGATGGTGAAATGCCTTCCACAATAGCTTGTACAATTTGGTCCTCAGGGAAGTGAAGAGCAAACACCCTGGTATAAAACTTAATGTCTTGTATGAAATCAGCCAAGTTTTCATCCAACCTCTGTACTCGATAATAGTATTTCTGAATCAGAGATGACCTTGCGCGGGCAGGAATAAAATTAGCAAGTAGATGTGCATGAAAATCTTCGATGGATGACTGTTCAGCTATGGCTCTTACTATTTTGTCTGAGAGAATACCAATAGCATACGGATAGATAATTTGCAAGATTTGACATGGAGACAGAGAAAAAACAAGGGCATGATCCTGAAATTCCACTAGAAATCTTAAAAATGAAATTACGTCACTGGTGGTATTAACAGAAAACTTGGATATACCTCTGAGCAACATTGCCAATGGATGAGGCAAGCTACTAAATCCGGGTGACATAGTAGGTAAAGGTTTCAATGGCAAGGAAGTCAATTCAGAACGGATGTTACTCAATGATGCACGACGTTCAGATTCGTTGTCCAATGGGGCAGGGATAGTTTGAGCAGCAACGGTTATCCTATTAACTTCTCCCTTGGGAGGCGCTTCCTCACTACCTGCATTCACTATGGTGGGTTGATCAGATTTGGGAGGAACTTCCCCAGTTAACAATTGAGTGACCTTACCAGATAATTCAGAAATATTTTCCAGGAGCGTACTAGCTTCCTTCCTCTGAACGTCATTCAGTTTTAGAGACAACAGATCGTTAACCCTATTCGAAAAATGATATAGCCTGCCTTGCACACGCTTAATTTGATTAGGAGACGGATCATTTTCATCAAAAAAACTAACTACAGAAGCTAGCCCAGTAATATTCTCCGTGATCGTGGAAAGAGAGTCGTCAATTTCTTTCTCTCCCAAATTGGGGATGGAAATGGGCAAATCAAGAGACTCTCTAAGCTTGTTAGTGTCTATTGCAACCGTGCCTCCAGATTGCACATTTCTGATAGTTAATTCATAGATCAACTCCTCCTTGCGCAAATAGTTAAGAAGGAGAACATCGCGAGGGCCGGGCATGGTGACAGAACAATTTTGAAAAACTCAAAAAATTCCAGCAACTGGGAAAATAGTTAGAGTTCGGAACAAACAATGTTTAGCCGTCAAAAGGGGCTAAATTGAGACCCATTCAACCACGCTCTGCTACCACTTGTTACCGTGTTTTAGCGGTAGGTAGAGGTGTAAGAAGGTGCGGGCGTGAATGGGTTCTCAAACTACGGAATCAAAGTTAATGTAAAATTTAACGAGGTTATATTTTCTTTTCAATATTAAGTAATAACAAAGAACAGGTACTTAGTAGCCAAAACACAATTTGAAATGTACAATTACAGGGGTTACAGAGTTTGGGCTTCGAGCCCTGAGTTCACAATTCTTGAGCAACTAGCCCAACTTTCCGATATACAAATTTTAACAAAGGGGCAGAAGACCCCAATCAAACCCTGGAGCACTTGCTCCAAATTACACAGTTAAGCCTCCTCGAGGCACACAACACTCCGTTTCCAAAAGAGCCACACGCTCTTTAATTTAAGCCTCTCCCAGGCCACACCAAACTCCACCTTCAAGTTGTCCACAACGGACACAAACCCAGGGGTAAAATACCCAATCTACTGAGGTCTATTAAATGAAAAGCAGGTTAATTAAATGACCTCTAAAACAATTTGAGAGGAGGCGAACTTGCACTCCTAATACACTTTGATTTTAAAACCTACCTTGGCACTAGGCCGTTATTACAAGGGCTAATCCCATACTACAGAGGTGACTTAATAGCAATTTACATTACATTACGGAAGAATAGGTTGAGAAACAATAAGTTCACCTCAAAACATTATGAGTGGGAGCTCGAGAGGGTTAGCACTCTCTATCCCAGTATGTAGCTTTTCAAGATAATAGAAGAAAAGACTAGTTACATTTTAGGAAAAGGTTACATGGTGGAACGCTTCGCACCCGCCCCGAGAGTTAAACTGCTGAGCAAGAAAAGAAAGAATTTATTAATCGGCCATTACCTTATTGTTGACCGCTGCCGAAGAAAGAGGCGCCTCCCGCCTCCTGCTAGGTACTTAACACACTGAAAGATGGAACAGAAGTGGCCCAGAGACCCAAAAATCAGCAGTTTAAATACTCTCGCGGAAGTTTCTAGGTGTTAGGGGAAAGAAAACACCCGCCCACAATGTTTTTATTGGATAGGACCCCGCAACAGATACAAGTTGGGGGAAAATACACCAGATTGGTCAGAAATTACTAAAAGAAATTCGGGATTGGATAAATCTAAAACAAGGGGAAAAAGAGGGGTATACAGCCAACTTAAACCATAACAGAAAGAAATTTAACAAGAAACAAACTTTTGAAATAGAAATTTCTCCAAAAAAAATAGTTCTTTGACTCCGCACTAGGGTGCACTATTGTTGATCTTCAGTAGTGTCCTCTAGAAGAGAAAGTTCACACTTCTTACTTCAAGCGAAACAAAAACACATCAAAAGTGACACAGTTCAAAAACTCAAAATTTTCCACGTGGTGACATCTTCTGAGAAAGTAGAGAATTAATAGAGTAGATAAAGTTCAACCTTCCTCCAGAAGAGGAGTTTCAACTGGCGCAACTTTTAAATAAACGGTGTAGAGGTGTACCGCCCGGTACAGACCTCCCCCCCCAAAAGTTCCTCCAAGGGGTAACACAGAAGAACATAAACTTTTGTTTGAAAATAAGTTCCAAGTTTTGATGTTGAGATTAAGATAACTTGCAGAAGTATTGGAGAAATTTCTTAAGTCGGTTCCAAAATTTGTTGTTGCAGGAGAAGTAAAGTCTTTATGTTTATAGAAGTTGAATTTCTGAAGATAAGCTTTTAATACTTAAAAGTGAAGGAAAAATTTGCAATGTCCACCAAATATTGCTGTTGAATTCCCAAGTGTAGTTATCTCTTATAGTAACTGTCCATGTAGTTGATGTTGATGAAGTTGGATGGCCGGACCGGCCGTTGCAGCTTGCGTCCAAAAGGAGGCCGCTCGGACCCCTTAAGTACCCTGAGATACCGCTCGCCCGCACTATGAGGGGAGCAGAGGTGTTGAAGCACGCCGCGCCCGCGGTGAACATGTACAGGCTGCGGGCAAGTAGCAGGTCGTGCGCCGCACATCAGCCTTGGCCGGGAGGAGAGCTCCGGCTCGCCGTGCACATGTCGTCCTCGCTGGAGAGGAGGGGGCCCATCCCCCTCCCCAGTTACTGCACGGCGCCGCGCGGCTGCGGGGGCACTGAAACATTAAAGCTAGGCGGCAGAATTGTGTTGGACCATCATGTTTCTTTTAAGGGCACAGGCATGTAAAGAGATTGAGGGGCCAGCGGCGTGCAGATATCCATGGCATTTCATCTAAGCCAGCCACTGAGTGTAGTGGAGCAGGAGACGGGAGCGTGGTAATGGCCGTGGAAAGGACAGAATGGCAGTTTAACGGGTCGGGACAGGTTTTACAAAAATGCTTACATCTGAAACAAAATATTATAGGTAGTGCAGAATGCCTTAAAAATGAAACTCAAAAAAAAAAAAATATAACCTTCATATCCTTTCAAAATAATATAAAGCAAGTTAACACAGAAATTACACCGGCTTCACCTGGGACAGGTGAACTCTAAATATCCTCTCGGTGGCTGGATTACTTAACAATAAGGTAACCGGCGTAAGAAAATCGAGAATGATACAAGGCCCCTGAAATCTGGGGGCAAGCTTGCCCGCGGGAACAAAATTTTTGACCATTACTTGGTCACCTACCTTTAAAGGGGTGGGTCTCCGTCCACGATCATACCTTTCCCTAACCTTTTCATGAGATACCTTAAGATTGGCTTTAGCCTTCTTCCAAAGATCTTTAATATTATCCGGATCTATTGTCTCGGGCAGAATGTCACTCAGAGACCAGAGGTTAGAGAGCGGCGTGTTGGGAACAAACTTAAACATCAAGGAAGCTGGAGTAAACTTGTGTGATTCATGAACCGCCGAATTCAAAGCAAAAGCTAACCAATGCAGGGACGTGTCCCACCTAGAATGATCTTCATGATGATAGGCAATAAGTGCGGACCTGAGATTACGGTTAACCCGTTCAGCCAGAGATGGTTGAGGGTAATAAGCAGAAGTGGTTACATGAGAGATGGACAAGTCAAAACAGAATTTACGAAAAAGATTTGATGTGAACGCCTTAGCATTATCAGATACAATATATTGGCACGGACCAAAAGAAGCAAAAATAGAATTTAGACAGGTAATGGTGGACTGAGCGGTAGCCAGCTTAGTCGGAAATAACCAAGAAAATCTGGTAAAACCATCTACACATACAAAGATGAATTTGTTGGCATTTCCCTTCGACTGGGGGAAGGGTCCTACATAATCAATATACAGGCGTTCCATGGGGCGCGACGCTTGATGAGAAGACAAAAGGCCTACTTTAGTGGACATGGTGGGTTTACTGATCAAACAAGATTTACAAGCTTTTACAAGTTCCCGAATTTCACCGTCCATACCTTTCCATATGAACATTTCACGAATCTTTTCACGAGTTTTAAAGATACCCAGATGCCCTCCTAATGGGGTCTCATGATAATACTTGAAGATCATTGGTACAAGAACTGCTGGAACAACAACTTTCATCATCTTATCATGCCTCGAAGGGCAACATAAAACACCATTCCTCAGAACATAAGGGACAACATGTTCCCCAGAAGAAAGGGTTTCCATTATCGGAGCCAGCGTCGGATCTTCACGTTGGTATTTCTCGATATCCCTAAAAAGCATGGGAGCATCTGTTAGGATGGCATTAACCTCAGATAGCATGGACTCGGAAGGTGATGAACTGTCGACCGGTTCGTGGGTCTCGACGTCGTTATGAAACATACGGCTGAGTCCATCAGCAACAACATTTTCGGTACCTCTGATATGTCTAACATCAAACTGGAAGGCGGAAATACGAATAGCCCAGCGGGCTATACGACCAGTACGACGCGGCCTACCTAAGACCCAGCTTAAGGCTTGATTATCTGTCTCCAGGTCGAATTTGACATGTTCCAGATAGAGACGGAACTTTTCTAAGGCAAATAAGACTGCCAAACCTTCGAGCTCATAGATGGAATACTTGGCTTCTTGAGCCGACAATGTCCTAGACGCATAGGCGATGGGTCGCCTCCCTAGTTCAGTCTCTTGAAGAAGGACTGCCGCTACTGCTGACGACGATGCGTCGGTTTGGACAATGAATTTCTTCGAGAAATCAGGCATAGCAAGGACAGGGGCATTACAGAGAGCTAATTTCAGATCTTCAAAAGCGGCTTGTTGAGAAGGTCCCCACTCGAATTTGATGCCTTTCCTACGAAGAAGGTTTAAGGGCGCCGCTCTATTAGCAAAGTTAGGAATGAACTTTCTGAAGAAATTCACCATACCAATGAACCTGGCGATACCTTTAATGTCCTTGGGAGGTTTAAAATCACGGATGGCCTGTGTTCTAGAATGATCGACTGCTACACCATCGGGTGACACAATATGCCCTAGGAATGACATAGAGGGCTTAGCAAAGGCAACCTTGGACAACTTAACAGTT
This sequence comes from Anabrus simplex, assembly GCF_040414725.1. NCBI lineage: Eukaryota > Metazoa > Arthropoda > Insecta > Orthoptera > Tettigoniidae > Anabrus > Anabrus simplex. The sequence continues at coordinate 13,862,294 of NC_090276.1, forward strand.
AACCCAGCCTTACGAAGGCGATCAAGAACTTCTCGCAGATGATCTAGATGTTCTTCAAAAGTCTCTGAAAATACTACGACATCATCTAAGTAGTGATATAAGTACTCGAATTTGATGTCGGAGAAGACCCTATCTAGCAGCCTAGTGAGCACAGCTGCTCCCGTGGGGAGCCCGAAAGGCACGCGGTTGTATTCGTATAAATTCCAGTCCGTAGCAAACGCTGTAAGATGTTTAGACTCTTCGGCAAGGGGAATTTGATTATAGGCCTGATTTAAGTCCAAGATGGTGAAGAACTTGGCCTTACGAAACCATGAAAAACAAGAATGAAGGTCGGGAAGGGGCACAGATTGTAACACCACCTTCCGATTGAGAGCCCTGTAATCAATGACAGGCCTGAAGCCTCCTTGGGGTTTCGGTACTAGAAAAATAGGCGAAGAATACGCTGACTTAGAGGGCCTAATAATACCGTCCTTCAACATCTGATCGATGATTTCCTTCAGAGCCTTCATTTTAGGTGGAGATAGCCTATACGGTGGAAAACGGACAGGAATCGAATCCGTAACCTCAATTTTGTATTCAATAAGGTCAGTAACACCAAGAGTATCAGAGAACACCTCGGGAAACGACTGACACAGTTTGCGAATACTATCAGCCCGCTCCTCAGGTAGATGTCTAAGGTCTAACAACATCTCATCCTGGGTAGGCGAAATAGAAGAACATGACACAGAATTACACTTTAATAGTGGTATTTTACAACTAGAAGCAAATTTGAATGTGCACGACCTAGACTTGAGATCGAGCACAAGACCAGTGTGAGAGATAAAGTCAGCTCCCAATATAATGGGGCAAGACAATTGCTTGGCCACAAACAATTTAATTTTCCATGTAAACTTAAAAACACGAATTTTGACCAGTAAGGAACCTAGAATTTCTAATGGAGATGAATTAGCCGAAACATATTGAACAGGAGAAGAGACATAGTCAGGAAGTTTACAAACCGATTTCAATTTAGAATACCATTCAGCCGCAATAATCGAACAAACACTACCTGAATCTAAGAGAGCTGTTATAGGCTCGTTATTTAACTCAATCTTAAGAAAAGGAACAGGTGCGGGGGTATCCGCCGCAATCCTAAGACATTCTTTAGGGCATTCACAAGATGAATTTGAAGGCTGATCGTTCTCTGCATTTACAATCTGTTTACTAGGGGCTGAGTCTCGGGAAGATGGATTAGTCGACTCAACCGAAGCCACTAGTCACTTTTTATTATTGGCATAGGTGGAATTTGCACCAGAAGTTGAGCAGGAGGGGGTGCTATTTGAGTTCGGACAATTCTTGGCGATATGTGAGAAGGCCCCACATTTAAAACAGCCTTGTGCTGAACCAGCTCCATTATTTGCCCTACTACTTTTGACCAATGGACATTTATTGCGAAGATGGTCAGGCGACCCGCAAGCATAACATTTACGGGGTGTGACTGGTCGGCGAGGTGGAGGCCGAGTGTTACTAAAGGAAGGCGGGGGTTCTTTCGCTACACGCAAAGAATCGGCGTATCTAACTCCTTCCGCTGAGACGGCCAACGCTTCAAGTTCAGAAAAAGTTTGCGGGCACGCCGCAAAACACAAGTATGACCTATAAGATGGTGAAATGCCTTCCACAATAGCTTGTACAATTTGGTCCTCAGGGAAGTGAAGAGCAAACACCCTGGTATAAAACTTAATGTCTTGTATGAAATCAGCCAAGTTTTCATCCAACCTCTGTACTCGATAATAGTATTTCTGAATCAGAGATGACCTTGCGCGGGCAGGAATAAAATTAGCAAGTAGATGTGCATGAAAATCTTCGATGGATGACTGTTCAGCTATGGCTCTTACTATTTTGTCTGAGAGAATACCAATAGCATACGGATAGATAATTTGCAAGATTTGACATGGAGACAGAGAAAAAACAAGGGCATGATCCTGAAATTCCAATAGAAATCTTAAAAATGAAATTACGTCACTGGTGGTATTAACAGAAAACTTGGATATACCTCTGAGCAACATTGCCAATGGATGAGGCAAGCTACTAAATCCGGGTGACATAGTAGGTAAAGGTTTCAATGGCAAGGAAGTCAATTCAGAACGGATGTTACTCAATGATGCACGACGTTCAGATTCGTTGTCCAATGGGGCAGGGATAGTTTGAGCAGCAACGGTTATCCTATTAACTTCTCCCTTGGGAGGCGCTTCCTCACTACCTGCATTCACTATGGTGGGTTGATCAGATTTGGGAGGAACTTCCCCAGTTAACAATTGAGTGACCTTACCAGATAATTCAGAAATATTTTCCAGGAGCGTACTAGCTTCCTTCCTCTGAACGTCATTCAGTTTTAGAGACAACAGATCGTTAACCCTATTCGAAAAATGATATAGCCTGCCTTGCACACGCTTAATTTGATTAGGAGACGGATCATTTTCATCAAAAAAACTAACTACAGAAGCTAGCCCAGTAATATTCTCCGTGATCGTGGAAAGAGAGTCGTCAATTTCTTTCTCTCCCAAATTGGGGATGGAAATGGGCAAATCAAGAGACTCTCTAAGCTTGTTAGTGTCTATTGCAACCGTGCCTCCAGATTGCACATTTCTGATAGTTAATTCATAGATCAACTCCTCCTTGCGCAAATAGTTAAGAAGGAGAACATCGCGAGGGCCGGGCATGGTGACAGAACAATTTTGAAAAACTCAAAAAATTCCAGCAACTGGGAAAATAGTTAGAGTTCGGAACAAACAATGTTTAGCCGTCAAAAGGGGCTAAATTGAGACCCATTCAACCACGCTCTGCTACCACTTGTTACCGTGTTTTAGCGGTAGGTAGAGGTGTAAGAAGGTGCGGGCGTGAATGGGTTCTCAAACTACGGAATCAAAGTTAATGTAAAATTTAACGAGGTTATATTTTCTTTTCAATATTAAGTAATAACAAAGAACAGGTACTTAGTAGCCAAAACACAATTTGAAATGTACAATTACAGGGGTTACAGAGTTTGGGCTTCGAGCCCTGAGTTCACAATTCTTGAGCAACTAGCCCAACTTTCCGATATACAAATTTTAACAAAGGGGCAGAAGACCCCAATCAAACCCTGGAGCACTTGCTCCAAATTACACAGTTAAGCCTCCTCGAGGCACACAACACTCCGTTTCCAAAAGAGCCACACGCTCTTTAATTTAAGCCTCTCCCAGGCCACACCAAACTCCACCTTCAAGTTGTCCACAACGGACACAAACCCAGGGGTAAAATACCCAATCTACTGAGGTCTATTAAATGAAAAGCAGGTTAATTAAATGACCTCTAAAACAATTTGAGAGGAGGCGAACTTGCACTCCTAATACACTTTGATTTTAAAACCTACCTTGGCACTAGGCCGTTATTACAAGGGCTAATCCCATACTACAGAGGTGACTTAATAGCAATTTACATTACATTACGGAAGAATAGGTTGAGAAACAATAAGTTCACCTCAAAACATTATGAGTGGGAGCTCGAGAGGGTTAGCACTCTCTATCCCAGTATGTAGCTTTTCAAGATAATAGAAGAAAAGACTAGTTACATTTTAGGAAAAGGTTACATGGTGGAACGCTTCGCACCCGCCCCGAAAGTTAAACTGCTGAGCAAGAAAAGAAAGAATTTATTAATCGGCCATTACCTTATTGTTGACCGCTGCCGAAGAAAGAGGCGCCTCCCGCCTCCTGCTAGGTACTTAACACACTGAAAGATGGAACAGAAGTGGCCCAGAGACCCAAAAATCAGCAGTTTAAATACTCTCGCGGAAGTTTCTAGGCGTTAGGGGAAAGAAAACACCCGCCCACAATGTTTTTATTGGATAGGACCCCGCAACAGATACAAGTTGGGGGAAAATACACCAGATTGGTCAGAAATTACTAAAAGAAATTCGGGATTGGATAAATCTAAAACAAGGGGAAAAAGAGGGGTATACAGCCAACTTAAACCATAACAGAAAGAAATTTAACAAGAAACAAACTTTTGAAATAAAAATTTCTCCAAAAAAATAGTTCTTTGACTCCGCACTAGGGTGCACTATTGTTGATCTTCAGTAGTGTCCTCTAGAAGAGAAAGTTCACACTTCTTACTTCAAGCGAAACAAAAACACATCAAAAGTGACACAGTTCAAAAACTCAAAATTTTCCACGTGGTGACATCTTCTGAGAAAGTAGAGAATTAATAGAGTAGATAAAGTTCAACCTTCCTGCAGAAGAGGAGTTTCAACTGGCGCAACTTTTAAATAAACGGTGTAGAGGTGTACCGCCCGGTACAGTATTAACAATGTTCAGCTCATGACAATTTTTTCCATGTTCATCGTTGGTTGACCGGCACTGAGGAGGATAAGCTTCGAGGAATATGAATCACGAAGTGTAGTAACTCGAAATATAATACTCGTCACGCAAGGCTATTCACTAAAATGCAAATATCGCCACTCTATTCTCTTTTTTTTAATGGCTCATCACTGCTACCAACTTGGCTAGTTACATATTGAAATCACGAGACATAACACGGCCATCTTGGTCATAACCATCAACCAAGGGGGTGACACTTCATAGGGAGCGTCCGAAGCAGTTCCGAGATGGGCCCTTCAATCTCCGCCAACTAGTGAAAACTAAAATTCTTTTATAGAGGGTTAATTTAGAAGGCAGTGATTGGCATTACACATTCAGTTGCGCGGTACAGCAAATTCAAAACACAACACTGTTATCGTTGCGCGTGAAGGGAACTTGGTCGTACGGTAAGTAATAGTGCTTATTAGACGAAAATTTGTTGAGATTCTTTCGCATTGAACGAGATTTTTGATCCAGTTTTTTGAGAGTATGGAGTGAAATTACAATTGTACGCGTTCTTAGTGTGAAGAAATAGTATTATGATCATGAACGTATTTCACATTGAACTACCTAGCTGTTGCGAGTAAACGTGTGTGTGATTGTGCTTCTTACCTGCTGTTTGGAATAAAATTCAAAATATAAACTGTGTGCGTTATGCTGTGTTTTACTTCTTCCTTTCTTTCTCCTGTTTTCCATTCCCATACATAAAAGTCGTGGGAAGGGTTTAACGAACGAGCGAAAGAATGAGGTTACGTTAGATCGTGATTTAGGCAAATATGGGCGTTTTGGGGTTTTATATGAATTGCATTAACATTTTCAGTAATCAATGTTGCATTTATTATTTAATAGATGTAAATGAACATTAAAATGCGAACGGTGAAACAACGATACAAGCTAGCATTATAGCAGTATTGCCAACATACAAATACGGTAATTGCAATTTGCTTTTCAAGTAAAAGACACGAGAGAAGCTTTAGATACAACTTTCCTACCGAAATGCAATCATTATCTCTATCACAATTAAAATTTTAACAAAGTAACAACTGTTATTATCAAGTTTATTACGAGGTATTATCGTGGTATTTATTTCCTTATGTTGGCGGAGATACAGGGGCCACTATAGCTTCCATGACCTGTTTTCTCAGTGAACTATATTATACAGGAGTGACGGATCTATTTCTCTTATATGATCCTTGCCATCAACAAACTAACCTCAATGTAAGTATCAATAATAGAGGTTCTCTTACCCAAGTAATGCTCCCACTTACTTGTGCCAGGCTCCTCACATTCATCTATCCTATCCAACCTCTCTTGGTCAACTCTTGTTCTTTTCTGACCCCGACGCTATTAAGGGGCCCATAGACGTGCAATATTATTGTGCAATATCGGGGTTTGTGCAATATAATTGATAGTGTGTACTTCGTACTGAAGGGTTGTGCAATATATTGTACGAAATCAAAGAAGTTTGAAATATATTGCACAAACCACAAAATACTGTGCCGTGTGTTGGCAATATTGTGCAATATCCCGTCCTCCCGCCAGTTGTTATCAACAGGTGGGGGAGAACGTATCGCGATGGCAGACAAACAGGAGGAGAAAAAGTTTCTTTTGGAGTTTGTCGAAGTGTACCATGACCTTCCGGCTCTATGGGAGGTTAAGAGCAAAGATTACAGTAATCGCGTTAAAAAAAAAAGTGAACAGTACGAGGTGCTTATTGATAAATATCGCTAAAAATACCCGAACGCCGATAAACAAGAAGTTATTAAAAAATCAGTTCTCTGCGTCATAGTATTCTTTTTCTCGATTTGAGGCGTAACCAAAGCGATAAGTTCATCAAACAGTTCACCATTCATGCGCAGAAAGTTTCGAAAATCATTTGGCTCGCATTTTCTCAGTTCAGTGAGTAAATTTTCAAGAGTGTACCTTTCTCTGTCCAGAAACCACTGTTTGGCCCATGTCCTCCTTTTCCGTTTCTGCTTCTATTTGGCACTTACGCCCACGGCGAGCAAAACTCAGCAAAGATCAGTGTCACTCAACATGTTCACCAAACAAAATAACGGCATGGACTGACTATATATTGCAACGCATATTGTACGTCTGTGACCGCTTTGCACAATATATTGTACAACCCTTCAATATTAAGTACACACTGTCAGTTATATTGCACAATCCATTTTGCGCAATAATATTGAACGTCTATGGGCCCCTTAAGGTTTGCGAGGGCTAGGGAGTCTTTCATTTTCACGCCCTTCGTGGCCCTTATCTTTCTTTGACCGATATCTTCATTTTTCGAAGTGCCGGATCCCTTCCATTTTTCCCTCTGATTAGTGTTATATAGAGGATGGTTGCCTAGTTGTACTTCCTCTTAAAACTATAATCACCTCCACCACCTTACCCAAGTAAATGATAAATAAATCATCAATCAACATAATCACCATTAAGTCGGTTTTCAAGCTTAATGAAGTAGTAAGGGAATACAATCTTTCTAAACCTCAGTTAATTTAATGTTATATATTTCTGCCTTTTTTTTCATATACACATTACTATAATTATTAATTATTCATAATTGATAATTCAGATCCCTTCTTGAAATTTGTCATTATTTGTCGGACTGATGAGAAACCACGCTGTAGTAATACACACAAGCAAATATATTACATGTACATATATACCGTGAGTCAATAAGAATACACAAAGGCTAAGACTGCAAACCATACCAAAGTCGTGTCAAGACAAGGTTAGGTTAGGTCAGGTTGAGAACGACATTTCCTTGTATTTGAACAGAACTGAACTTTATAGACGAGATAACGTTGCTTTCCTTTTCGGAGGAGTTCTTGCAGATTTTTATTTGCTTCTTAGACTTCCTAATCGAATTCTATACTTACGTATTGGGCGATATAAGGCCGTAATTAATAAAATGCTGCGTTCTTCATTTCACACCAACTACGCAAAAATTCTCCATGCGCTTTCAGCTTCTCGTTTGTTTTGTATGATACTTATATGGATTATTTCTAAATCTATGATAAACGAAACGAAACTGTCATTTTAAATGCATGAAAATGAAATTAGCATATTTTGCTGATGTTTTGAAAAAGATGGGAAATAATATAGGTGTAATGACGATTGCGAATTTGAAAGCGGAATTGAAGGTAAAGGGCGGAAAGTTATCCAGAAATAAGCGAGTGGGTCTGCCTCTGTGGTGTAGTGGTTAGTGTGATTAGGTGCTACCCCCGGAGGCCCCGGTTCAACTCTCAGCTCTGCCACGAAATTTGAAAACTGTTACGAGGGCTGGACCTGGGTCCACTCAGCCTCGGGAAGTCAAATGAGTAGAGATAGGTTCGATTCCCACCTCAGCCATCCTGGAAGTGGTTTTCCACTGTTTCCCACTCCTCCAGGCAAAACTTAACTTAAGGCCACAGCCGCTTCCTTCCCTCTTCCTTGTCTATTGTCTATCCCTCCCAATCTTTCCAAGCCCCCACAAGGCCCCTGTTCAAGTGCGTGAACAATTTTCAGCTTCATTATTTCTATTCATGAACTGTGCTTTATTTTCTTCCAATCTCGATGATACCCCCATCTTCATCTTTAGTGAACTTATAAATTCTATCTACAAGATTAAGAGTGAATTGAACGGCATATCCCAACCATATTAAATGAAACAGTGCTGTTAAACCAAGGTGTCGGGGGGGGGGGGGGGGGGCTGTGTAAATTTGGACACTCGTGTAAGTTATGTGACAAGTGATTACCACGCAATATCGTCGGAGATCGTCGGAGATCGTCCAGAACGTCGAAAGTTCGAGACTCAAACCCATATCAAACCAATCTGGGTGTTCTGGCCTTATCTCAACGTAATATTGGCAACTTCCAAACGTGTTCCAGCCCCGTTCAGCCTGGTGAACTGGGAGCACGGGTCATCAAAAGCGATGCTGAAGACAGTGACTATCAACTGGTATGTGCACTTTGAAATGTATATTCTGAATCAAAAAATATTATTCAATCTAATTAAAATTTTCTTGTAGATAGGACCCTGCCTCCTGTACCAAGCCCTAGCTAGAAATCACCCAGTATTGCCCTGAGAACTACTTCGTGCTAACTTTAAAATTAATTCATAAAGTCGGGGTATTTTACTGGTACAGTACCCAGTCTCCGATCCCGCAGAATGAGGGGGCCTCGTCGGTGGGGGTGGGACATGACGCCGGGCCACCTTCCTCTCTACTCGTACCGTGACCCTGTAAACAGGGTAACTACGAAGAGAGGCCGGGTGCCCCCCGCGAAACTGGGGCACACCGGCGCCTCCTTAATGCTGCGCACCTCACTAGGAGCCCACACCTATCCTGACGGTGGCCTCACCTCAAACAGCGGAAACACTGCAGGGGCTGCTGAGGAGGACCTTTGGATCTCACCTGACTGCCGCTACCCGCTGAGGTCTTCTCCTGAGTGGATCGACTGCTGTTTTGGGAGCAGTCCTGGGCTGCGGCTGGTGGCCCTCTCCTGGGGTGCCGGCCTTGTCTTCTTCCTCCCGGTACGGGGGCGGCGTCTGATTTCTGGCGGTGGTGGTCTTTTCTCGGCGGGTGAAGAGGCCTCGTCCTGGTGTTCCTTCTCCCGGCCTGGTAGCTTCTCAGTCCAAGTAGCCTCGTATTTATACAGGCCAAGGCAGGGCATAGAAAAGACGAGAATTTTCAGGAAATGGTTGAAGTAAGTAGAGTAACACATGTGATAAGTTGACGTCACAGTTTCGGCAACGGCAAGCAGGCAGAAGACAGTTGATAGTACGTGAGAAATAGATTAAGTAGCAAAGTAAACAAGCGTTCAACGGGGAAGGTTCAGTATAAAGCTTACGTGGGAAGATTATGACACGCCGCAATGGAGTTGACGAACTGAATGGATGTACACAAAGACGGGCTAACCATCCAATTTGTGAAAATTGAGTTAGATGCTGCCACCTACTGTTAATGATATAAACCACATTTAGTGAAGCGGGCTACCATCAGGGAATTATCAAAAACAAAAAAGCTTCGAATTTCTTGGGATATCTACTCATCTTGACAGAATTGCTAAATCGGGGTAACTTTTTTGGTAATCCATGATACTTGTCTGTTTTGTTACGATGTAAATTCAAAACTGAATAAAAAAAATGCAGATATTATTTTCATTTTAATAAATTTTCAGTCTTTCTTTAACTATGAATAAGTTCACTGTGCAGTCATTGTAACGCGTAACGTACAAACTAGAAAGTAAACTGGTTTCTTGTTCAATGAAAAGAACTGAACGTTTATACACAATCAAGTCAGTGGCGGATGGTAATTACAAATTCTAAATTATCTTGCAAATGGCATGTTTGCGGACACAAGTTTATTAAGACATTTTTGCTTCTAGTACCGCGTACTTACAGCTGTTTCAACTTGCGCTATTAATTTCGACACACCCTGTGTAGATAAGAAAATATAAAGTTCTAATAATATTGCGCTGTGTGACACCCCTGTCATTAGTTACAGTGTCAGATAATGATTTTTTGTATATTTAGTGAACCCGTGTGTATGATGCTCGTGGAGAATATATTACCAAGCCGACAGCAATCGAACGGAAATTACTCCTGGATAAATACAGTAATTATCACTGGATGAACTACGCTGGTGCGCACGACACCAAAATGAAGAATATTGCCTTGTAACTACAGTTGATTACAATATTGATAGACTGCAATACCGAGCGCACTACTTGTAAGTACATTTCAGGTAAGGTATTGCTAGCAATGTCGTATGGAGAAGAGTTATACAGTTGAGAGCGTTTGTACTAAGAACCAGTAGCATGGCGTTTTTGCTGTCGGCGAGCGTGATAGTCGTTGCGGTTTGCCCTTCAGATTTCAGTGGCGGCGATACAATCGTGTACCAGAATCTTTTCTAGTCTTGCACCGGCCCACCGGCAAAGACCGGCACAAGTTAACAAGCAAAAATAATTAAATCATGAAGAGAAAATTTAAAGTGGAAGCAAAATACTTACCTTCAAAAACACGAGCTGGACCATTTAACCAAAGGCAACACAGATCGTTACTAGCGGTTTTCGCAGCGGTAAATGTTAGAGAACGTGAAAGAAAAACCCCAAAGTCTTATTTCAACGAATTAAAAGTTTAATGACTCACACCAAAGCTTACAGATAACAATTTTAAGAAGTTCGTTAAAAGAAAAGGTGCACCTTCATGAATTCACAAATATTAATTATCTTAACCCTAGACTGGTGGATAAAATAGACCTTGAAAGGGAATCTCAGTAAATATTTCATTAACTAAATAAAAATAACAAATACCTTTAAAATGAGGGACGCCCTCTAATAGAAAAAGTAACTTAAAATAAAATTTTAAAGTAATGAATTACCTATTAATAATTTGCACCCAAGTTCATGCACTAATTTGACTGTCCCTTGGATGAGCTCAGATAATCCACTTTACCTATACCAGCTTTTAGTAGTTTTTTGAACATCATAAGAAAACACATTTTGTAGGAAAGATTACTAATTCATTAAGAGCAAAAAAGGTTGGAATGAGGCCTCGAAGTACACTCCGGGGTCTGATCACGGGAGCCCAACAAGATTGAATACAAACAACACCACCCGACGGAAAGTAAATAATCTTGCGCACCTTGATGGGTTTAGGAAATGCAGTTAACAAGTCCAAAAAAAGTTCTTTTTTTTTTTTAAATATTCGTTGTTAAATTTCAAGTTCACTTCCATTGGAGAACAACAAGAAAAGGCGGTCACAGTACACTTGGAGTTCCACAATTTGTTTAAAATATTAAATGCGACGAAATGCAACTCCCGTGGTTAAAGAGTAGAATGCAATGCAACTTACTTCAGTCCATGCGAAGAAACCGACTCCATGGCGTCAGTAGAAAATGTCGTTACTTACATTTTTCAAGTACAGGAAGAAAATAGGCGTCCACTCCAGGTAAAAATAAAATAATAAAAACCTTAAAATAAGATGTTTTCGGGCCTCAGCCCATATCCTTTTAAAATCACGGAGGCATTTTATGATGGTTAAAGGCCCTTACGCAGACCTGCAACACAAGGGTTCCAGAGATCATGGCGGACAACAATAAACTGAACTGCCTTCCAACACGATTCGCAGAAGAAGCGGATCGTCCAGTCAACGAGCCTAAAACCGGACTCGCTCTCGAGCAAATTTGAGGCGAACCAATAGATAAAGGGGAAAATGGAGAGGTACAACAAACAAAACATCTAAAATTCTCCGCGGAGAAACAAAATACAAATACAGTTAGCGACCAAATCGCACACAACACAAAATTAAAGAAAATAGGAAAAAGATTTCCAAGTAACATAGATTTCAATGGCATTTAGCCCAGGCCTAAAATGTAGTAGGGAAAGGCTAAAATCGTGTGCCAACCGGCACAGCCTGAAATCAAGATTTATGGATTGTGTGTGTTTTCCACATCTCTTCTTGAACCAATGGAGTAATTTGAACCAAACTTGGTACACATATTACAGGATCCTTCACATAAACTCAGACCGAACGCACACTGTTTGTACTCTGCGCTATGGCAATTGCCTCTGCCGTATTCATATCGCGAGTGGCCACCCAGCTAGCTTTAAGCGTGTATACAATCTTATATGAAATATTACCTTATAAAAGATGCTCGAAGAGTCGTGCTTCTTGAGTAATACATGCATTATATTCGGTAACCACATTCTGGCTGACTTGAGTCAGTTCTGCCACTGTAATGTTTCTGATTTCATTCGTAATGTTTCCTTTCAATTTTTCCAGTGTGTGAGGATTCGTTCGGTACACTTTTTCTTTCAGTTTACCCCACAAATAAAAATCACACACTGTTGGATCTAGAGAACGAGGGGGAAATAGACCAGCACTGATCACTCTGTCTGCCTCACACGTCCGAGATTGTAAGAAGGGAATCTTCTGCTATATGAGCAGGGGCTGAATCTTGTTGAAACCACCCACGCGATTTTTCTTCTTCCGTTGACTGATGGAGAAACGGCGTACCTCTCTGCATTTACTGTCGTCTCGAAAAATAAAGTAGGCCCAGTAATTCATCTTCCACTAACAGCACATGAAACATCAATCTTCCTATCATAGTGAGGGGCATTTTGCACACGAACAGCGAGAGTGATGACTGTTCACATGACCATTAAGATGAAACCAGAACTTTTACATACGAAAATCCGGTGTTGCAATGATAACTGTCTCACCATGTTAACAGTTGGGATTCAGACTGGCGACTCATGCTTGCCAGGTCGAACACGTGCAGACTGCTTGCAAGGTCTACAACTATGAGAGAACCTGCATCTGGAGGAAAGTTCTGTAGGGGAAAGACATCCCTTGCACCGCTAGATGTAGGGGTGGGGATTGCTGACATATATAAATAATCGAAAATAAAGTCAAAACCATAGCTTTCGGGATCACTGAAATGAATCGTGACACTCCGAATGTCGTTTAAGTCAAAATTCAGCCCCAGTCAGAATGGGGATTGAGAAATTGTGAGAATGAATGTCCAAACTGACCGAGATTATGGATGTATGTGTGTATGTTCCAGCATAGTTCTCAACGAAACTTGGTACACATATGACTTACTATCTGGAAAATATATTGTAGAGGTAAGACACATCTAGCTCTCCCAGGGGCAGGAATGACATGTATTAGTGGTGAATTAATAGCTTTCTGGGTTGCTGAGATGAATCACGACACTCCGGATGCCATTTAATTCAAAGTTCAGTCCCCATCGGCATGAGGGTTGAGAAGAGATGAAACGAATGTCCAAAAGCTCCCTAAATTATGGATGTATTTGTATATGACCCAGCATAGTTTTCAACCAAACTTCGTACACATTTGACTTACTACCTGGAAAACAAATACTGTGTGGGTAAGACACTCCTAGGACTCCTAGGGGTGGAGCTGACATGTAGAAATAATCGATCGATATTAGCGTCGAATCCATACACTCGATGCCGTTGAAGTTCAGCAGCCATCGGCATGGGGGTTGAGAAGACGCATATCCAAAATGACGTAGACTAGTGTTGAATCCATAGTTTTGGGCGGCACTAGGCTCATTGGTGACAGTCCCAGTAAGAGATAAATACATGCAGTTAGACCTGGAACATTTTTATTTGCTAACTGTAATACCGGTTATTGATGGGAAAATCATGTAGAATGTACGGTATGAAGTTATCTAACTTCCCAGCTACTTTCCGCCAATTTTCAGACATGCTGTTTTACTCGGGACGCAGCAGTAATCCCATCTATCGGTGATAAGTGGCAGCAGAAAAGAGAAACCACATCACAATAGAGGTGTGACAATCGGTTATTTATATGTAACTGCTACATCTGTCACTGCTAGAATAAAGTAACTGTGAAAAGTAACAGTTACAAATAACGTCCAACGTTACTCACCTTTTATTGGTCACAGCCTGGTCACGGCTTCAAGCTTGTCTCCTTACAGCTGTGTTGCGAAGTCCCATTCCTTCACTCGCACATGCGTGTACGCATCACCACACTGCTGAAAGTCGGTGCAGCAAAACACGCATTGCTATTTCCTATAAAGTTAACAAGAGGCAGACAACAGATGAAATGAGAAAATATCATAGCGTCTTTGCTGAAATCTAGAGGAGTGAGTTTGACAATGCCCCGATCAAGGATAGAAGACAAGAAAATATGATGATAAGTCTGGCAAGCCTCGACACAAACCGGTACAAGAGAACCGATTAAGTAAAATGAAGTAATGTTATGTTATCTATAATATCAATATGGAAAGTCAGCATACTACTTCATTCATGGTACAAGAAGAATTATACTAGTCAACGATTACCCCTGAGCAGTTGAATGTGTCATAACAGTTTACACTTAAGTTACCAGATGACAGCAGCAACTTAAACCAATACACTATAGAGTATGTTATACACTGTAGTGTATTTGACTTAAAGCGATCTCCTACTCACTTGAAGACATGCGTACTATCTGAACTCTGAAGGTCACATTCTGTCTGCAAGCTGTTACTAGTTACAGTTCCCAGTTACTGTTTTCACTAGTAAGTTATTCTGTCGTTGTTAATCGGTAACCTGTTATTTTTGTCCTCGTTACATTTGTAACAGTGACAGACACGTAACTATGACAAAGTAACTGCTACGTTGTTTTTCAGCCATCTCTACATCACAAGAATGGTCAATGTAATGTTATTGTTGATCAGTTCTATGAGTTTTCCAAATTGTATGGCTTCACATTTAGTTTTCTTCCGACTCTGGGATTTTAGAACGTGTAAAGGCAGTCCTTCCTACTTTCATGACTCCAGCTTGTGTTATTCTTCAAGCGATCGTTCCTTGATGATTTTTTATCACTTTTTATAAATATCTTCATAATTTTCCTTGTAGATGTGCATCGATACCACGCAGTTTTACACCTTAAGACAATCATGACAAAAACTATCGCCAGTTAACACGATTAAACAATATTTACATGTTAGCAATACTCGGCGTTGATGTGGAACAAGCAACACAAGACTACATTTATGATAGGCTATTCAAAAAATAGATAGCATCCCCTGAACTACCATTTCAACCAGCGGGAATAAACATTATTTATATCCTAGACTGTAGTAACTTATTCCCAGACTTTGCATACTGATTTTCATTAACTTCTATTCATCCATTCTCCCGTGGTTTGACGTTGATATGGACTTAAGAAGAGAAATCGAAATTCATGAATATACGTAGGTGGATCAAAAGGTTAGTTGCACTAACGCGCCGCAGCAGCGCGCTGTGTGTCGCAAACGTGGGCACAGCGGAGAAATGGACAGACACTGCCCACACGTCTGTTAGGCAGGTCGCTGTGGTGTCTTGTCTAGTATTGTGTGAATACCGGCCAAATGCAATGGCGCGTCAACTGGACGTTCACTCCAAATATGAGGTGCGTGCGACAATCCGATTCCTATGGGCCAAAAGGAAGAATTGCACGGACATTCATCGTGAAATTAGTGATGTGTGTGGGGAGCGGGCCATTTCCCGCCAAGGTATCGTAAAGTGGTGTCAGCAATTCGAAGCCGGACGCACGGATATCACGGACAACCATCGGCGAAGGCAGGCCCGCAACGTCCAGGACCCGTGCAAAGGTCAACAGTGTGAATGCGATCATTAGACAGAACCGGCGCATTAAACTGAGAGAAATCGCAACGCAGCTGAACATGTCGTATGGCAGTGTGTTCGCCATTGTTCACGTGGACCTTGGATATCGTAAGCTGTGTAAAAGATGGGTCCCACGTCTCCTCAGCGATGAGCACAAGGGACAACGTTTCCAATCCTCCCTGGCATTTTTGCAACGGTATGCCGCAGACGGCAACGGGTTTCTGAGGCGAATCGTCACAGGGGACGAAACGTGGGTCCACCACTTCACCCCCGAAACGAAGAGAACATCAATGGAATGGGTGCACCCCTCATCACCACAACGAAAGAAGCCCAAGGTTCAACCTTCAGCAAGTAAAGTTATGGCGACAGTGTTCTTTGACATGAAGGGTTTGCTGCACGTGGAATTCATGCCGAAAGGAACGACGATCAACGCGGCGTCGTATTGTCAAACGTTCCACCGGTTGCGTAAAGCGACTAAAGAGAACCGCCAGGGGAAATTGAGCGCCGGTGTAATTTCGTTGCACGATAACGCAGCACCTCACAAGGCCCGCCAAACGAGAGAACTCCTGCAGCGTTTCAAGTGGGAGGTCTGGCAACATCAACCCTACAGTCCCGACCTAGCGCCATGTGACTTTCATCTGTTCGGTAAGCTCAAAACGGAGCTCGGTGGTCGACGTTTCCAGACCTATGAGGAGGTGAAGGCCGCTGTCTCCGAGTGGTTGCAGAACGCTGGAGGAAATTTCTATGTATCCGGCATCGACAAGTTGGTTGTGCGTTCGCAGAAATGTTTGGAGTCTCTTGGAAACTATGTGGAACAGTGACGTTACAGTTTGTGTCGTTATAGTCGTGTTGCTGTTGTATAGGCGGTGTAATAAATGGCCAGAACTGGGAAGTGCAACTTTAGTTTTTGATCTGCCCTCGTATTTGTTGTCATAACCGGTACGGTAAAAGAGTATGATGATGATGATGATGATGATGATAGCAAACGCTTTCGGACCTGACTATACAGTCCAATGTGGGAATTACAGAATTTGCCACAGTGATGACAGTTAGTCCCAGGCGGAGCAGTCATGTTTCTATTTCTTCTCAGCAATTCTCTTTCTTTCCTACGTTGCCTCTTGTCATTCGCTGTACGTCGGCGGTTTTCTTAAAAAAAACTGAGTTCTCCCTTAGTAGGTTTGATGAAGCCTTTATGTAGGAAGTGACACATAAATTCATCATAGTTCAGGGCACACTCTTGCGCTTGGGACGGAAAACTTCCCCTAAAGGCGGATGAACCATATTTGGTCAAGGGCATAGAAAGTCCTCAACGGTGGACCAGGTGCAAGGACAGTAAGTCCCTCCTCGGCCACGAAAAATGTATAAGACGTAAATGATCGGAAATTTAATTACATATAACTTTCGTTTTTTAGTATTTATCGATAGGACCACCAATAAGATAACTATTTGTGAATTAAATTTTAGTCCTTACCTACACTATAATTTCACTCAGCGTAAATAGTAAGTTATTGCTGATACTTGGTAACCTGTTATTTTTTTGTCGTCGTTACATTTGTAACAGTGACATGCATGTAACTGTGACAAAGTAACTGCTACGTTATTTTTCAGCCTCTCTTCATCACAAGAATGGTCAACGTAATGTAAGGCTGTAGCGCCTAATTCCCCGATTTTATATTACGTTTTTAATTAAATTCTCCACAGTCGTTTTCTCGCGGTGCCGGTACAAACTGACGTATAGAGAAGACGAAAAATTAAGAAGTATATTTCCTTGTTACTGTAGACACGACCGATACAGGACTACCATTCTTTTTAAATCCTGAGCAATGTTCAGACAAGAAAAAAAAACACTCTGTGCGGTAGTAAACATATAATTTTTTTTGCTAGTTGTTTTACGTCACACCGACACAGATAGGTTTTACGGCGACGATGGGACAGGAAAGGGCTAGGAGTGGTAAGGAAGCGGCCGTGGCCTTAATTAAGGTACAGCCCCAGAATTTGCCTGGTGTGAAAATGGGAAACCACGGAAAACCATTCTCAGGGCTGCCGACAGTGGGGTTCGAACCTACTATCTCCCGAATACTGGATACTGGCCGCACTTAAGCGACTGCAGCTATCGAGCTCGGTAGTAAACATATAATAAGCCATAATGAACTTATACACGACACAGAACAGCACACGATGGACAGGCGTGCCAGCACCTCTCGCATGATGAACTCGCCAAATGGCTGACGTGTCACCGGTAGGAAAGACACGGATCAGCTGGTTCTTAGATCAAATGCCCCCTGTGTAGCTATGCTAGCAATTAGTGTTGGCTACTGAATGCATGATTCGAAGCAGTGTATCGATTCATTCAAGTGTCCGAGTGAATCGAATCACAGGAACGGCGAGCTCACGGCACACGATTCAGCTTACTCCCAGCGGACAGTGCTGAGTGGCGCACTCACTGGACGTTGACGGGGAGCCGAGCTTCCGCTGCAGCGAGACAGTGAATCATGGTACATCGAAAGAATCGTGAACGAGCGCGGCTCAGTGAGACACATGATACACACGGCTCCTTATCGGCTCACTGGACACGCGGAGAGCCGAGCTTCCGCTGCAGCGAGACAGTGAATCATGGCACATCGAAAGAATGGTGAACGAGCGCGGCTCAGTGAGACACATGATACACACGGCTCCTTATCGGCTCACTGGACACGCGGAGAGCCGAGCTTCCGCTGCAGCGAGACATACAGTGAGCCATGGCACACCGAAAGAATCGTGAACGAGCACGGCTCAGTGAGACACAAGAAACACGGCTCCATATCGGCACACTGGACAGTTGGGCACTGGCGGAGAGTCGAGCTTCCGCTGCAGCGAGACATACAGTGAGCCATGCTACACTGAAAGAATCGTATGCTATAATGGGTTCTCGAGCTCAGCTCATTTGAAAATAATACCCATTTGCATTTACTGTCCTCTTCTTACAGGGAGGTTTAAATAATAGATGGTTTTATTTGCAGTGTTAAAAAGGTAGTCAAAACAAAATTCTGAAGTAGCTAGTAAGTAGGCAGGCTATTAGGTTAGGGCCTATACTATTTATTAGTTTAATGAATCCTAGTATTATAACTTAGTTGACATATGACAATTAAACTCTACTCTAGCCTGCCCTATGACTATGAGTCATGCTCATGACCACTCAAAAGTACCTGTTTTATATTGGGAAGAACGGCTCAGTATTTTCTCAGTTCATATGTCACATCGTTGCACAAGACTTCAATCATATGTGGACAGACGCAATAACAGTATGTTGAATCAGAAAACCAGCGGGCTACTGTACATCTCCGGTAGCCTATACAAAATATGACGATTTAAAAAATCCTCAGCTGATAGAAAAATACATATTTTCAAAAAAGACTGAGCGAGTTGTCGTGCGGTTAGTATCGCGTAGCTATGCGCTTGCGTTCGGGGGATGGTGGGTTCGAATCCCACCGTCGGCAGCCGTTAAGATGGTTTTCCGTAGTTTCCCCATTTTCACACCAGGAAATGCTGGGACTGTACCTTAATTCAGGCCATGGCTGCTACCTTCATAATCCTAACCTTTCCTACCCTGCGTCGCCGGAAACCTTCGATGTATTAGAGTGACTAGCATTTTTTTCTAAGAAAGGAGTTCATAGTATGAACCGTGTGTATGAGCTGCGAGCACTGAATGCTGTTGCTGCTGTCTTACCAGCACATACTACACAGATCCAGTAGGAGCGGTGACTAATGTGCCGTGAATCGGATCACTCTATCGATTCAGTAACGTGGAAAAAATCCAAAGAAAAGCAGCTCGATTTGTTCCGGGCGATTTCCGACAAAAGAGTAGCGTTACAAAAATGTTGCAAAGTTTGAGCTGGGAAGACTTGGTAGAAAGGAGACGAGCTGCTCGACTAAGTGGTATGTTCCGAGCTGTCAGTGGAGAGATGGCGTGGGAGGACATCAGTAGACGAATAAGTTTGGATGGTGTCTTTAAAAGTAGGAAAGATCACAATATGAAGATAAAGTTGGAATTCAAGAGGACAAATTGGGGCAAATATCCGTTTATAGGAAGGGGAGTTAGGGATTGGAATAGCTTACCAAAGGAGATGTTCAATAAATTTCCAATTTCTTTGCAATCATTTAAGAAAAGGCTAGGAAAACAACAGATAGGGAATCTGCCACCTGGGCGACTGCCCTAAATGCAGATCAGTATTGATTGATAGTGATTGATTGTGAACGGAATCAAATGAATCGAATGTCCCATCACTACTAGCAATATGCGTGCGCTCCTCTGCAGGAACAAATAGCAAAGCGTTTCGGGCTGTGTTCGTGTACACGCCATTCAACACTCTTTGTTAGACGAGCAAGAATAGAGGATGTGCCATTGATCATTTCACTAAAGTAACTCTCAAATATTACATGTTTCTAAACAATTTTCGTCAGTTTATGATTTTTTAGTGTGTTTCGATAGTCTCTGATGATGCACGTTAAAGAAAGAAACATGACTTTCTTTGTTTAATAGTATTTTTACACTTAGTTGTAGCGTTATACGTCTTATATTTGGTTCTTGAGAGACTGGAAAGCAGTACAGTTATTATTAGTGCCCGGATGTTCATGACCTAGAAATGTTAGAAATATGGAACCTAAAATGTATTAAAATATGACAATAAACATGACTTAAAAGTTTTTTGGTGACATTTTCAAAATCTTAAAAATCTGCCGCTGTTTAAATTAACATTACATTGAAAATATACTTTTAAAATCTAGAACATTCAATAATAATAAATAATTAATAATATTAATTGTATTATTATATTATGAATTTATTTAATTACTCATTTCAGAGGGAAGTCTCGACTCTGCACAGAATGAAATAAATGTCTCATTTTGATGAGGGATCAGAAATAGTTATAATAGAAAATCAAATATATTTTAAAGGTTTCAAACAGGAACGATATTCTATTTTCACGCTCAACATCGCAGGATGTTCTAGGGACATACTTTAAATACGTCAAATCATTAAAGTTCAATCGAGGCCCACTATTCTGTCGCTCTACACGCATCTGTCTTCTTCTATACA
Source organism: Anabrus simplex (assembly GCF_040414725.1). Lineage (NCBI taxonomy): Eukaryota > Metazoa > Arthropoda > Insecta > Orthoptera > Tettigoniidae > Anabrus > Anabrus simplex. The sequence goes on from NC_090276.1 coordinate 13,882,874, forward strand.
GTTCACTCTCATAATTCACATAAATTTATATTTCTAAGAAAGATAATTGTGAGAAATTATAGACAAAAATTAGGAATTGTGAAAAATCCGTCTTTGAGACGGCTGAAAGCAAATATGTGAAAATGGATTAAAAATATATAAATATGACCAAAGAACGAAAATTCACGAGGAAATATGACACTAATATGAAAAAATACCGAAAAATGACCACAAAAAACGTTTAAAATAGCCCAAATATGACTTCATACGACCCGTGAAAATTGTATAATTTTAGTCACTCTAGATAAAAATCATGCTTAATTTTTATTTTTCATGGAAATAATACAAATAAATAAAATATGAGATGTCTTAAACATCCGGGAGCTAGTTATAATAAATTAGTTGACACTGGAGTATAGAGCTCCAGTTTTTTGAAGAAATTTAACTGATGCTTAATTATTCATGTTTCAGGTCAGTGCGTTCAGTAGAACGGAATAATGACTTTCTTGAAGCATAAGTATGCAGTACTTCTGATCTTGTTGCCGTTCGCGGTTCTCAGCAGTGAACTATCATTACAAAGAAGATTTGAACTGGTGATAGCCCTGCAGAAATACTTCTCATCGGGCTGCGTCGTGTGGCAACTGCTACCGGAGGAAAGACTTGACAGTGAGTAAGTCTAGCCTGTATTAGAGTTCACATCTCAAGGCAGTGTTCTGTGGCAACTGTTACCGGAGGAAAGACTTGACAGTGAGTAAGTCTAGCCTGTATTAGAGTTTATATCTCAAGGCAGTGTTGTGTGGCAAGTGCTGCCGGAGGAAAGACTTGACAGTGAGTAAGTCTAGCATGTATTAGAGTTTATATCTCAAGGCAGTGTTGAGTGGTAACTGTTACCGGAGGAAAGACTTGACAGTGAGTAAGTCTAGCCTGTATTAGAGTTCATATCTCAAGACAGTGTTGTGTGGTAACTGTTACTGGAGGAAAGACTTGACGGTGAGTAAGTCTAGCCTGTATTAGAGTTCATATCTCAAGGCAGTGTTGAGTGGTAACTGTTACCGGAGGAAAGACTTGACAGTGAGTAAGTCTAGCCTGTATTAGAGTTTATATCTCAAGGCAGTGTTGTGTGGTAACTGTTACCGGAGGAAAGACTTGACAGTGAGTAAGTCTAGCCTGTATTAGAGTTTATATCTCAAGGCAGTGTTGTGTGGTAACTGTTACCGGAGGAAAGACTTGACAGTGAGTAAGTCTAGCCTGTATTAGAGTTCATATCTCAAGGCAGTGTTGTGTGGTAACTGTTACCGGAGGAAAGACTTGACAGTGAGTAAGTCTAGCCTGTATTAGAGTTTATATCTCAAGGCAGTGTTGTGTGGTAACTGTTACCGGAGGAAAGACTTGACAGTGAGTAAGTCTAGCCTGTATTAGAGTTTATATCTCAAGGCAGTGTTGTGTGGCAAGTGCTACCGGAGGAAAGACTTGACAGTGAGTAAGTCTAGCCTGTATTAGAGTTTATATCTCAAGGCAGTGTTGTGTGGTAACTGTTACCGGAGGAAAGACTTGACAGTGAGTAAGTCTAGCCTGTATTAGAGTTCATATCTCAAGGCAGTGTTGAGTGGTAACTGTTACCGGAGGAAAGACTTGACAGTGAGTAAGTCTAGCCTGTATTAGAGTTATATCTCAAGGCAGTGTTCTGTGGCAACTGTTACCGGAGGAAAGACTTCACAGTGAGTAGTAAGGTGGTGGTGGGGGTGATTATTGTTTTAAGAGGAAGTACAACTTGGCAACCATCCTCTATATAACTCTAATCAGAGGGAAAAATGGAAGGGATCCGACACTTCGAAAAAGGAAGATATCGGCCAAAGGAAGACAAGGGCCACGAAGGGCGTGAAAATGAAAGACTCCCTAGCCCTCGCAAACCTAATAGCGTCGGGGTCGGAAAAGAACAAGAGTTGACCAAGAGAGGTCGGATAGGATAGATGAAAGTGAGGAGTCTGGCACAAGTAAGTGGAAGCAATGCCAGGACTCGGCTGAGGGCCCCGTGGTCGCCAACTCACGCTCCAAAGTTCAGAGCCCCTGAGGTCCCTTTTAGTTGTCTCTTACGACAGGCAGGGAATACCGTGGGTGTTATTCTGCCGACCCCATCCACAGGGGGATGAGTAGTAAGTCTAGTCTGTATTAGAGTTCACATCTCAAGGCAGTGTTCTGTGGCAACTGTTACCGGAGGAACGGCTTGGCAGTGAGTAGTAAGTGTAGCCCACCCTGGTGAAACTCTAACGGGGCTATTGGTTCCAATTTGTAGCTAGCTTCAGGTAGTTATAGTCATTTTTAGATCGCGTTGGAGGTCATTCACAACTTGTAGATAGTTGCAGATAGGTTCTGTAGATGGCAGGCAAGTAGGCCTGAAATTAGATGCTGTTTGACTCGAAATTAGTATTTAAAAGTCAAACCTCAACCAGTGGTCTTAACATTACAACTCCGACATATACACATTCACACATACCTTAATTCATATAGACGCCTTAATGCCGCAATACTACAATTTACAGTGAATTGAGCGTTACATTAAAATATGACACATCACATAAAAATGTGCACACAATTTACAGAATGCTGGAGTCTATCCTTGAAGCATCTTACATTTTTTGAAAAGGCTCTTACACAGCTGCAGGTACCGGTAATGAATTCCAATCAATTACCCGATTTACGAACGAATAGTTTCCATAATTTTCTTTATGCGGATGATCTGTCTTACTTATGTAACAGAGTTTTTCTAGTCGCCTGTTCATCTCTCCTCTAGCTAGCTTAATCATATAGGTATTGTACAAGGCACATAACCGTGTTCGTTTCCTTCCAGTCCCCAGCGTCTTCTACCCAAGTTTTTCTCTCATGCTTGTCACGCTGCTTCTAGGACTGAAACCAATAAGCACGGCTGTTACAGCCTCTGCTCCATAAAGTCCACCAACAAGACACCTTTATGGTGCCAAACATAGGAGGTGGTGTTGGTGATAATTGTTTTAAGAGGAAGTACAACTTGGCAACCATCCTCTATATAACACTAATCAGAGAGGAAAAATGGAAGGGGTCCGACACTTCGAAAAATGAAGGTACCGGCCAAAGGAAGACAAGGGCCATGAAAGGCGTGAAAATGAAAGACTCCCTAGCCCTCGCAAACCTAATAGCGTCGGGGTCGGAAAAGAACAAGAGTTGACCAAGGGAGGTCTGATCTCTCTCTTAGTCCAACCCTTCGTAAGGGTGTAGTGGCATCACGCGACAATCCTTTTGGTGATCTTCCTCCAGGAGTCTCTGCTTTGGGCATGGTGACTTGCTTGCTGTAAGCTCATCCTGGTTAAGTTCTTGATCTGGTCCATCCATCGTAACGGCGCACGTCCTCTAGGTCTTCGGCCTTCGACTTTTCCCTCTATGATAAATATTTCCATTGCCTCCTGCCTTCTGGCAATATGACCAAAATATCCGAGTTGTTTTTGGTTGATAAGGGTCGACAGTCTTGTTCTGATGCCGAGCTGTTGCAGGATCGATTCATTAGTACGGTGTGCTGTCCATGGTATTCGCAGTAGTCTCCTATAGCACCACATTTCTAGAGCATCAATCCTGCGGCGATCCGCCGTCTTCATCGTCCAACAAGAGTTGACCAAGGGAGGTCTGATACGATAGATGAAAGTGAGGAGCCTGGCACAAGTAAGTGGAAGCAATGTCAAGGCTCAGCTAAGGGCCCCGTGGTCGCCAACCCACGCTTCAAAGTTCAGAGCCCCTGGGCCCCTTTTAGTCGCCTCTTACGACAGGCAGGGGATACCGTGCGTGTTATTCTACCGCCCCCACCCACAGGGGGCCAAAAATAGGAAGCCATTGTTTTCCTGTTCCTCAGTGTCAGCTTGAAATTATTTGGCTTGTTTGGAGAAGAAGGGTGCATCCAATGTTTACACCTATCTTTGGTTTCTGGAGTGTAATACAGGACACAAGTTTTATCGCCAGTAACGATAGACTTTAAAAACTCTTCCCCTCACTATGGTAACACGGCTGACGCCATTCGCCGAGTTTTGTGATCGTCAGTCAACACTGTTGGGACCCAACGTGAAGAAAATTTACAGTATCAGAATTACGTACGGAGAAGACCTTGAAATATCTGGGATTGCTGTAGAAAGTTCACTGATCGTAAACCTCCATTTGTGGCGCACAAACGAAGAATTTTAGGAGGCTGTCCAGACGCACATTACCTCACTGGCGGCAGACTTCTTTCCGAACGGCATCGTAAATCTGGTGTCACGATACGACAAACGCCTAATTCGTTTTGGGGATTATGTGGAGAAATACGTAAGCACGAAGCTACTAACTTTTATAGCGATAAAGTCTTTTTTATAGCCCATCGGAGGTTGAGAAAACAACCCTTCGTATATTCACTATAGTCAGTTTTTTCTGGTGGTTTGTAGTATGATGTGTTGAACACGTGTCTTAAGACAAACACACTCCCCCCGCCCCCCGCCCCCCCGCCCCCCCGCCCCCCGCCCCCCCCCCGCCCCGACGGAGGACATATGTGAAGTGAAGATATTGTTGCGAGAGATGAGACACCATCAAGGAGTCCATTTAAGAACTGCTGAATATTTTAATCATCTGAGTCCCTGTAAAGTAAATTAGAGCTAAATCGCGGCATATCTTCTTCTTCTTCATGTGCCATGTCCTCGCAGAACGTTGGCGATCAGTAGCATGATCTGTTGTTTGTTCATAGCTGTTCTGAACAGAGTAAGCTTTGTCACCCCAAACCACTGGGTCAAGTTGCCGAGCCATGATGTCCTACTTCTCCCCGGACCACGTTTTCCATTAATTTTCCCTTGGAGTATTACTTGCAGAAGGTGGTATTTAGAGTTCCGCATCATATGACCAAAGTATTCTAGTTTCCTTCTCTTGATGGTAGTGAGAATTTCTGGTTCTTTGTTCATACGGTGCAAAACGTCTATATTGGTCATTTTAGCTGTCCAAGGTATCTTCAGCATCCTTCGGTACGTCCACGTTTCAAATGCTTGCAATCTCTTGCACATGGTCTCAGTTAGTGTCCATGCCTCAATGCTGAAAACGTAGCACCGGAGTAGTCGTGTCCGTAGTGAAATGGAAAGGTCACGGCTTGTCAAAAGTTTCCTAAGTCTCTGAAAAGAAGTTCTGGCCTGCTCAATTCTGCATCGGATCTCGTGAGTAAGGTCCCAGTCATCACTGATGTGACATCCCAGGTATTTAAATGTTGTTACTCTCGCGATCTGTTCCTTACGACGAAGGCTTTTGCAAAACGGAATTCTCAGGTTCATATCCATTGTCAATAATACTGGAGGTATATTTGTTAATGTATTGATGACAGTAAAAAAAAATCACTTACCTTGGTCAGATAATTAGCGACCATGATAAATGCGCTTCGTAGTTAATCGCCTAATTAACCAAGCCAAGGCTGCATTTATGCAGACACGAACACTGCACTGCACAAGTAAATTAAGTCTCCAGGATTGAGTAATTTTATGAGGCCTACATCCATTTATGTCGAGTGTTTTATAGTACGTTAATGAAAACAGGATACTACTACAGAAGGACAGAAATCGAGCTCCTGGAAGCATATTGTGTAATGTAGTGACTCTATGGAATGATGAAAACCTCGTGGAACCAGAAGACATGAAAAAATGAAATGGCATATGGCTTTTAGTGCCGGGAGTGTCCGAGGACAAGTTCGGCTCGCCAGATGCAGGTCTTGTGCTTTGATTCCCGTAGGCGACATGCGCGCAGTGATGAGGATGGAATGATGATGAAGACGACACATACACCCAGCCCCCGTGGCAGCGAAATTAACCAAAGATGGTTAAAATTCCTGACCCTGCCGGGAATCGAACCCGGGACCCCTCTGACCAAAAGGCCAGCACGTTAACCATTTAGCCATGGAGCCGGACACCAGAAGACATAAAGTAGATATTTGAGGTGGTAAAGCAAAGGAATCAATCAATCAATCAATCAATCAATCAATCAATCAATCAATCAATCAATCAATCAATCAATCAATCAATCAATCAATCAATCAATCAATCAATCAATCAATCAATCAATCAATCAATCAATCAATCAATCAATCAATCAATCAATCAATCAATCAATCAATCAATCAATCAACTTAGGGCAGTCGCCCATGTAACAGATTCCCTATCTGTTTTTCACCTAGTCTTTTCTTAAATAATTGCAAAGAATTTGGAAATTTATTGAACATCTCCCTTGGTAAATTATTTCAATATTTGCCCCAATTTGTCCCCTTTAATTCCAACTTTATCTGCATATTGTGATATTTCCTACTTTTGAAAACGTCACTCAAATTTGTTCGTCTGCTGATGTCATTCCACGCCAGGTCGGAACATACCACTTAGTCGAGCAGCTCGTCTCCTTTCTTCCAAGTCTTTCCAGCCCAATCTTTGCAACATTTTCGTAACACCACTTACTTTTTTTTGTTGTCAGAAATGACCCAGAACAAATCAAGCTGCTTTCCTCTGGATTTTTTCCACTTCTTAAGTAATTCTAGTGAGGGTTCCATACATACTCTAGTTGGGGTCTTACCAGAGACGTATATGCCCTCTCCTTTACATCCTTACTACTCCTAAATACCCTCATAACCATGTGCAGAGATCTGTACACCTAATACTCTAGTAGTGTTTGTCCTGGTGGAGACATACTAGGCGCTGTTCAGAGTTGATTTAGACATATGGAGAGGGTTTCATTGAAGAAAAGATAATGACGTTATTTGCTTTATGTCCTACTAACTACTTTTATGGTTTTTGGAGACGCCGAGGTGCCGGAATTTAGACCCGCGGGAGTTCTTTTACGTGCTAGTAAATCTACCGACACAAGGCTAAAGTATTTGAACACCTTCAGATACCACCGGACTGAGCCAGGATCGAACCTGCCGAGTTGGGGTCTCAAGGCCAGCGCCACTTAGCTCTGCTTGAATAAAAGACACCGTGTGGACGACCGAGATACCCTACCAACCCCCGAATGGTGCTACTACCCTGATGAGCCTTGGCCAACCAAGCGACCTCTATTCAGCTCGATAGCCTGCAGATTACGAGAACGCGTAGTCAGCACGACAAATCCTCTTGGCCGTCAAATAGGTCATCAAATGTTCTCTCGTAGGCTGAGATAAAAATTCCTTGATCTGAGTGGGAATCCAGACAGGGCCCAGTGGATTGCTACCGTGCTACCAAATGTGGACAAAACTTAGTCCATAAAAGCTTTCTGTTGATGATGTAAACCTGCTCTAAACAGGTTGACATTAAAATGTGTAAGGTAGGGGGGCCAAATTCCGTTCCCGCTCCTAATTTCGTCCCTCTAGGGATTTCCAGTTAGCACGGTTGGTACCTATCTTTAGACGCGCGCACACGCGTAGCATCATCCTTGTCTTGTTGTGTGAGCCATGTTTAATTTCCGTGTAGAAGGAAGATTAATTTTTCGTGCTGAGTTGAGTTAGTGCAGCATACAGATTAAGAGTCTGTTATTCCTAGAGTGAGCACTAATATGTGTGTGAAATACTGGACAGCATTTCAGTCATGTGATGTAGTACCTAGCGTGTATTCGCTACAGTGAGGAGCTTAGCGTGAGTTACTGTAGCGGCCATTATAATAAATCAGGGAGTGTTCGTAATTTCGTCCCATTCATTTTATGTCTTATTTATGTTTATTATTATTTTCAGATGGGAAAACAAAAGCAGTGGGATAAGGGGGCTATGAAAAAGGCTATTGAGGCAGTGAGGGACAAGATAATGGGTTACTAGCGTGTAAATAAAGCGTTTAACATCCCACAAGTACGCTGAAAAACTATGTTAAAAAGAATACAAAGAAAACATTTTTCATAGTCCGACTCGTTGGCTGAACGGTCAGCATACTGGCCTTCGGTTCAGAGGGTCCCGGGTTCGATTCCCGGCCGCGTCGGGGATTTTAACCTTAATTGGTTAATTCCAATGGCACGGGGGCTGGGTGTATGTGTTGTCTTCATTATCATTTCATCCTCATCACGATGCGTCAAATACGGACGTCAAATAGAAAGACCTGCACCTGGCGAGCCGAACCCTTCCTGGGATATCCCGGCACTAAAAGCCATACGACATTTCATTTCATTTCATTTTTCATAAATGGCCTTTAAGTAATTAAATATAGGGAAAGTGTTTGGTAAGGTTAGAAAGGAAAAGTATATTAAAATTAATTGCATTAATTTGGTGGGGGACGAAATTACAAACACATTTTTAATAGTTTGGTCTCTTGTAGGGTTTATATCAAATATTGACTAGGGCCTAATTTACGTTATAAATACTTCATTTAACTTGCCTTTAAAATATATAACAATTTCTAGCCTTTTCCATAATATTCCTGAATTTATAGAAATCCAAATCTGCTAAGAGGATGAGATATGGGCCCCCTACCTTACCGTTATTTCATATTTAGAAATATTTTTCACACTTTGCAAGTTAATTTGGGCCGATGGCCTAGACATTAGGCTCCTTTAAACAGCAAGCAACAAGCAAGCAAGTTAATTTTATATTTTGGCAGAATGTTCTCCCTATTGTGTCTGCTTATAATGATGATGCGTTGTTCATCATTGACAGATCTCCTGCAGAGAAATCAGAACATAATTCAGCTGCAGAGATTCCTATCAAGGACAGAAGTCTTTTCAACTGTTGTCGATGGAGGAAGCCTCAACATCATACTCCGTTGTCAGCGGAACCGACCTCTTTACGTCGTCTGGTGTAGCGATGACACTCAAGAACGACACTTGACACAGGTAAGCAATCATAGACGATATTTCAGAAACCCTACTTCTGTATTAACAACAATAATAATAATAATAATAATAATAATAATAATAATAATAATAATAATAAATGGAAGATAGTAATTGCTTTTACTAAAATCCCAGGTTAATTAAGAAATAATACGAAATGTTTTATTTTAGAGAATACATATTTTATTGCCCTACAACAACTATTTCTGCTACGTCGCAGCGCTTCCGTAAGTGTTTTGTTTGTCCAACACTCTCGTCTGTGATGTCTTTGCTCACTGAAGTTCTTTGGTGTCGTTTTATTGATTTTTCTCATTCGATGTAATTTGGTGGGTTGTCTCTTCATGTGCATTAACTGATTCATTAAACGATTTATTGGTCCACGGATCATGCACAAAATACCCGCACTCCCATTCGCTAGAAAGAGAGCTCGTTGGTGCCAGCCCTGGACCTCAAGAAAGAAACAAAAGACGGCGCGAGCAGCGGAATGCAAGAGTGGTGGTGGTGGTGATTATTGTTTTAAGAGGAAGTACAACTGGGCAACCATCCTCTATATAACACTAATCAGAGAGAAACAATGGAAGGGATCCGACACTTCGAAAAATGAAGATATCGGTCAAAGAAAGACAAGGGCCACGAAGGGCGTGAAAATGAAAGACTCCCTAGCCCTCGCAAACCTAATAGCGTCGGGGTCGGAAAAGAACAAGAGTTGACCAATGGAGGTCGGATAGGATAGACGAAAGTGAGGAGCCTGTCACAAGTAAGTGGAAGCAATGCCAGGACTCAGCTAAGGGCCCCGTGGTCGCCAACCCACGCTCCAAAGTTCAGAGCCCCTGGGGTCGGAATGCAAGACCCAGGAGGGTGACACTTCATAGGGAACGTCCGAAGCAGTTCTGTGATGGGCCAATCGAACTCCGCCAACTAATGAAAACTAAAATTCTCTTTTAGAGGGCTAATTTAGAATGCAGAGGTTGGCATTACACATTCAGTTGCGTGGTACAGCAAATTCAAAACACAACACCGTTATCGTTGCGTGCGAAGGGACCTTGGTCGTACGGTATGTAATAGTGCTTGTTAGACGAAAATTTGTAGAGATTCTTTCGCACTGAACGAGATTTTTGATCCAGTTTTTTTGAGAGTATGGTGTGAAATTATAATTATGCGCGTTCTTAGTGTGAATAAATAGTATTATGATGATGATCATGAACATACTTCACATTGAACTACCTAGCTGTTGCGAGTAAACGTCTGTGTGATCGTGCTTCTTACCTGCTGTTTGGAATAAATAAATTCAAAATATAAACTATGTGCATTATGCTGTGTTTTACTTTCATCCTTTCCTTCTCGTGTTTTCCATTCCCATACATAATAAAAGTCGTGGGAAGTGTTCAACGAACGAACGAAAGAATTAGGTTATGTTAGATCGTGATTTAGGCAAGTATGTGCTTATATGAATTGCATTAACATTTTCAGTAATCAGTGTTGCATTTATCACTTAATAGATGTAAATTTACATTAAAATGCGAACGGTGAAAGAACGATACAAGCTAGCGTTATAACAGTATAACATACAAATACGGTAATTGCAATTTACTTTTCAAGTAAAAGGCACGAGAGAAGCTTTAGATACAACTTTCCTACCGAAATACAATCACTATCTCTATCAGAATTAAAATTTTAACAAAGTAATAACTATCATCATCGTGTTTAGTACGAGGTACTATCGTGGGATTTATTTCCTTATGTTGGCAGAGAGAAAGTGGCCACTGTAGCTTCCATGACCTGTTTTCTCAGCCAACTTTATTATACAGGAATGACGGATCTATTTCTCTTATATGATCCTTGGCAACACCATGGACTCCTATTTACAGCCAGTAAATACGTATACACATTTCTTGCTAGTAACGACGGTATTTCTTAATCAACCTGGGATTTGAGACTTTATTTGAGTTAATCAATAATTACCTTTCGTTTGTGACAAATATTACAGTGATATTTCGTGAATCACCGTCGTTCACGTAACCTAATAATAATAATAATAATAATAATAATAATAATAATAATAATAATAATAATAATAATAATAATAATAATAATAATAATAATAATAATAATAATAATAATAATAATAACTTACAATCAACACATACAGAGAAGATTTCCAAATAAAGAAATCTGGCCACAGATATAAAAACCATTTGGAAACTCAACAATGTTATCATCATTCCAATAGTGAAATGTCGAAATGAAATGTCGTATGGCTTTTAGTGCCGGGATATCCCAGGACGGGTTCGGCTCGCCAGGTGCAGGTCTTTCTATTTGACACCCGTAGGTGACCTGCGGGTCGTGATGAGGATGAAATGATGATGAAGACAACACATACACCCAGCCCCCGTGCCATTGGAATTAACCAATTAAGGTTAAAATCCCTGACCCGGCCGGGAATCGAACCCGGGACCCTCTGAACCGAAGGCCAGTACGCTGACCGTTCAGCCAACGAGTCGGACATTCCAATAGTGATTGGATGTAATTGTATTGTACCAAAGACACTACACAGGAGCAATGAAGCTCTTAATCTCCACCCTCTCACTTACAGAGAATTACAAAAAGCAGCAATCCTGGCCACTTGCCATATAGTTAGGAAGTTTATTGGCAGGAACCGCCCACCATATACAGAGGACTAACGAAAACCGTCCACTAATAATTTTGACTATTTATCTCTCAAATTAATTTGTCAACAATGTAAGTATACACGGATATGTATGAAGCATATGTGCATATGTACTAAATAGTACTTCTTCCATGTACGTTGTACCGAAGAAGTTCATTAACCCAATTGTAAAATTGTGAATTATATATAATAAAATATAATAATAATAATAGTAATGAATAACAACAGACTTATCAAATACACATATTTTTGCAAATCAAACGTACGAGATAGGGTGGACCTCACTGAATTAGGATTACCAAATCTGCAAGACAGAAATTTAATCTGAAAAACTGTTCACACAAGGGATTTGTGGAAGACGAGAAGAAACCAACAAGACGTACAACAATCGATGAAAATGGAGAACTACTGGGCAAGAATGAAAGCATATCAAATGTTGATTCCGCGTGGTACTAAGTGACCCAATCGCGTAGCAGAAGAAGAAGAAAATAAAAAATAAATAAAATAATTAAGACATTACAGCACTGTTGTTAGATCAGAAGGCGTATATGCTTTGGAGACCCTGTGCATGGATAGAAAGAAACAAGTCAATCAACTACTTGAAAGAGAACGCAGGCTACTACGGAAGATCTTGAGCAACATATGGGTTGACGGGCAGGTTCGACTGAAATCCAATAAAGAAATACACAGCAAGATGTAACCGATAATAACAACATTTAGAAAGAGAAGATTGCTGTTTTTTGGGCACATCTTCCATATGAATAACGACCGGCTCACTAAGAAATTCTGGAATTTTCTAAAACCAAAGGCATCTAAGTTGAGATGGTTCCAAGAGTGTGAGAAAGATCTGAGAGAGACGGGCATTACGGAGGATAAAATCAATGACAGGGTTTGTTTCAGAAGGATGGCGAAAAGCTATCAGGGTCTTGTGGTGGAGACAGAACCCAGAAGACGGAGACGCCTTTACCACAGAAGTGCAGGAAAGCGCTCATCGAAGGGCTCAAGAGATACTGGCAGGATGTCAAAGCCGGCAGACGAACCATCAATACCACCACCGTGTAAGAACGTCGATTGCTCAGTCCATGATACTGCGTAGACGGGAGGTGCATGAAGAGCTTCCCTGCATCTCTACGGACGACTCTAACCGGAGAGTTGACATCATAGCCACCAGCAGAAAGGACAATAAAGCAATGGTCTTAGATCCCACCATTCGCTTTGAAAGAGCCTCAAATCAGGCTCGGGATGTGGACCTAGAAAAGCAAGTTATTTATGTTCCGTGTTTGCCTTACCTGTCAGAAAAATATAAAATACCTATCGATCGGTGGACTATCAGAGGCCTGCTATTCGGAGCAGGAGGCACCCGCCCTAGTCAGACAACGAACTTACTAGACAATTTGCAAGTCCCATTCTGCGAAATAGAAAGAATAGTAACACAGATATTGAAGGACTCTCTACAAAATATTCTTTAGCATCTACCACCTGAGAACGTGATTAACATTCCTCCCGGACTTCCCCTAAAAAAAAGGAGATCATAACTTCATTAACAATTAAATTTCCACTTTTTGATGTTTTAAACTCTACTGAAATTGTAACATGACTGTATTCCGGTCACCCCCATTGTAGAACGATTTATTTCTTTAATAAATCCCGTTCTCTAATTTTTAAGGATGATTTGCTGTAATTTTTTAAATTACATTTTTGTTAAATAATTTCTTAAATGTTGTGGTTAAGTGTCAGAGAGGGCTTTAAGCCCAGTTTCACCACGAATGAAGAAGATTTACTGATAAGCAATTGAACAAGAGATAACAGGCCAGCAGTGTGTAGCATCTCCTTTTGCAATAATGACGGTGGAGATGAGGTGAGACATGGGCTTTGCAAGACACTGGAAACATTGGGGAGTCATACTGGTTGAATCTCTGCATATATTGTACGGAGATTGTTTGAAGCAGGGCCTAGGGCGCGAATATTCCTGCCGACAACATCCCGGATGAGCTCTATAGGATTGAGGTGAGGTGATCGTGATGACCAGGGAAGAATACCCATATCCTGAGAGTGTCCATCGAGCCAATCGGGAGCGAGACGCCGGCGCATTGTCCAGCTGTAGGTTGAGGTCTCCCGCAGGATAACAAATGGGTGGATATCGTCTAAGGGAAAGTTCTTGAATCGTTTCTAACTTTAGCGGATGTACCATTGGTCCCATTTATGTGTACATTTACCTGTGTACATTTCACTAAAGCACAGCTATCTCTAGCCCAATTGTTCATCAGTGCAGGTAGCAAATTTTAAGGGCTCCATAAATGGACCGTCTTGCCTGCACATTTATAGAATGACAGGTAAAATGGAATACAGAAGTGGACACAGATGTTCCGTTTAGCTGTCAAATTTGTTGTCAATTTTTGTGAGTCGTGCACACAGTAAGATGTTAGAGGAACTTTTAATTTACATCACTGCAGCATTCGCTTTGAGATAAAAAGCTAAAAAGGGCTAGATCATAATGGGCAAAAGCTTGGTTACTTTATAGGAGATAAACTGTCGCATATACATTTAATAAAAGAGTTAACTCTTAAACCAGGTGACTGGCACAATTACTAGGGGATGACAGCGAAACGTGCATATATACAACTTCTCCATTCATACCAGAAAGAGTGACAGTGCGATGAGAGGGGCAATAACATCACATGAACGACTAGGCGTCACACTCCTTTTCTTAGCAACCGGAAAAAGTTATGAAGATCATAAAGTGACCGCTGGAATTTGCTCTTTGCAGTATCTGGGACCAATTATCCCTGAAACTTGCGCTGCAATATACTGTACAAAGTGCTCAAGTCTCAAAGTAAGTAGAATGTATTTATAAGTTATTTGTACAAGATGACAAAGTGCATTTCGTGTTATTTTAAAATATAAAACTACAGTGTACGTAACGTAAGCTTACACTACTGTTAAAGTTTACAACCCTAAGGTTGGTTGGCAGCTCTCCAAAGGTTCCGGTTTTGAGCCATTCTCTTCAGTTCTATATAACATTGGTATCCCAGCTGCCCCACCAGTTGACCAATATATTCCAGTCTAGGCCTTCCCTTACAATTTCTTCCTTCCAGAGAGCCCTCCAGGAGGAAGGCTAGTAAACTCTCACGTCTAATTATATGTCTAATCAATGTATTTCTTCTTTTCTTCAACTTCCTATCACTAACTCTATCTGTCCAAGGAATTTTCAGTATTCGTCTATAACACCATTGTTCAAAGGATTCTACCCTCTTCCTCTCTGTCACCCCTAGAGTCCAGGTCTCACTTCCGTACAGAAATACGCTCCATACATATGTCTTAACTAATAGTTTCCTCAGTTTTAAGCTGAATTTTTAGATATGAAGAACTTTCTCCTTTTATTGAAGGCTATCTTTACCCAGATAATTCTGCTGACCAGATCTCTCTACTTCAGTTCTCACCTGTTATTTTTCTTCCTAAGTAAGACAACTCTTCAACGTTATTGAGGTGGTTCCCGTTTTAATTTCGTGTGGCTATTTCTAGCCGAGTGCAGCCCTTGTAAGGCAGACCCTCCGACGAGGGTGGGCGGCATCTGCCATGTGTTATTGTGGTGGGGGACGGTGTTATGTGTGGTGAGTTGCAGGGATGTTGGGGACAGCACAAACACACAGTCCTCGGGTCATTGGAATTAACCAATGAAGGTTAAAATCCCCGACCCGGCCGGGGATCGAACGCGGGACCCTCTGAACCGAAGGCCAGTACGCTGACCATTCAGCCAACGAGTCGGACGGTGGTTCCCGTGAAGAGCTATTTCTACCTTTCTTTGCTGTTTGCTAATCACTAAAGCCCGCATTTTCATGCAGTAATAGGTTAGATTGCAAACTAATTTTGTTAGTAGGATATGCCGGCCACCCGCTGTTCTATAATGTAGAAAGAGTAACATAAATTATAGGGGTTCTGATAGGCCGTAACCCTAATGTTTATGCAAACCCCATAGCATAATCGTTGTGAAGGTAGACTATACTTGCTTCTCGCTTCAGTAAGTTTACATGTGCATAAAATTCTGAGCTCTACTAATCACCATTACTTTTGTTTTGTCTGAATTTATTTTCATGTTATGTTCATATATAAAAGTACTGTCCATTACTTTCCATTTTATCGTTAACTTTTCTTCACTCTTCGCTATTATTGCTATGTCGTCAGCAAAACTAATTGTATCTCTTCTCTCTCCTTGAATATTACATGATCTTTTTAAACGCTGCTTATTTTGTAGCTTTGGGATCAATTTTCGGCAAATTTACGCGTACAGTAACTGTTCATAAACAACATTTTATACATGTACTTTTTACATGTTATTTTTCGTAAGCAAAGATTACAACGAAATAATTGGATGAATTCGATTACAAGCACTCGAGATATTTATTTATTTATTTATTTATTTATTTATTTATTTATTTAGGATCAGCAACAGCATAACGCCGAATTACAAAGATCCGAGCTATGTACAATAGATATGAATCTAAAATGAAAGATATATAAATATTTACAAAGAACACAAATATACACAATAAAAACTGTACAATCATATATAATGCATATTTACATAAACAAAGAGCCTCCGTGGCTCAGACGGCAGAGCGTCGGCCTCTCACCGCTGGATACCGTGGTTCAAATCCCGGTCACTCCATGTGAGATTTGTGCTGGACAAAGCGGAGGCGGGACATGTTTTTCTCCGGGTACTCCGGTTTTCCCTGTCATCATTCATTCCAGCAACACTCTCCATTCTCATTTCATAGCATCTTTCATTCATAAATGAATCACTTTGGGAGTGGCAACCCCATCGTACTAACAGCCTATATCTGCTTCATTCATTCCATCCCTGACCCGGTCAATGACTGGAAAGAGGTTGTAGGTTTTCATTTTTCATTTTCATTTACATAAACAACGATATTAACAAAGAAAAATACATTTACAGTAAATACAGGAGCAGAACTGGAAAGAACAAGAAGGAAAATTAAGTTTTATTAGAAATATCATGAGAGAAGGAAGGAAACGTTACGAAGATGTCTAGGTTCTTGTCGATAGATAATATATTAAACACCCTTTGGGTGAGAGAAAGCCGGGGAGTAAGGAATATGGAATAGGGTCTTCATTCTGGTACTACGGGATGGGCTCAAATCTGACATTATGTCCTAGGAGCAAAGTACACAGTTAGAGCATTTGGTTAACTTAAGCTAAGACTTAAGACCTCAGACACGCTCCAACTTGCTCACCAACATACCTGTACATGTTTAGAGAAGTCAGCCACTGAGAGATTACCTTCAAGGCCAAGCCCAAGATGGTACAGGAACAAAAATTCTACCACACACGGTCCGTCCTCGAACTGCGCAAGATAGTTTCATCTTTGTATAACCATGTTCTTGATTTGTTGTAATTGTTAAGGGAATATTATCAGATATTTTCAGAGCTCCACCCTTCTGACGCTCGCTGGCTGCTGTTCATGGACACCACTCCCGTCAGTATTGAGGAGTTTCTGGGGGACATGAACATCCCGTTTGACTGCGAGTTCCTGGTGGCCGTGGAATCTCAGGAGGCCGTGGAACTAAGGGAGGTGTATCGAGTACACTACACACTTCCATTAGTGACGTCACTCTGGGGAATGTGGAGCACTAAGGACGGTCTAAGCACTCCACATCTCAGCCTGATTCGCAGGAGGAACGACATGAGTGGGATGAAATTCATCGCACTCGGAGTACATGTACGTATACAGTTCGTTTCATTATTTGTTACTTATACTTAACGGCCACGAAATCCGGTGAATCGAAGAGATAGCGCACCTGGCACATTGTTCTCTAGTAACAGGCGCGAAATATTCCATTGAACACACTATTGGGCGCAGTATCGGCCATTCTGAATTCGAAGTGGGGAGGGGAGGATGTACAGACACAAAAAATACCCAGATTTGTCGGATATAGTGGGCGGGGGGTATAAGCATAAAAATATAAAAAAGGCTACAAAATGATAATTTTTATGATGCTTTTTGAGCGAATTCCGACAGAGAGGTTAAGGTTGACAGTTTACCAACTTAAGTGCGGTGGTGGTGGTGATTATTGTTTTAAGAGGAAGTACAACTAGGCAACCATCCTCTACATAAAACTAATCAGAGGGAAAAAATGGAAGGGATCCGACACTTCGAAAAATGAAGATATCGGCCAAAGGAAGACAAGGGCCACGAAGGGCGTGAAAATGAAAGACTCCCTAGCCCCCGCAAACCTAATAGCGTCGGGGTCGGAAAAGAACAAGAGTTGACCAAGGGAGGTCGGATAGGATAGATGAAGGTGAGGAGCCTGACACAAGTAAGTGGAAGCAATGCCAGGACTCAGCTGAGGGCCCCGTGGTCGCCAACCCACGCTCCAAAGTTCAGAGCCCCTGAGGCCCCTTTTAGTCGCCTCTTGCGACAGGCAGGGGATACCGTGGGTGTTATTCTACCTCCCCCACCCACAGGGGGACAACTTAAGTGCGGTAATAATAGTTTTTAGAGATTTTGATTTTATACTATACAATACAACTTTCACCAAAGGAACGAGATAACATGTATTACAATTAAATAGAAGTATGGCGTGATTATACGATTAAAAATCATTTATAGACATGAAAATTGTGGGCTTTTGGGCTTATAGCTTGTCCAGAAAACAAGGTAAAACTCTTTACGTTCCGCAGAGAACTGCCTCGTATAATGGTGTTCTTTATGTAGAAAATCTTTTGTAATTGAAAATTAGACCTAATTTTAAGGCTGAATAAGATCCAATGGTGCCAAAACACGTACTAGCTGTTTGAATTTTCTTAAGTTTTCTTTTAATACACACTTGTATTGGCTAAGTCAGACAAATAAAGTTACATAACTTTTACTACTTCTACTTCTACTAATACTAAAATGTTTTCATTCCTCCCCTGAAGGGGAGAGGCGGGCCGCTTAGACGGTAACGCCGTCTCTCAGGTCGGGAGATTTGTTACGGTGAATGAGGTGCTCGGAGAACGTGAGAGGGATGGCGGCCGTGGCTTATGCTAGGAACTGTCCCGACATTCATCTCCGTGCAGGAGAATGGAAAACCACGGAAAAACCATTCTCAGGACAGCCGACGGTTGGGGCCTGCCGTGAGGTGCAGCCCTGTACCGTCTCCCGAATGCAGACGCGTAGAGCCACGGTAGAGCCGTGGCCACCCCTCCTCTGCTCGTTGGTCGGTCAGAGTGCAGAGCTGTTGGACCACGGACCAGCCGTGGTCACTTGTGGGCTGGGACCTACTCGGCATCTACCGACGCATAATTTTTATGTTATGCAAAGAAAACTGTACAAAAGAGATAAACGAGGGAAAAAATCACATATGGAAAGTTGAAATAATTCTAATTCCAAGAAATGTCACATTTTTTCACGATTTGCTTTACGTCGTACCGATGCGCATAGGTTTTGTAGCTACGATGGGATAGGAAAGTGCTAGGACTGGAAACCAAATGATTGTGGTCTTAATTATGGTACAGCCCTTGCATTTGCCTGGTGTGAATATGGGAAACCACAGCAAACCATCTTCAGAGATGCCGATGATGGTGGGGTTCTAACCCACTTTTTCCTCTATATGTGGCCAACTCGCTTCGTAAGCACATCTTTCCCTCACCCGCTTGGTTTGGTAGTTGCTACAACAGTATTCTTCTGAGTATTACTAGTAAGGTCACAAAAAACTGAATTAAGGGGAACATCACTACCTTCGTAATGTACAGGCCGTACTGTAGCTTCCATGACGTCACGTAAACAGGTGAAGTGGTCCCTCCATCCGACCTGTGCAATACAAGGTCATGATTCGTCTGCGCCTTGTATAGAACAGAATAGAGTACGCCCATCTCCTAGTTCATTGATACATTACATTTTCCTCTTATAATTATTTGATTATTACTACACTACATATGATTCATTTTGTCCTAGACGTTAAGAATGCTATATTATTGTCTAGGACATCATGGATCTTTCCTTAGCTTATTTAATGCTTGCTTTTGTGTCAATGGAGTATCCTACCATTAACGACATGCCTTACTTAACGGATGAATTATGATTTGAATATAAGGGCACGACCATATAACCATTTGTATATTACTACGTTCGACATTAATTTTTAACCTACTACGAAGGGCGTACTATATTGTTTTACACTTTATTTTTTCTACCCAAATGGAGTAAATTACACATCAGTTGTTACGTCCACCTTCTCAACATAATCTCCTTGTAACTGTATGCACTTTTGCCATCGATGTGTCAGTCTCTCCAGACCTTCCTGAAACCATTCTTTCGGAGTGCTGCGTACCCACGCCTGGACAGCTGTGTCCAGTTCTGCAAAATACGCAAAACGGTCACAACGCAAAGGTTTCTTCATGTTCACGAACAGGTGATAATCACTGTTCGACATTTCTTTGGCGGTGGACTGGCCCTATGCTTCCATTGCATCGATTGTTGTTTCGTTTGTGGCTCATGGTAATGGACTAGCCATGAAGTCGGCTGGATCTTGATCATAGCGTTGCAGAAGTTCTCTGCACACGCCCACACGCCTCTGCTTTTCGTCTGCAGACAAGAGTCTTGGCACCCACGTGGATGACACCTTCCCCAACTGTAAGTGGCCGTGTACGATCCGCTGCAGGGTGTTTCGGCTAATTCCCTTGGCTGCCTCCATTTCCTTAAATCTGATGCATTTGTTTCCTTGGATGGTCTGTTCGACCCGGGCGAAGTTGGCTGATGTTGACAATTATTATATCCCTTGAATTTACATCAGACATCACGTGAAGATAACCTGAATTATGAGGACTCATTATATTTTTTACAACAACCCCTGTTTGCATAAATCCTGATGTGATGAATTAAGAGAACGAAGTATGCAATATACTTAAAAAGAAAGATATATATATATATATTTCACCAGCCACAATTATTCAAATAATGCTTCCAATCCTCATGTATTACATTCACAAGCACAACTCATAACATTCGCTTAGCTCGCCTCAATCGATCAGCTGGCGGGCTTTCTACAGCACGGTCTGTGTATTACGAAGGCAGTGGTAACTCATACATACAATAATCTAATAATGAAATGATTTTTGTTTGAAGAGCCCACCTTTGCTCATATTGGGGGAGGAAGATTCCGATGGTACTGTAGAATTCGATGGATATACTAACAGCCTGTGGACAGAACTCTCTAGGAGACTAAATTTCAGGTAAGTAAGTATATAATAAGTTGTGATTTTTCCTCTTATGTGGGGAGATACTCATTTCTTGAATAAAAATGACATCAATTTCTTTCCGACGAAAATTGTTGTACCTCGCGGTCTTGGTTTAGGGGACAAACTATAATATGTAAATTCATGTTACGATTTTGTGCTTTTTCTTTTAAAACTGTAACGGATATCCAAATCAAAAGTCGATGTACAATGGATCTGTGATATGAGAAGTGACATAATATAGTGAAATCTCGATACAACAATAGGCTTTCTTGACGGACTAGGGAAAAGTATTGTTGTCACAGTCATTCAATCGATCATCATTCGTCTGCGTTTAGGGTTCTCACCCAGGCGGTAGATTTCTTATCTATACATTCCTAATAGTTTGCTAAATAAAATTAGAAATTACACAAATCCTCCATAAAATTTTTCTTGACCCTGCTTTACTCCAGCTTCGGTCAAATAGATCTCCCGGCACATTTAGGGAAACGTATTGTTTCCCGAAACGTCCAAGTATAACATATTACAGAAGGGTTGAAACACGTCAAGTGTACTTAATTATTCTAAAATAAAATGGGCCTTTCCGACTTGTTGACAGCCTCATAATATTGTTAAAGTACTTGACGATTTCACCTTAATTACATTTATTCCGCTTTTTTGTTGTTGTGAATTTCAACAAATATGTGTGCACTGTTTGGCACATATCACTTCATATCCAATACAAATTGCAAGGGTATGACATCTCTTGCTATTCAATGTAGAGAAAGTTATCAATATATCGATGATTTAGCCGTCATCCATTCTCATTTCGACAGGTGTAGAGGTATACATCTTACAGTTGACTACATTAATTAATAACCTCATAATTCATAACATTAATTCCGACAAAGACGGTATTTGAGAGCACAAAACCCAAAAAATACAGAAAAAAATTGTAACGAAAATACGAGGACGGTTTGAAAAGTTCTCGGAATCACCGCTAGATGTCAGTGCTAGAGCAACGAGGTTCCCGCGCAATAATTACACATCCTTTGTGAGTGAACACGTGGCGCGTCAGTGCTCTAGCTGCAGGAGTGTGGTAGTGACGACTCTTTGTTGTTGTTCTCGCGTAGTGATTTGTGACAATGGGAAAAACAGAGATTCGAGCAGTTATTAAATACTTTGTAAAGAAAGGTATGGAAGCAAAGGAAATTCATGCCGACTTTCAGAACACACTGGGGGACTCTGCTCCTTCATTTTCAACTGTTGCCAAGTGGGCCAGCGAGTTTAAATTTGGTCGGGAGAGCTTGGATGATGATCCGCGTAGTGGACGGCCAAAAAGTGATACGACCCCAGAATTTATCGCAAAAGTGCATAAAATATTCATGAAGGATGGTTGACTGAAAGTGCGGGAGATTGCTGAAGCTGCAGGGATGTCTTCTGAACGGGTATATTATATTTTAACTGAAGAATTGGGTATGAAAAAATTATCCGCAAGATGGGTGCCGCGGATCTTGACATTGGACAATAAACGCACCAGTTTGGAAATGTCCGAACAAAGTCTGGCCCGTTTTCAGTGCAACCAACAAGATTTTTTTGCGCCGGTTTGTGACTACAGATGAAACTTGGGTCCACTACTATACCCCAGAGACAAAACAGCAGTCAAATCCGTGGAAACATGCTGATTCACCACCACCAAAGAAAGCAAAGGCAGTGCGTTCGGCCGGAAAGGTCATGGCCTCAGTTTTCTGGGATGAAAAAGGCATTCTGCTGATAGATTATCTTCCTACTGGCCGGCAATACTATTACGGGGCAATACTATGCAAACCTCGTAGACCAACTACAGGAAAAGATACGCGTAACAAGGCCTGGTTTGGCAAGGAAAAAGGTTATCTTTCATCAGGACAACGCTCCGCCATGGCAAAACTTCATGAACTGAGGTACGAATTGTTGCCACATCCACCTTATTCACCTGATTTGGCACCATCAGACTTTCATCTATTCCCCAAGCTGAAAATTTTCCTCAGTGGACGGAGATTTTCTACAAGGGAAGAACTGACAGCCGAATTGGTGAGGTATTTTGCAGGCCTGGAGGAATCTCATTTTCGAGATGGGATCAAGGCATTGGAACATCGCTGGACCAAATGCATTAGTCTACAGGGAGACTACGTTGAAAAATAAAAGCAGTTCCACCGAGGTAAGACACTTAATTCTAGTACATTCCGAGAACTTTTCAAAGCACCTACGTATACTCTGTTCAGATCTAGTTGTTACTTGACGTTTGACATCACTTTGGAAAAAGAACGCAATCCTATTGGCTCAGACGACCCTATGTTGATGATTGTGTGTATTACTTAGAACACATGACTTTATTTAAAAGAAAAATTACAAAAAACTAAATGTTAATGAAGAACAATAACCTGCTCTACTACGGGCATTTAACCAATTTGGACCTTTCCAAACTAGTTATTATTATTATTATTAATCTTAGGAGTTTTCGAACTCTAAGGTGCATCATCCGTGTTAAAACTATTTACAACATTCAAGTTCACATGGGTGTGTCGTCAAATAAAATATATATAAAAAGGAGTTAAAATCCTGTTGAGATAATGAAAAAGAAATAAAAAGTGTGAGAGTGTGAACATAATACATATAAAACTTACAGTATTGTTATATATTATATAAGATGCATCATTCCATAGGAAAGGCTGGCTGGTCCTGGTGGTAAGGCTGTTGGACGAGTACTAAGCAGCTTGATGAGGGAGAAGATGAAGAAACAGCGGAGGATGGTTCACCAACGTGCGCAAGCTACTTGAAAATTACTCCGTCACCATCTCTTATTGAAACCTGCACCCAAACCGAACCACTAACCACAGAAGAAAACCATAACCAACCAATTTCGCAGCAAACCAGCAAATCACCAACCCCTTCCACTCCAGCCAGCCAATCCACTATAAAATCGAACAGACCAAACCGAAATCATTCCTGTCTACAATCCACTCTTATCCATATGTGCTACAATTGCCTGCAGTTGAACCACTCAGCCGCTAACTGCACAAATGAGATCCGATGCAACAGATGTGGTGATAATCATCATCACACCGTCTGCCCAGTTCCAAGGGACCAGCCTGCAGAGGAAAACACGCCGCCTCCTACCCAGGTTGCCCGTTCCTTAAGAAGGCAATAAAAGCGCACTACGCAGTCAATAAACACATCAAGCTGTCGCAATCAACAAATCAGATGCCACCATCCCTACTGGTCCTAAAACTGAATCCCCTCCCACGCACTACTCGAACCGCACACCACAAACCATCCCCACCATAGATCTTCTTCGAAACCTCCTCTTCTTATTAACCAGCACTACCCAAATTTAGTCCCCCCCCCCCAGAACCCAAGTTTATCCCACCCAGACAGACTGCATGCCCCTACACACCCAGAAGCATCCCAATCGCTAGCGCCCTCTTACGCTCCTTCCGAGTCCTACAAAGCCACCACTACATTTCTATCAATCGATCCACCACCACATTTCTATCGATCCACCACCATATTTCAATCGATCATCCATCGTCTCCTTCCTTTCAGAAATACTGGAATAATTTCCCTAGCTAAACCAACAGTCAACGCTCTCTCAAGAGCCCCATGTCAAGTTGAGATAAAGGACCCAATGAGGTCGGGGATCTCATTCAAATCCACAGGGCAGCAGTCGCTCTGCGAGGCTCAGGCTCAGACGTTCAGCTTTAAGTGCGGAGTGCGCCGGAGGCGTATAGCAATACGTCATCTCAAAGTTGTGAATAATATGTTACTTAACACTATTTCATTTAGAATTTTATCAGGTTCCTTTATCTGTGCCAAGAATATCTCGATGTTTTCGCGGGTGTTTGACTCAAATACGTAATTATCTTTGAACATTATTTTCTTGTCTTTTTCGATCCCTAGAAAGCTGTAATTATTATCATAAATGTGTTCCGAAAAAGGTGAGTATATGTTGTACTTAACTGCCTTGAAATGTTCTTGGTATCTTTGATTTAATATTCGTCCAAATATTCCTATGTAAAACATTTGAAGTCTTCACAAGTGAGTCTACTCGACCAACAGCCTTAGCATCACGACCAGCCAGCCCTTGTAAGGTTTATCTGTATTATGTTCACACTCTCACACTTGTTCTTTATTTTTTATTATTTTATCGTTCACTTGGTCTTAACATGATTTTAACTCATTTTTAAGTCAGTTTGAAGACACCCCCATGTGCACTTAAATGTTGTAAATAATTTTAACACTGACGATGGACCTGAATCAGAAAACCGGTTATGTAGTTGTAATAATATAGTGTTCTGATACAACTGTTGTGTTTAATAATATTACTATCATCAACACTGTTGTTAATATGGCTTTGATATTTTATAATATCCAAGCTAGTATAATCAAACCAGACATCCTTCACACAATAGTCGAAGAAAGCAATCCGTTGCTAAAGAACAATAGTAACGTTACAAAAAGTAACCTCGTGTTAAATAATCGTGATCAGAATATTATCTTCTATGCGGACGGCTCAAAACATCTATGTCCACCTGGAGTAGGTGCAGAATTTTACTCTCCACAACTGGCAGTTGAAACAAAAGGTACACCTGCCGCCCCTAGCTTCTTCCTTTACAGCAAAAATGTTTTCAATAAGACATGTCTTATTGTACATAAAATATTCCGGAATACAAAAATCCTTTGCTAGTTGCTTTACATCGCACCGACACAGATAGGTCTTATGACGACGATGGGACAAGGAAGGGCTAGGAGTGGAAAGGAAGCGGCCGTGGCCTTAATTAAGGTACAGCCCCAGCATTTGCCTGGTGTGAAAATGGGAAACCACGAAAAAACATTTTCAGGGCTGCCGACAGTGGGGTTCGAACCTACTATCTCCCGAATACTGGATACTGGCCGCACTTAAGCGACTGCAGCTATCGAGCTCG
Source organism: Anabrus simplex (assembly GCF_040414725.1). Classification (NCBI taxonomy): domain Eukaryota; kingdom Metazoa; phylum Arthropoda; class Insecta; order Orthoptera; family Tettigoniidae; genus Anabrus; species Anabrus simplex. The sequence goes on from NC_090276.1 coordinate 13,908,494, forward strand.
GTCAAAAATCCTTTAAGTGTAGATATTCACTAAGCACTATCATGATATTATAAAATCCTGAAAACACAAACAACTGGTATATTCAGAATCTCCGCCTCTGTGGTGTAGTGGTTAGTGTGATTAGCTGCCACCCCCGGAGGCCCGGGTTCGATTCCCGGCTCTGCCACGAAATTTGAAAAGTGGCATGAGGGCTGGGACGGGGTCCACTCAGCCTCGGGAGGTCAACTGAGTAGAGGTGGGTTCGATTCCCACCTCAGCCATCCTGGAAGTGGTTTTCCGTGGTTTCCCACTTCTCCTCCAGGCGAATGCCGGGATGGTACCTAACATAAGGCCACGGCCACTTCCTTCCCTCTTCCTTGCCTATCCCTTCCAATCTTCCCATCCCTCCACAAGGCCCCTGTTCAGCATAGCAGGTGAGGCCGCCTGGGCGAGGTACTGGTCATTCTCCCCAGTTGTATCCCCGACCGAGAGTCTGAAGCTCCAGGACACTGCCCTTGAGGCGGTAGAGGTGGGATCCCTCGCTGTGTCCGAGGGAAAAGCCGACCCTGGAGGGTAAACAGATGATGATGATGATGATATTCAGAATCTACTAAAGTTAAGCTGCAATTTATTTCCAAGAAGTTTTAACTTAATATTCATTTGGGTAGCAAGGGCATTCTGACATTCTGGGCAACATTAAAGTCGATACACTTGCAAACGAGACTGCGATGGGTGACGGCTATGTGAAAGCTGGAAGCCTGATTTACCCTGCTTTCCTTGTGTAAATTGTCTGTTAGGTCATCAGCCCACAGGCTGGTTGGATCCTCAAATAGCACCACCAAAGGCTAAGCAGTTATAGGGAAACCACAAAAATCAACGGCAGTACCAAAATGAGGCAAAACGACGAGTGAGGTAGTTTGCCATTGCTTTCCTCACTGGGCCAGACAGTGCTGTTGTAGCACAACTAACCCTATGAGCAACACCTTTCATGACACTCAGACACACTGGTTGTGCTCCGAATGTCATTAATCAGCACCATCCATACCCTAGGAGCTTCCATAGTCACAGCCATGGATGAGACTGGGTCTTCGGTGGAAGCTACACTTTGCTCTGACCTGTGCTAAGAGACGGATACAAAAGTACTGTACCCATCAAGAAATGGCAGCAGGCAGACTTGTGTACATACCGTGCTGTAAATAATGCTTTCAGAGGATTGTTTCAGCCTAATCACACGACGGCCTTCAGACAATGCCTTCGGTTCCCAGTTGCCGGATGGTTCATGGAACGGCATCGTGGGGATGATCCTCGACGGTACAGCGGATGTATCCATCATGGGCCTCATGATGACGACATCACGAGCTGACTACGTAGAGTTCACCACACCAGTCTTCGCTCTGTGGTGAGTTAGAGTACAAGAAAAAGAATAGCCAATCACAGATAACTTACACGGCAGAAAATGAAATCCCAACACCAAGATTAGTTTAGTGGAATTCAATTCAGCCTAAGCAATTGTCTATAGTTTAGTTGTTATGAGTTTCGACTTGACATTTGAGCGCTGCCTTTGGCGGAGGCTAAGTGAATTAATAAACAGCCAATCACAGCCAGCCGATCGCTCCGAGAGAGCGCGTTAAACTCTAGCTCCGGTTACCAATGTTGTCGATCTGTTGTTTACTATAACCACGTCCTATCCGCTGTGTGTTGTATTGTGCTCAGTTCTTTTCGCGGTCTTCGTCAGTTCACCCGGTCATTCTTGACAAAGCACCAACAATGAGGGTTGATTCAGTTGTTGAAGGAGCACAATATTTCGGTTCGCGATGACATGAAAAAGGGGGGAAGGGGATTTAATGCATCTTATGAAACAAAACAAGCCCTAGTACCGAGTTTACGTGGCCGATGAAGTAGCCGGGAGGCATGGAGATAACGGTATTCACCTTCCACGATATCATTGCCATTTTAACGCTGTTAGAACCAATCTGGGCTCAAGATAAGGATTATGTAGCTGCGAATAACTGACTCTTCACAGCTTAGAAAGTTGAAAGGTTGCTTTGGGAAGCCATAGGCCGTGTACGACTGGAGCAAGATTGTGAGTCACAATCCGAGATAAGTGAAGCTCGGGAGACGGAAAGTATTCTATTACAGACGATTATGTTGAAGACGTTATTACCTCGCTACGGTCAAGCGAGACGGTTGCAATGCCGATAGTGACTCAGAAATGAGTGGTGTATTCCCTTTGTAGGATTTTCCCTTCATTAGGAGGAACTGAATCGATTAGTAACGCGAGCTTTTGTAACGGAGAGTAGATGGTGGTGGTGGTGATTATTGTTTTAAGAGGAAGTACAACTAGGCAACCATCCTCTATATAACACTCATCAGAGATAAAAAATGAAAGGGATCCGACACTTCGAAAAATGAAGATATCGGCCAAAGAAAGCCAAGGGCCACGAAGGGCGTAAAAATGAAAGACTCCCTAGCCTTCGCAAACCTAATAGCGTCGGGGTCGGAAAAGAACAAGAGTTGACCAAGGGAGGTCGGATAGGATAGATGAAAGCGAGAAGCCTGGTACAAGTAAGTGTAAACAATGCCAGGACTCAGCTAAAGTCCCCGTGGTCGCCAACCCACGCTCCAAAGTTCAGAGCCCTTGGGGGCCCTTTTAGTCGCCTCTCACGACAGGCAGGGGATACCGTGGGTGTTATTCTACCGCCCCCACCAACAGGGGGAAACGGAGAGTAGAAATTTCATTTCATTTTCACGAGTTTTATCTCTTCAAGCATTGATCTATTTTTATCTTACAGCCTTACCCTAAACACGTTTTGTGTTATTGTTAATCGTATGTGAGTTATGTACTTTTTGCTACAGAGAATAATTGATTCTCGTCTTATATTCGAGTACATACATTGCCGCTCGTGTTTTGTGTCTCGAATCAGCTGTTTGTTCTCCTAACAATTTGGCACCAATGTCTGACTTCCGGTTAACTGTCAAGTCGAAACTCATAGAAGTGGAATTATAGGTAACATATTCATTTGATTAAACTTTCCAGGTCACAGGTTCAAGAATGCGCGAGAAAACATGTGGCATGGGTGGTTCATTAGTTACCGCTGTAAACACAACGATTTTGCATGAAGCATGCAAACGTGCGTGCATTGTGTCGTACAGGTGTTGTATGTAACTTTGTGAGATAGAGTTCCACGCCTGTTGCACTTGGTAAGTCAAATGAGCAACGGTAATTGCTCGTATTGGATGACGCTCGATTTGCCATGCCATTTCCATACGTGCCCAATGTGTGAAAGGTCTGGTGATCTCACACGCCAAGGCAACTGGTCGACACTTTGTAGAGTACGTTGGGTGCCAGCCCGGTATGAGGACTAGTGTTATCTGTTGGGAAACACCCCATTGAATTTCGAGAATGAATGGCAGTAAAGCTGGTTCACTCTGACGTAAAAATTCACTGTCAAGGTTCATCGGATGATGACGAGGGTTCTTCTGCTGCCAAAAGAAATTTCTCCCCAGACCATAACTCCTTGCGTATGTCCAGCGTGTCGACGCTGAAGATGCTTGGTTTCAAGTGCTCACCTTGCCTCCTCCTTTCCAACTATGGCCATCACCGGCACCAAGACAGAAACGGCTCTCATCTGAAAACTCAAGAGATCTCTACTCCACCCTCCAATCAACTCTTGCTTGACATCACTGAAGTCGCAGATGACAGTGATTCAGAGTCTGTGGCATGAACGCTACAGGACATCTGGCTCGGGACTCTCCCTCAAGTAATGGATTTTAAACAGTTCGCTGTGTCATTCTGGTGTTAAGTGAGGCTTCTTCAGATGCAGTATGAACCACCACAGTATAGATAGAGTGTTTAAAGCAAACTTGCTCTGCAAGGTCATAGTGGAGATACTAGCATGTAAATAATTTTCTACCATTATACTAATTATCTGTTGTTACTTGTATCCCTTTATACACATCAGATGTTTTATTGCCTTGCTTATGTGCCTGCAACTATCTCTTCCCATACACAAGTTTGCTGACACCAACAGCATCATTTCTTATCTCTGAATAATTAGTTAGCAAAATATTGGCAATCAAAGAACGACATATGATTGCAAGTAAAAATTCGTACTTAGTCTTTTAGTGGTGGTGGTGGTGATTATTGTTTTAAGAGGAAGTACAACTAGGCAACCATCCTCTCTATAACACTAATCAGAGGGAAGAATGGAAGGGGTCCAACACTTCGAAAAATGAAGATATCGGCCAAAGGAAGGCAAGGGCCACAAAGGGCGTGAAAATGAAAGACTCCCTAGCCCTCGCAAACCTAATAGCGTCGGGGTCGTAAAAGAACAAGAGTTGACCGAGGGAGGTCGGATAGGATAGATGAAAGTGAGGAGCCTGACACAAGTAAGTGGAAGTAATGCCAGGACTCAGCTGAGGGCCCCGTGGTCGCAACCCACGCTCCAAAGTTCAGAGAACCTGGAGCCCCTTTTAGTCGCCTTTTACGACAGGCAGGGGATACCGTGGGTGTTATTCTACCGCCCCCACCCACATGGGGGCTTAGTCTTTTACTGAAACATACTCGTGAATGTATCCTCGAATCGGGGATGCAACGTAAGATGAACACGCCTATACTTTAAACGTTCGAACCATAAAAATTCACAATAAAATGTGAATCATACTGTGAAATGAATGAGAACACTTGGAGACTGAAAATTCACTTCGTGCTCCCACCTGATACATTATCAAGTGTATGACTGACTCACATGTTGCCAAGTCTCAGCAGTCCCAACTTTTACTGGAACCAAACGTAGGATAATCATTTTCCGACTGACAAAAATCCCATATATTACAGTATATGAAAACATATCAAATTACCTTAATTAGTCCAGGACCTGAAGAGCATGTTTAGTGGACTGTTCATAGCTTAATATAACATCAATGGTACAGTTTTTCATATTACCACATAACTACACGTACACACCTCTTGTAACATTCTTAGCTAATACAACAAAACAAAGAAATCCGCTGTCAAGGTACTTGGGATAATGACGAGAGTTCTCCTCATGTCCAAAGAATTCCTCCCTGGCGTATGTCCAGTGTGCCGACGCTGCAGATGCTTAGTTTCAAGAGCTCACCTGGCCTCCTCCTTTGCAACCATGGCCATCACGGGCACCAAGACAGAAACAGCCCTCATATGAAAACACAACATATCTCCACTCCGCCCTTCAATCAACTCTTACTTGACACCACTGAAGTCGTAGATGGCAGTGATTCAGAGTTTGTGGGATGTCTGTCCATCGAGGCCGATCCAACGGCTTTGTAATTAAATTAATTATCATAAAAATTACCTATCGGATTCGTTCAAACCACTTCTTAAACCTTATCAGGAGTAATAAGAACAAATTGTGAAATTTTCAGCGAAATCCGTCCATTGGTTTCTGACTCCCTTCGAGACGAACAAACAAATACTCATTTTTGTGTATTGGAAGATAAGTAAATTCACCATAATATAGAATAAAATATTGTACACAACAGCCTCTAAAGTGATAAGTTTATGTTACTCGTTTGTGAACATCTCGGTCGTAACGCAAAAGATCTCTTTCTGTGCCAGTTCGGTATCATTTAAGAAATGATGTTGATATATTTAACAGATCTGAAGATATGTCAGATGATTTTTTAATTGGCTCACTTTATACAGCAGCCTGGTGTGTATGAAGAGAACTTTGCTCCTTTTTATCCTCCTAAGCGTGTAAATAAGATCATTATTTCCTATTCTATTTTAGGACCGATGTATTCATTCACATGAGGTATGACTCCGAAGACAGCTGGATCATCTATGTTGCTCCATTTTCTCTTTCTCTGTGGCTGACCGTGGCTGTCTGTGTTGTGATAATAACCTGTTGCCTGGTGGTAATGTATCGGCTGTTATCGGCGGAAGACACAAGCAGTATTCACGACACCTTCTTCTCAGTTCTGGGGACTTTCTGTTCTCAAGGTAAGAAAGGAGTGATATTGAGGTTTAATTTATATGTTGCAGTCAGAAACAAAATCCGTAAAAAAAAAAAAAAAAAAAAAAAAAAAGGCTATGAAATTCTGGCTTTCATAAAGCTCTCTAGAAAATTCTAGCTTTGTATGTTATAATTTCGAGATTGCATCCGGGAGATAGTGGGTTCGAACACCACTGTCGGCAGCCCTGAAGATGTTTCTCCGTGGTTTCCTATTTTCACACATGGCAAATGCTGGGGATATACCTTAATTAAGGCCACGGCTGCTTCCATCCCACTCTTAGCCCTTTCTATCCCACCGTCGCCATAATACCCCTCTGTGACGTAAAGCACATTAAGAAAAATGTTATAATTTCATTAGATCTAGAATTAACTGGATGTTAACACGAATTGATGAAATCATGGTGCTAAGTAATATAATTTTGAACCCTAACTATGTTACTACCAGTAAAGTAAGCACCAAATATCACAAAAAAGAACACGAACTTAAAAAAAATTCCTACTCTAGTTACTACAGGAAGAAACTGTCAGAGCAGCAGTACTCAATAAATGAAGAATAAATCAAAATGACTGCATATCAATAAAGAAGGAAAGGTCACAGTAAAAAAAAAAAAAAAATCCACAGTTCTAGCCCTTGGAACGCAAACAAATGATGTTGAAAAGATCCTAGCGATATGAGCTGCGAATTTTAGGTAAATAAAATGTAAAAGTACGAGAATATATTATTTATTTATTTATTTATTTATTTATTTATTTATTTATTTATTTATTTATTTATTTATTTATTTATTTATTTATTTATTCCTAAAAATTATAATCATTTTCTTCTTTCTTTCTTAATCGGTTTACCCTCCAGGGTTGGTTTCTCCCTCGGACTCAGCCAGGGATCACACCTCTACCGCCTCAAGGGCAGTGTCCTGGAGCATGAGACGTTGGGTCGGGGGATACAACTGGGGAGGATGACCAGTACCTCGCCCAGGCGGCCTCACCTGCTATGCTGAACAGGGGCCTTGTGAGGGGATGGGGAGTTAGGAAGGGATAGACAGGGAAGAGGGAAGGAAGCGGCCGTGGCCTTAAGTTAGGCATTTGCCTGGAGGAGAAGTGGGAAACCACGAAAAACCACTTCCAGGATGGCTGAGGTGGGAATCGAACCCACCTCTACTCATTTGACCTCCCGAGGCCCCGTTCCAGCCCTTGTACCACTTTTCACATTTTTTTTGTGGCAGAGCTGGGAATCGAACCCGGACCTCTGGGGGTGGCAGCTAATCACACTAACCACTATACCACTGAGGCGGACATAATAATTTTCTTATTCATCGTTATCCGGTCAATTAGATCACGGCCGACTGGATCCCTCGCTGCGCTCCCTAGCTACAGCGACGCATCAAGTCTGCCATTAGCAGTTGTCCGACCCCGCGGTGTAGGTTTCAACGCGTTCGCCTGCCACCTGGCGGCCCAGGGTTCGATTCCTGGCCGGGTCAAGGGATTTTAATTGTGAATGATTAATATCCCTGGCCTGAGGACTGGGTGTTTGTGTCAACACTTTACACTTCCGCAATTTCCAGATACACGTGGGTTCATAACATACCGAACGCCCCGAATAAATGGCATTGAAAAAGAGAAAGGTTTAGCAGTTTCTGTTTTTCTACCACTATGAGCGCTAATGTGAGTCACACGCATTGTTTTACTTAAGCACCACTACGAGCGCTAATACTTAGTAACTCAGAGTTTCACTCAAGCCCTTGTAACTACATTCGATGAGGATAATGGATATTTTTCAAAAAAAAAAAAAAAAAACACCTGAGGGTATTGAACCGAGGAACACGTTACAGAAAGAATTCTGTAAATAAGTTAATTTGGCTAGGATTTGAATAAAAAATTAATAAAGAAACAAGAGATTTTAGGCTGTTTTTCCGGAACTGCTTTCAGGCCGGAACTGATTTTCGAAACTTTTTTTTTTGGTTTGATAGAGCTATACAAGATTCACAATTTGAAGGCTTTCCTGGTCCGTTAGCTCTTCATCTTTCGGCAAAATTGCTTGATTTTACGTTTTTCGTAGTATGGGGACCCCTTCGTTGCCTGGTAAGGAATTTCTAGCTTTCATAAAACACTCTAGAAAATTGTAGCTTTGTATATTATAATTAAATTAGATCTAAAGTAACTAAAAGTTAATACGACTTAATTCAATTATGTTGTTCTGTAATTTCAACCTCTTTGCTCGGGATGCCTTTCTGTCATTAAACTAGCCCGTTGGACGCGCACTTGTTCACGGTGTGTTGTTGTGGTGGTTGTGGTGGTGGTGATTATTGTTTTAAGAGGAAGTGGTGGTGGTGGTGATTATTGTTTTAAGAGGAAGTACAACTAGGCAACCATCCTCTATATAACACTAATCAGAGACAAAAAATGGAAGGGACTGACACTTCGAAAAATGAAGATATCGGCCAAAGGAAGACAAGGGCCACGAAGGGCGTGAAAATGAAAGACTCCCTAGCCCTCGCAAACCTAATAGCGTCGGGGTCGGTAAAGAACAAGAGGTGACCAAGGGAGGTCGGATAGGATAGATGAAAGTGAGGAGCCTGGCACAAGTAAGTGGAAGCAATGCCAGGACTCAGCTTAGGGCCTCGTGGTTTTAAGAGGAAGTACAACTAGTCAACCATCCATTATATAACACAAATCAGAAGGAAGAAAGGAAGGGATCCGACACTTCGAGAAATGAAAGTATCGGCTAAAGGAAGACAAGGGCCACGAAGGGCGTGAAAATGAAAGACTCCCTAGCCCTCGCAAACCTAATAGCGTCGGGGTCGGAAAAGAACAAGAGTTGACCAAGGAAGGTCGGATAGGATAGACGAAAGTGAGGAGCCTGGCACTAGTAAGTGGAAGTAATACCATGACTCAGCTAAGGGCCCCGTGGTCGCTGACCCACGCTCCACAGTCCAGAGCCCCTGGGGTGGTGGTGGTGGTGATTATTGTTTTAAGAGAAAGTACAACGCAACCATCCTCTCTATAACACTAATCAGAGGGAAAAATGGAAGGGATCCGACACTTCGAAAAATGAAGATATCGGTCAAAGAAAGAAAAGGGCCACGAAGGGCGTGAAAATGAAAGACTCCCTAGCCCTCGCAAACCTAATAGCGTCGGGGTCGGAAAAGAACAAGAGTTGACCAAGGTAGGTCGGATAGGATAGATGAAAGTGAGGAGCCTGACACAAGTAAGTGGAAGCAATGCCAGGACTCAGCTGAGGGCCCCGTGGTCGCCAACCCACGCTCCAAAGTTCAGAGCCCCTGGGGCCCCTTTTAGACGCCTCTTACGACAGGCAGGGGATACCATGGGTGTTATTCTACCGCCCCCACCCACAGGGGGATGGTATCTTGTGAGTGAAGTAGTGCGAGGGATTGAGAGTGTATCAGAGAAAAGCATCAGTTGACTGTGTCTGTACACGCGCCACACATCTACGCTAATATGCAGGTACGGGGTATGTTTAGTGCTCCTGCTACTGTCGAGGAATATTTATTGTTGGCGCATTCCGACACGTTGAATTCCTTATCGTAGAGTGTTTACCAGAGTTTTCAGCACATTGCGTGAAGCAGGTTATTCTTCCAAGTTCCCATTTTTCTTCTGAACGTGTAGTGCAGAAATAGCAACACCTTAGAGCCAATAAAGGCAATAAAACACGCAGATGATGTGGCGGTATTAGTGGAATCACAGAGAGACTTACTAGCATATGCAATAGGTGCTAGTTCAGGCGAGTGACACATGTCATCACGAATCCCGGAAGTGAGGTGGTTTTAACAGGAGGTTGCCGTATTTTGCCCTTTTAAATTTATTTTTAATTGCCCCTTTTAATTTTATTTTTCATTATCCCTTTAATTTTAATTTTATTTTTAATTCAGCTGGCTGAGAGGCCAATGGACTAACTTTCCCTTGTATTCTTATTTCATGCTGTTATGCTCACAAATGGGGGATATCATTGTACTCTTAAGAATGTATTGTATATGACATCTAAGTTTCTTGGTTTTTTGTCCTTGCTGTAATTGTCGTAGTTTTGCATGTTTTTTCTTTTTTTTTTCCAATTGAGGATTGTTATTTTTCTCCGTTTAGATCGATTAGGTTGTGTAAACTGTAAGATCGGGAGAAAAATAAATGTTTACTACTACTACTACTACTACTACTACTACTATTAGTGGAATCAGAAAAAAGATCTACAAGTAATGTTGGAAAATATTGAGAGAGTGTGCAAAGAGTTTGGATGGAAGATAAAGTGGTGGTGGTGGTGATTATTGTTTTAAGAGGAAGTACAACTAGGCAACCATCCTCTATTTAACACTAATCAGAGAGAAAAAATGGAAGGGATCCGACACTTCGAAAAGTGAAGGTATCGCCCAAAGGAAGACAAGGGCCACGAAGGGCGTGAAAAGGAAAGACTCCCTAGCCCTCGCAAACCTAATAGCGTCGGGGTCGGAAAGGAACAAGAGTTGACCAAGAGAGGTCGGATAGGATAGATGAAATTCAGGAGCCTGGCACAAGTAAGTGGAAGCAATACCAGGACTCAGCTGAGGGCCCCGTGCTCGCCAACCCACGCTCCAAAGTTCAGAGCCCCTGAAGCCCCTTTTAATCGCTTCTTACGACAGGCAGGGGATACCGTGGGTGTTATTCTACCGCCCCCACCCACAGGGGGGCATTGAAGATAAACATTGGGAAGACTAAGGTGATGAGAATAGGAAAGGAGGAGATTGCTGTTAATATAACACTAAAGGAAAAGAAATGGGAACAAGTAAAGTCGTTCAGATACTTGGGAAGTTTGTTGACATGGAATGGAAGCGGTAAAGAAGAAATAAGAAGCAGAATATCTATGGGAAAAGAAGCCTCCGAAAAGGTGTGAGGACTTTTGACATCAAAGCCAATCCCTATTGATTTAAGAAAGAGGTTCGCAAAGTGTTTTGTGTGGAGTGAAGTGTCATATGGAGCTGATACATGCACATTAAGAAAGAAAGAAACAAAGTATTTGGGAAGTTTTGAAATATGGATGTGGAAAAGAATGGAAAAGGTGAAGTGAGAAATGATGAAGTGCTAAGAAAAGTAGGAGAGAAGAGACACCTGATGAAAACGATAAGGAAGAGGAAAATATCGTGGTTAGGTCACATACTACGTAGAAATTATCTTCAACAGAGGGTGAGTGGTGGTGGTGGTGGTGGTGATTATTGTTTTAAGAGGAAGTACAACTGGGCAACCATCCTCTATATAACACTAATCGGTGAGAAAAATGGAAGGGGTCCGACACTTCGAAGAATGAAGATATCGGCCAAAGGAAGACAAGGGCCACGAAGGGCGTGAAAATGAAAGACTCCCTAGCCCTCGCAAACCTAATAGCGTCGGGGTCGGAAAAGAACAAGAGTTGACCATGAGAGGTCGGATAGGATAGAAGTGAGGAGTCTGGCACAAGTAAGTGGAAGCAATGCCAGGGCTCAGCTAAGGGTCCCGTGGTCGCCAACCCACGCTCCAAAGTTCAGAGCCCCTGAGGCCCATTTTAGTCGTCTCTTACGACAGGCAGGGGATACCGTGGGTGTTATTCTACCGCCCCCACCCACAGGGGGAAAACAGAGGGCGATGGAGGGAAAAATAGTTGGAAGAACAGGAACAGGAAGAAGGAGGTTTGGAATGTTGACAGATGGCAAACAAGGGAGAAGCTATGAACAACTGAAGCAAGATGCTCAGGACAGAGAATCCTGTCTCAAGACAGATTCAGAGAAGAAGAAGAAGAAGAAGAAGAAGAAGAAGTCCTACTACCAGCACACGGCGACTTTTTGCTCCCACGAACACGTGTATGGCGAACATTTCATACGGAAAACTTGTGCCCATTTCAAAACGTCAAAGAGGTTGGTTGAGTAAGACGCATTCGTGCGCGCCACTGTCCCATAAACAAATGTATATTAACTGTGTTCTATCTTGGCACCCATTCGGAACAGGGCATATGTTCATTGCTCCTCGGACGCTTTATCCCATTTAGTATTTCCACTCTACATTATTATAGTGTGGTGGCGCTTATCCCTCTGTTGCATGTGTTGTAGGAGTGGGCAGCTTTCCTCTACGTCTGTCCCTACGTCTGGCAGTCTGGTTCACCCTTCTCACAGGACTCCTGCTTGTTGCTGCATATGGGGCCCGCATCACCTCTTCCCTGGCCGTTAAGAAACCAGTATTGCCTTTCAAAGATTTTGAAGGACTCCTCAAGGACGAGTCGTACGGTTTCGGTGTGAACTCGCGGTATGGACATCTACAATTTTTCAAAGTAAGTATACTGGATCAAGAATCTAGATGCCACCGTTCGCAGAATCAATGTCGTGCAGGGAACGCCATCAGCATAAGAGCAAAGTCGGTTCAGACACAAAATCCAAGTTCGCCACTGCTCGTTGTGGTAGCACTCTGCGTAGCTAGCGCAAGGCTAATTGGCAGTTAACTTCGTTCATGTGGCTGCACATGGTGAGGTCACTAGAACGCGCCTAGCTATTCTGTTATATTGAAAGTTTTCCTTCCCGGCCTTGATGGGGTGGAGCGGGCCACCTAAAAGGGAACATTCTCTCTCGCCACAATGCGTGCCTTGCACAAATTTAAAATAAAATACCCTTTATGTATTGGATTTCAATGCTCAGACTCCTTTCAAAATGTCCAAAGTCCACAGCTATCCCTGGTTCTAACAGATATGAATTTTACTTTTGTTAACAGGAAAGTCCTGGTGTGAGAAGGGAGCTGTATCTACAAAAAATGCAGCCAGACATACATAATTTACCAATGACCCACGCAGAAGGTTTGCAAAGAGTTTGTAAGGAGAAATATGCTTTCTACTGTGGCAGAATCTCAGCTACTCCTGATATTAGACCTTGTGAAGTGAAGAGGCTACCAGAGGCATCAACCTATGTGGACATAGGGTTCATTCTTCGTAAGAGAAGTCCGTACCGGAGAATCATTAACTACACGTAAGTTACATGTTATCGGTTGGGCCAAAGCAGGCTGAAGCAAGGGGTACCGCCGAGACGTAATCCAATACGTTTCCCATGCTCTCAACGCCTGATGCTGAAGGTATGCAGCAGAGGGATAGCAGGGTGGGGGAAATTTACCCACTGGTGGGCAGTGCATTTGTGCTTATCTAGAAACTAACGGACAGTGTAATATCATTGATCTGCATTGAAAGTAGTAGTAGTCCTAGGACAGACCCCTGGGGGATACCAGAAACCAACGATGTAGAAATACATTTTTTAAATCAGAACAGCCTGGAGTATTGTACATCTTAAGGCAGTTTATTGCTAATTTATATACAGGATTATATTCTCTCAAATACCATATCGTGTGTTGTATTGATCGCATTCGCCTACAGATCTCTTTCACAAATGCTGAAACTTTACGACTAAATGGAACACAAGGCTATAAAGATTAGAATTATGCCATTTATTTCTCATATAAAATGTCCCAAAACAATATTATGTACAGTTAAAGCATACAACATGAAATAACAAATTAGAAATTATAGAAATTTCACTGGGAGATCATAGTGTAGTATTTAGGTATCATAATAGCAGGGTCTCTAAATGTAATGTAACTCAGTATTTTAAGAATTTTGTGATTTCCACAATCAAGCCTATCTGTATCCTCGTCTATTACATGATAACAAATAAAGATGATGCCAAGATACTGTTATATTTATTGAAACGTACAGTAGTAAACATAAGGTTCTTCGAGTATAATTGGTTTCTCACAACAAAAATAATAGTGCTACAAAACAAAATCAATTGCTCTACACATCAAAAAAAGTATTGGCGTACCTACACATAAATGTAATTCACATAACTGAAGTATAGTAGTCTGTGTGCATACCTTTGGCCTTGGCATGGAGTGCAAAAAGTTGCGAATAATCTCTCGTGAGATCTCCGACAATTCCTCCAACAACACCATCTGAAACTCCCGCTTTCCCTGTAGAGCGACGTTTTCGAACTTTTGTCTCCAAGTGAGCCCAAAGATGCTCTGTCGGATGCATTATATAATAACCACTCCCGCGTTCGTAGAGCCGTATGTTTCAGGTCGTTTTCTTGTTGAAAGTAAAAGACGCCTCCAAGACCCACTTTCTGTCAGCTACGTAAGTGGCCTCGCAACACGTCGTTGTATTTACGATGATCCATGACACCTTCAATAATTGCCAAGTCACCAACGCCAGAAGCTGTCACGCATCCCCAAACCAGTATGCTTCCTCCCCCAAGGTTTACTTTGCAGTAGGTAGGACATGTTGTGATTGAAGCTCTGTATTTAGTTTGGGCCACACTTTTGTATTTCTGTCAGATCCAAACAAGTTAAATTTGGATTCGTCAGAAAATATCACAAAATTCCAAAATTCAATCGATTTATTGACATAATCTTTGGGGAATCGCAAGCGTTTTGTTATGTTAACTTCCGAAATAAATGGTTTCTTTGTGGGAGATCTCCCGTGAATATTAGCTGCGTTCAAAACTTCCTAACTGTTTGTTGGACGTTGACTGGATGTCCGATACTATCGACCCTGCAATTTTAAAGGGCTCTTTTAGTGCAAGACGAACTATGCATCATAGCTCCCTACATGCAAGAACTCTTGGAAGTCCAGATCTGCGTTTATTGTCAGTGGTACCAGTCTCTTGAAACTTCTTGATGATTGCCCGCACTGTTGTATAATTAACAGAAAGTTCTTTGCCAATTTCAAAGTAATTTTTACCCTGCGAATGCAAGAAAATCACCTTATCGCGGAATGACATGGAATGCTCCTTTCCCTTTGGACTCATCGTGACAAGTGAATGACTCGTACACAGACAAGCGACTGAGCTGAACTGTTTGTCAACTCTGATTGCACAAATCTGGTACTCGCGGAGCGGTCTGTAAAGTTCAATAACAAACTTCCTACAGTGTGCCAATGCTTTTTTTGAACGGGAGAAATCCCTAATTTAATTCATTACATGTGTTTCTGTTGTGTCGGGATAATAGTTTAATATACAAATTATTTCCTTTGTTGCATAAGGCTTAATGGTATACATATAATGCTCCTAATATTTATACAATTGTATTACGTGCGAAAAGGTGTCTGTGCCAATATGTTTTGGTGCCAGTGTACATAATAGATCGTAAAATATGAATCATCGGCTCTATAAGGAATTCTACAAAAATTCACTTCACACATAATTAACGACATTATAAGTCCTAAAAGTGAGCATTCATAAACTATCTGGGAAGCACCAAGTACTACAGCTAGTAAACTATATAAAGCGTACACCTTAAGCTACCAGACGGAGCAATAATGTTTAGTGGAGTGACACCATCCAATTGTTTCTCAGAAAACTGTGCCATGCTCATTCTCCTTTTGAACGACACTACATGCATTCATCTCCCCCTGTGGACCAATTGATACCCATCAGGGATAGTCGTATTTCTAAAGGACAGGAAATATCGTACATTGTCGGCTTGTAAAGTATCACTGGTGACATGTTTGATGTTTACTGACAAGATTATTTGAAACTCAGCCATAGATTACTCAGCAGTTTCTCTGCCATGTAGTAAAGTAAAACGTAGCATAGAAATTGACACGCACGCTGTCCAAATAGAGCCAAAACAAATGCTTGTATAAAGAAGCGAAGGCGGAATTATTGAATCATGGAAATCAAAACCTAAGAACTCCAGTAAACCTAATTTTACAGGAGGGATAAAATACTACCGTATTTACGTGAATAATCCCCTCCACCGAATAATCTCCGCACCCTAACTTTAGGAAGGCTGATTTTGAAAAATATGCCAACATTGACGCAAATAAAACCCGCACCCCAATTTCGTGCTTCAAATTTTAAAAAATGTGCGGGTATTATTCGCGTAAATACGGTATTTTATGGTCATACTTCCTATTAAATTATCTTGATACCTTTTAAATTATAGTACTACCTTAGTATAAACAAGCTATGAGTATTAAAGGGATGAAGAATAGTAAGTTAATTTCTAATCCCATTCACTCTCCTAATCATGAAGTAGATGCAACGGCAATGAGTGTACCGAGATTTAAAAGGAGGACAATCCCATTTACGGGATATGAAACCATTAGCTTAAATTAAGCTTACCTTTTCTGTAGAATTATTTGAATATCTAGGTGTATGAAGGACGAACATTTTTGATACACTTGGGAGTAGTTTAAGTATATTAGATATAATGAAGGTAAATAATTACATGATTTACTCTGTCAGAGCAATGCTTTTAAATCAGGCATTTCATTGCTAAAAACTTTAAAGTAGGAGTGTTACAGGATGGTGCAAAGCGATAATTTGTGTATGCAATTTTTTTTATTTGGGGTGGGGGGGGAGGTCTTTACGTTCTTGGCCTAGGGGCGCGGCGAAGATGCACATTTTTGCAATTTGAGCTAGCCTCAAATTTTGGAAAATCGAGGGATCTTCAATATTTGATTGAATTAACTATAGTTGACTAAAGTTACTACGGGTTTTCAGATTAACTGAAATTTCCAATTTTTTGATTGAGGGCCTAATTTAATACAAAAAGCAAACCCCATGGCGCAACAGCCCCGAAGGGCCATGGCCTACGAAGCGACCGCTGCTCAGCATGAAGGCCTGTGAATTTAATTTAGTTGATTAATCTTAGCAACCATTTTTTGTCAGTTACAATCGTATTATATACAGTATGTATAAATAATTTATATTGAAAAGGTACATTAATTAATAATATCTTATTGATATACAAGCACCCGATACTGTTATTAACATCTATATTTGAGAGAATGAGAAAAGAGAATATTAAAAATATTTCTAGCGTTCTAGGGGGCAGGTTGGACAGGTTTTTATTAAATAAATATTAGGCATATGGCTGAAATAAGGTGATTTGTGATTTTCATAGTGTTTTAATAAACTGAAAATATCAAAACACACTTTGTGGGTGTCTACTTCACTTTACATATGCATTACTTGTTTATTGCCTGACATTCGATGAACACCAAAGTTATATTTTCACACCTTCTTGAGGTAGAATTCATCACAACCCTATTGTGGAAGTCAAAATTTATGGATTTTGTGTCATTATCACCTTGTGTTGGCATGCACCAGTGCTGCCAACTAGTAGTAGACTATTTATGGAGAACAGAAACTCGCTAACTCCACAGAATAAGTTGGTTAGTGATTTCCACGAAATAATACAATAGCGTGTAGCTGACTAGTTACTTCGGGATAGTAGGCTGCCTTTGCAATATTTTTCCATCATAACCTCGAAAATGAAAAAAAGTAGATTTAGGTGGTTTTTGATTTCAATGATTCAATTATAATTTGTATACAGATGGATTTTGCGTCTTAAAGTTGAGTGTTAGCGAGTGGCTGAGCCGAGGTTGGCTTTCCCCACTCCTGCAGCCCACCTGGCTGTCCGGCTCGCTTCCTGTCCTTCACTTCCCAAGCTGTAGTCAGTAGTCCACGTTCGTTTGCGAAGATGAGAAGACAGCAGTTATCTTTAGAAGGAATGTAGTTTAGTACTTAAATGTTATTATTAAAAATAAGAATCGGCTTGTCACGTTCGTGCGGAGTTATTCAGGAGATTTCCCTGGAAACTGACTCCTTCTAGAATATAAATTTACGATCTGGTGAGTTTGAGTTCTAAACCAGGAACATGCACTAAGGCAAACAAAGTTAACAGAGGGGGGATTTAGACAAAATGGACGTAAAATTCAACGTTCGCCACGAAAATCCTCACCTAAATTAGCACAGCAAGTTGGGTGGTGGTGATTATTGTTTTAAGAGGAAGTACAACTGGGCAACCATCCTCTATATAACACTAATCAGAGGGAAAATATGGAAGGGGTCCGACACTTCGAAAAATGAAGATATCGGCCCAAGGAAGGCAAGGGCCGCGAAGGGCGTGAAAATGAAAGACTCCCTAGCCCTCGCAAACCTAATAGCGTCGGGGTCGGAAAAGAACAAGAGTTGACCAAGAGAGGTCAGACAGGATAGATGAAAGTGAGGAGCCTGGCACAAGTAAGTGGAAGCAATGCCAGGACTCAGCTGAGGGCCCCGTGGTCGCCAACCCACGCTCCAAAGTTCAGAGCCCTTGAGGCCCCTTTTAGTCGCCTCTTACGACAGGCAGGGGATGCCGTGGGTGTTATTCTACCGCCCCCACTCACAGGGGGAGAGCAAGTTGGGGTCCCAGTGACTTGTATACATACAGCAACAAAATTATAAAATTCAAACTGCAGAAGGATGGTATTTACAGCATATACTATGAGATAAGATTTGAGTTCAGTTTAGTTTCTGATGTGGTATGTATAGATTTACAGATTTAAAAAAAAGCGAAGACAGCGTACAGGCCGGCTGTGGCGAGGTGAGTGGTGAACTTTTATAAGGAAAACCCGTGGATAATATTCCAACATTCTGTTTCAGGCTGCGCAGAATGATGGTGTCAGGTGTGAACCACAAGCTGAAACTCCAGTGGCTTGTGTTCCCAGAGTACAGTGAACCTCCTCCATTGAAGAGTGTCGAGATGAGCGATGTCAGCGCCCTCCTACTTCTCATTTTAGCTGGAGGATTAATCTCTCTCTCCGTGTTCCTGGTCGAACTGCTGACCAAAATGAGGCAACGTTTCAAAGTTCTAATTTGCGGACAAAGGAAATAAAGCATTAAAAATGATTTAATGAAGTCCAATTTTTTGAAATGGTCGTAATAGTTCCACAAACCCTTGTCTTCCTTGCAGGCAAATTATCTGCAGTTAGACATGATGCCATAGTCTAAATGTGGTGCCAACACAGAAAAAATGCTTTCTTGCAATCTTTTACCTTCCCTTCTGTATATTTCCATATTATGAATATAATCTTTAGTGGCTTAATACACCATACGCATCATTAGGCCATATTTAACCAGTTTTCCGGGATTATAGGTCCTAAACCTTAAACGGATTCTCCACGGAATCATGGCCTCATCAGGTGATATCTCCTGATAGTGTTTATGTAACGTCTGAAAATGATCCATAAAATGTTGGAGAACAGGTCTGGCCTTATGAAGCCTGTCTGCTGGATCATTCTGAATTGAATTATCAGAAAAATGCCATGTATTCCACATCTGCTCCCAAAGATTGTGGCTCATCGGATATCTGAAAATAGGAGTCTCAGTCAAAAGGTCTGCACAACAATAATCCCGCAAAGTGTATTTATTTACGTGTCCCATCAAAATTATTATTCCCCCAAACCGTTTCATTTCATTAACGGAAATGTCAGTCTTGGGGGATGATATACAGTATACTTATGCACGTTCTGACTATGGTATATTGAATAACTCGTCAACGAAAAAGCGATTTACAACCTCTGAAATACTATCAGGATCATCGGGAAATATAATGTGAGGCCTGGCTGACCTTCAGATGGTTACAAATTTATGTCAGGATTGTCTTTTGTATAGCCACAGCTAGTATCCAATCCAAGTAAACAAACTTCTAACTCCTTATCGTCACTGGAACCACTGTTACTCATCAAAACATGCGGACGTTTCCGATGATTAGACGATGTCAACCGCTCAAAATCACTTACACTGCCTCTGCCATTATCACTATTTTCATTCTCTACTTCACTAGGCACATCAGATAATGAATCTGAATATAAATCGTGAAACATTTCGTCGTCACACAAGCCTCGTTGCCTTGGGCGTGCCATCTTGTGCAGGGGGGTGACACTTCATAGGGAACGTCCCAAGCCGTTCCGAGAAGGGCCCCTAAATCTCCGCCAACTAGTGAAAACTAAAATTCCCTTTCGGAGGGTTAATTTAGAAGGCAGTGGTTGGCATTACACATTCAGTTGCGCGGTACAGCAAATTCAAAACACAACACCGTTATCGTTGCGCGCGAAGGGAACTTGGTCGTACTGCTTGTTAGACGAAAATCTGTTGAGATTCTTTCGCACTGAACGAGATTTTTGATCCAGTTTCTAGAGAGTGTGGAGTGAAATTAGAATTATACGCGTTCTTAGTGTGAAGAAATAATATTATGATCATGAACTTGCTTCACATTGAACTACCTAGCTGTTGCGAGTAAGCGTGTGTTTGTGCTTCTTACCTGTTGTTTGGAATAAATACATTCAAAATATAAACTGTGTGCATTATGCTGTGTTTTACTTCTTCCTTTCCTTCTCCTGTTTTCCATTCCCATACATAAAAGTCGTGGGAAGGGTTCAACAAACGAACGAGCGAAAGAATGAGGTTATGTTAGATCGTGATTTAGGTAAGTATGGGCGTTATGAGGTTTTATATGAATTGTATTAACATTTTGAGTAATCAATGTTGCATATATTATTTAATATATGTAAATTTACATTAAAATGCGAACGGTGAAACAACGATACAGACTAACGTAATAACAGGATTGCCAACATACAAATACGGTAATTGCAATTTATTTTTCAAATAAAAGACACGAGAGAAGCTTGTGATACAACTTTTCTAGCGAAATGCAATCATTATCTCTATCACAATTAAAATTTCAACAAAATAACAACTGTCATTATCAAATTTATTACGAGGTACTATCGTGGTATTTATTTCCTTATGTTGGCGGAGAACAAGGGGCCACTATAGCTTCCATGACCTGTTTTGTCAGTGAACTTTATCATATAGGAGTGACGGATCTATTTCTCTTATATGATCCTTGATCTTGTGCAAAGATTCTTGGTGCTTGTGCATACGAAGTTTTCATGGCTACAAAGACATTACATTAAAAATACATCGACACTAAAATCTACGATCCTTCTACTCCATGACATGATTGAAAGGGGTAAACATTATAGCCAACAGATGACACAACAAGATACAAACAATGCTGAGATCTCCGGGGTCGGTCGTCAATGTGTTGGCCAATTTTCGTCAAATTCTGCCAATAGAACACGGGTACCAGTGTGAATAATAATATGTAGTTAATTGAAACGAAGGTTGAATCGTTTTGATGGCAGAAACACTATTTTACAATTGCGCAAAATGATAAAATTAAAATGAATGAAACTATTCAACCCAGAACAATATAATTTTGAAAAAGAACACGCAACAGTGTCAGTTTATTTGAATTAATATTTGACAAATGGCGAAAAGGAAATAAAAATCTAAAGACAAACTGAAATTAATAATTTAGTCAAAAGTCCAAAAAGGATAATTTAGCGGTACTGCTGAGATCAGTCAGCTGCATTTGTCAATGAGAGAATAATCACCTACAGCTCTATTATTTGCTAATCTCATAAGATGGAGCAAAGAGGAATCTGCAAGTACTTCTGAAATTATTTTTAATTAATCTCACAGAATAAAAACACTTTCAAGTATGTACGTCCTCTCAAATATTGAAGTCATTTTTAGTGTACATTATCTTAAGTTTGGGTTTGTTTTGTCGAATAGCAGTTTAAGAAAATATGACCCCTTTCCTTGTCTGGTCCAAATCCAAAGTTCTTCCTTGTGGAGATAACATTCGCTTGTATAAGCCCAAAATCCCAGCAATGTACTTCCAAGAGTACTTGCCTGAAAACTTCTAGGAAAGTGCAGCTTTGTGTATCAGTCAGTACTAACCAACATGAGAAGAATGAAGTACTGAAACAGCCTTGTACACAAACATAAATGACGGTACTTTTTGGATTTCATTGTATGCTTAGTTACATGAAATTTCTATGACTGAGGTTGGTATGGAGTAGAAGATTTGGAAAGGATACCACGGCAATTTTTGTAATCATTAAAACCTAACGCTGGTAATTGTGAGGGCTAATTTTTACCCCAAATTTAAATTTAGAAAAAGTTCAAGTGAATGCATAAAAACAGGAAATAATAAAAAAGAATTAATTATATCTCAACGGGGGCCAGTATTGGGTATGCAAACAAATAGTTTTTTGAATGAGCTACGAATATTTTACGTAACTTTTTTTCACATTTCTTTCCAAAAATCACAAAATCTGTCGCGGGCCACCAGTTGGAAGCCCTGCACTAGGCTATAGGATGAATCACATGAAGTACAAAAAATATTCTGGAAACCGATGATGATAAGATGTATGACTTAATAAGAGCAAGGCGAAAGTTTCACAGGCACCGCTTTGTATAGCAGGTTGATGAATCTTATCTTGCGAGGAAATGGCGACCTTGTACTCCATGCAGATTATGCTCGTTGACCGGGGAGCAGAAGCGGCGAGAGGTAAGATGAACCGTTCTTATAAATGTTGAGAACATTTCTTAGCCGACAAAGTAGGGGCCCCAATACTATTGAAAACGTAACATTAAGCAGTTTCCTCAATTGTGCCGAAAATTGAAGGGCTAAAGGGCCGGGGAAGATTTCAAATTGTGAGTCTTTCGAAAATCATTTCCGGTCTAAATGCAGTTCCGGATAAACCGCCTAAAATCGCTTTTCCTTTTACTCGTTTTCTATTTTATTCCAATCCTAGCCAAATTAATTTATTTACATATATAATTCTTTCTGTAATATGTTTCTTGGTTTGATACCCTCCGGCGACTTTTAAATTTTTGAAAAATGTCGACACCGAATGTAGTTATAATTGCTTAAGTGAAACTCTGCATTGACTCACATTAGCGCTCGTAGTGGTGCTTAAGTGAAACTCTGCATTGACTCACATTAGCGCTCGTAGTGGTGCTTAAGTGAAACTCTGCATTGACTCACATTAGCGCACATGGTAGTGCTTAAGTGAAACTCTATTTTGACTCACATTAGCGCTCATGGTAGTGCTTAAGTGAAACTCTGCATTGACTCACATTAGCGCACATGGTAGTGCTTAAGTGAAACTCTATTTTGACTCACATTAGCGCTCATGGTGGTGCTTAAGTGAAACTCTATATTGACTCACATTAGCGCTCATGGTAGTGCTTAAGTGAAACTATTTTGACTCACATTAGCGCTCATGGTAGTGCTTAAGTGAAACTCTGCATTGACTCACATTAGCGCTCGTAGTGGTGCTTAAGTGAAACTCTGTTTTGACTCACATTAGCGCTCATGGTAGTGCTTAAGTGAAACTCTATTTTGACTCACATTAGCGCTCGTAGTGGTGCTTAAGTGAAACTCTATTTTGACTCACATTAGCGCTCATGGTAGTGCTTAAGTGAAACTCTATTTTGACTCACATTAGCGCTCATGGTAGTGCTTAAGTGAAACTATATTGACTCACATTAGCGCTCATGGTAGTGCTTAAGTGAAACTCTGCGCTGACTCACATTAGCGCCCGTAGTGGTAGAAAAAAGCAAACTGATAATCTAATCGACGGCATAACGACGATTAAGAAAATGATTGTAATTTTTAGGAACAAATAAAGAATAGTTTTTCATACTTCGTTATATTTACCTAAAATTTGTAGCTAGTATCGTTAGGATGTTCTCAACGTCGAATTGCTTGCCTAAAAGGCTAGAACTGTGAACCTTTTGTTAAGAACGGAGGCCATACTTTCCACTGTCGACTCATTTAATGTAACTTCAAAATTTTCTATCGAAGACTCTAATTACGACAAAACTTCACGCTCTGCTGATCAATATTAACCCCAGTGCAGACTTCTAGGATAGGTATGCACGAAACAGCACACGGTTATGTCCGCTGTGGCTATCATTTATTCATTACGTCTGCTATATATTGCTCTGTTGGTTTCCTTTATTTGAGGTGGTGGTGATTATTGTTTTAAGAGGAAGTACGACTAGGCAACCATCCTCTATATAACAATAATCAGAGGGAAAAATAGAAGGGATCCGACACTTCGAAAAATGAAGATATCGGTCAAAGAAAGACAAGGGCCACGAAGGGCGTGAAAATGAAAGACTCCCTAGCCCTCGGAAACCTAATAGCGTCGGGGTAGGAAAAGAACAAGAGTTGACCAAGGGAGGTCGGATAGGATAGATGAAAGTGAGGAGCCTGGCACAAGTAAGTGGAAGCAATGCCAGGACTCAGCTAAGGGCCCCGTGGTCGCCAACCCACGCTCCAAAGATCAGAGCCCTGGGGCCCCTTTTAATCGCCTCTTACGACAGGCAGGGTATACCGTGGGTGTTATTCTACCGCCCCCACCCACAGGGGGCCTTTTGTTAAGAACAGAGGCCATACTTTCCTCTGTCGACTCATTTAATGTAACTTCAAAGTTTTCTGTCGAAGACTCTAATTACGACAAAACTTCACGCTCTGCTGATCAATATTAACCCCAGTGCAGACTTCTGGGATAGGTATGCACAGAACAGCACACAGTTATGCCCGCTATGGCTATAATTTATTCATTACGTCTGCTGTATATTTCTCCGTTGGTTTCCTTTATTTGAGTCCCTCGCAGACGGTTGTTGACATGGCAGTGTAGTGAACCCCTCAAAGGCGCAAGTATGCCCTTTTCATATGAGAAACAGGGAAGCTACTCGCAAGTTGAAGATAGTATGGTCAGGGGTCGAACAAGAACACTGCGACACTCCAAAACATCTACGAGTGACGCTCGACTGATCTCTTGCTTTCAAGAAGCACTGCATAATTGCAAGTGAAAGGTATCCACCAGGAACAATATCCTCAAGAAATTGGTCAGATCACAATGGGGATGACATCCTGATACCATCAGAACTTCTGCAATGGCGTTATGTTATTCAGCAACTGAGTATGTAGCTCTTAATTAAACCTGTAGTGTAATAACAGACTGCTTGAAATCCACTCCTGTTGAATGGCTTTACCACCTTGCAGGGATAGCACCACCTCCTATTCGAAGAGAAATAGCTGCCAGTAAGGAAAGGAATAAAGTGGAGCAGGAAAGTTCTCATGTTTTTCATGGGAACGAACCACATTCGCAACGAATGAAGGAAGAGCTTTCTTAGAACATCAAAAGAACTTACAAACACATCCGAAAAAGCTAGACTATTACTATGGGAGACTACGACCTACCTTCCCACTGGTAGGAGAAGAATTTCGGAAACTTTGCCTCCTGTCCATGACGAGGAATGGCTAACTTGGAAGTCCCTCAACAGATCGAGATCTGGAGCGGGCAGATCAAAGGTTAATTACCCAGATATTCAGTGTGAATGTAGAGAACTCCAGCCTCTACAACATTTACTGCAATGCCAAATGTATTCAGTCTCCTGTACTCAAGAAGACCTTCATTACTCCACAGTAAATGCGCTGAAAGTAGCCAAGTTCTGGTCACAAAGAATATAATGTTTGAACTGTGCCTTACATGTATATGTTTAATGAATAATATAAATAAATATAAATAAATTAATTAAATAAACTTGAGTTTTATCAACATCTCGAATTTATTTAAAGTACCAGACTTTGTGAAAGGTGTGGGCATAACGTAACGTTAACCCTATAATGCCCGGCGTGACAAATTTGTCACACGACTTTCAGATGCTATCAGAAGGTATAATACATCTCTTTTATTCTTCCCGGACCACAGTTGAAGAAAATATCCACCAGAGTGTGTTCACGACTGTGTGACAAATGTGCTACACTGGGCATTAAGAATAAAAGAGATGTATTACAGCTTCTGATAGCATCTGAAAGTCGTGTGACAAATTTGTCACGCCGGGCATTATAGGGTTAAGTTGAACGAGAATCGCATAGTTTCTATGTGTTGTCGTGCAGTTGAAGGTGGTGGTCAGTATCGTTGGTACCTTAGTGGCCGCAAAAAGCACGTTTTTTGACTACTCCAAACTGTGATTATATGAAATAGGTTACTTTATGGTCCTGAACTGTCTTCTACCAACATCTCCCACCCCTGCGGTGAAACGTGAATTGCATTTCTGTGAGAAAATTGTCGTCGATTTGAGTACGGTACCTTCTGTCGTTACCCTGTACTGCATTAAGGTAAGTTCAATACCAAATATTCTTGTTCTATATTCGACATTTTTTCCTCTACACCATTTATTTACTTGTTTAATTTATTTCTACTTTCCCCAACAGGAGATTGCCCCTGAGGAAAAAAAAGTATACAAAGAATTACAAGTAATTATGAGTTGATGATGTTGTTTGTTGTTTAAAGGGGCCTAACAGCTAGGTCATCGGCCATTCAAATTATGAGTTGGTTAGCGCATTTGACCTGCTGTACGTTGTAGCATTAAAACGTTTGGGAGATATGGTTCTTCAGGATTTGGATGAAATATGTCAAGGCAGTCACTTCAATTTCTTTTCTTAATGCCTCATTGAGGTTAAATGATTTGTAGAACTGGACGCCAAAGAGGGCAATGATTCCTCTAGCGCCAACCATTAATCCTATGACTTTGATATCATCCAGCTTGTATTTTTGTTGATAGAAAGGCATGGTAGGTTGATATGATCTTATATTTTCCTTATGTACCTCATTGGGCTGTGTTTCGAATGTCTCGAATCTGTTCGTCGGATATTTAACGAAGTCCTTTCTGTGGTGGTGGTGATTATTGTTTTAAGAGGAAGTACAACTAGGCAACCATCCTCTATATAACACTAATCAGAGGGAAGAAAATGAAGATATCGGCCATAGGAAGACAAGGGCCACGAAGGGCGTGAAAAGGAAAGACTCCCTAGCCCTCGCAAACCTAATAGCGTCGGGGTCGGAAAAGAACAAGAGTTGACCAAGTGAGGTCGGATAGGATAGATGAAAGTGAGGAGCCTGGCACAAGTAAGTGGAAGCAATGCCAGGACTCAGCTGAGGGCCCCGTGGTCGCCAACCTACGCTCCAAAGTTCAGAGCCCCTGGGGCTCCTTTCTGTGGTCTTTGAAGGCTATCATGTCAATTCGACGGGTGATGCCTATAATAGAACGAACCTCCTCGAAGGCTGTAAAGCTTGAGTCAATTAACGCTTGAATAATTGCAGATAGTATTTTATTTTGCGTCGGTTACTAACGGTATGTGTGAGTTGGACATATATAGACTTATATGGCAGCGACTTGAAGATGGATGACAGAAACGCATTCTACCTTCCACTGTGGTGAATAGCTGAATTAATTAACATATCTGTCCTTTAAAAGCCACTCCTCACAATTTTCCAACACATAAACTTCGTAATTATGTTATTGTTGATCAGCAGATAGTGAAGCACTACGGTAATTGGAACACAAATAACACTATGACATTCCTGTAAAACATGCATTCGTGTATTGTTTATTGCGTTGCTTTCCACGTTTATATACAGAATGTTCCATAACATGCAGGGGCGTATCGTGTATTTTGCCGGTGTTGCCGCCAGCAATAGACATGGGCACTATCGACTGATAACTATCGAACTAGTCGATAGTTTAAACTATCGTAACAGTCGACTACTTTAAAAAATAAGTCGACTGAATTCAGTCCCACTCCCGTTTCAGCGACGCGGAAGCGAATGGAACTACCGTTTTATGGTCACTTCGGATATGTAATATATATGTTAACTTTATGGCGATTTTCTCTTCTCGTTCATGTGCTTGCTTTTTATTTCGTTGCATATTTGTTTACATCAAATACGTTATTCATAAATAAGGCATAACTATAATAATAATAATAATAATAATAATAATAATAATAATAATAATAATAATAATAATAATAATAATAATAATAATAATAATAATAATAATGAAGAATGGGGTAAAGGTAGGTTGTGGAAAAAATGCGATGATGTTGGACTGCCTTGCCTTCGCAGACGATGTCGTTCTTATTACAGACAACCGTCAAACAGCCAAGAAACAAGTCGAAGAACTACAAAATGTTGTAGTCAAACCAGGGTTAAGAATCTCCTTCGAAAAAACAGCATTCATGGATTCTATAAAAAAGGCGACACGGACAGACTTGTTACATTGTATGGGGATATCCAGCGTGTGCAAAAATTTAAATACCTGGGAGAAATGTCGTATGGCTTTTAGTGCCGGGATATCCCAGGGTCCGCCTCTGTGGTGAAGTGGTTAGCGTGATTAGCTGCCACCCCCGGAGGTCCGGGTTCGATTCCCGGCTCTGCCACGAAATTTGAAAAGTGGTACGAGGGCTGGAACGGGGTCCACTCAGCCTCGTGAGGTCAACTGAGTAGAGGTGGGTTCGATTCCCACCTCAGCCATCCTGGAAGTGGTTTTCCGTGGTTTACCACTTCTCCTCCAGGCGAATGCCGGGATGGTACCTAACTTAAGGCCACGGCCGCTTCCTTCCCTCCTCCTTGCCCATCCCTTCCAATCGTCCCATCCCTTCACAAGGCCCCCGCTCAGCTTAGCAGGTGAGGCCGCCTGGGCGAGGTACTGGTCATTCTCCCGAGTTGTATCCCCCGACCAAAAGTCTGAAGCTCCAGGACACTGCCCTTGAGGCGGTAGAGGTGGGATCCCTCGCCGAGTCCGAGGGAAAAGCCGAACCTGGAGGGTAAACAGATGATGATGATGATGATGATATCCCAGGACGGGTTCGGCTCGCCAGGTGCAGGTCTTGCTATTTGACGCTCGTAGGCGACCTGCGCGTCATGATGGGGATGAAATGATGATGAAGACAACACATACACCCAGCCCCCGTGCCATTGGAATTAACCAATTAAGGTTAAAATCCCCGACCCGGCCGGGAATCGAACCCGGGACCCTCTGAACCGAAGGCCAGTACGCTGACCGTTCAGCCAACGAGTCGGATTCCAATGGAAATGAAAAGGAGGGATTAAAGGAGAAGGTGAGAAGGATGGAGTTAGCATTCAGACTGTGTCATGACACTTGTAAGTCCAAGTCTCTCTCAATTCAGGCCAAGTTAAAACATTACTGCACAGTGGTTAGAACGGAGTGCCTTTATGGAGCAGAAACCTTGACGAGGATGGCTGACCCACTCCTTGAAAAAAGAGAAAGAAGATACTTGCGAAAAATCTTAGGCCCTAGAAAGTCGACGAGTGAGCCAAACACATTCCGGTTAAGATCGAATTTGGAGCTCTACAAGACAGGAGAAAGAATCACGACTGTGATGAGGAAACGGAGACTGATGTTTTATGGGGATATCAAAAGAATGAACCCTGAGAGATTCGCCAACAGGATACTTCTTCTGCAGGAAAAGTGGAAAAAACAACCGGGATAGCTTACACACGTGCACAATGACTTGGCAGAAATAGGTATCAAGGAGGAGGATATAAAAGAAAGGACATCATTTAGGAATAAGGTTGCGGGAATGCTGGATGCGTCTGAAGAGCAACATGCGAAGCAACGGAACATCTCGGTGGAAGAACGAGCAAGAAGTCAAAGACTCATGAATCTTTGGCGAGAGTGCCCACCTACAGGGGGACTTTCTATGTAGTAGCCCCGTGTGCGAACGAGTGCGTAAATCGGATTTTAACCTGCGCAACAGTGAATTCCTCGATAGTGTGGTTATATAAGTCCAGGATTGGGGTATGCGCCCAAGGTACAGTTCTATTGTGACATTTGCCAGGAATGAATGTAGAAAACCCCATGGAAATCTACATTAAGGATAGATATCCGCTATCAGTGAATGGAATACGAACCTGGGATATCCAGGTGGTGCAGCTTCTTATTCTTAATGAGGAGCGGAGTGGACTCCTCGGCTGCGAATATGGGTTCCTCTGAATAAATTTGTAAGTCACTCAATATAACATTAATTTTGTTCTAATGGGTGTCTATGTAAGTGATTTCTAATTATTGGTAAATTGCATTAAAATGAGTCGAATTCGTAAAAGTACGACTCTCCACTTTTGATATGGAGAGTTTCGACTGCAAACATTCGAATGTTTTTCATGGACTGACTACTTGCGTTATATGGATACTTTCATTCGACCGAAATCATTCGACTGTTCAGTCTTCTCGACAGGAAGTAATGAATACTTTTGTTCGACTGAAAACATTCGACTATTCAGTGGATAGTTCGAAGGGACAATCGCCCGACTTGTCGATAGTGCCCATCTCTAGCCAGCAACATACACATAAAGAGAAAAATTAGGTACCGGTATCCACCAGATTCCCGGGCAGTGGTAAAGAAGTAGGGGACTGGAAATAATAATAATAATAATAATAATAATAATAATAATAATAATAATAATAATAATAATAATAATAATAATAATAATAATATTGCATTGAAAATTACTCACTTGTGTTTAGGACTCCATTTTGAATATTATTACGTCCCGAAATGTTGCTTTATTAGTGATTTTGTGCGTAATATTGGTAATAATTGCACTTAAGAAGTAGGAGGATATATTTATGATAGCCATCTTTGTTTCCAGAGATGTTATGGCACAGACTGGTTACTTTGACTTTACAGCAAAGCATGGAACTTCAGATAGTTGATGAAAGCATGGAGGTTACAATGCAAAGTATGGATGTTACAACTCCTCTAAATTAGTAGCTGTAACTTATCTTTGCAAATTCAGGCCAAGCTCTGTAATTAGAACAGTGGCCCCCTTCGGGATCCACACTCCCTTCGATAGGCTCTTAACTATCGCCGCGGCGCATACTGCCCGCACGGTGAGAAAAAAAAATTTAGTTGCTGTAACCTATATTTGCAAAATCCAGACCAAGCTCTGTCATGAGAATACCATCTTTGAATTGTAACTTCCATGCTTTCCTCACCTATCTGTAGTTCCTTGCTTTGCTGTAAAGTACCATAACATCTCTGTAAACAAAGATGGCTATCATGAATACATCCTCCTACTTCTTATGTGCAATTATTAACAATATTACCCAGAAAATCATTAATAATTCAACATTTCGGGACCTAATAATATTCAAAATGGAGTCCTGAACATCTGTGAGTAATTTTCAATGCAATATTATTAATATTTCCAGTCCCCTACTTCTTTACCAGAGCCGATTCCCGTTACACATGTAATATTTTCTTTTCATGGAATTGTTTGTTATGCTCTTGTTGTTTGTTTGTTTTTGTTTATTTGTTTGTTTGTTTGTTGTTATTAGGTAATAATGTTAACATTACTTTATTATTACACTACTGTAAGTGACCATTGCCACCGGGATATTTCCCATTTGCGATGTATTTGTTAATAATAAAAATAATAATATTGTGGGGGCGGGGTCAAACTTATCCGTCATTGAAACTTAACATTACAAGGTATAATAAACTAAGGTTAAACCATAATTACACAACAACAACAACAACCACAACAAGAGTATTCTACTGCCCCCACCCACAGGGGAAGACCTGTCTTACCGTGTTCTGCGGTCTGTGAACTATTCTGTACACTCCCGTTGCACTGCCGTCACATTTCGCCTCACACGAGCAGCAATGTTCCGGATGGATACATCTAGTTCTCTCATGCCAATAATGCGCCCTCTTTCAAACACACTCATTTGACGATACAGTTCTCGCATACGTCTGCGAGGCATCTTGCACGTCTGCTCAAGTCTCACTGATCCATTACCTTTGGTTTATAGCGAAAATGAGAGCCGCAGGCACATTTTACCAGGTGGTGGCAGTGCGTCGAAATATAGATGTGGACCTTGAACCTGAGGGCTGACATGGTTCAAATGCTAATCCTTTCTTCAGAACACACTATTGCACATGTCCTGTGAATATGAACACGCAACACGGAACAAATCCTATTAACAGGAAACATCTTCTACATGAACTCTGCCAAAAGTAATTGGGTATTTATGATAGTATAATTTGTTCAATATTTTGAGAAATTGTTGGTACAAAATAACCACGAAACCGGTATTCCCTCTGAGGACTCTGTATTATATTCTATTTTAAACAATTGGACTTCATTACAAATCATGATCACGCGTATTATTTTTCTTGTCCGCAAATTATAGCTTTGAATCGTTGTCTCATTTTGGTCACCATCTCCACCAGGAATATCGAGAGAGAGGTTGAAACTCCAGCTAAAAGGAGAAGCAGGAGAGCGCTGACGTCACTCATCTCGACACTCTTCAGTGGAGGAGGTTCACTGGCCTCTGGGAACACGATCCATTGGAGGTGCAGCTTCTGGTTCACACCTGCCATCATCATCCTCCGCAGCCTGAAACAGAATACTCGAATATTATCCAAGGTTTTTGATATAAAACTTGACTGCTCACACGCGGCTTCCCCCTCAACTCTCCACAGACAACCTGTACTCTCTCTCTTCGCTTCTTAAATCTGTAAATCTGCGCGTACAGTATCAGAAATGAAACTAAACTCGTACCTCGTAGTAAATGCTAGAAATGTCATCATCCTGCAACTTGAGTTGTATAATTTTGTTGCTGTACCAATAGCGGCAGTTAGGTGGGCTAGGGGAGGCAGTCCCTGTTAATTATTACCTAATTCCTTCCTTTTAATTTCTTTACACATTAAAAGAATACTGTGCGTAAATACGCACAAAATGTCACTATACGCCGCTAACCGACTTTTCAGCGCCACTGCAAGTAATGGAAACTCGCTCAGCAGCGTGTGGAAGCGTGATTAGTATCTGATGGCACAAAATCTTTGTTGACCACGTGTTATTGTTCCTTTGGTGAATGTTTCATTGTATAGAATTGAACGAAAATCTCATATATATATATTATGAATGCAGAAGGAGATTACGAGCGCTTGTACACCACACCCGGGAAACTGGAGTTGGGAAATGATGATGATGATGATTATTATTATTACCACAGTGAGGTTGATAAACTGTTAACCTTTACTCTCTGCCGAAATTCGCTCAGAGAGCAAGAAAAACTGACCATTTTGTAGCTATTTCGTTTCAATTTTGTTGTCTACCCCTCACTATATTCCTCCAGGCCGCAGGTACTTTTTTGTTTTCTATAAATATTTGTGCGACCCATTTCTAATTTCCAATTGCCGCTACTGGCTGTATCTAGAAGTCCCTGAAACTTTGCTGTACTAATTTCTGTGGGAATTTTCATGGCGAACATTGAAGTTATGAGCAAATTTAGTCTAATTTTCCTTAGGTTAACATTGTTCTTCTTAGGGTCTGGTTCTAGTTTATCACTGAACCAGTAGTTTCAAACCTATTCAAACCTCTTCGCAAATGATCGAATACTACTGACTATAGGTTGGGAAGTGAAAGACGCGAAACGAGCCCGACAGCCAGGTGGACCACGGGTGTGGGAGTAGCCAGCCTCGGCTCAGCCGCACGCAAGCGGCCAGATTTAAAGCGCAAACACGCTGTACATATAAATTATAATTGTTTCGACATCACTTCTGTGCGCAGTCCTTTTTATTTGACCTCATTTAGACTTCCTGTGTGTCAATTTCGAAGTTACTAGAATGTAACGAATACTGGAATGTAAGGATTAATACAATTTTCGATAAATAAAATGCAATGATTACTGAAATATTACATTTAAATTTTCTTTCAAAAACTAATTCCAGTAAAATTACATTTTGTGAAAAGTAACGATTAAACATAAAAAATACTAAACACATAATCGTGACGTAAACGTAATCGATCAATTTTACTTTATTACTTGCCTACTCTGGTTCCGCAGGAAAGTCTTTAACTTCATTCCAAGATTTCGTAATTCCAAACAGTTCCTCTCGAACTGTTCGTCTACAAGTGTTTCTAGTTTTTCATTGGGTTTTCTTTTCGATTCCATTATAAGACTAACTTTCTAACTGCTCTGTCCTGTTTTCTTAACGTAGGACTTATCCAACCCCACTTTCCTTTCCTTATTTATACATCAATTGGTTTGTGGTATCCCCCAAGGGTCTGTAATAGGACCGGTTCTACTTTCAGTCTACGTCAATGATATTACTTTGTCTGTTAGTTTCTAGATAAGTACAGTGGGTAAATTTCCTCCTATTTGCTACCTCTCCACTGCTCCATGGCTTCATCATCGGGCGTTGAGAGAATGGGAAACTTAATGAATCACGCTGGTTCAGCCTGCTTTAGTGTAACTAATAACATATAACTTACGTGTAATTGATGATTCTCCGGTACGGACTTCTCTTACGAAGAATGAACCCTGTGTCTATATAGGTGGATGCCTCTGGTAGCCTCTTCACTTCACAAGGTGTAACATCGGGTGTAACTGAGATTCTGCCACAGTAGTAAGTGTATTTCTCCTTGCAAACTCTTTCGAAACCTTCTTCGTGGGTCAATGGCAAATTGTTTAAGTTTGGCTTCATTTTTTGTAGATATAACTCTCTTCTCACTCCAGGACTTTCCTGTTAACAAAAGTAAAATTTATATCTGTTAGAACCTGGGATGGTGGTGGTGGTGATTATTGTTTTAAGAGGAAGTACAACTAGGCAACCATCCTCTATATAACACTAATCAGAGGGAAAATATGGAAGGGGTCCGACACTTCGAAAAATGAAGATATCGGCCAAAAGAAGACAAGGGCCACGAAGGGCGTGAAAATGAAAGACTCCCTAGCCCTCGCAAACCTAATAGCTTCGGGGTCGGAAAAGAACAAGAGTTGACCAAGGGAGGTCGGATAGGATAGATGAAAGTGAGGAGCCTGGCACAAGTAAGTGGAAGCAATGCCAGGACTCAGCTGAGGGCCCCGTGGTCGCCAACCCACGCTCCTAAGTTCAGAGCCCTTAGAGTCCCTTTTAGTCGCCTCTTACGACAGGCAGGGGATACCGTGGGTGTTATTCTACCACCCCCACCCACAGGGGGATTAGAACCTGGGATGGCTCTGAACTTCTGGTGTGTAAAAATAGTCTGAGCATCATGATTCGATTTATAAAGGACTTTTATTTTTAAATTGTGCAAGGTAGAAATCGTGGCAAGGGAGGGTATGTTCCCGTAGACGTGGCCCACTGCATCCCCTCAGGGTGGGGAATGAAAACTTTCAATATGAAGGAATATTTAGGCGCGATTTATTCGAATTGTGACCTCACCATGTGCAGCTGTAGTAACGGAGTTATCTGAAGCCTCAGACTCTCAGCTGATGGGAGTGAGCAAATAGTAACAGGCAAAGAGTTTAGGAACTTTGCCATGGAAGCAATGTTAGAACGTTGATTTTTGCAGGTTAGTTCCTGTATGATTGCTTTTATTTACAGCATTGTTTAAAAAGCGATGTTTGCATTAGTTCATCGTGTTTTATTGTGGAGTGCTGTGCAAACAATTCGCCTGTTAGGAAGTGCCGATTTCGATTAATTCACAAATTTCCAGGCGTGAACAAAGTCACTTAAAGAAGAACTCCAGGAGAATGTACTGTATTTGACAAGTTATATGGAGCATTTCACGAGATGAGATTCTGAGAATGTCTGCAAACCGTTTGAAAGGCGCGAAAGAATGGTGGGGATTAGGAGGAGAAAAAGTACATTTTATTATATTTTAGTGAGGAAAGCAACGGGAAACTACCTCACTCCTCATTTTCCTAGTACGCCTCTTAAGTGATGCCTAGGCCATCTATGACAGCTGATGGCAGAGCTGTTGAGGATCCCATCAGCGGCATTGCTGACGGACTGAACATCCATACATTCTATTTTAGCCACCTCAAACTAGGAATAATTAAAAAAAAACGAATGTATACACACCCTGTTTTCTTATAACCTAATTCTTTCTTTTATTCTTTAAATATTAAAAAATAGCGGAAATACGCACAAAATGTAATTCGACGCAGCAAACCATTTCGTACAGCGCCATATCAACTAGTGGAACGCGTAGAAGCGCGATTACTGTCAGATGGCACAAAACGTTAGTTGGGCACTAAATTAGTTTTGTATACGGAAGAGTCTATGTGCTGCAGAGTGGGAGAGAGTGGAGGAACGTTCACTTCAGTGGTTGCTACGGAAGGGTTCACGTCCTCTCCTGAGGGTAACACAGCTTCATTTCACTCCCAATAGCTCAGTAGTGGTTACCCCCTCCACTACGTTCCTTCCCCTACTTTCCCATCGAAGCTCAGGGCTTCGCGCAGGTTTGAACCATCAGATAGTAATCGCACGTCTAGCATGCGCTGTGAGGAAGGGTAGCAGGGGTATACTTTTGCCAAGGCCATGGACAATGTGGTATGGTCTACCTGCTTGCCGGGTGTATTCGTCAGTCTGGCAGTTTCACTCTGCCAATGTGTCTGTTACTTTCTTAGTGCGTAGTCAAATACTAAAAGGCTTTGTATTGTATAATCTCGCCATACTTATTTAATTGTAATAGATGTCTAATGGTTCCTTTGGTGAAAAATTATTGTACAGTATTGAATCAAAATCTCAAACACCTCAAGCTAGGAATTTTTTTCTATACATAATTTTGCTTCCTCTACTTCTAATTTCCAATCGCCGCTACTAGTGCCAAAATTATCATACTCAACGCAGCATACCAACTGTCTCAAAACCGTTACAACAACAATGCATTTCTAAGAACGCCAAAATATGCCATTATAAGATTTTTCTCAGACACCAGTCTTATATGCTGCGGTGACCTGACTGATGAACAGGAAAGGCACCATGGACGACCTGGAAAAAGTGGAAAGACGTATTCTTCGAAACATTTATGGGCAAAAAGTGATCCCGGATGAACCTACGGACTGAAAGTGAACTCCGAACTGAACCAACAATTGGAAACGGCTAACACTAGCATGCGACGTAGGCGGCTGAAGTTTTACTGCTAACTTTTGAGAATGGATAACGGCAGGCTTACGAAGACGAACTTCCCATTAATCAAAAGTTACAAGACTGGAAGCATGTGTCTCAATGAATATAAAAGACATATTTTCCGCTAGGATTTCTGATACTGATGTCTCAGGCAGCCCCAAATTTTGTAAAATGGTAAACTAGTGGTCTGCTCTGCCAAAGGTTGTTAAATGTCGCAAACTTCTTTCACAGGAAAGGAAGGAAACATTAATATCGGGACTCAAGAGGGATTGGGAACGAAAGCAAGCATCCAAAAAAACTAGTCATAAGCGCTCCCTAGTGGGTTTATATCACTAATAATAAACAATACGACATCCTAAATTCTAAATGTTGACATTAAAATACAGTGGAACCTCCGATTGCGAGTAACTTGGTCTACGAGTGTTTTGCAAGACGAGCAAATATTTTAAATAAATTGTGACTTGATAAGCGAGTGAGGTTTCGCAATACGAGCGTCACGTGTACGTACGTTTCCACCTTCCCTGTGTCTTTGCTTTCCCCTCCCCCTGCCACTCTCTTTCCTGGGAAAGTGTGTGTAATCATTTCCCGCGCTGGACTTCAGTTGGCGTGCCTCGCTCGCATAGTTAACACCGTACGAGTGTACATGTTTTGTTTCTGTCATCTGTGATATTGCTGTTCTGCAACGATGGGCCCTGTGAACGAAAAGAAGGCTAAAAAGGAATTCGGTCGGAAGAAGGAGATGATTACAGTGGATGAATCTGTTCAATGACAATGCAATGTCACATTTTCGTGAAATCCCCAAAAAGAGGCAAGAGCAACAGTCATTGGACAGGGTCCTCGTTAAAGTTACACGAAAAGAAAACACTTCCAATGAGCCAACCGATAGCAGTGATTCCGTTAGTGCAGTTTAATTGTTTTACGTTATATTTTGTTTTAGAAATGTTATGCGAATAAATGTTTTTGTGTTGTGGACGAATCATCCGAGTTTAAATAGTTTCTTTTGGAAAAAATTGCTTTGATATACGAGCGATTTGGATTACGAGCATGTTGCCGGAACG
The DNA here is from genome assembly GCF_040414725.1 of Anabrus simplex. Lineage (NCBI taxonomy): Eukaryota > Metazoa > Arthropoda > Insecta > Orthoptera > Tettigoniidae > Anabrus > Anabrus simplex. The sequence continues at coordinate 13,945,926 of NC_090276.1, forward strand.
AATTATGCTAGCAATCCAAGGTCCCGCTGTATTAAAAAATGATACTATCACTACTTATAGAAAAACCTGTGAGACACGGCTCTAATACGTGCACCTTGTCAATATAATTACAATACATATACTACAACACTTAACTTATTTACTACATGTTTCGGGAGCAGGTTCTGTTCTCTTCCACAGCGATCATTAAACATTTTCAACATCCCTAAGAAACATTTTATTTTACAACACATAACTGACACAAAAATGTTTACATTAAAAAATACTATATTTTTACCTCTCATATTTGAAAATGTTGCGGTTCAAATAATGGGTCTACGGAAATTACTTTCAGTTGAATGAATACCAGTGTCCAGCATGATCTCCTTTCAAAGGTAAAAGAACAACATTTTGCAGAAGTTTATCGCTAGCCAGTGAACAAAGAAGTGAAGAATTTGCTGAATTTATGCTTACGGTCTTCAGGAGATAGAACAAGGTAAGCCTGGCTAGAACAGAACACATTTTATCGTGATGACTCTATCTCTTTCTTACGAGGGACGCGATTGGTCAGGCTAAGTAAAGAGTACATTAAAGAACACTTTTTTCGAAGTGAAAAATGTATTCGGCTTCCACGTAGCATACCTGCCTCCTACCCGGATATCCCTGAGTTCGATTCCCAATCAGATCCTTGTGCCCATGTGGGTGGGGGTCGTAGAATAACACCCACGGTATCCCCTGCCTGTCGTACGTGTAAGAGTTGGGTCCTTTAGCTGAGTCTTGGCATTGCTTCCACTTACTTGTGTCTGGCTCCTCACTTTTATCTATCCTATCCGACCTCCCTTGGAAAACTCTTGTTCCTTTCCGACCCCGACGTTATTAGGTATAGATACCTTCTTTCATTTTCACACCCTAGGTGGCCCTTGTTTCCTTTGGCCGATACCTTCAGTTATCGAAATGCCGGATACCATCCATTATTTTTCTCTCTGATTAGTGTTATATAGAGGATGCTTGCCTAGTTGTTCTTCCTCTTAATAATCCACACCACTCCAGATCCTCACGTGACCCATGTTTAAACTCACTAGAAGTCCGAGGTTACAACTTTTAGGTCGCGTGACTGTAAAGAGAAAATTGCGCACGTTGGCCATCTTGCCCGTTAGCCTTGTGCTAGCAACCCAGAGAGCTGCCTCAATGAGCAATGGCGAACGTGGATTTTGTGTCTGAACTGGCTTTGCTTTACTACTGATGGTGCTCCCACCACGGCACTGATTTCCTCATAAATATATAAATGATATGAATAAAGGTCTGGATTCACAGATAAGGATATTTTCAGATGATGTTATACTGTATAGAGTAGTAAATGGGTTGTAGGATTGTGAGCGACAGCAGGGGAACTTGAACAGTGTAGTGAGGTGAAAGCACACAATTGTATGGATGTAAATGGGATGAAAATTCATGTTGTAACTTTCACCAAGAGGAAATGTACTCTTAGTTTTCATTACTGTGTTGATGAGCTGATAATACTCAAGGGGAAAACTATAAGTGCTTAGGGGTTCACACAGAGAATGATCTTCATTGCGATAATCATATTAACAAGGTTGTTAGCATACAGCAGGTTAAAGATATCTTCACATGGTTATCAGAATAATTTCGGGTTGTTCTAAGGATGTAAAGGAGACGGCACATAAGTCTCTGGTAAGACCACAGAGTATGGCTGCGGTGTAAGGGACTCCCAAGAGGATTACTTGATACAAGAACTGGAAAAGATCTAAAGAAAAGCAGCTCGATTTGTTCTAGGTGATTTCCGACAAAAGAGTAGCATTACAGAAATGTTTCAAAGTTTGGGCTGAGGAGGTTTGGGAGAAAGGAGACGAGCTGCTCGACTAAGTGGTACCTTCCGAGCTGTCAGCGGAGAGATGGCGTGGAATGACATTAGTAGAAGAATAAGTTTGAATGGTGCCTTTAAAAGTAGAAAAGATCACAATATAAAGTTGGAATTCAAAAGGACAAATAGGGGCAAATATTCGTTTATAGGAAGGGGAGTTAGAGATTGGATTAACTTACCAAGGAAGATGTTCAATAAATTTCCAATTTCTTTGAAATCGTTTAGCAAAAGGCTAGGAAAACAACAGATAGGGAATGTGCCACCTGGGCGACTGCCCTAAGTGCAGATCATTGATTATTGATTGATTCTGTTCATAGACATCTATATTCTTGAAGCTGTATACTTACTTTGAATAATTGTACAAATCCGTACCTCGGGTTCATACCAAACCCGTACGACTTGTCATTCAAGAGTCCTTCAAAGTCCTTGAAAGGCAATGCTGGTTTCTTGACGGCCAGGGAAGAGGTGACGCGGGCCCCGTATGACGCCAAAACGACGAGTCCCGTCAGTAGCGTTACCCAGAGCACCAGACGTAGGGACAGACGGAGAGGAAAGCTGTCCACTCCTACAACATATGAGTGGTACCACGCTATAATAACGTACGGTGGAAATTCTAAATCGGTTCAGGGCCAGAATATTTGAAGGGTACAGGAAAAGATGGGGCTTACCAACATTTTATTAACTTTTCAGTAGAAGCATTTTGAACTTCAAAATTTCGTAGAATCTATTTTTTTACCGATTTTTACAGTCCAGAATTTCACAAATCTTGGTACATTCATTATAACTGTGTAACTCATTTTCATTATGGAAATTTAACATACAATACGGTGAACAAATATTAAACTCTTCTCTGATTACGTGCATGTGTAGGAAAAAAGGGGCACGTTGCGCTGAACTAATATCTTAAAGTCTGTGTATAAGTGTTTATTTTCATTATCATCAGTAAAATAACAAGACCAATGTATAAACTATGAACATTTTTCAAGCCCCTGAGAAGCACAATATCTCATTTTACAATAATTACAACAATTTACCAATTACTTCAGTAAGTGCAATGTGTCCCACTCCCGCGTATTGCTTATTTATGCACCAAATAGTCTATCATGAGTAAAACCTTTTTTACAGGCGGTGTTGACAGGAGTCCTTCAGCATTCAAACATTCCTGGCATCTTCTAATGAAATTCCTATTCACACGCATTGGTTCCTCTTGCCTAATTTTCCTAATTACTCTTATTAAAATTGTTTTTAAGTTCATCTATGGCGTGAGGATTATTTCTGTAAACTTTAATTTTTGGATTCCCTACAAATAAAAGTCGCACACCTGTCGATTGCCGACCCCGATGGGAGCGGGACACACTGTATTAGTACGGCCATCACATCCCGTAACACAGGCTTTAGTTCATTATCCGTGAGGAATTTTTGAGAATTGATTACTTGCCTTATTGCCACAGAATCATGGGCGTCCAAATGACACTTTGTAAGGGGGGCCTAGACCTGGGGTTATGTAGTATTCTTAATATTTTGAAAGATGGATGGCGACTTGTAGTCCGCGGTAGAATAACATCCACGGTATCCTCTGCCTGTTGGTGGGGGGCGGTACTACCAGTTCTACGTAATACCGACTTTTAAATCATTTTCTTGAAAGAAAAACACCTGACTACATTAGATTTTTGCCTTTCCCTGAGAGGTAAGGGGGATGCGCCCCCCCCCTTGCCCCCGGGCATGGGCGCCCTTGCACAGAATCCCATCCCTATAAACTCCTCGGCAGATATGGGGAAAGCTCTTAGGGAAGGAAAGCATTATGCTATGCTGGGGTAATTAAATGAAGGTAGAATTACACTATGAAAGGAATGATACACTTCCCTTCATAAGATTCCTGTGGCAGGTCAAATATTGACCTTAAGGATGATTAGAGTCATCATGTCTCTTCCGATTCGCTGTTATGGAGAAGGATTCCCAAGCTCCATTGTAAGTGGTCTGGAAACTCAACAACAGTCCACTCTGAATCTTGATCTCTGTTACTGGCAGGGATAGAAATAGTGATTTCTTTGCATACCTCTCACCCAAGAAGTTCTTGCAACTGTGGTGGTGGTGGTGATTATTGTTTTAAGAGGAAGTACAACTAGGCAACCATCCTCTATATAACACTAATCAGAGGGAAAAGTGGAAGGGAACCGACACTTCGAAAAATGAAGATATCGGACAAAGAAAGACAAGGACCATGAAGGGCGTGAAAAATGAAAGACTCCCTAGCCCTCGCAAACCTAATAGCGTCGGGGTCGGAAAAGAACAAGAGTTGACCAAGGGAGGTCGGACAGGATAGATGAAAGTGAGGAGCCTGGCACAAGTGGAAGATGATGGTGGTGGTGGTGATTATTGTTTTAAGAGGAAGTACAACTAGGGAACCATCCTCTATATAACACTAATCAGAGCGGAAAATGGAAGGGATCCGATACTTCGAAAAATGAAGATATCGGCCAAAGAAAGACAAGGACCACGAAGGGCGTGAAAATGGAAGACTCCCTAGCCCTCGCAAACCTAATAGCGTCGGGGTCGGAAAAGAACAAGAGTTGACCAAGAGAAGTCGGATAGGAAAGATGAAAGTGAGGAGCCTGGCACAAGTAAGTGGAAGCAATGCCAGACTCAGCTGAGGGCCCCGTGGTCGCCAACCCACGCTCCAAAGTTCAGAGCCCTTGGGGCCCCTTTTAGTCGCCTCTTACGACAGGCAGGGGATACTGTGGGTGTTATTCTACCGCCCTCACCCACAGGGGGATCACATTTTCTCCCCCAAAAATGCAATGAGCCAATTCAGTACCCTTAGTTTATTTTAAACAACAAAAAACTGCGTATATTCCATTTATTTGTGACATAATGAACTATAGAAAGAACATTTCAAGGGATGTCCGATGTCTCATCAACAAGCGGCCACGCAATTTTACCTAAGTCACTTGCTACGATAGATTTTTTCTTTCAAGTTGGCTATTAGGAACCCAAAGTTTATTTAGATCACTGTAGCTAAAATGTGTCTTTTTCTCATTGTGGATTAAAAGATATTGCCTTTAATCAGGCTTTTGTGAATTTTAAATTTTATTAAGGTCACGTCATACTGAGAAACATGCGAATCGATCTGCGCTGACAGGAGGACTAAATCAACGGCGAACAACATAGCGGATAGCATAATTACGGTGAGTCGATCAGCTACGTAAGACAGACGTGAGTTGTGACTATTCCCAGTCAATGAGATTTTAGTAGTGATGGATTGTTCATAAAAGTGTACACTTAGTGGGTGCTAACCCCTTTAGTGTATGAAGGGTAATTTATTCTTTAGGTTTCAGTTATGAGGTAGACCGCCTTCTAAATTCATTCGTCTACCGGTCTACCGGTTCAATTATTTATATTAGGGTTGACATTTATTTCCCTTGACATTTTGAATTGTTGTTGAACTTCTGCATCAGCTTTGTGCTCCTTTTAATTTATATTTTTGCTATTTATTGGTGCAGGTTAACCCCTCTGAAGCTTCCAATTTGTTTAATGAATTGAAAGTTTTAATTTAAAGTATTAATTAATATTAGTCTTCAAGTATGTGATTCAGATTATTCCTTTTAATTGTTATGTTTACATGTCATGTCAATCTTTATTAATCATTTATTTCAAAACGGGGTACTCTATTTTCTTAAAGTGCTCGCTTGATCTGGTTAAATTGTTCTTATTATCTGATATTTTTTTGTTATTGTTGCTGTGTCTTTGTTTTGATGGGAAGTTAACATTAGTGGTATCTGCTGGTGTGTTTATTCCTATCGTTGTGCGTTAGAGTGTAGAAACGGTTGAGGTTGCGTTATATTCTCAGGTTCGTGAATTTAATTTTAGTTTAACATTTTATTGTTTGTTTTATTTAACTTCTCTGAGATTTATATTCATTCGTTGTGTTGGTTTCTCGGTGGTTGTTTCTAAATTTTAAATTTCAATCCGGACTTAAGAAAATTGGATGTAGGTACCGAGTGTAAACTTAAATTATTGTGATCATCTTTATATTATAGCTCATTCCATGTTAAGAAAACAGTATTGCTATTATGGACCTACAAGGAGTGAACACACCCCCTTTGAGACACCCATCATTCCTCGTGATTAAGGGATATTACACTCTACTTTGTAATGTATCATGAAAGGTGGTGGTGGTGATTATTGTTTTAAGAGGAAGTACAACTTGGCAACCATCCTCTATATAACACTAATCAGACGGAAAATTGGAAGGGATCCGACACTTCGAAAAATGAAGATATCGGCCAAAGAAAGACAAGGGCCACGAAGGGCGTGAAAATGAAAGACTCCCTAGCCCTCGCAAACCTAATAGCGTCGGGGTCGGAAAAGAACAAGAGTTGACCAAGAGAGGTCGGATAGGATAGATGAAAGTGAGGAGCCAGGCACAAGTAAGTGGAAGCAATGCCGGGACTCAGCTAAGGGCCCCGTGGTCGCCAACCCACGCTCCAAAGTTCAGAGCCTCTGGGGCCCCTTTCAGTCGCCTCTTACGACAGGCAGGGGATACCGTGGGTGTTATTCTACCGCCCCCACCCACAGGGGGTTGTATCATGAAAGATAGATAAAAAAAGGATGAGGCATTTTTGCCCGTGAGTTATTAAAATAACTACATAACATTTTCTTTTTTTCATAAATATATTCCTAGGGAGGAAGAACAATGGCGGGAACAGCCATCGCTTCGTTGCCTTCCTTCATTTTCCTTCTTCTGTGTTGCTCTGAAACAAGCCTCGTGTAGTCCCTCACTCTGTGAACCGCCGGCAATTCAATTCTGTACTGAAGTCATCTACAGTATTTATTTGTTGCGTGCGTGTTTTTAGGTTTTAAATCAGTGCGTAATTATCTTGTGTTGAGTGAGAGTTGGTTGTATATTGCGTTGTATTTGTGTGAGTTCTATTATTTTTATACTGTACAGAAGTTGTTACTGAAGATTTTGGTGTTGTGATGTGCAACGATACGTCATGGCATAACTTGTATTGATAAAAATAATTGCCGTGTGTTTTATTTGTGCTTGGTTATTGTTATTTAGCTGTTCTTTCTTCTTAAGAGCATTTTAATTTTACTACTGTTTTACGACTGAATTTAACTTTTACTATTGCTTTTATGAGCGATACTACAGCACAGTAGTATACCGCGTTGCCTTGGGAAATTTATTAATGCAATTAAATGCATCCCTCACCCCTTGAGCCCATAGAAAATATTATTTTCTTATTTTCTCCCCCAATTTGCCTTACATTTCAATGCTGAAATTTTATGTGCCGTAGTTTACCTCTGATTCACTACAAACCAAAAATACCCCTTGTAAACACCCCGTTTCCTTTAGTTCATAAAAATAATTTGCAGCATAGTTGCTTCCGCTTTTTATCTTGAACCTAAATACTGAATTTCACAAATTTATATGCTGCCGTTTTCCCGTGATGGTGTTGAGCAGAGCCGTTCGATATGGCAACCCTGTTGTCATAAGAACAATACTGTTTTCTTAACATGGAATGAACGAGCGGAGAAAGTTCCCAAGTACGAGAGGGCCGATGACCTAGATGTTAGGCCCTTTTAAACAACAAGCATCATCATCATCACCAAGTATGTGATTGAAGGAATATTGGACAAGGAAAAAGACCAGACGAAAAGAAAACGGAATAACGTGATCCTCAGATGGCCAAAACAAAAAGAATTATGGTTTTCGTACTTAGTTCATTATCAGTGATTAATTTATAAAATTATTCTCTTTCGTCCAGTCAACTTCTAAATTTTTATTTCTCTTGTATTCTTACACTTAAGCTTGAATATTTCTTGTAATTTGATGTTTCAAAATGGGTATCTACCTACCTACTGGCATATCATTTGTTTTTAGTCAACAATGATGTAATTGTCGCTTGTTTTGTGTTAAAATAGAAAATCGATTCAAAAAGTAGGACATGATGGTGAATGCATTCTGACTGCGTATCTTTTTTGTGTGAAATAATTACAGTATTTCATTATAAGTTATTAATGTACTAATTGTTGTGATTAATGTCCATGAGTAATTTATGATTCATATTCTCTTCTGTTTCGTAATTTGAAGACGATATAATATGCCTAGGTGGAACAGAATTTTGTTATTTTTTGAACGTAAAATCCATAATAATATGTTTAAGGTGGTGGTGGTGATTATTGTTTTGAGAGGAAGTACAGCTAGGCAACCATCCTCTATATAACCCTAATCAGAGGAAAAAAAATGGAAGGGATCCGACACTTCGAAAAATGAAGATATCGATCATAGAAAGACAAGGGCCACGAAGGGCGTGAAAATGAAAGACTCCCTAGCCCTCGCAAACCTAATAGCGTCGGGGTCGGAAAAGAACAAGAGTTGACCAAGACAGGTCGGACAGGATAGATGAAAGAGAGGAGCCTGGCACAAGTAAGTGGAAGCGATGTCAGGACTCGGCTAAGTGCCCCACGCTTCAAAGTTCAGAGCCCCTAAGGCCCCTTTTAGTCGCCTCTTACGACAGGCAGGGGATACCGTGGGTGTTATTCTACCGCCCCCACCCACAAGGGGATAATAATATGTTTAACCACAGAATAATTTCAAATTCCACATAGGTTGACTATTAATAGTTTAATTGTGCACATCTAGAGAGTTTTAATTCTTTTGGGTGTGTAAGGTAAATAAACACTAACATTTGTAAAGCCTTTTCTCTATCAAACATTTTAAAAGGATTAATATTATTTACATTAGTATATTTTATATATTGTATGTTATGTCATAGCAAAAATTCTCATATTCAAAAAAGGAGTAACTCTTTAATGAGAGATTTATTTAGAAGTTTCATTTATCACACATTTAATTTGAAGGATCTGAATTATTCATTTAAAGAAACTGTAAGTGCAGAACTTGATGGATCCACGATCTTTATCGTTTGTTTCCATTAATCTGTTTATGTAGCATTCACATAATTTTAAAGGAAAACATGAATTTGTTTGTGGTCCTGGTTTTTATTGTATTCATTATTTGGTTTGATTTACACTGACTGACAGAGCAAATGCAACACCAAGAAGGAGTGGTTCGAAAGGGATGAAAGTTGGGGAAAAAACAGAGACGGCACGTACGAATAATTGATGTTTATTTCAAACCGATATGCAGGTTACACAATGCGCACGGCATCGACTCAGTAGGATGTAGGACCACCGCGAGCGGCGATGCACGCAGAAACACGTCGAGGTACAGAGTCAATAAGAGTGCGGATGGTGTCCTGAGGGATGGTTCTCCATTCTCTGTCAACCATTTGCCGCAGTTGGTCGTCCGTACGAGGCTGGGGCAGAGTTTGCAAACGGCGTCCAATGAGATCCCACACGTGTTCGATTGGTGAGAGATCCGGAGAGTACGCTGGCCACAGAAGCATCTGTAAACCTCGTAGAGCCTGTTGGGAGATGCGAGCAGTGTGTGGGCGGGCATTATCCTGCTGAAACAGAGCATTGGGCAGCCCCTGAAGGTACGGGAGTGCCACCCGCCGCAGCACATGCTGCACGTAGCGGTGGGCATTTAACGTGCCTTGAATACGCACTAGAGGTGACGTGGAATCATACGCAATAGCGCCCCAAACCATGATGCCGCGTTGTCTAGCGGTAGGGCGCTCCACAGTTACTGCCGGATTTGACCTTTCTCCACGCCGACGCCACACTCGTCTGTGGTGACTATCACTGACAGAACAGAAGCGTGACTCATCGGAGAACACGACGTTCCGCCATTCCCTCATCCAAGTCGCTCTAGCCCGGCACCATGCCAGGCGTGCATGTCTATGCTGTGGAGTCAATGGTAGTCTTCTGAGCGGACGCCGGGAGTGCAGGCCTCCTTCAACCAATCGACGGGAAATTGTTCTGGTCGATATTGGAACAGCCAGGGTGTCTTGCACATGCTGAAGAATGGCGGTTGACGTGGCGTGCGGGGCTGCCACCGCTTGGCGGCGGATGCGCCGATCCTCGCGTGCTGACGTCACTCGGGCTGCGCCTGGACCCCTCGCACGTGCCACATGTCCCTGCGCCAACCATCTTCGCCACAGGCGCTGCACCGTGGACACATCCCTATGGGTATCGGCTGCGATTTGACGAAGCGACCAACCTGCCCTTCTCAGCCCTATCACCATACCCCTCGTAAAGTCGTCTGTCTGCTGGAAATGCCTCCGTTGACGGCGGCCTGGCATTCTTAGCTATACACGTGTCCTGTGGCACACGACAACACGTTCTACAATGACTGTCGGCTGAGAAATCACGGTACGAAGTGGGCCATTCGCCAACGCCGTGTCCCATTTATCGTTCGCTACGTGCGCAGCACAGCGGCGCAATTCACATCATGAGCATACCTCAGTGACGTCAGTCTACCCTGCAATTGGCATAAAGTTCTGACCACTCCTTCTTGTTGTCATTTGTGGTGGTGGTGGTGGTGATTATTGTTTTAAGAGGAAGTACAACTAGGCAACCATCCTCTATATAACACTAATCAGATTGAAAATATGGAAGGGGTCCGACACTTCGAAAAATGAAGATATCGGCCAAAGAAAGACAAGGGCCACGAAGGGCGTGAAAATGAAAGACTCCCTAGCCCTCGCAAACCTAATAGCATCGGGGTCGGAAAAGAACAAGAGTTGACCAAGAGAGGTCGGATAGGATAGATGAAAGTGAGGAGCCTGGCACAAGTAAGTGGAAGCAATGCCAGGACTCAGCTGAGGGCCCCGTGGTCGCCAACCTACGCTCCAAAGTTCAGAGCCCCTGGGGCAGGTGTTGCATTTGCTCTGTCAGTCAGTGTATATTGAACCCTTTAGGTCCATATTGAGGGATACCTACCTTCCTTACCTATCAGCAAAGTTCATGAGATCTGTCTCTTGGGTCGTTTCGGGTTCTTCGTCACTTGCTGAGGTAAAGGTAGGGTTCATTAATTCTAATCTATCTACTGGAATGAAAGGTCTATTTAAAAGATTCCTATTTATTCAGGAAATTTCTGAAGTAATTTACTAGGTCAACGGTGTCATAGTCAATTGTGTCCACTGGACACCACAATCATTTTTACATAAATGTCAGAACACTGGTGTGAGACTTTAACGTAATTGCCTGATGGGCATTCTTACTAGAAACCATTGTCTCAATTATTAATCATTTAAGAAAGGAAAGTCTGGAAATCCTTAAATTCGGCTTCCATGTGAGACCACATGTACCATCATAGTGATTCGTTATGGTCCAGCCCTCTAACACGAACTCTGGACTCTGAGTATAATTAAGGCCGTCCAATCGGTGTGTGCCACACAGTGGTTCTACGGCATGGACCCTTAATTGAATCGATGTGACCTGCGTCTATGTCATGGACCGACATCTAATCTTTTAAGTTACTTTAAAGTCATTGTGGATGATGACCGCAAGGAAATGATGCTACGATGGCATATGGCCCTAATCTAAGTCACTGAGGTTGATGACCCCCTGACCATCCAAGTTTCTAGGCTGAAGGCTAAACACAATTAAGTTACACCGGTTTATGACCAAAGTTCCACTTTACTATCCCCAGCACATTCACTGCTCAATCAATCAAAGTTCAATAATTACAACAATAGCAATGCTCACAAACTTTGTGGCAGTAAAATCCATTTCCTTCGGATATGTCCCCTTAATCGTTACTTTACATGTTAATATTCCCCAGAAAACAAACTAAAATTTCCAGAATGCATCTCCAAGTTATTCGCTTGATTAAAGTTATTTCAAAATGCGGTTTCACTGAATTTAATAATTAAATAAATTTAAATGATTTAACGAAATGTTAAAGATCAGTAAATTTTATCTCCGCGGACTCTGGTTTCTTCACAAATTTCTACGCAGCTGTGATGTGAGTTCAATATTGCGATGTTTATCTGGCTAGAAAAGAATTTTTACATAATTCATGTCCAGCTACATATATCCTATCTCGTGATATCATGCTTAAAAATCTAATCTAGTCCTAACCGTTTTAACACTTGGATATCATAATAATCTACGTACAAACCAAACAACTCGCCATATAATTACGATGTCATATCTCGTCATCACTGAATTTTGCACACCCCTCGCAGACAAACCGATCGTCACGACCATCGCTCTATATTTTGGACAACCCTGAAATTGGGTTACTCTGTTCCTTATACTCAAAGTTCATGGTTTCAAATGTTCATTACGTCCCCAATTACAGTATTTCACAATACTTAGATCATTACCGGCTATGAATTCTCAACTAAATCCAGCATTTTAACGTTTCCCCTGGCCGAGAATTACAGTACAATCTCAACTCCACTTCTTTCCCGCTATCATAGCTGAGGTCTCTCCCCCATGCTCGCTTGGCAGTTACATAAACCACCCGGTTCGTTCTACCTGACTGACTTCTCAAAATGCTCCCTTTAAACTCTGCCGACATGATTAAACAAATACGATATTCTAACCAACAAAATGCACAGATATGCTTCAAGATGCCCACACTAATTATACGCGTCGCCAATTATACCGCTATGGATTTCTATGAATTTCTTTCCATTCTCAACATTATAAAATATTGTTCGGGTTATCATGTCCCGGCTTCAAATGACAGGACTCTAACCTGATTCGCACATCTCATCTCAACTCATATAAAACATTCCTCGGGCTTCCGGGTCCCGGCTTCAATGACAGGTCCAACCTGATTCACAAAACTAACCTCTGTTTCCCAGCTCCACAATTATCATCGACCAAGAACTGGAATAAAATCCCCACTAGAAATCCCAACGTCTAATATCGCACAATGCATTAATCATGAATAACTTCGCATAAATGATATCGTATTTAATAACTTGATTTTTACGAGAAATGACTGAAACATTCTACTAGATCTTTTATTTGTCAGTTAGACACAGTTTAAAATGGGCATTAAATAAAAACGTTTCTCTCCGTGACCAAAATTCATCACCCTAGGTTCTCATCCGACAGCGCGCTTCCACTCGATTGAAAATGAGTGACCATGGATTATTATTATTAACGTCAAATTGCAGACAGAAGAATTTTACGTCGAATGAACATCTTAATTTGACATCACAAAATATAGGCAGTACACTCACACGGATGACGATCTACATTGGACGTGATATCACTTCGGAACCCTATTCAATAACTTTTAACAACATTTTACGGCACTCGCAAGACTTCAAAAATTTATCCAAGTGGAAAATAAAATAAATGACTCTTTTAGTCGTACTCTCACATTTACAAAACTTAGTAGGGTGACCACTGCGTCGTATATCCCCATTCAAATACACTTTAAGAAATCACGAGACAGGATATAAGAGGTAGTAAGATGGAAAATCACCTACCTCATGTCTTCATGCCAGTATTCGTCTTAGGGCTCACCTGCGACCCTGGCATTTTATTTAGCCATTTTTACATTCATGGCTTCACAATTGATTATTATTTCTTCAGGTTTCCTGGAATAAAGCATAAAAAAAAGAAAATACCCTTCACTTGTTTGCTTGAACGCACACGATGGACTATAATTATTTCCGCACACGAATTATTTAATCACATTAGAATTTATTCAGTACTTTGACCGTCCTATTTGGTACAGTTATTTCACTCAAGAAAACTATCTCCTCATGGAGTCAAGACTTAGCCGCAATGGCTAAAATCTGCAGTTGAACTCAGTCTACTTTCGTTGGTTTGATTTCGCAGAGCAGCTCAACAATTTTTCGTCCGCTTTGTATCACAAATGCCGGAGAAGGAAGCTTCGTCATGGCGTCCCTTCATATTTATAGCAGTTACCCCCTCTCTTCGGATCTCTCCCTTTGCCGCCAAGAAAATTTCTCTAAATATTCTGACTTACCTAAACTGTAATTTCAAGAGTTTTGAAAGTGACTACATGCTTGCTACATTTCTGGCGGTAGTGTTCATGGACATTTAAAAATTTTACGGGTTCGATTTGTGAGATGATTGACCTCCTTTGATAGGCACTATATTTTTTGACTTGGCGTGGTCACGCCATGTACACGTGCTTTGAAATAGTTCATAAAAATGACTTGAGATTCTTCCGCCGTCGACACGTGTGGTTGACGTCACGTACCCCAGAGCGTGGGACCGAAGGTAATCACCCCCTCGTCACGTGTCAAATCCATGCTATCAAGAATCCAACTTTTAATTTAATTGTTACATTATGCATAATGTTCTTAGGGAACAAAGGTCATGGGTTCAATATGCTCATTTCCTTGCTATTTATCCTTTTAATTTTCGACTGTGATCCTACCTTCTGTTTTGATGTGGAATAATTTTGAATTCTTCTTCATTGATTGAGTATTGCTACTCATGATAGTTTCTTTCTGGAGTAATTAGAGTAGGAATGTTAAGTACATGTCCTTGTTAGTGTACTTTTGGGGATAACTTTGTGGGTATTGTCGGGGTTAGGGTTGAAAATTATATTACTGAACACGACAAATTCCTAAAGTCGTGTTTGCATTCAGTTAATTATAGATCTAATGAAATTATAACATGCAAAGCTAGAATTTTATGAATAGCTTTATGGAAGCCACAATTTCCTAGTAATTTGTTTTCTTCCTAAGTGGAAAAGAATTTTCTTACTTTTGAAATAACAATATAATATTTTTAACCACAGAATAATTTCAAATTCCACATAGGTTGCCTATGAATAGCTTAATTGTGTACATCTAAGGACATGATGGTGAATGCGTTCTTACTACGTATCTTTTTTTTTTGTGATATAATTATTTCATTATAAATTAATCCTGAACATCACTGCTTTCTTACCTTGAGAACAGAAAGTGCCCAGGACTGAGAAGAAGGTGTCGTGAAGACTGCTGGAGTTCGATGACAGGTGATGCATTACCACGAGGCAACAAGTTATCGCCACAACACAAGCAGCCACGGTCAGCCACAGAGAAAGCGAAAATGGAGCAACATAGATGCTCCAGCTGTCTTCGGAATCGTACCTCATGCGGATGAAGACGTCGGTCCTAAATTAGAATAGAACATAATGGTCGTATGTACATGCTTAGTATGAAAGAAAAGGCAAATTCCTCTTCATATACAGCAGACTGCTGTACAGGATGTGCCAGCAACAAGGTCATAGATAACGACACTCTGTTTCTTAAATGAAAGTCAGCTGGTGGTGGTGGTGGTGATTATTGTTTTAAGAGGAAGTACAACTAGGCAACAATCCTCTATATAACATTAATCAGAGGGAAAAATGGAAGGGATCCGACACTTCGAAAAATGAAGGTATCGGCCAAAGGAAGACAAGGGCCACGAAGGGCGTGAAAATGAAAGACTCCCTAGCCCTCGCAAACCTAATAGCGTCGGGGTCGGAAAAGAACAAGAGTTGACCAAGTGAGGTCGGATAGGATAGATGAAAGTGAGGAGCCTGGTACAAGTAAGTGGAAGCAATGCCAGGACTCAGATAAGGGCCCCGTGGTCGGCAACTCACGCTCCAAAGTTCAGAGCCCCGGAGGCCCCTTTTAGTCGCCTCTTACGACAGGCAGGGGATACCGTGGGTGTTATTCTACCTCCTCCACCCACAGAGGGATGAAAGTAAGGAATTTGGCACAATTAAGTGGAATCAATTCCAGGGCTCCGCTGAGGGCCCCGTGCTCTCCAACCCAAGCTCCAAAGTTCAGAGCCCCTGAGGCCCCTTTTAGTCGCCTCTTACGACAGGCAGTAGATACCGTGGGTGTTATTCTACCGCCCCCACCCACAGGGGGGGAATGATTCTTAGATCCTTATCATCCAGACCAATACTCGTCAAAATGGCAAGCACCTTGTGATGTTGCACTCTATCAAAGGCCTTCAGGTAGTCAATAAGGCAGGCATAAATATCACAATTTATATCTCTACATCGCTGAAATAACACCTGAATGCTAAATAGAGCTTTCCGTGAGCCAACTGCATTTCGGAAACCAAACTGTGTAGGTGAAATTTGATCTTCGCAGAGTTTATAAATTTGTCTATGAATGAGCTTCAGAAAATGTTTCCACAAATGGATATTAAGGCTAATCATTCTGAAATTCTGGACAATTGCTTAGCCTAAATTGCATTCCTCTAAACTAATGTCTTCTTGGTGTTGGGGTTTCGTCTTCTGCAGTGTAAGTTATCTGTGATTGACTATTCTTCTTCTTCTTGTATTTTGACTCACCACAGAACGAAGACTGGTGCACTGAAATCCACATAGTCAGCTCGTGTTGTTGTCATCGTGAGGGATATAGTGGATGCGTCTGCTGTACCGTCCAGAATCATCCCCACCATGCCATTCCATGAACCATCCGGCAGCTGGGAACCGAAGGCATTGTCTGGAGGCCGTCGTGTGATAAGGCTGAAACATTACCGTGAAAACATTATTATTTTATATCACGGTATGTACAAAAAGAAAGCAGAATAAATCAGGCTTCCGGCTTTCATATAACCGTACAGCATCGACTGTCTTCTGAACGGCAATGTGTTGTGGTGGTGGTGGTGATTATTGTTTTAAGAGGAAGTACAACTAGGCAACCATCCTCTATATAACACTAATCAGAGAGAAAAATGGGAGGGGTCCGACACTTCGAAAAATGAAGGTATCGGCCAAAGGAAGACAAGGGCCACGAAGGGCGTGAAAATGAAAGATTCCCTAGCCCTCGCAAACCTAATAGCGTCGGGGTCGGAAAAGAACAAGAGTTGACCAAGAGAGGTCGGATAGGATAGATGAAAGTGAGGAGCCTGGCACAAGTAAGTGGAAGCAATGCCAGGACTCAGCTGAGGGCCCCGTGGTCGCCAACCCACGCTCCAAAGTTCAAAGCCCCTGGGGCCCCTTTTAGTCGCCTCTTACGACAGGCAGAGGATACCGTGGGTGTTATTCTACCGCCCCCACCCACAGGGGGGTCAAAGAAAGACAAGGGCCACGAAGGGCGTGAAAATGAAAGACTCCCTAGCCCTCGCAAACCTAATAGCGTCGGGGTCGGAAAAGAACAAGAGTTGACCAAGGTAGGTCGGATAGGATAGATGAAAGTGAGGAGCCTGGCACAAGTAAGCGGAAGCAATGCCAGGACTCAGCTGAGGGCCCCGTGGATGCCAACCCACGCTCCATAGTTCAGAGCCCCTGGGCCCCTTTTAGTCGCCTCTTACGACAGGCAGGGGATACCGTGGGTGTTATTCTACCGCCCCCACCCACAGGGGGAAGAGCCCCTGGGGCCCCTTTTAGTCGCCTCTTAGGACAGGCAGGAGATACCGTGGGTGTTATTCTACCGTCCCCACCTACAGGGTGATATGTACACAAAGAAAGCATCGTAGAGCATCGACTGTTTTCTGAACGGCGCTGTGTTCTGGATCCAAAGAAAGCAGGTTATAGCCACTAAAATCAGCCACATGTGATGATGTCCAGCTGACCTTAGGGAGATATTCTTATTCTCTAAAAATTCGTCTTAAAATAAGAAAAACGAATGTGGATATCTGACAGCAGCTTGGATTGTAAAGAAGCCTGCTGGAGACTCTAGAACCGAAGAGATTGCATTGATTATGGCACATGAAAAAGAAATGTCTCCCTACTGGATATCTCGATCATACTTTGATTGCAGTGTTCCTAGGAAGAGACCAAGAGCAAGACCTCGTGATGTTTGGGAGAAGCAGATTTTCATGGACTTGGCGTCACATGTATGGTGATCAGCTTAAATGATGTTTCAGAATATCTGTGACACAAAAATATCTGTGATTCAGTCACAGGAAGCACGAGCATGTGATTATCGTCGTGGGTGGCCAGTATGGAAATAGTTTATATGATGACAGAGTTGGGTAGTATTTTTCGGATGATTCGGGACATTAGAAGTGGGAAAAGTAATATTCACATTTATAATTTTAAGTTTAAATTAATGCATAGGGAAAAGGATGTTAACACGACGTACGATAAATTAACGAGCGTAATGTGATTACCCGTGTCGTGTCTCTGGTGGTGGTGGTGATTATTGTTTTAAGAGGAAGTACAACTAGGCAACCATCCTCTATTTAACACTAATCAAAGGGAAAAATGGAAGGGATCCGACACTTCGAAGAATGAAGATATCGGCCAAAGAAAGACAAGGGCCACGAAGGGCGTGAAAATGAAAGACTCCCTAGCCGTCGCAAACCTAATAGCGTCGGGGTCGGAAAGGAACAAGAGTTGACCAAGGGAGGCCGGATAGGATAGATGAAAGAGGAGCCTGGCACAAGTAAGTGGAAGCAATGCCAGGACTCAGCTGAGGGCCCCGTGGTCGCCAACCCACGCTCCAAAGTTCAGAGCCTCTGAGGCCCCTTTTAGTTGCCTCTTACGACAGGCAGGGGATACCGTGGGTGTTATTCTACCGCCCCCACCCACAGGGGGATCGTGTCTCTGGGATACCAATTATTTACAGTTTTTAATGTAGGTTTAAAAATAGAAAGACTAAAAATAATAAATTTATAAACTTAATACAAAGATTCCTCCCATATACAGGGCTATTCAGCAAAGTTATCCACCTCAAATAACTCGTGAACGGTTAAAGATATACATTTTATTTCCACTTTTATTAATGGTACCAAAGGGCTAATGCTCGGATTTTAAATACTGTGCCATGACGTTAAAATTTTCTGGGATTATGGTAGGCCTAGAAGCTTCGCTTTCTTTAACGGTACCACACTATTTTGTACGCATAGCCATAAATCTACAAACATTACAAATTCAGCACCATGATTATTTTGAAAATCGGACAAGTACTTCTCGAAAAAATGTTATGTATTCAAACATGCCTAAATAGCCAGCTGAGTACTAATCTGGCGTTATAGTCTAATGAGGTAGGTAGGTATTGTACAATAAAATTGGTCTGATGAATGAGAGTAAAAGTCTTAGTATAATAATAAAACGATGCGATAAAATTGTCCACTCTTCTATTGTTATCAATGGAGATATATAAGTCCAGGTCCAGTGTTGTGTGTGGTTGGCAAAACCATCAAATATTAGTTTAAGGCCGGTACACCTGACGTTGAGTGGTTGAATAAGGTTGAATTTTGAGGTCGTCTCAGCTCAACATAGGTGATGAAGCTTGTTCAGCGGGCTGGTTGTGTGTTGTGAGAAGGGTTGTGGACGAGTGAGATGGATGGAAGGATGGACATTATGCCATCATATTTTACTCATTATTCATCTAGCTCTTAATGTAAAAACAGTCAATCATTTGTACTTTGCAATGAATGTATCATTTATACAATTTTATATTATGTACCCTGCCCACTTTGTGATTTCTAGCTGATGATGACGCCATTAAGTGTCGAAACCGGTACTAGTAATAATAAATAACATGTTGTGAACACTTTGTACAACACACTTTGTACTGAATAGGTTGAACCTTCTTTAATTCTAATTGTAAATCTCAGTTCAATACGGGAAAATGAAGTTCTTAACTTATAAAGACAAATTACAGAAAACTGATAGAAGAATTCTTAGAACAATTATTAATAAAAAAACCATCAAGTTGATGTACAGTGGAGATTGTTGCCTGACAATATTGTCTATCGTGAATGTGAATCAATAATATCTACAATGCGTAAAAGAAGAATTTCCTTTTTCTATCACATATCAAGATTACCAGACACCAGGATACTGAAACAACTATTTGATTACTTTTTGAAAAATAAAATCAATAATAATTGGTTCAAAGAAGTTCAGGATGATTTGGAAGAATTGGGTATAACTCAGCAACAAATCAAAAAACAGAAAAGAGAAGAGGATGTTGAAGAACGAAAGCATAAGTCTCAAACTAAAAACAGTTGAACGGAAACAATATACTATATCGAACACACAAAGGGCTTCCAGGTCGGAGAGGATGAGACAGTTCTGGGAGAAGAAAAATAAGAAATTAACTCAAATGTATTGATTTAAGTGCCCCAGTGTGGGCGTAAAATATGTAAATAATAACGTATGATTCATACAAGGCAGTAAGAATAAAAGAATATGTGCAATATATACTATTTACAGCATTAGGGCCAAAAGGGAAATATGGATCAGTAGATATTTAATCCATTCAATTGGTCCTGGATTGGCTGCATGAAGATCTTCGTAGGATCCAGGATACATATATAGAGAGCACTCCTGTACGATATGCTTGATGGCTTGCACTACATATCCGACGAGGTCAGTCTATTGAGCTAATCAACCACCATTATTTTCATTATCGTTAGAATTGTGTACTCCTCATCCTCTTTCATAATTATACTCCTGTTTAAATGAGAATGAATTAGGCTAAATCCTCCTTGTAACGAGAACTCCCTCTACAAAAGTATCTACCTCTGCCCCCCCCCCCCCAATTACCGTTGTATGGAAATTTCACTGCGTAGATAAAGCTTTTATTATCTGTGGTAAATTTATCACTCCTCGCCCTTTCTTATACTTAACCGGACACATATTAATACTATGAAACTGATAAACTCTAAATACTAAGAACTACAAATAACACTAATGTTTAAGACAAAAATATGAATATACACACAAAGAAGAAAGAAAAAAGGAACTGCCTACATAATACAGTTTTGAAAAATACTAACTTCAATACAACTCCGAGAAATGCAAAAGTAAAAAAAAAAAAAAAAAAAAAAAAGTATGCTTAATAAAATATTACATTAAACTTAACTAATTGTATTCTTGCAGTACAAGATATAAATTAAATACTGTAATATATACCAGATTTCCAGCCTCCGTGGCTCGGGCGACAGTGCGTCGGCTTCTCACCGCTGAGTTCTGTGGTGGTGGTGGTGGTGGTGATTATTGTTTTAAGAGGAAGTACAACTAGGCAACCATCCTCTATATAACACTAATCAGAGGGAAAAATGGAAGGGATCCGACACTTCGAAAAATGAAGATATCGGCCAAAGGAAGACAAGGGCCACGAAGGGCGTGAAAATGAAAGACTCCCTAGCCCTCGCAAACCTAATAGCGTCGGGGTCGGAAAAGAACAAGAGTTGACCAAGGGAGGTCAGATAGGATAGAAGAAAGTGAGGAGCCTGGCACAAGTAAGTGGAAGCAATGCCAGGACTCAGCTGAGGGCCCCGTGGTCTCCAACCCACGCTCCAAATTTCAGAGCCCCTGGGGCCCCTTTTAGTCGCCTCTTACGACAGGCAGGGGATACCGTGGGTGTTATTCTACTGCCCCCACCCACAGGGGGAAGGTGAGTTCTGTGGTTCAAATCTCGGTCACTTCATGTGAGATTTCATCTGGACAAAGCGGAGGTGGGACAGTTTTTTCTCCGGGTAATCCGGTTTTCCCTGTAATCTTTCATTCCAGCAACACTCTCCAATATAATTCCATTTCACCCGTCAATCATTAACCATTGACCCCAGAGGAGTACGACAGCTTCGGCAGCCGGCACAATCCCTATCCTCGCTGCAAGACGGGGGCTTCATCCATTCCATCCCTGACCCGGTCATTGACTGGAAAGCAGGTTGTAGGTTTCCGTTCAGTTTCTACCAGCTTTGTTTACTTCTAATTGGTTAATATAGTACGGATGCTTTTAATTTAATTAAACTAGCAGTTTCCCGCTGGCTCCGCCCGCAATGTACAATGTATCGTGTTGTTCGTTATTATCCTCACGGATGTATTTGCAAAGTTCCGACTTAATGAAATAAAGTACATGATCTGCTGCGGTAATAGAATGTAATATTGGGTCAAGAAAACACTTGAAAATACATTACACAAAGAAATTGAAACATTCCTTGGAACAACACTACGCGCCGAACTATTACAAAATGTCCTTCAAAGATATTCGTCATGGAGACAAATGTACTCATAAGTATTAATATATAAGTAATAATAATAACAACGTAAACGTTTCCACCTTTTCAATACTAAAATATATTCACAAAATTATAAATTACACGGTACTAGTTTCGACCCATCTAGGGGTCATCATCAGCCGTATTGGAGCAAAGATCACTTTTGCTGAAATCCTAAGAAAATGTTATTTTAAAGAATAACAAGTGAAATGAGATGTTATTATGGTAATAGTTAATAATACAAGGAATATACATACTAAGAGGTTTTTAACAAAGAATAAAGTATAAATGGAGTGTTGTAAAAATTATAATCATGGAAATCAGTAAGTTCTTGTATTGAAATGACATATATAAAATTATATATGGCTTAGGAAGAGGGCTTAAGGTGGAGCTGAAGGGTGCGGGAGAAAGTGTAATTGTCTTGGAAAAGTACCTTTGATTAAATTTAGGATTGAGTTTAGGTTGGCTGCATTATTGTTTCTGAGGAAAGTGATAAATAGATCGAAGAGTATGTTGGGTTTCTCTGAGATTTCATTGAGATTGTGACTGGCATTAAAGTATTGGTCTAGTTGTATGTAGTAATTTTCCATTATGTTGAGTAAAGGGCCCTTGTTTGCTAATACGAGGATGTCCATGTCTTGTTCAATATTGGTGAAATTATGGTTATAATCTTGCATGTGTTGGCCGATGGCTGAAAACCTGTTGTATTTTATTGCGTTAGTGTGCTCGTGGTATCTGATAATGAAGTTTCTCCCGGTTTGCCCGATGTAGGTTTTTTGACAGGTGGTACATTTGATCCTATAAACTCCTGATTTTAAAAAACTGCTGGTCTTGTTGATGTGTGAAGTATTGTATAAAATGTTCATGTTCTTATTGTTGGTTTTGAAGGCTATTTTAACGCCTTGTTTCTTAAAGATGTTGGTTAACTTGTAGATATCATTGTTAAACGTGAAGGTGGAAAATGTTAGAGGTTTGGTTATTTCTTTTTTGAGGGTAGTTTTTGGGCGATATTTATGTTTATTGATAATCCTTTCTATAAAATGATTGCTGAAGCCGTTGAATTTTGCGATTCCGCGGATTGTGTTGAGTTCGTTTTTTAGATCTTTATTGGACATAGGTATGCTGAAGGCTCGGTGAACTAGGCTGTTGTATGTGGCTCGTTTGTGGGACTGGGGGTGCACTGAATCTTGGCGAATGGTGGAGGCTGTTTGAGTGGGTTTTCTGAAAATTTTATAACTGAAAGAATCTGAGTTTCTAGTGATGTTTAAATCTAGAAAGTTGATTTTTTGATTTGATTCGGATTCTAGTGTGAATTTGATATGAGGATCAATATTGTTGAGTCTTAAGAGGGTGGTGGGTGCGTTAATTGATTTCTCATTCATGATTACAAAGACATCGTCGACATATCTGGCCCAAAAGAGAATGTTTTCGAATTCGTTGTCAATTTTGGTGTATTCGAGGAAGTCCAGGTATATTTCTGCTAAGATACCTGAGGCTGGTGACCCCATTGCCAAACCATTTTGTTGATATATGACGTTGTCAAAAGTGAAGAAGTTATTGTCGATGATAAGTTTTAATATTGTGATAAAGTCTTGTATCTCTAGTTTGCTTAATTGGCTGTTTTTGTTTAAATTGTTTATAATTATCGGGATTAATTTTGATACTTGTATGCTTGAGTACATGTTTACAATATCGAAAGAGTGGATGAAGTGATCCGGTTGCAAATTGAACTTGTTTAGTTTTTCTACTAGCTCAGATGTGTTTTTAATAGACTTTTTGGATAAGAATTGATAATTTTTTCTTAAGAACTTACTGATTTCCATGATTATAATTTTTACAACACCCCATTTATACTTTATTCTTTGTTAAAAACCTCTTAGTATGTATATTCCTTGTATTATTAACTATTACTATAATAACATCTCATTTCACTTGTTATTCTTTAAAATAACATTTTCTTAGAATTTCACCAAAAGTGATCTTTGCTCCAATACGGCTGATGATGACCCCTAGATGGGTCGAAACAAGTACCGTGTAATTTATAATTTTGTGAATATATTTTAGTATTGAAAAGGTGGAAACGTTTACGTTGTTATTATTATTATATATTATTCTCAGTTCAATACGGACCAAAAACATGAAATTCATAACCATTAATCATAAGTATTCTCATAATCTACCAATTTAAGTAGTTATTACCTCAAAAGAAATCGCTTGATCCACTGAGCGTTTTTAGACCAAAACGAACTGCGTACCTCAGTTAGAACGAAAGATATGATTGGTTCAATGAGAAAAAAATGTTGAAGAAATGAGACGTCAAATTGAATGTGCACTCATAACTTTGCTCAGAATGAACTAATTTGAATAGTTAAGAGCTGAAATGAAAGAACCTGATCCACTGAGTGTTCTTAGGCCAAAACGAACTCCGCACCTCAATTAGAACCAAAGATATGATTGCTTCAAAGATACAAAAAGTTGAAAAAATGAAATAATTTGAGGAAGGTGGAAGTTAAGTGATTTATAGTACCTGATGACAAATTTGTGCATGAATATCTTTAAGTTAAAACAAAAATGAAGGAAATCGACCGGGTAGAATGGCCGGACTGACTGACTAGTTTTCATATTTTTTTTAAATATATAGATTAGCAGTTTCCCGCTGGCTCCGCCCGCAATGTACAATGTATGGTGTTGTTCGTTACTACCCTCACGGATGTATTTGCAAAGTTCCGACTTAATGAAACAAAGCACATGATCTGCTGCGATAATAGAATGTAATATTGGTCAAGAAAACACTTGAAAATACATTACATAAAGAAAATGAATTAAACGTTCCTTGGAACAACATTACACGCCGAACTGTTAAAAAGTCCTTCAAAGATCTTCGTCATGGAGACAAATGTAGGCCTACTCATAACTTTTCTCATAATCTACCAGTGTAAGTAGTTATTACCTAGAAAAAGCGCTTGATCCACTGAGTGTTTTTAGACCAAAACGAACTGCGTACCTCAATTAGAACCAAAGATATGATAGCTTCAAAGAGACAAAAAATTGAAAAATCAAATAATTTGAGGAAGGCGAAAGTTAAGTGATTTATAGTGCCTGATGACACTGTGTATGAATACCTTTCAGTTAAAAAAATGAAGGAAATCGACCGGATAGAATGGCCGTACTGACTGACTTTAGTTTTCATCTATTGTTTAAATATATAGATTGTCGTTATACACTATTAAATCAGAAAGTCATTAAGTCAGAAAAAGAGCTTAATCACTCCAGTTAGGATGAAAGTTGCAGATTGAAAAATTAGAGAAATAAACCTGATTTGAGTTATCGTATTAACCCAATATTATATTTAAATGTACAATAATCACACATACACAATCACTCGTTCCAAATGCTGGAAACACTTAACTAGGAACTTCTGGTAAGAGATTTATAAATATACTTTTTGATGCAGCATTCTTGATGTCTTTGGGGAGAACATTCCACCATCCCGAGGCGGTGACAGTGAATGTGGTTGTTCGGTGGACAGGTATTTCTAGAAGGGACACTGAGTGAGTATCATGGAGATGTATTCATAACGTATTCACTTCTCATATCACAGATTCAATGTACATTTAAATTTTGATTTTGTATATCCGTTACAGTTTTTAAAAGAAAATGCACAAAATTGTAACATTGAATTTCCCATAGTTTCTCCCCTAATCCAGAACGGCGAGGTACAAAGTTTTCCATCGAAAACAAATTGATAAATGCAATTTTTGTCTAGTAAAGCGGTACTTCCCCATTTAAGAGAAAAATAAAATGTTAGTACACACCTGAAATTTAGTCTCTTGGCCAGTTCCGTCCACAGGCCGAGAGAATATCCATTGGCTTCTACATTGCCATCTGAGTCTTCCTTCCCCAATAACAGCATAGGTGGGGTCTTCAAACAGAAATTATTGCATTATTAGAAAATTGTATGTATGTGTTACTCTTAATTCAGGTTTGCAACCTTACATGTAATGCTCAGAAGAACACTGTTGTAGCAACTACAAGATCAAATGGGTGAGGAGAAAATGTGCCTAACGAGCGAGTTCGAGATGTGGTTTGGTTCGTGTTATAGTGAGCTTGCATACGGAGGAGATAGTGGGTTTCAACCAAATAATCGGCAATTCTGAAGATTGTTTTCTGTGGATTCCCAACTTCACACCAGCCAAATGCAAGGGCTGTACATTTATTTATACCATAAGCACTTCCTTTCCATTCCTAGTCTTTTCGTATCCGGTGGTGGTGGTGGTGATTATTGTTTTAAGAGGAAGTACAACTAGGCAACCATCCTCTATATAACACTAATCAGACGGAAAAATGGAAGGGATCCGACACTTCGAAAAATGAAGGTATCGGCCAAAGGAAGACAAGGGCCACGAAGGGCGTGAAAATGAAAGACTCCCTAGGCCTCCTTACGTAATACCGTCGGGGTCGGAAAAGAACAAGAGTTGACCAAGGCAGGTCGGATAGGATAGATGAAGGTGAGGAGCCTGGCACAAGTAAGTGGAAGCAATGCCACGACTCAGCTGAGGGCCTCGTGGTCGCCAACCCACGCTCCAAAGTTCAGAGCCCCTGGGGCCCCTTTTAGTCGCCTCCTACGACAGGCAGGGGATACCGTGGGTGTTATTCTACCGCCCCCACCCACAGGGGGCATGTAATGCTCAGAAGAACACTGTTGTAGCAACTACAAGATCAAATGGGTGAGGAGAAAATGTGCCTAACGAGCGAGTTCGAGATGTGGTTTGGTTCGTGTTATAGTGAGCTTGCATACGGAGGAGATAGTGGGTTTCAACCAAATCATCGGCAAATCTGAAGATTGTTTTCTGTGGATTCCCAACTTCACACCAGCCAAATGCAAGGGTTGTAGATTTATTTATACCATAAGCACTTCCTTTCCATTCCTAGTCTTTTCGTATCCCATTGCTAAATAAAACCCATCTGCATTGGTACTTTTACATAAATTCTGTGATTTACTTGTGATTATCTTTTCTGTATAGTTTACATTCCATGTTACAACACTTCTTAAATATTTAAAATATCATACCGTCCCCAACATTTTTTCTTCTGCCTGTACGTGGATACTCTATTTTTAATTATCATCACTTTTGAATTAATGATGTTCATTTAGTATCTTTCCTCAGTTTATTTGGAAATGACCATCATTTCTTGTTATTCTTATTCACTTTCCCTTAACAGGTGGTGGTGATTATTGTTTTAAGAGGAAGTACAACTAGGCAACCATCCTCTATATAACACTAATCGGAGAGAAAAATGGAAGGGATCCGACACTTCGAAAAATGAAGATATCGGCCAAAGAAGGACAAGGGCCACGAAGGGCGTGAATATGAAAGACTCCCTAGCCCTCGCAAACCTAATAGCGTCGGGGTCGGAAAAGAACAAGAGTTGACCAAGGGAGGTCGGATAGGATAGATGAAAGTGAGGAGCCTAGCACAAGTAAGTGGAAGCAATGCCAGGACTCAGCTGAGGGCCCCGTGGTCGCCAACCCACGCTCCAAATTTCAGAGCCCCTGGGGTGGTGGTGGTGGTGATTATTGTTTTAAGAGGAAGTACAACTAGGCAACCATCCTCTATATAACGCTAATCAGAGGGAAAAATAGAAGGGATCCGACACTTCGAAAAATGAAGATATCGGCCAAAGGAAGACAAGGGCCACGAAGGGCGTGAAAATGAAAGACTCCCTAGCCCTCGCAAACCTAATACCATCGGGGTCGGAAAAGAACAAGTGTTGGCCAAGAGAGGTCGGATAGGATAGATGAAAGTGAGGAACCTGGCACAAGTAAGTGGAAGTAATGCCAGGACTCAGCTGAGGGCCCCGTGGTCGCCAACCCACGCTCCATAGTTCAGAGCCCCTGGGGTGGTGGTGGTGATTATTGTTTTAAGAGGAAGTACAACTGGGCAACCATCCTCTATATAACACTAATCAGAGGGAAAAATGGAAGGGATCCGACACTTCGAAAAATGAAGATATCGGTCAAAGTAAGATAAGGGCCACGAAGGGCGTGAAAATGAAAGACTCCCCAGCCCTAGTAAACCTAATAGCGTCGGGGTCGGAAAAGAACAAGAGTTGACCAAGAGAGGTCGGATAGGATAGGTTAAAGTGAGGAGCCTGGCACAAGTAAGTGGAAGCAATGCCAGCACTCAGCTAAGGGCCCCGTGGTCGCCAACCCACGCTCCAAAGTTCAGAGCCCCTGAGGCCCCTTTTAGTCGCCTCTTACGACAGGCAGGGGATACCGTGGGTGTTATTCTACCGCCCGCACCCACAGGGGGATTTCCCTGAACATTGCTTGATTATCTGCGTACTTGATGGCTCCATCTACTGGCGCTCTCCAAGACCACTCATATCAGACTTTATCGCATCGGTTTCATCTCCACCGATTCTCTCCATTACGCTCTGTTACAAAGTGTTAATCAATCAAAACTACTGATATGCGTTTAGGAGAGGTCGCCCAGTAGCTTTTTCTTAAATGATTGCATAGAAACTCAAAATTTATTGAACATCTCCCACGGTAAATTATTTCAGTCCCTAACTCCCCTTCCTATAAATTAATATTTTCCCTAATTTGTCCCTTGAATTCCAACTTTATATTCATGTTGTGATCTTTCCTACTTTTGAAGACACTACTCAAACTTATTTGTCTACCAATGTCATTCCACGGCATCTTTCCACTGTCAACTCTGAACATATCACTTAGTTGAGCAGCTCGTCTCCTTTCTCCGGTGGTGGTGGTGGTGATTATTGTTTTAAGAGGAAGTACAACTAGGCAACCATCCTCTATATAACACTAATCAGAGAGAAAATATGGAAGGGATCCGACACTTCGAAAAATGAAGGTATCGGCCAAAGGAAGACAAGGTGGTGGTGGTGGTGATTATTCCTTTAAGAGGAAGTACAACTAGGCAACCATCCTCTATATAACACTAATCAGAGGAAAAAATGGAAGGGGTTCGACACTTCGAAAAATGAAGTTATCGGCCAAAGGAAGACAAGGGCCACGAAGGGCGTGAAAATGAAAGACTCCCTAGCCCTCGCAAACCTAATAGCGTCGGGGTCGGAAAAGAACAAAAGTTGACCAAGAGAGGTCGGATAGGACAGATGAAAGTTAGGAGCCTGGCACAAGTAAGTGGAAGCAATGCCAGGACTCAGCTGAGGGCCCCGTGGTCGCCAACCCACGCTCCAAAGTTCAGAGCCCCTGGGGCGCAAAGGAAGACAAGGGCCACGAAGGGCGTGAACATGAAAGACTCCCTAGCCCTTGCAAACCTAATAGCTTCGGGGTCGGAAAAGAACAAGAGTTGACCAAGGGAGGTCGGATAGGATATATGAAAGTGAGGAGCCTGGCACAAGTAAGTGGAAGCAATGCCAGGACTCAGCTGAGGGCCCCGTGGTCGCCAACCCACGCTCCAAAGTTTAGAGCCCCTGGGGCTCTCCTTTCTCCCAAGTATTCCCAACTTAACTTTGCAACAATTTTGTAACGTTGCTCTTTTGTCGCAAATCACCCACAACAAATCGAGATGCTTTTCTTTGCATTTTTTGTTCCATTTCTTGAATCAAGTATTCCTGGTGAGGGTCCCATACACTGGAACCGTAAACTAGTTGGGATCTTACCCGAGACTTATATGCCCTCTCCTGTACATCCTTACTACAACCGCTAAATACCCGCATGGCCATGTGCAGTGATCTGTACCCTTTATTTACAATCCCATTTACGTGATTACCCCAATGAAGATCTTTCTTTATATTAACACCTAGGTATTTACAATGATCTCCAAAAGGAACTTTCACCCCATCAACGCAGTAATTAAAACAGAGGAATTCATTTGTGAAACTCGCAACTTGATTTTAAACCCGTTTATCATCATAACATTGCCCACAGTACATTTCACAAGATTATCGAGGTCATTTTGCAACTTATTGTAATTTATTACTCTATTGAGAATAATATCATCCGCAAAAATACTTATCTTTGATTCCACTTCTTTACTCACATCATTTGTATGTATAAGAAAATATAAGGTTCCAATAATACTGCCTTCTGGAATTCCCCTCTTAATTATTACAGGGTCAGATAAAGCTTCGTCTACTCTAATTGTCTGAGTTCTGTTTTCTAGAAATATAGCCACCCATTCAGTCATTATTTTCTCTAGTACAATTGCACTCATTTTTGCTAGTAGTCTTCCATGATGTATCCTATCAAATGCATTAGATAGGTCTTTTTTTTTTATACAGTCCACTTGACCTCCTGAATCCAAGATATCTGCTATATCTTGCTGGAATCCTACAAATTCAGTGGAATAACTTTTCCTAAAAATAAACTGTTTCTATCAAACCAGTTATTAATTTCGCAAACATGCCTAATATAATCAGAAAGAATGCTTTACGAAAGCTAACCTGCAATGTATGTCAATCTGAGTGGCCTGTAATTTTCAGCTTTATCCTTATCACCCATTCCTTTATACTCAGGGGCTACTATAGCAACTCTTCATTCATTTGGTATAGCTTCTTCATGAAAATAATAATCAGATAAGTACTTCAGATATGGTACTATATCCCACCCATTGTATTTAGTATTTCTCCCTAAACCTTATCAATACCAGCTGCTTTTATAGTTTTCAACTTTTGTATCTTACTGTAAATGTCATTGCTGTCATAGGTAAATTTTAATACTCCTTTAGTTTTAGTCACCTCCTCTGGACATTGTCCTTGTAACCAACAATCTTTAAATACTGCTGACTGAATACTTCTGCCTTTTGAAGATCCTCACATACACACTCCCCTTATTCATTAATGATTCCTGGAATGTCCTTCTTGGAACCTGTTTCTGCCTTTAAGCAGCTATACATACCCTTCCATTTTTCACTAAAATTTGTATGACTGCCAATTATCCTTGCCATCATGTTACCATTAGCTGACTTCTTTGCTAGATTCAGTTTCCTAGTAAGTTCCCTCAATTTCTCCTTATTCCACAGCCATTTCTAACTCTATTTCTTTCCAACCTGCACTTAGTTCTTAGTCTCTTTACTTCTCTGTTATAGTGGGTTTTTACCATTCCTTACCACCTTTAAAGGCAGAAACATTTCTCAACAGGTGGTGGTGGTGATTATTGTTTTAAGAGGAAGTACAACTAGGCAACCATCCTCTATTTAACACTAATCAGAGGGAAAAACGGAAGGGGCCCAACACTTCGAAATATTGAAGTTATCGGCCAAAGAAAGGCAAGGGCCACGAAGGGCGTCAAAATGAAAGACTCTCTAGCCCTCGCAAACCTAATAGCGTCGGGGTCGGAAAAGAACAAGAGTTGACCAAGGGAGGTCGGATAGGATAGATAAACGTGAGGAGCCTGGCACAAGTAAGTGGAAGCAATGTCAGGACTCAGCTGAGGGCCCCGTGGTCGCCAACCCACGCTCTAAAGTTCAGAGCCCCTGGGGCCCCTTTTAGTCGCCTCTTACGACAGGCAGGGGATACCGTGGGTGTTATTCTACCGCCCCCACCCACAGGGGGCATTTCTCAACAACTGCTTTAAACTCGTCCCAGAGTCCATTTATATTTTTATTTACCGTTTTGCACCGATCATACTTACTTTTTTAAAACTCGTTCATGTCTGTTTTATCAGCCATATTGTACTGCCTGATAGCCTTACGTTTATGACCTTTCTTTCGATCACATTTATTTTTAACTACGACAAAACCAGCTTCGTGATAATCATTAGGAGCATCTATTACTTCGGTCTGTCTATAGAGCTCACCTGGGTTTAACCAACACCATGTCCAGAATATTCTTCCCTATTGTTGCTTCCATCACTTTCTCAATCAGCTCTCCTTCCCATATTAACTTATTTTCAATTTGTTGGTCATGATTCCTGTCATTCGCATTATCTTCCCAAATGGCATTTGGTAAATTGAGATCACACGATACAATCATATTTCTTTCCATATCGTTTCCCACTTAACTGATTATCTTATCAAATAATTCTGAATCTGCGTCAGCACTACCCTTTCCCGGTCTGTACACACCAAAGACATGAAATTGCCCATTATCTTTAGAGATGAGCCTAACACCTAGAAATTCATGTTTGTCATTTACTTTTTCGTAGCTTACGAGATCTCTAGGATACACAGTCCAGTTCCGTGAGAATATTTCGGTATCCAACCAAACCCTATGGCACTACAGCCCTTGAAGGGCCTTGGCCTACCAAGCGACCACTGCTCAGCCCGAAGGCCTGCAGATTACGAGGTGTCGTGTGGTCAGCACGACGAATCCTCTCGGCCGTTATTCTTGGCTTTCTAGACCGATATTTCTGTATCCATTATATAATTTATCAGCCATGATTCAGCTCCTATTACAATATCTGGTAAGTATATATCTATTAAATTAATATTATTCCTTTCTTTAGAGTACTTCTACAGTTCAAGGTGGTGGTGGTGGTGGTGGTGGTGATTATTGTTTTAAGAGGAAGTACAACTAGGCAACCATCCTCTATTTAACACTAATCAGAGAGAAGAAATGGAAGGGGTCCGACACTTCGAAAAATGAGGATATCGGCCAAAGAAAGACAAGGGCCACGAAGGGCGTGAAAGTGAAAGACTCCCTAGCCCTCGCAAACCTAATAGCGTCGGGGTCGGAAAAGAACAAGAGTTGACCAAGGGAGGTCGGATAGGATATATGAAAGTGAGGAGCCTGGCACAAGTAAGTGGAAGCAATGCCAGGACTCAGCTGAGGGCCCCGTGGTCGCCAACCCACGCTCCAAAGTTCAGAGCCCCTGAAGCCCCTTTTAGTCGCCTCTTACGACAGGCAGGGGATACCGTGGGTGTTATTCTACCGCCCCCACCCACAGGGGGTATATCCTTATCACCGCTCCCTAGACCACCCCGTGTCCATGAATGTACCTGCCTTAATTTGGAACCTATAATGTTCAAAGCGTACTATACCAGTTATATCTGAAAATGAGTGAAAAATGTAGTGATCGCTAATATCTTACTAGGTAGTTCTCAATGCAGCTAATTCTAAAATGAACGGAGAAGATGATTATCCTAGTTTAGGAGGGCATATATAACAAGTGAAGGGACATATATACCCTAGTTCATTGGGGTTGCATTGTGCTTAACACAGGATTACTTGCAATGATGCTACAACTGTCTATTAGGCGGCCATTGTGTTAGTGAGTTATGTTTTCCAAATGATGGGCTCAAACCACACTGAGGAGAAACACTTGGGTAAGTTTTCTTATAGGAACTTAATTTATGATCAAAGTAATGCTGTTGAAATAAACAGTGAACTAGGAGCTAGTGGTGTATTTGGTTTCATAACATTTTTGCAGATAATGACAATAGCTCGGCAGTGCTCCCATTAGTGTGTTCAATGGAATATTTCTCACCAGTTACTAGAGAACACTGTGCAAACTGTGCTATTTCTCTGATTCGCTCAATTTCGTGGTTGTTAGGTATAAGTAACAAGTTATGCAACATACTGTATACGTACATCTACTCCGACTGCAATGAATTTAATTCCTCTCATGTCGTTCCTCCTGCGAATCAGACTGAGAAGTGGAGGGCTTAGACCATCCTTAGTGCTCCACCTTCCCCAGAGTGACGTCACTAACGGAAGTGTGTAGTGTACTCGATACACCTCCCTCAGTTCCACGGCCTCCTGAGATTCCACGGCCACCAGGAACTCGCAGTCAAACGGGATGTTCATGTCCCCCAGAAACTCCTCAATACTGACGGGAGTGGTGTCCATGAACAGCAGCCAGCGAGCGTCAGAGGGATGGAGCTCTGAGAATAGCTGAAAATATTCCCTTGATAATTAAAACAAGATCAATAATTTGGTTATACAAAGGTGAAACTATGTTAAGAACACAGTGTAGAGTTGGGAACAGGACTAAGCACAACGATACATATTTTTACGATGCCAGCTTATTCCCTTCCTATTTATTTATTTATTATTTATTTATTGAGTACAGAAATAAATTATATACATATTTACATACAAGAAAACAATGAACAAGAAAAGACTCCTTACAACTGGATGTCAAGATCATTGATCCACTGTGTTGCTTCTGGAGTTGCCATCAGAAAATCCACCTTACTGCCTGTGTATGCCCGCGTTTCACACTCTCTGACAATATGGTGTATGGTTTGTCGTGCAGCTTCGCAGTCACACGCTGGTGTCGGGAACTTGTTCCAATGTCTCTGTATCTGCCATGGCCTGTTCTTATTCTGTTCAGAGCAGACCATATTTTACGTGGTAGCTGGAATCCATTTGGAAGTTTGGCATTTGAGACATACTGTGCAGGTGCGTCTCCGTTGCTGCTTCCCACCGTCTTTTCCACACTCTAGTTGGGTTGTAGCCTCTAGCATCCATGTCTAAGGCATTACGTAAAGTTGGATGGCGTGAACGTAATCTGTTTTGGTTTATAATTCGTAGATCTTCATGTACAGGTAGATTGGGGTTCCATAGGATTTTATGAAATTCCTTGATGAGAGCGGTGGATCTGCGTAAATCAGATGGCATTATTCCAGATAAAAGCGGAAGGCAATGAGTTGGCGTAGATCGAATTGTGCCAGTTATGATGCACATGGTGGAGTTCAATTCAGTATCAATAAGTCATGTGTGATGACTGTCCATCCATACTGGGGCACAGTAATCAGTACTTGAATACATCAAGCCTAAAGCTGATGACCGTAAAACGCTTGCCGATGAGCCCTAGGTAGTTCCACAAAGCTTATGAATGATGTTGTTACGTGTTTTCAGTTTCTGTGCGGTGTTCAGCAGATGTTGCTTGTAGGTTAGTGTTCGATCCAAGGTTACTCCAAGATGTTTTGAGTTCCAGTTGGGTGAAATATCCTGCCACAGAAACTCACGTTCAATTGAGTATTTGCTAAGTGATTGTTTAAATGGAAACAAGACACCTTGAGTCTCCAGTCCCTGAAGTAAGTTTCCAAAATGGACAAATCCCTTGTTAACATCTCTTCAGTTTTCTCCAGTTCTTTGTGTTGCACAGCTAATGCTATATCATCAGCGTAGCAGAATTTCCGTGATGTAACTTCAGGAAGATCAGATATATACTGTATAAGCTGAACAAGAGTGGTGATAGGACTGAACCTTGAAGCAAACCCTTCTTAAGCTTCCTCTCCTTGCTCACATTGTTCCCGATGATAACCTGAAGCCTCCTATCGCTCATCATATTGTTAATAAGTCTTGCTATCTTTTGTGCATGGTATGCCCCGGAGAAGTTTATAGACCATACCTTCCCTCCACACGGTACCAAATGCAGCAGTGAGATCGACAAAAGCAACAGCTTTTTTTCAATTTTCTTTGGAACCCCATTTCTATGAATGTTGTAAGTGCCAAAACTTGATCAAAACAGCTGCGATCTGGTCTGAAGCCTGCCTGATCCATGGGAATGTGCTGTTAAGTGGCATTGCTTATTCTGTTAAATATGAGTCTTTCAAAAAGTTTGTAGCAACAGCTGAAGAGAGCTATTGGGCGATAACTTTCTGATTTGTTGTTGGATGTGCCAGGTTTTAATATCGCAATTATCTTAGCCTTTTTGAACTCCAATGGCAAAAACATGTTGTCAGCCATTTCTTCGCATTTTGTCCGAGATTGATCAAGAACTCAGGATGAATTCCATCGAACCCAGGAGCTTTAAATGCTTTTAGATCTTTAAGTGCTATATCAATATCGGATACTGTGAAGGGATTTGCATATTCTGAAGACTGAGATGCTGTTGACTTCAAGACTTGAAGTTATCGTCTAATATATTTGGTGTGTTTCTTGTCACCTTGAACTGGTGACGTTGCAATGATGTGAGATGGTGGTGGTGGTGATTATTGTTTTAAGAGGAAGTACAACTAGGCAACCATCCTCTATATAACACTAATCAGATGGAAAAATGGAAGGGATCCGACACTTCGAAGAATGAAGATATCGGCCAAAGGAAGACAAGGGCCACGAAGGGCGTGAAAATGAAAGACTCCCTAGCCCTCGCAAACCTAATAGCGTCGGGGTCGGAAAAGAACAAGAATTGACCAAGCTAGGTCGGATAGGATAGATGAAAGTGAGGAGCCTGGCACAAGTAAGTGGAAGCAATGCCAGGACTCAGCTGAGGGCCCAGTGGTCACCAACCCACGCTCCGAAGTTCAGAGTCCCTGGGGCCCCTTTTAGTCGCCTCTTACGACAGGCAGGGGATACCGCGGGTGTTATTCTACCGCCCCAACCCACAGGGGGTACATCGATGAAAATGTTGATATAGTGCTTTACTTTCTTCATTCCATCCAGGGATATATTCTTTGCGGTAACCTCTTGGAATGAACTTCTTCGCTGTTCCTATGACTGCACCAGCAAAACGCCAATAGTTGTTAGATTTAGGAGGAATCCATCGTATGCACTTATCAAGTTCTGCTGTGAAATTGGTCCGCTCAGTTTTAAGGAAATTCCAACTAGAATGTGGTGTTGATCTAATTACAGGGATTGTGATATCAATTTCAATTAGCGTGGGCTTACGTTGGCTATGTGGAAATTCACCAATCACTTTTCTCGTGATGTTTTCAGGAAAACTACTTTCATTAGAGCTTACAAAACAGAGGTCTGGATTTGTATCTTTGTTCCATGCAGCTGATCTAAATATGCTCTTGTCTTTAGCATCAAAAATTAAATGGAGGTCATTTTCCTCTGCCCTTTTCACGAGCATTCTACCATTTTCATCATTTTTGGAGTACTTACAGAGTCCATGGTGACTGATAAAATCCCCAACATAAATTGTAGGATGCTTTGCAATATGTAAGACATGTTCAGGCTGGGGAATGTTAGGTGGTTTATAGATATTTGTTACAGAAATGCCACGTAACTGTGTGACCACTGTATTTCCATCCGTATTTTCAGAAATAAGCGAGGCTTCATTCATGTTGTTGCGGATGTAGGTGGCTATTCCATACACATCGTGGGATGTCACTCCAAGAGCAGTATAACCAGGGATACGACCTCTGCTTCGAAACTGATCTGCATTAGAATCATGCGTTTCCCGAAGGGCGACAATATCAATATTGTTGTCCAATAAAAGTTTAGATAGATAGTCACACTTTACTTTGCTGATACTTGCGACATTTAGTTGGAGGAGTCGAATGGTTGGTCCAATGTTTCTTGTTAGGGAGGTCTTAAAAAAGCTGTTGTGACGTCTTTGATATGTCATTGTATGTAATTGCCTGGAGATCGCAGTGATAGACTGGCTGCCAAATATATTGTTGCTCGCTTAGCACCACCCAGTGGTCACGTGTAGGGTATTTTGAGGTCAAACCTACGGACGTGAACAACATCCTTCCTATTACGCACAGAACACACACATTTTATACATGCAATACAAATATTTATTCTTCAACCCAAAACAAAAATATTATGGATGATTTATGCATTCATATCCAGATTTTTATTTCAAATTTCACGTGTAAATTATTTTTTTAAATATACTTTTCTCAGAAACCATAAAACGAATCGAAGTAATATTTGTTGAGGGTATCCACAGGGATAGTAGTGTACAACAGGTGAAGGTTATTTTGAAAATAAGTAAAATGTTGATCACAAAAAGATACTAAATACCGTATTGCTAAAAATTATCAAAATATGGTGGTTCAAGTTTAATATTTTTATGACCAAGATTTGTAATAAAATTAATATAATGTCTGACCCGATAGGTAAAGTTAAGTCTATAAATCATGTTTCGTTGCTCCTTCTGGTCCATATTCTGAGAAAACTATCGGGTCAGGTCTGACAAGAGAACGGAACATCTGTATGCTCTTCTGTGTTCCATCTTACCTGTCATCTTAAAACTGCGCAGGCAAGATGGACGGTGGAATGATCTATCTATGGGTCCTTTAAAATTTGATATCTACACTGATGAGAGATGGTGGTGGTGATTATTGTTTTAAGAGGAAGTACAACTAGGCAACCATCCTCTATATAACACTAATCAGAGGGAAAATATGGAAGGGGTCCGACACTTCGAAAAATGAAGATATCGGCCAAAGGAAGACAAGGGCCACGAAGGGCGTGAAAATGAAAGACTCCCTAGCCCTCGCAAACCTAATAGCGTCGGGGTCGGAAAAGAACAAGAGTTGACCAAGAGAGGTCGGATAGGATAGATGAAAGTGAGGAGCCTGGCACAAGTAAGTGGAAGCAATGCCAGGACTCAGCTGAGGGCCCCGTGGTCGCCAACCCACGCTCCAAAGTTCAGAGCCCCTGGGGTTCACTGATGAGATGGTGGTGGTGGTGATTATTGTTTTAAGAGGAAGTACAACTAGGCAATCATCCTCTATATAACACTAATCAGACGGAAAAATGGAAGGGATCCGACACTTCGAAAAATGAAGATATCGGCCAAAGGAAGACAAGGGCCACGAAGGGCGTGAAAATGAAAGACTCCCTAGCCCTCGCAAACCTAATAGCGTCGGGGTCGGAAAAGAACAAGAGTTGACCAAGGGAGGTCGGATAGGATAGATGAAAGTAAGGAGCCTGCCACAAGTAAGTGGAAACAATGTCAAGACTCAGCTGAGGGCCCCGTGGTCGCCAACCCACGCTCCAAAGTTCAGAGTCCCTGGGGCCCCTTTTAGTCGCCTCTTACGACAGGCAGGGGATACCGTGGGTGTTACTCTACCGCCCCCACCCACAGGTGGAGATGGTATGAGGACTGCATACATGGGGTGAATTGGAACCCCTGGTATAGTTCTTGCAATATCTTCGTTAACAACCGGTACGCGTAAGGAGCCTAGCTGGCCTGCTGTATTTACTTTCCTTGTTGGGGAAGTGCCAGGATTTCCTCAACTCGAGACACAGCGTTGTCAATGCTCCACCGAAAACTGTTGGTTGGAGAACAGTTGGAGTAGCCTTTAATGGTTGTCCGCCGAGAGCGAGCAGCGGGATTGGACAGAGCTGCGTGCAGAACCTTTCCATCAGACGATGTCCACTCATTTCTTACCCACCAGCACGTTGCGAGAAACCTGTACCACTGCAAGACAATCCGCCGGCGTATCACTTCGGGATTGTGGCCAATTCATTCGACGAACACTCTAGGAACATGAGAATTCTTGCCTGGCTCTCAAGGTCACATGTCGTCAATCCTATAGAGTTCATCTTGAAAGCTCAGCCCCCTTAAGGGACGAAGAATTAAATTTATGCTGATGATCTCGCTGTAACAATTCAAGAGGCAAGTTTTTAACATACTCGTGATATCAGAATTCCTGTGCAGAAGGACATTTCGGTGAATTTATTTATTTGTGTGGAAGACTCACTAAGTCGTACTCCCGCCTGCTTGCAGGCTCCTAGCGTTACACCTTTCAAAAATGTGACTACGTCTGCCGGATTTGACCTCGCGATCTTTGGATCCGGAAGCCAAGAGTATAACACTGATACATAGAGGGAAGTTACGATTATTACAGGAGTAGGATTTTGCAAAACCTCGTCTAGGATTGCCTACCTGTCGCAAGTGTCGTTCTTGGGTATCACCACTACACCAGAGTATGTAAAGAGGTCTGTTCCGCTGACAATGGAGTGTGACGTTAAGACGCTTAGCATCGACAACAGTTGAAAAAACTTCTGTTCTTGATAGGAATCTCTGAAGCTGAATTATGTTCTGATTTCTATGTAGGAGATCTGTCAATGAAGAACAAGGTATCATTACTAGAGACAGGCACAACATGAAGAACAATTTGCCAACATATTAAGTTTAAGTATTGAACATAATTCATCATTATTTACAAATTAAGCCGTTATGGATTAAGATTTGTGCTTATTTGGTAACACGGAACAAGGTCACAGGGATATCAAATAAACTCTTACCGCGAGGAAAGACTTCCATTCACAGTCAGTAAAGTGTTCATCTCAGCCTATGAGAGAACAATTAATTTAGGATCTATTTGATGGTTCCGCTCTAAAATTTTAGAAATAACGGCTGAGGGGAATTGTCGTGTTGAACACGTATCGCTTCGGAATCTGTAGGCCATCGAGCTGAGTAGTGGTGTCTTGGTAGTCCAAGAATGTCCTTTATCTGGCGAACCGACAGAGTTATGATGGAGGGATCAATAGACTACTTTCGTGGTGGTGGTGGTGGTGGTGATTATTGTTTTAAGAGGAAGTACAACTAGGCAACCATCCTCTATATAACACTAATCAGAGGGAAAAATGGAAGGGATCCGACACTTCGAAAAATGAAGATATCGGTCAAAGAAAGACAAGGGCCATGAAGGGCGTGAAAATGAAAGACTCCCTAGCCCTCGCAAACCTAATAGCGTCGGGGTCGGAAAAGAACAAGAGTTGACCAAGGACGGTCGGATAGGATAGATGAAAGTGAGGAGACTGGCACAAGTAAGTGGAAGCAATGCCAGCACTCAGCTGAGGGCCCCGTGGTCGCCAACCCACGCTCCAAAGTTCAGAGCCCCTGGGGCCCCTTATAGTCACCTCTTACGACAGGCAGGGGATACCGTGGGTCTTATTCTACCGCCCCCACCCACAGGGGGACTACTTTCGTGGCCTGGATATTCGTTTGTAATTTTATTGTCAGATAATTTTAAATATTACTTTTTAATGATGTAGCTAGACGCTAAAGAAACGAAATAAATAAAACTACATTACATATACTTGCAGGAGATCGATTTCTGCCTGTGTGTGGTTATCCAGGAGCATGCGATAAAACAATCCACACAATTAGGTGTAATAAAATTGCTCATGGTTGGAGACTTAATTTACTAGTGCAAAGAAGTGTTCGTGTCTGAACAAATGCAGCCTTGGCTTGATCAATGCATCGATTCACTTTTATAGCGCATTTATCATCGTCGGTGATTATCTGGCTTTCTTTACTGGTATCAATAAATTAATAAATACACATAAAGTGTTAATCACAATGCAAATGGAGCTGAGAATTTCATTTCTCGAAAACGGCTACATGCCGTAATTTATTCGGAAAAATATTTACAGGAATTCAGATTTATTAATTTAGCAGTCTACAAATGAACTCGTTGTGGGTATCATAAACAGTATCGTCATATTTTCGACCTGTTGTTTTGAAATCTCTCTATTAAATATAAATATAAATAATAATGACTAATGGAATTTGGAAGCCATAAATATACAAATAAATAATTCTTAAACTTTGCCGGCTGTTGAAACTCATCTTCAGGGTCGTTGCCTTGTGACAAGGAGATCTGAATCACTTGATACCTCAAAAATTAATATTGGAAAAGGAGTCCATCTGGTAATTTCCCCCACCCAAAGAAATTAAACAGAATATATATTAATCTCATACAATTTACTTAGTCAATTAAACCTGTATTTACCTAGAAATCCGAGCAGAGCTCGTCGTGATACACCCTTGAACATATATAACAAAATAAAGAGAATATTGATATAAATAATAAATGTCTTAATTTATGAAATAACTCTCTCTCAATAACTGGTACTCAGTTTATTCCGCAACGCAAAATATTCACACGCAGTCATGACTCATTTTTCAAGAATGGACTCCACTTTGCTGATGGCGTTGGTATAGTTTGAAAAGGCCCAACACGTTACCTTACGTAGACTCTCCGTAGAATTATATATGTCTAACATTCATAACCATAGAATGTTGTTACACTCCAGCATCTTTCTCCCTGGTTCC
This sequence comes from Anabrus simplex, assembly GCF_040414725.1. NCBI lineage: Eukaryota > Metazoa > Arthropoda > Insecta > Orthoptera > Tettigoniidae > Anabrus > Anabrus simplex. The sequence goes on from NC_090276.1 coordinate 13,987,268, forward strand.
TTCAACAGCAGATCTCGAACTCCCCACATGGCATGGGACATCTTCCTCACAACTCGTACAAAACACCTCTCAGATTACCACCAGTATCACCTCTGCACACTGCAAGCTGCAACTTCCAACTACTGACGCGTGCTTGCACCACACTAGCCCAAGCCAACACAACAGCATCTTAAAATAGCCCAGTTCCTGGAATTTTCCACCTCAGCTCCGTCAACACGTAAACCCCCGCTCGGAGACTCGTCACGTACACAACCGGGAGATAAACTGAGTGATCGAAACACACTAGTCCCAAATAAAATATAGAGAGTATCCATAATAACGAGAGTTCCAAAAAGAGTTACTAAGCCGCGACGGCTAAATACACACATAATTGAAATATACACATGAATAAATAATAATAATAATAATAATAATAATAATAATAATAATAATAATAATAATAATAATAATAATAATAATATCTGACCGGGGTTTGTCAGGTTACAGTTTCATAAGCTCAATGTTCCCTCTTTCGCAGCCATGTGTTCACACATGGTTGTGGATTATGCAAATGCATTGGAGGTCCAACGTTGCTAACGGAGGTAAGTCCACTTGTTTTTGCAATCATCAATCACTCTCTTCGGCGTGGATGTCATTCATTTTGCTTCCCGCTGTTGATATGGAAATTGTCTGAACAGTCTTGGTTAATGGAATCAGCTCCATCGGAATTTTCTTGCTTTCTATAATATTTCTAAAATATGTATATGTCTCCTCTTGTCTCAAATGTGTAAAGGAATCGCAAAGTCTGCCATCACTATCATCACCATACGGTAGAGGATATCTAAAGCACCGAGCTCGATAGCTGCAGTCGCTTAAGTGCGGCCAGTATCCAGTATTCGGGAGATAGTAGCTTCGAACCCCACTGTCGGCAGCCCTGAAAATGGTGTTCCGTGGTTTCCCATTTTCACACCAGGCAAATGCTGGGGCTGTACCTTCATTAAGGCCACGGCCGCTTCCTTCCCACTCCTAGCCCTTCCCTGTCCCATCGTCGCCATAAGACCTATCTGTGTCGGTGGGACGTAAAGCAACTAGCAAAAAAAAAAAAAAAAAAGATATCTAAAGCAGAAGTGGAAACCCAAATATTTTCCGAAAAGTTCCGATGAATAAATGGTGACTTTTGTCATTCTGTCTTCTGATTTGAACTGGTAGTTAGGTTGGATGCTGCGAACGTCCAAAAGCGCCGTAAAATATAACGTAACAAGATGTAGCACGCAGAAAACTTATTTTATAGGCATATACAGGATGTATCAGAAGTATAACGACATAAAAATCAGGGATACTCTTCGTGTTACGAACTATGGTGCAATCGGATTGGCGGAGGACATTTTTCATTTCGAGAAAATGAATTTACTTCGGTACTTCAGCGTGCGCGATTCAAATTGACAAACTTGCCGTACTTGCTACGGCAGAGAGCCAGCCGCTGCCTGTTTCTGTGCGTCAGAGGAGGTAAGGGAAGGGAGGGGAAGTGGGAGACAGAGGTAATGCTCCGTGCGAATGCACAAGTTTCTCGTTCGTTTCGCGTAGTCACTTCCCAGCCCCACTAGGCACTGTACACTCTGTTCTTCAAAAATTGACTACTAAGCGAACCCGTAGAAGCTTTCCAGGTCGTTCGCGAGACACTACACATCCTGAATAGAATCCAAAGGTCATTACCACATTGTTGTGAACTGTGCATCGAAGTAGAAGGGGCATATTGAACATCTACTCTAATCAAACCTTTGGGCGTATTATTTACTTTGTTCAGTATTTCATTCCATTTAAAATTTATTTATTTATTTATTTATTTATTTATTTATTTATTTATTTATTTATTTATTTATTTATTTATTTACTTATTTATTTATTTATTTATTTATTTATTTATTTATTGACTTTAGCACTGGTGAAATTAGCGCTCGTGGCCACCTCTTACACTTAACCAAATAATTTACAAATAATACATTTATAAAAGAAATGTACTATTCTATTATAAAATCAATGATAAACGAAAAATTACAGATTTGGACAACATATAATGAAGAAAGGAAGCAAAGTTCAACAAATAAAATAGAATGAAGAAAAGAAACTAGGTGCGTAAAGATAAAAAGAGACAAAATCATAATGAAAATGTAAGAAACAAACTGAAAATATAGACATGCATGGTGGTGGTGATTATTGTTTTAAGAGGAAGTACAACTAGGCAACCATCCTCTATATAACACTAATCAGAGCGAAAAATGGAAGGGATCCGACACTTCGAAAAATGCAGATATCGGTCAAAGAAAGTCAAGGCCCACGAAGGGCGTGAAAACGAAAGACTCCCTAGCCCTCGCAAACCTAATAGCGTCGGGGTCGGAAAAGAACAGTTGACCAAGGGAGGTCAGATAGGATTGATGAAAGTGAGGAGCCTGGCACAAGTAAGTGGAAAAATGCCAGGACTCAGCTAAGCGCCCCGTGGTCGCCAACCCACGCTCCAAAGTTCAGAGCCCCTGGGGCAACACAGGCTAGACTTACGCCTTTCCTCCGGTAGCAGTTGCTACACAACGCTGCCTTGAGATATGACCTCTAACACAGGCTAGACGTACTACTCACTGCCATGCTTTTCCTCCGGTAGCAGTTACCCGTTGCCTAGGCTAGACTTACACCTTTCCTCCGGTAGCAGTTGCTACATAACGCCGCCTTGAGGTATGACCTCTAACACAGGCTAGACTTACACCTTTCCTCCGGTAGTAGTTGCTACATAACGCCGCCTTGAGGTATGACCTCTAACACAGGCTAGACTTACACCTTTCCTCCGGTAGGTGGTGGTGATTATTGTTTTAAGAGGAAGTACAACTAGGCAACCATCCTCTATATAACACTAATCAGAGGGAAAAATGGAAGGGATCCGACACTTCGAAGAATGAAGATATCGGCCAAAGGAAGACAAGGGCCACGAAGGGCGTGAAAATGAAAGACTCCCTAGCCCTCGCAAACCTAATAGCGTCGGGGTCGGAAAAGAACAAGAGTTGACCAAGGGAGGTCAGATAGGATAGAAGAAAGTGAGGAGCCTGGCACAAGTAAGTGGAAGCAATGCCAGGACTCAGCTGAGGGCCCCGTGGTCGCCAACCCACGCTCCAAATTTCAGAGCCCCTGGGGTTCCTCCGGTAGCAGTTGCTACATAACGCCGCCTTGAGGTATGACCTCTAACACAGGCTAGACTTACGGCTTTGCTGCGGTAACAGTTGCCATACGACGCAGCCCGATGAGAAGTATTTCTGCAGGGCTATCACCAGATCAAATCTCCTTTGTATTGTTGGCTCAGTGCCGAGGACTGTGAAGGGTAACAAGATCAGCAGTACTACATACTTATGCTTCAAGCAAGTCGTTAGTGAAGGTCGTGAGGTGATTTTCATTTTCTCTGGATCCACTGGCCTGGAACAACAAAGAGTAAACGTAGGGTAAGTTTCTTAAAAGTGAAGCTATACTTTCCATTGTCGACTCATTTAATATATATCTAATTCTTTCCTGTCTGTCCAACACTGATTATGACAGGTGGTGGTGGTGATTATTGTTTTAAGAGGAAGTACAACTAGGCAACCATCCTCTATATAACACTAATCAGAGGGAAAAATGGAAGGGATCCGACACTTCGAAAAATGAAGGTGTCGGTCAAAGAAAGACAAGGGCCACGAAGGGCGTGAAAATGAAAGACTCCCTAGCCCTCGCAAACCTAATAGAATCGGGGTCGGAAAAGAACAAGAGTTGACCAAGGGAGGTCGGATAGGATAGATGAAAGTGAGGAGCCAGGCACAAGTAAGTGGAAGCAATGCCAGGACTCAGCTTAGGGCCTCGTGGTCGCCAACCCACGCTCCAAAGTTCAGAGCCCCTGAGGCCTGATTCTGACATACCTGTAAGAACACGAAAGAATATAATATATAAAGAATATAATCAGATTCGATCAAGTCACATTATTTCTTTAAAATTATAAATTGTTTAGAAATTTGGACAGATTTCAGGGATATAATTTATCCTAGTGCTGCGTCTTCTCATCTTCATAAGAACAGGGATTGAGATCATTTTTCCCAGGGAGATAAATTTCAGTCCGCCTCTGTGGTGCAGTAGTTAGTGTGATTAGCTGCCACCCCCGGAGGCCCGGATTGGATTCCCAGCTCTGCCACGAATATTTGAAAAGTGGTACCAGGGCTGGAACGGGGTCCAGGTGGTGGTGGTGGTGATTATTGTTTTAAGAGGAAGTACAACTGGGCAACCATCCTCTATATAACACTAATCAGAGGGAAAAATGGAAGGGATCCGACACTTCGAAAAATGAAGATATCGGCCAAAGGAAGACAAGGGCCACGAAGGGCGCGAAAATGAAAGACTCCCTATCCCTCGCAAACCTAATAGCGTCGGGGTCGGAAAAGAACAAGAGTTGACCAAGAGAGGTCGGATAGGATAGATGAAAGTGAGGAGCCTGACACAAGTAAGTGGAAGCAATGCGAGGACTCAGCTGAGGGCCCCGTGGTCGCCAACCCACGCTCCAAAGTTCAGAGCCCCTGGGGTGGTGGTGGTGGTGATTATTGTTTTAAGAGGAAGAACAACTGGGCAACCATCCTCTATATAACACTAATCAGAAGGAAAATTGGAAGGGATCCGACACTTCGAAGAGTGAAGATATCGGCCAAAATAAGACAAGGGCCTCGAAGGGCGTGAAAATGAAAGACACCCTAGCCCTCGCAAACCTAATAGCGTCGGGGTCAGAAAAGAACAAGAGTTGACCAAGGGAGGTCGGATAGGATAGATGAAAGTGAGGAGCCTGGCACAATTAAGTGGAAGCAATGCCAGGACTCAGCTAAGGGCCACGTGGTCGCTAACCCACGCTCCAAAGTTCAGAGCCCCTGGGGCTCCGTACCCAGGGGGTAAATACCCTCTAGGACGATGCCTCCATTCCTGTAAGAACATCCGACTAACTCAGGGTTGGGCAGAGTGTGGGTAGGTTGTCGGTTGGGTCAGGATAAAAAGTCGAAGTTCTACTCTAAAATCTCAATCAATGACAGGAAATGGAGGTATAACACGAATGAGAAACAATCATAGGGGGTAAGATGGATTTATTGATAAATATCCCCGATCATATCACGAGAAAACAAGTAAATTAAATCAAGAAAAATAATTTGTAAAAAATAAAACTCAAAATATAATAAATAAGTCGAAATTAGAACGTTACTTGAATGATAATACCAAATTTGACATCAAAATCAAGTTCAACAAAGAACACTTATATACATCAAGACTGAGCTTCTTCTAATAGTCCAATGTTTATAATTTATGGCAATAAGTGTACGCAAACACTGACATGTGGTATTTCCGTATGGAGTTACACACTATCGCATCACAACGATACGGTTTCAAAAATTAAGTTCATTCCGAGAGTCGCCGAAATTACAATTAAATAAAAGTTACATTATAAAGAAAAGTTACGACGAAAAGAAAAATAATTAAGACGCAATGGACGCTATGTAAGTTATGCAAAATACTAGGGGCATATCCTATACTGTATTTACAACAATACAAATAATCAAACTAAACACATATATATACATCGGATATCGAGGAAAGTCTTAAATGCTACACTGATTCTAATGTGAATCCAGGTTCACTGCAAAAGATCCAGACAAAACTAGATAAACCACCAATATTTCAGCACTCAGGCTGTTCCCTTTAAAAACAACAAGACAAGGTATACAATCACAAATAACAATGTAAAACATCATCCTGTAAGAGAAAAACATATAAATAACCCTTGATATCACGAAGAAAGCAATGGGCAACATTGCCTCCTTCTGCTGCATTTAAGCGCTCAACAGCGCGGTCATCCGTCATGTACTTCCGGATAGATTACGAGCTGAAAAGAAATGTTGAACTATGCTAAAGATTGGATTTTGTCTCCCGAGGCTGCCACAAGGAAATACTGTCTCCTTCACACATACAGATAAACACAGGCCAGAAATCAGCTTGCCATAAGATAACGCCTTTCGCCGGCTACACGGAAACTCACGTATATTCATAACTTCTTAGCATGCTTTTACCACTGAATATCATCAGACTCAATAGTCTGGAATTAATACTGTCCATTCTGATCACAATATACACTCAGAAGACACTAGGCAGGCACACACATCTGCACAATACTCTTTATCTCGTCAGGCATTCAATCAGCCTGCACCAATACATTATAATTCAGCATGCAATCTTTATCTCATTATTTCTCATGAATCCCATTGGCCTTCCACATTATGAGACGCAGTTCGTGTCCTTTGCAGACCATCAGGCAAACAGAATCCAACTTAACTTCAAAGATCTTATTTCAACAACGACGTTTTGCAGCTCTTTCTGTCAGCTTCTGTAAAACCATGCATCATGCAGAATAGCTATACCTGTCTCTCTGAATAACCGAAATAAAATGAACTAATACGTGTTTAACGTTGTATAAAGATGAACCTGTCAATCTAGCCCTTCTAGCATATATTTAAGGAAAACTGGGAATATTCTATACTAAGTAACATACGTAAATAAACAACAACTAATCCTATCAATCCCTCATTTTCCCAATCATCTAATCATAAAGCAAAATGAAAATAAAATAAACATGCATTATTCTCGTATCCGAATCTATCATAGTGACAAAATCAAACAAATACATGCCGTCAGGCTTACTTTACATGAAATTAAAAGTCCTATCTACACTGCCCTAGTACCTTAACATAATTTACATATCATGCCATAAATAACACATGCGCCTTAACTGAATTTACATGACGACTCTCGAGATACCAGGATAGCAGCTTACATCACTGCTAATTTTGTGATCTACTCCATGTCAATCACAGTATTAGCATGTGGGAATACACTTCCTTCTTCTACGGTTGTAGCCATCAACTTGCTGGAAAAATACTCCACTGGAACACAGAAGGTGGTGGTGATTGTAGTTTTAAGAGAAAGTACGGTGGTGGTGATTATTGTTTTAAGAGGAAGTACAACTGGGCAACCATCCTCTATATAACACTAATCAGAGTGAAAAATGGAAGGGATCCGACACTTCGAAAAATGAAGATATCGGCCAAAATAAGACAAGGGCCACGAAGGGCGTGAAAATGAAAGACTCCCTAGCCCTCGCAAACCTAATAGCGTCGGGGTCGGAAAAGAACAAGAGTTGACCAAGAGAGATCGGATAGGATAGATGAAAGTGAGGAGCCTGGCACAAGTAAGTGGAAGCAATGCCAGGACTCAGCTGTGGGCCCCGTGGTCGCCAACCCACGCTCCAAAGTTCAGAGCCCCTGGGGCCCTTTTAGTCGCCTCTTACGACAGGCAGGGGATACCGTGGGTGTTATTCTACCGCCCCCACCCACATGGGGTTGGAACACAGAAGACTATGGTTGACAATATATTCGCTACTTAATGCTACGAGCCGAAATACCCTTTCTCTTTAAAAGATCAGCTAAACACACTGATTCACCTATATATTACACACTTCACTTAAAGGGTGAGCATACAGTTTAAAAAGCAGCACACGGTTCGCTACGGAAGTTCACCGCGAAACGCGCCCGTCGCGGAATAGTGAAACAATAGCACGTTTCCACTACACTTGTTACTCAGCGGTCACTAAACACCGTCTTTATATATTGAAAGTAAACTCTGCTAAAATATACTATTCCGTTTACTTAAGAACAGTAAAATCTTCCAACTGCACAATTTAAGATATCATTTAGAACCAGATACTGTTACTGGAATAACACGATGTCAATCACGATCACCAATTCAAAGTTTGTGCTTCCGCACTATCCAAGCATTTATCACAGAGTGACGCTCTCCAGAGCTAAGGTTACTGAGGAGGCTTTGGTGACGCCATATCAATACTGGGGTTCCCGGGTTTCTGAACCAACCACCAATCAGAGAATTCGTCGTATATGATGACACAATACTTATTGTGATATATTTACAAAACACAGCTCAAACACTAGCAAATCGCTTCCACCAATTTTTATATTACTTTTCCAAATATATCTGACTTCTGAAACTGTGGAAAACCGATTACTGACATAAACTGACTTTAGCAACTGAGCACGTTGGTCATCCTGGAATTAAGATTTGGCGCGGTGTAGCCTCCATGTTTCCCAAGTCCTTAATTTCCATTGGCTGAAAAATATTGCTTGGTCAGCATCTACTACACGTGTAGATCCTTGCCTGCGCTTGGTTACGTCATCCTTTCTCACGGTCATACGGAAATATGAAGCAATGTCCAGCGACTCACTGTCTTGCTCAACATCCGGTATCAACTATCTTGGGATACGATGCTTTAACATGTTAGACTGTATCTTTTATGAATAAATTTTACATATTGTGTCAAATAATATTCAAATTATTATTATGGGCCGGCAGGATACGGCTCAATATGGTATGGTTTCATACTCACTGCAGTGACCTGTGCTAGTAGAACGTCCCGGCAGAGTACGCACGGTGCAACCATCGCAGTCATCTTCAACATCTTTGTCCATTCCGAGCAAGTTAAACCCTCCCTTCTAGTAACCCAGAATTAGCAGAAGGAACTTGGGCAATTAAAACAACATCTCTTCCTTTCTGTAGATATGCTCACCAAGCTTCAAATTCACGTGTTCTGAGTGTATCTCTCAGTTGTCTTAACACATTTTGTTGATGTCTCTGCATTTAATTGAACTTCAGATAGGCAGCGAGCTTTTATTGCCGCGCAGTTTCGAACGGATGTTATGTGCGAGTCATTCACAGCTTGAGGTTGTTCAGCTGTTGAGGGTACGGTTCCAATGTAGCAAGCATTAATGATAATCCTTTGGCTCGAATAAATTATACTTATCGGCGTGTCACTCGGAATAAATAATATTACAATTAATTTAGTTCCACGAAAGTCATTCACGTAACCGAAAATTTCAACTACAAATTACAAATAATAACAAAGAATGACAATAACACAGCGAAAATAAAAGTAATTACATGGGATTAAGCAGATATCGAAATTAACATTGAAATGATTTTTTAAAAATTTGTTTTACGTTGCACGGCACAGATAGGTCCTATAGCGGAGATGGGATAAGAAAGGCTTAGGAAGAGGAAGGAACCGACCGGGGCCTTAATTAAGGTACAGGCCCAGCATTCGCCTGGTGTGAAAATGGGAAGTGGTGGTGGTGGTGGTGATTATTGTTTTAAGAGGAAGTACATTTATGCAGCTATCCTCCAATTAACACTAATCAGACGGAATAATTGAAGGGACTAGACACTTAGAAAAATGAAGATATCGGCCAAAGGAAGACAACGCCACGAAGGACATGAAAATGAAAGACTCCTTGGTGGTGGTGGTGGTGATTATTGTTTTAAGAGGAAGTACAACTTGGCAACCATCCTCTATATAACACTAATCAGAAAGAAAAATGGAAGGGATCCGACACTTCGAAAAATGAAGATATCGGCCATAGGCAGACAAGGGCCACGAAGGGCGTGAAAAGGAAAGACTCCCTAGCCCTCGCAAACCTAATAGCGTCGGGGTCGGAAAAGAACAAGAGTTGACCAAGCGAGGTCGGATAGGATAGATGAAAGTGAGGAGCCTGGCACAAGTAAGTGGAAGCAATGCCAGGACTCAGCTGAGGGCCCCATGGTTGCCAACCCACGCTCCAAAGTTCAGAGCCCCTGGGGCCCCTTTTAGTCGCCTCTTACGACAGGCAGGGGATACCGTGGGTGTTATTCTACCGCCCCCACCCACAGGGGGATGAAAGACTCCTTAGCCCTCGCAAACCTAATAGCGTCGGGGTCGGAAAAGAACAAGAGTTGACCAAGAGAAGTCGTATAGGAAAGGTGAAGGCGAGGAACATACCAGAAGTAAGTGGAAGCAATACCAGGACCCAGCTAAGAGCCCCGTGGTCGCCACCCCACGCTCCAAATTACAGAGCCCCTGAGGCCTCTTCTAGTCGCCTCTTACGGCAGGCAGGGGTTACTGTGGGTGTTATTCGACCGCCCCCACCCACAGGAGGATTGAAAATGGGAAGGCACCGAAAACCATTTTGAGGGCAGTCAGTGCGACGTAAAGCAACTTAAAAAAGTTATGAAACACTGACGAACCTATCATTTACTATAAACTGTGGTGTAAATCCTATGTCATTTTCGGGGAGCGGTGGTGGTGGTGGTGGTGGTGGTGGTAGTGGTGGTGGTGGTGGTGGTGGTGGTGGTGATTATTGTTTTAAGAGGAAGTACAACTGGGCAACCACCCCCTCGCAAACCTAATAGAGTCGGGGTCGGAAAAAGAACAAGGGTTGACCAAGGGAGGTGGTGGTGGTGATTATTGTTTTAAGAGAAAGTACAACTGGGCAACCATCCTCTATATAACACTAATCAGAGGGAAAAATGGAAGGCGTCCGACACTTCGAAAAATGAAGATATCGGCCAAAGGAAGACAAGGGCCACGAAGGGCGTGAAAATTAAAGACTCCCTAGCCCTCGCAAACCTAATAGCGTCGGGGTCGGAAAAGAACAAGAGTTGACCGAGGGAGGTCGGATAGGATAGATGAAAGTGAGGAGCCTGGCACAAGTAAGTGGAAGCAATGCCAGGACTCAGCTAAGGGCCCCGTGGTCGCCAACCCACGCTCCAAAGTTCAGAGCCCTTGAGGTCCCTTTTAGTCGCCTCTTACGACAGGCAGGAGATACCGTGGGTGTTATTCTGCCACCCCCACCCACAGGGGGAGGCCAGGAAGGGCGTGAAAATGAAAGACTCCCTAGCCCTCGCAAACCTAATAGCGTCGGGGTCGGAAAAGAACAAGAGTTGACCAAGGGAGGTCGGATAGGATAGATGAAAGTGAGGAGCCTGGCACAAGTAAGTGGAAGCAATGCCGGGACTCAGCTTAGGGCCCCGTGGTCGTCCTAGCCCACGCTCCCAAATTAAGAGCTCCTGGGCGCTGGGCAGGGAACACCGTACGTGAACTACAGCGAGTAATGTGGGGTTTCTTAAAGATGTGTGTGCTAAAAGTGTATGAACAATTGAAGCAGCCAGTTTTAGCATCTACTTTCGGTAAGCAACAAACTTTTTAAATTAGTTCATGATACTGTTGTATCACCGGCGGTGGACCGTCGCGGCACACTGCAATGACTGCCACTCTCGCCGACAAAAAAATACTACGCGATTGGTTCTTAGTACAAACGCTCACACTGTATATATCTCCTTCTTACGAATTTTTTCTTTTCTTTTTTTAGCAATAACATGCTTACTGATCCAAGAATTAAAAACTGCTTCTGCTAACATTGGTTTGGAAATGAACATTAATAAAACGAAAATACTAAGCCCGGACAGTCGACGACTTAAAATGGGAAACCAATATATAGAAGCTGTCGATGAGTACATCTATCTTGGACACAAGATAAAACTTGGAAAAGACAACCAACGTGCAGAAATTCCTCGCAGAATAGGTATGAGTTGGACTGCATTCCGAAAACTAAGATTCATCCTCATCAACAAGGATGTTCCAAATAACCTGAAGACCAAGATTTATAATACGTGCGTGCTGCCAGTTGTTACTTACGGTCTGGAAACGATGACTCTGACGAAGGAAAGTGCTCGTAAGCTTCAGCGAACACAACGAGCCATGGAGCGACAGATGCTAGGGATCAGCCTTAGGGATAAGATCCGTTCAGAGGACATCAGGAGAAGAACTAATGTAACAGACATCCTAAAGAGTGTAGCAAGACTAAAATGGCAATGGGTAGGACACGTAGCTCGACAAGACTACAACAGGTGGACCTCTAGGATTGTTCACTGGAGACCATGGGAACACAAGAGAGGTATTGGAAGACCCCGGAAGAGAAGGCTCGACGACATAAAGCTGTTGGCTGGAACACGCTGGTTCCAAGTGGCTCGAGACCGAAGACGATAGAAGCATACGGAAGAGGCCTATATCCAGCAGTGGATTGAAATAGGCTAGAAAAGAAGAAGAAGAAGGAGATGCTTACCTCAAATGTTGCCACTTCATTTTGAGTTAAAACGTTAGAAACAGAGGGCCATTTACTGCAGCTTATCAATATAGCAATCAACTGTGGTTACAAGGTTATATTCCTCGTTTCGGTATCGTGTGCACCTAACTATATCATGCAGTAATTATTACCGTAATTATACGAGTGTAATTTCCGTTCTATTGTTGTCCGTTTGGTTATGTTCTCCACGGTGCAGAGTACACTTGGCTTTAATACATCAATAGTAGATCAAGGGTTCTTAACTTTAGTTACATCACGGACCCTTAAGGTGGTGGTGGTGGTGGTGGTGATTATTGTTTTAAGAGGAAGTACAACTGGGCAACCATGCTCTATATAACGCTAATCAGGGCGAAAAATGGAAGGGGTCCGACACTTCGAAAAATGAAAGTATCGGCCAAAGGAAGACAAGGGCCACGAAGGGCGTGAAAATGAAAGACTCCCTAGCCCTCGCAAACCTAATAGCGTCGGGGTCTGAAAAGAACAAGAGTTGACCAAGGGAGGCCGGATAGGATAGATTAAAGTGAGGAGCCTGGCACAAGTAAGTGGAAGCAATCCCAGGAATCAGCTGAGGGCCCCGTGGTCGCCAAACCATGCTCCGAAGTTCAGAGCCCCTGGGGCCTCTTTTAGTCGCCTCTTACGACATGCAGGGGATACCGTGGGTGTTATTCTACCGCCCCCACCCACAGGGGGGGCCCAAACAAGTGGAAGCACAGCCAGGACTCACCTGAGGGCTCCGTGGCCGCCAGCCCAAGCTCAAAAGTTCAGAGCACTTGAGATGGTGGTGGTGATTATTGTTTTAAGAGGAAGTACAACTAGGTAACCATCCTCTATATAACACTAATCAGAGGGAAAATATGGAAGGGATCCGACACTTCGAAAAATGAAGATATCGGCCAAAGGAAGACAAGGGCCACGAAGGGCGTGAAAATGAAAGACTCCCTAGCCCTCGAAAACCTAATAGCGTCGGGGTCGGAAAAGAACAAGAGTTGACCAAGGGAGGTCGGATAGGATAGATGAAACTGAGGAGCCTGGTACAAGTAAGTCGAAGAAATGCCAGGACTCAGCTGAGGGCCCCGTGGTCGCCAAACCACGCCCCAAAGTTCAGAGCCCCTGGGGCCCCTTTTAGTCGCCTCTTACGACAGGCAGGGGATACCGTGGGTGTTATTCTACCGCTTCCACCCACAGGGGGGAGAGAGCACTTGAGACACCTTTTAGTCGCCTCTTACGACAGGCAGGGGATACCGTGGGTGTTTTTCTACCGCCCCCGCCCACAGGGGAAAGGAAGGCAAGGGCCACGAAGGGCATGAAAATGAAAGACTCCCTGGGCCTGCATACGTAATACCGTCGGGGTCGGAAAAGAACAAGAGTTGACCAAGGGAGGTCGGATAGGATAGATGAAAGTGAGGAGCCTGGCACAAGTAAGTGGAAGCAATGCCAGGACTCAGCTGAGGGTCCCGTGGTCGCCAACCCACGCCCCAAAGTTCAGAGCCCCTGGGGCAAGGACTCAGCTAAGGGCCCCGTGGTCGCCAACCCACGCTCCAAAGTTCACAACCCTTGAGGTCCCTTTTAGTCGCCTCTTACGACAGACAGGGGATACCCACAGGGGTGGGTGGTGGTGGTGGTGGTGATTATTGTTTTAAGATGAAGTACAACTAGGCAACCATCCTCTATATTACACTAATCAGAGAGAAAATAAGGAAGGGACGCGACACTTCGAAAAATGAAGGTTACGGCCAAAGGAAGACAAGGGCCACGAAGGGCATGAAAATTAAAGACTCCCTAGCCCTCCATACGTAATACCGTCGGGGTCGGAAAAGAACAAGAGTTGACCAAGGGAGGTCGGATAGGATAGATGAAAGTGAGGAGCCTGGCACAAGTAAGTGGAAGCAATGCCAAGACTCAGCTTAGGGCCCCGTGGTCGCCAGCCCACGCTCCAAAGTTCAGAGTGGTGGTGGTGATTATTGTTTTAAGAGGAAGTACAACTAGGCAACCATCCTCTATATAACACTAATCAGAGGGAAATATGGAAGGGGTCCGACACTTCGAAAAATGAAGGTATCGGCTAAAGGAAGTCAAGGGCCGCGAAGGGCATGAAAATGAAAGACTCCCTAGCCCTCGCAAACCTAATAGCGTCGGGGTCAGAAAAGAACAAGAGTTGACCAAGGGAGGTCGGATAGGATAGATGAAAGTGAGGAGCCTGGCTCAAGTAAGTGGAAGCAATGCCAGGACTCAGCTGAGGGCCCCGTGGTCGCCAACCCACGCTCCAAAGTTCAGAGCCCCTGGGGCCCATTTCAGTCGCCTCTTACGACAGTCAGGGGATACCGTGGGTGTTATTCTACCGCCCCCACCCACAGGGGGTGATACTGTTGTATCACCCGCGGTGGACCGTCGCGGCACACTGCAATGACTGCCACTCTCGCCGACAAGAAAAATACTACGCGATTGGTTCTTAGTACAAACGCTCTCACTGTATATATCTCCTTCTTAGGAATTTTTTTCTTTTCTTTTTTTCGCAATAACATGCTTACTGGTGGTGGTGGTGGTGGTGATTATTGTTTTAAGAGGAAGTACAACTAGGCAACCATCCTCTATTTAACAGTAATCAGAGGGAAAATGGAAGGGATCCGACACTTCGAAATATGAAGATATCGGCCATAGGAAGATAAGGGCCACGAAGGGCGTGAAAATGAAAGACTCCCTAGCCCTCGCAAACCTAATAGCGTCGGGGTCGGAAAAGAACAAGAGTTGACCAAGGGAGGTCGGAATGGATAGATTAACATGCTTACTGATCCAAGAATTAAAAACTGCTTCTGCTAACATTGGTTTGGAAATGAACATTAATAAAACGAAAATACTAAGCCCGGACAGTCGACGACTTAAAATGGGAAATCAATATATAGAAGCTGTCGATGAGTACATCTATCTTGGACACAAGATAAAACTTGGAAAAGACAACCAACGTGCAGAAATTCCTCGCAGAATAGGTATGAGTTGGACTGCATTCCGAAAACTAAGATTCATCCTCATCAACAAGGATGTTCCAAATAACCTGAAGACCAAGATTTATAATACGTGCGTGCTGCCAGTTGTTACTTACGGTCTGGAAACGATGACTCTGACGAAGGAAAGTGCTCGTAAGCTTCAGCGAACACAACGAGCCATGGAGCGACAGATGCTAGGGATCAGCCTTAGGGATACGATCCGTTCAGAGGACATCAGGAGAAGAACTAATGTAACAGACATCCTAAAGAGTGTAGCAAGACTAAAATGGCAATGGGTAGGACACGTAGCTCGACAAGACTACAACAGGTGGACCTCTAGGATTGTTCACTGGAGACCATGGGAAGACAAGAGAGGTATTGGAAGACCCCGGAAGAGATGGCTCGACGACATAAAGGTGTTGGCTGGAACACGCTGATTCCAAGTGGCTCAAGCCCGAAGACGATAGAAGCATACGGAAGAGGCCTATATCCAGCAGTGGATTGAAATAGGCTAGAAAAGAAGAAGAAGAAGATGCTTACCTCAAATGTTGCCACTTCTTTTTGAGTTACAACGTTAGAAATAAAGGGCCATGTACTGCAGCTTATCAATATAGCAATCAACTGTGGTTACAAGGCCTCGTTTCGGTATCTTGTGCACCTAACTATATCATGCAGTAATTATTACCGTAATTATACGAGTGTAATTTCCGTTTTATTGTTGTCCGTTTGCTTATATTCTCCACGGTGCAGCGTTCACTTGGCTTTAATACATCAATAGTAGATCAAGGGTTCTTAACTTTAGTTACATCACGGACCCTTGAGAAAATCTGCTGAAAGATATCAGGGGCGGTGCGTGGTGTTGTTGCAATGCTGCACAACTCCCAGTCATTTTACACCTCATTTGTCTTTTCTTCTCTTTTTGCGTTTAAGGTGACAGGTGGTGCTGGTGGTGGTGATTATTGATTTAAGAGGTAGTACCACTGGGCAACCATCCTCTATGTAACACTAATCAGAGGGGAAAAATGGAAGGGATCCGACACTTCGAAAAATGAAGATATAGGCCAAAGGAAGACAAGGGCCACGAAGGGCGTGAAAATGAAAGACTCCCTAGCCCTCGCAAACCTAATAGCGTCGGGGTCGGTAAAGAACAAGAGGTGATTATTGGTGGTGATTATTGTTTTAAGAGGAAGTACAACTAGGCAACCATCCTCTATATAACACTAATCAGAGGGGAAAAATGGAAGGGAGCCGACACTCCGAAAAATGAAGATATCGGCCAAAGGAAGACAAGGGCCACGAAGGGCGTGAAAATGAAAGACTCCCTAGCCCTCGCAAACCTAATAGCGTCGGGGTCGGAAAAGAACAAGAGTTGACCAAGGGAGGTCGGATAGGATAGATGAAAGTGAGGAGCCTGGCACAAGTAAGTGGAAGCACCGGGCGAGTTGGCCGTGCGCGTAGAGGCGCGCGGCTGTGAGCTCGCATCCGGGAGATAGTAGGTTCGAATCCCACTATCGGCAGCCCTGAAGATGGTTTTCCGTGGTTTCCCATTTTCACACCAGGCAAATGCTGGGGCTGTACCTTAATTAAGGCCACGGCCGCTTCCTTCCAACTCCTAGGCCTTTCCTATCCCATCGTCGCCATAAGACCTATCTGTGTCGGTGCGACGTAAAGCCCCTAGCAAAAAAAAAAAAAAAAGTAAGTGGAAGCAATGCCAGGACTCAGCTGAGGGCTCCGTGGCCGCCAACCCACGCTCCAAAGTTCAGAGCACTTGAGGCACCTTTTAGTCGCCTCTTACGACAGGCAGGGGATACCGTGGGTGTTATTCTACCGCCCCCACCCACAGGGGGATGAAAATGAAAGACTCCCTAGGCCTGCATACGTAATACCGTCGGGGTATGTGAGTACACTGGGAACTTTTGGTATGGTTTTGAAACTTTGTAAATCATTGATTTTCGGGGTTTATCGAAATAACCATTCTTGATTGCAACTCCTGGAGACCTCCACTGTTCAAAACGTCTGTCCTGTCCATTGAATCCCATGATAAGGTGGTGGTGATTATTGTTTTAAGAGGAAGTACAACTAGGCAACCATCCGCTATATAACACTAATCAGAGGGGAAAATGGAAGGGATCCGACGCTTCGAAAAATGAAGATATCGGTCAAAGAAAGACAAGGGCCACGAAGTGCGTGAAAATGAAAGACTCCCTAGCCCTCGCAAACCTAATAGCGTCGGGGTCGGAAAAAACAAGAGTTGACCAAGAGAGGTCCGATAGGATAGATGAAAGTGAGGAGCCTAGCACAAGTAAGTGGAAGCAATGCCAGGACTCAGGTGGTGGTGATTATTGTTTTAAGAGGAAGTACAACTAGGCAACCATCCTCTATATAACACTAATCAGAGAGAAAAATGGAAGGGGTCCGACACTTCGAAAAATGAAGTTATCGGCCAAAGGAAGACAAGGGCCACGAAGGGCGTGAAAATGAAAGACTCCCTAGCCCTCGCAAACCTAATAGCGTCGGGGTCGGAAAAGAACAAGAGTTGACCAAGGGAGGTCGGATAGGATAGATTAAAGTGAGGAGCCTGGCACAAGTAAGTGGAAGCAATGCCAGGACTCAGCTGAGGGCCCCGTGGTCGCCAACCCACGCTCCAAAGTTCAGAGCCCCTGGGGCCCATTTCAGTCGCCTCTTACGACAGTCAGGGGATACCGTGGGTGTTATTCTACCGCCCCCACCCACAGGGGGTGATACTGTTGTATAACCCGCGGTGGACCGTCGCGGCACACTGCAATGACTGCCACTCTCGCCGACAAGAAAAATACTACGCGATTGGTTTTTAGTACAAACGCTCTCACTGTATATATCTCCTTCTTACGAATTTTTTCTTTTCTTTTTTTTCGCAATAACATGCTTACTGGTGGTGGTGGTGGTGGTGATTATTGTTTTAAGAGGAAGTACAACTAGGCAACCATCCTCTATTTAACAGTAATCAGAGGGAAAATGGAAGGGATCCGACACTTCGAAATATGAAGATATCGGCCATAGGAAGATAAGGGCCACGAAGGGCGTGAAAATGAAAGACTCCCTAGCCCTCGCAAACCTAATAGCGTCGGGGTCGGAAAAGAACAAGAGTTGACCAAGGGAGGTCGGAATGGATAGATTAACATGCTTACTGATCCAAGAATTAAAAACTGCTTCTGCTAACATTGGTTTGGAAATGAACATTAATAAAACGAAAATACTAAGCCCGGACAGTCGACGACTTAAAATGGGAAACCAATATATAGAAGCTGTCGATGAGTACATCTATCTTGGACACAAGATAAAACTTGGAAAAGACAACCAACGTGCAGAAATTCCTCGCAGAATAGGTATGAGTTGGACTGCATTCCGAAAACTAAGATTCTTCCTCATCAACAAGGATGTTCCAAATAACCTGAAGACCAAGATTTATAATACGTGCGTGCTGCCAGTTGTTACTTACGGTCTGGAAACGATGACTCTGACGAAGGAAAGTGCTCGTAAGCTTCAGCGAACACAACGAGCCATGGAGCGACAGATGCTAGGGATCAGCCTTAGGGATACGATCCGTTCAGAGGACATCAGGAGAAGAACTAATGTAACAGACATCCTAAAGAGTGTAGCAAGACTAAAATGGCAATGGGTAGGACACGTAGCTCGACAAGACTACAACAGGTGGACCTCTAGGATTGTTCACTGGAGACCATGGGAACACAAGAGAGGTATTGGAAGACCCCGGAAGAGATGGCTCGACGACATAAAGGTGTTGGCTGGAACACGCTGATTCCAAGTGGCTCAAGCCCGAAGACGATAGAAGCATACGGAAGAGGCCTATATCCAGCAGTGGATTGAAATAGGCTAGAAAAGAAGAAGAAGAAGATGCTTACCTCAAATGTTGCCACTTCTTTTTGAGTTACAACGTTAGAAATAAAGGGCCATGTACTGCAGCTTATCAATATAGCAATCAACTGTGGTTACAAGGCCTCGTTTCGGTATCTTGTACACCTAACTATATCATGCAGTAATTATTACCGTAATTATACGAGTGTAATTTCCGTTTTATTGTTGTCCGTTTGCTTATATTCTCCACGGTGCAGCGTTCACTTGGCTTTAATACATCAATAGTAGATCAAGGGTTCTTAACTTTAGTTACATCACGGACCCTTGAGAAAATCTGCTGAAAGATATCAGGGGCGGTGCGTGGTGTTGTTGCAATGCTGCACAACTCCCAGTCATTTTACACCTCATTTGTCTTTTCTTCTCTTTTTGCGTTTAAGGTGACAGGTGGTGCTGGTGGTGGTGATTATTGATTTAAGAGGTAGTACCACTGGGCAACCATCCTCTATGTAACACTAATCAGAGGGGAAAAATGGAAGGGATCCGACACTTCGAAAAATGAAGATATCGGCCAAAGGAAGACAAGGGCCACGAAGGGCGTGAAAATGAAAGACTCCCTAGCCCTCGCAAACCTAATAGCGTCGGGGTCGGTAAAGAACAAGAGGTGATTATTGGTGGTGATTATTGTTTTAAGAGGAAGTACAACTAGGCAACCATCCTCTATATAACACTAATCAGAGGGGAAAAATGGAAGGGAGCCGACACTTCGAAAAATGAAGATATCGGCCAAAGGAAGACAAGGGCCACGAAGGGCGTGAAAATGAATGACTCCCTAGCCCTCGCAAACCTAATAGCGTCGGGGTCGGAAAAGAACAAGAGTTGACCAAGGGAGGTCGGATAGGATAGATGAAAGTGAGGAGCCTGGCACAAGTAAGTGGAAGCAATGCCAGGACTCAGCTGAGGGCTCCGTGGCCGCCAACCCACGCTCCAAAGTTCAGAGCACTTGAGGCACCTTTTAGTCGCCTCTTACGACAGGCAGGGGATACCGTGGGTGTTATTCTACCGCCCCCACCCACAGGGGGATGAAAATGAAAGACTCCCTAGGCCTGCATACGTAATACCGTCGGGGTATGTGAGTACACTGGGAACTTTTGGTATGGTTTTGAAACTTTGTAAATCATTGATTTTCGGGGTTTATCGAAATAACCATTCTTGACTGCAACTCCTGGAGACCTCCACTGTTCAAAACGTCTGTCCTGTCCATTGAATCCCATGATAAGGTGGTGGTGATTATTGTTTTAAGAGGAAGTACAACTAGGCAACCATCCGCTATATAACACTAATCAGAGGGGAAAATGGAAGGGATCCGACGCTTCGAAAAATGAAGATATCGGTCAAAGAAAGACAAGGGCCACGAAGTGCGTGAAAATGAAAGACTCCCTAGCCCTCGCAAACCTAATAGCGTCGGGGTCGGAAAAAACAAGAGTTGACCAAGAGAGGTCGGATAGGATAGATGAAAGTGAGGAGCCTAGCACAAGTAAGTGGAAGCAATGCCAGGACTCAGGTGGTGGTGATTATTGTTTTAAGAGGAAGTACAACTAGGCAACCATCCTCTATATAACACTAATCAGAGAGAAAAATGGAAGGGGTCCGACACTTCGAAAAATGAAGGTATCGGCCAAAGGAAGACAAGGGCCACGAAGGGCGTGAAAATGAAAGACTCCCTAGCCCTCGCAAACCTAATAGCGTCGGGGTCGGAAAAGAACAAGAGTTGACGAAGGGAGGTCGGATAGGATAGATTAAAGTGAGGAGCCTGGCACAAGTAAGTGGAAGCAATGCCAGGACTCAGCTGATGGCCACGTGGTCGCCAACCCACGCTCCAAAATTCAGAGCCCCTGAGGCCTCTTTTAGTCGCCTTTTACGAGGTGGTGGTGGTGGTGATTATTGTTTTAAGTGGAAGTACAACTAGGCAACCATCCTCTATATAACACTAATCAGAGGGGAAAATGGAAGGGATCCGACGCTTCGAAAAATGAAGATATCGGTCAAAGAAAGACAAGGGCCACGAAGTGCGTGAAAATGAAAGACTCCCTAGCCCTCGCAAACCTAATAGCGTCGGGGTCGGAAAAAACAAGAGTTGACCAAGGGAGGTCGGATAGGATAGATGAAAGTGAGGAGCCTGGCACAAGTAAGTGGAAGCAAAGCCAGGACTCAGCTAAGGGCCCCGTGGTTGCCAACCCACGCTCAAAATTTCTGAGGCGCTGGGGCCCCTTTTAGTCGCCTCTTACGACAGGCAAGGGATACCGTGTGTGTTATTCTACCGCCCCCACCCACAGGGGGGAGAGAGCACTTGAGACACCTTTTAGTCGCCTCTTACGACAGGCAGGGGATACCGTGGGTGTTTTTCTACCGCCCCCGCCCACAGGGGAAAGGAAGGCAAGGGCCACGAAGGGCATGAAAATGAAAGACTCCCTGGGCCTGCATACGTAATACCGTCGGGGTCGGAAAAGAACAAGAGTTGACCAAGGGAGGTCGGATAGGATAGATGAAAGTGAGGAGCCTGGCACAAGTAAGTGGAAGCAATGCCAGGACTCAGCTGAGGGTCCCGTGGTCGCCAACCCACGCCCCAAAGTTCAGAGCCCCTGGGGCCAGGACTCAGCTAAGGGCCCCGTGGTCGCCAACCCACGCTCCAAAGTTCACAACCCTTGAGGTCCCTTTTAGTCACCTCTTACGACAGACAGGGGATACCCACAGGGGTGGGTGGTGGTGGTGATTATTGTTTTAAGATGAAGTACAACTAGGCAACCATCCTCTATATTACACTAATCAGAGAGAAAATAAGGAAGGGACGCGACACTTCGAAAAATGAAGGTTACGGCCAAAGGAAGACAAGGGCCACGAAGGGCATGAAAATTAAAGACTCCCTAGCCCTCCATACGTAATACCGTCGGGGTCGGAAAAGAACAAGAGTTGACCAAGGAAGGTCAGATAGGATAGATGAAAGTGAGGAGCCTGGCACAAGTAAGTGGAAGCAATGCCAAGACTCAGCTTAGGGCCCCGTGGTCGTCCTAGCCCACGCTCCCAAATTAAGAGCTCCTGGGCCCTGGGCAGGGAATACCGTACGTGAACTACAGCGAGTAATGTAGGGTTTCTTAAAGATGTGTGTGCTAAAAGTGTATGAACAATTGAAGCAGCCAGTTTTAGCATCTACTTTCGGTAAGCAACAAACTTTTTAAATTAGTTCATGATACTGTTGGTGGTGGTGGTGGTGATTATTGTTTTAAGAGGAAGTACAACTAGGCAACCATCCTCTATATAACACTAATCAGAGGGAAAAATGGAAGGGGTCCGACACTTCGAAAAATGAAGGTATCGGCTAAAGGAAGTCAAGGGCCGCGAAGGGCATGAAAATGAAAGACTCCCTAGCCCTCGCAAACCTAATAGCGTCGGGGTCAGAAAAGAACAAGAGTTGACCAAGGGAGGTCGGATAGGATAGATGAAAGTGAGGAGCCTGGCACAAGTAAGTGGAAGCAATGCCAGGACTCAGCTGAGGGCCCCGTGGTCGCCAACCCACGCTCCAAAGTTCAGAGCCCCTGGGGCCCATTTCAGTCGCCTCTTACGACAGTCAGGGGATACCGTGGGTGTTATTCTACCGCCCCCACCCACAGGGGGTGATACTGTTGTATAACCCGCGGTGGACCGTCGCGGCACACTGCAATGACTGCCACTCTCGCCGACAAGAAAAATACTACGCGATTGGTTCTTAGTACAAACGCTCTCACTGTATATATCTCCTTCTTACGAATTTTTTCTTTTCTTTTTTTCGCAATAACATGCTTACTGGTGGTGGTGGTGGTGGTGATTATTGTTTTAAGAGGAAGTACAACTAGGCAACCATCCTCTATTTAACAGTAATCAGAGGGAAAATGGAAGGGATCCGACACTTCGAAATATGAAGATATCGGCCATAGGAAGATAAGGGCCACGAAGGGCGTGAAAATGAAAGACTCCCTAGCCCTCGCAAACCTAATAGCGTCGGGGTCGGAAAAGAACAAGAGTTGACCAAGGGAGGTCGGAATGGATAGATTAACATGCTTACTGATCCAAGAATTAAAAACTGCTTCTGCTAACATTGGTTTGGAAATGAACATTAATAAAACGAAAATACTAAGCCCGGACAGTCGACGACTTAAAATGGGAAACCAATATATAGAAGCTGTCGATGAGTACATCTATCTTGGACACAAGATAAAACTTGGAAAAGACAACCAACGTGCAGAAATTCCTCGCAGAATAGGTATGAGTTGGACTGCATTCCGAAAACTAAGATTCATCCTCATCAACAAGGATGTTCCAAATAACCTGAAGACCAAGATTTATAATACGTGCGTGCTGCCAGTTGTTACTTACGGTCTGGAAACGATGACTCTGACGAAGGAAAGTGCTCGTAAGCTTCAGCGAACACAACGAGCCATGGAGCGACAGATGCTAGGGATCAGCCTTAGGGATACGATCCGTTCAGAGGACATCAGGAGAAGAACTAATGTAACAGACATCCTAAAGAGTGTAGCAAGACTAAAATGGCAATGTGTAGGACACGTAGCTCGACAAGACTACAACAGGTGGACCTCTAGGATTGTTCACTGGAGACCATGGGAACACAAGAGAGGTATTGGAAGACCCCGGAAGAGATGGCTCGACGACATAAAGGTGTTGGCTGGAACACGCTGATTCCAAGTGGCTCAAGCCCGAAGACGATAGAAGCATACGGAAGAGGCCTATATCCAGCAGTGGATTGAAATAGGCTAGAAAAGAAGAAGAAGAAGATGCTTACCTCAAATGTTGCCACTTCTTTTTGAGTTACAACGTTAGAAATAAAGGGCCATGTACTGCAGCTTATCAATATAGCAATCAACTGTGGTTACAAGGCCTCGTTTCGGTATCTTGTGCACCTAACTATATCATGCAGTAATTATTACCGTAATTATACGAGTGTAATTTCCGTTTTATTGTTGTCCGTTTGCTTATATTCTCCACGGTGCAGCGTTCACTTGCCTTTAATACATCAATAGTAGATCAAGGGTTCTTAACTTTAGTTACATCACGGACCCTTGAGAAAATCTGCTGAAAGATATCAGGGGCGGTGCGTGGTGTTGTTGCAATGCTGCACAACTCCCAGTCATTTTACACCTCATTTGTCTTTTCTTCTCTTTTGGCGTTTAAGGTGACAGGTGGTGCTGGTGGTGGTGATTATTGATTTAAGAGGAAGTACCACTGGGCAACCATCCTCTATGTAACACTAATCAGAGGGGAAAAATGGAAGGGATCCGACACTTCGAAAAATGAAGATATCGGCCAAAGGAAGACAAGGGCCACGAAGGGCGTGAAAATGAAAGACTCCCTAGCCCTCGCAAACCTAATAGCGTCGGGGTCGGTAAAGAACAAGAGGTGATTATTGGTGGTGATTATTGTTTTAAGAGGAAGTACAACTAGGCAACCATCCTCTATATAACACTAATCAGAGGGGAAAAATGGAAGGGAGCCGACACTTCGAAAAATGAAGATATCGGCCAAAGGAAGACAAGGGCCACGAAGGGCGTGAAAATGAAAGACTCCCTAGCCCTCGCAAACCTAATAGCGTCGGGGTCGGAAAAGAACAAGAGTTGACCAAGGGAGGTCGGATAGGATAGATGAAAGTGAGGAGCCTGGCACAAGTAAGTGGAAGCAATGCCAGGACTCAGCTGAGGGCTCCGTGGCCGCCAACCCACGCTCCAAAGTTCAGAGCACTTGAGGCACCTTTTAGTCGCCTCTTACGACAGGCAGGGGATACCGTGGGTGTTATTCTACCGCCCCCACCCACAGGGGGATGAAAATGAAAGACTCCCTAGGCCTGCATACGTAATACCGTCGGGGTATGTGAGTACACTGGGAACTTTTGGTATGGTTTTGAAACTTTGTAAATCATTGATTTTCGGGGTTTATCGAAATAACCATTCTTGACTGCAACTCCTGGAGACCTCCACTGTTCAAAACGTCTGTCCTGTCCATTGAATCCCATGATAAGGTGGTGGTGATTATTGTTTTAAGAGGAAGTACAACTAGGCAACCATCCGCTATATAACACTAATCAGAGGGGAAAATGGAAGGGATCCGACGCTTCGAAAAATGAAGATATCGGTCAAAGAAAGACAAGGGCCACGAAGTGCGTGAAAATGAAAGACTCCCTAGCCCTCGCAAACCTAATAGCGTCGGGGTCGGAAAAAACAAGAGTTGACCAAGAGAGGTCGGATAGGATAGATGAAAGTGAGGAGCCTAGCACAAGTAAGTGGAAGCAATGCCAGGACTCAGGTGGTGGTGATTATTGTTTTAAGAGGAAGTACAACTAGGCAACCATCCTCTATATAACACTAATCAGAGAGAAAAATGGAAGGGGTCCGACACTTCGAAAAATGAAGGTATCGGCCAAAGGAAGACAAGGGCCACGAAGGGCGTGAAAATGAAAGACTCCCTAGCCCTCGCAAACCTAATAGCGTCGGGGTCGGAAAAGAACAAGAGTTGACCAAGGGAGGTCGGATAGGATAGATTAAAGTGAGGAGCCTGGCACAAGTAAGTGGAAGCAATGCCAGGACTCAGCTGAGGGCCCCGTGGTCGCCAACCCACGCTCCAAAGTTCAGAGCCCCTGGGGCCCATTTCAGTCGCCTCTTACGACAGTCAGGGGATACCGTGGGTGTTATTCTACCGCCCCCACCCACAGGGGGTGATACTGTTGTATAACCCGCGGTGGACCGTCGCGGCACACTGCAATGACTGCCACTCTCGCCGACAAGAAAAATACTACGCGATTGGTTTTTAGTACAAACGCTCTCACTGTATATATCTCCTTCTTACGAATTTTTTCTTTTCTTTTTTTCGCAATAACATGCTTACTGGTGGTGGTGGTGGTGGTGATTATTGTTTTAAGAGGAAGTACAACTAGGCAACCATCCTCTATTTAACAGTAATCAGAGGGAAAATGGAAGGGATCCGACACTTCGAAATATGAAGATATCGGCCATAGGAAGATAAGGGCCACGAAGGGCGTGAAAATGAAAGACTCCCTAGCCCTCGCAAACCTAATAGCGTCGGGGTCGGAAAAGAACAAGAGTTGACCAAGGGAGGTCGGAATGGATAGATTAACATGCTTACTGATCCAAGAATTAAAAACTGCTTCTGCTAACATTGGTTTGGAAATGAACATTAATAAAACGAAAATACTAAGCCCGGACAGTCGACGACTTAAAATGGGAAACCAATATATAGAAGCTGTCGATGAGTACATCTATCTTGGACACAAGATAAAACTTGGAAAAGACAACCAACGTGCAGAAATTCCTCGCAGAATAGGTATGAGTTGGACTGCATTCCGAAAACTAAGATTCATCCTCATCAACAAGGATTTGTCCAAATAACCTGAAGACCAAGATTTATAATACGTGCGTGCTGCCAGTTGTTACTTACGGTCTGGAAACGATGACTCTGACGAAGGAAAGTGCTCGTAAGCTTCAGCGAACACAACGAGCCATGGAGCGACAGATGCTAGGGATCAGCCTTAGGGATACGATCCGTTCAGAGGACATCAGGAGAAGAACTAATGTAACAGACATCCTAAAGAGTGTAGCAAGACTAAAATGGCAATGGGTAGGACACGTAGCTCGACAAGACTACAACAGGTGGACCTCTAGGATTGTTCACTGGAGACCATGGGAACACAAGAGAGGTATTGGAAGACCCCGGAAGAGATGGCTCGACGACATAAAGGTGTTGGCTGGAACACGCTGATTCCAAGTGGCTCAAGCCCGAAGACGATAGAAGCATACGGAAGAGGCCTATATCCAGCAGTGGATTGAAATAGGCTAGAAAAGAAGAAGAAGAAGATGCTTACCTCAAATGTTGCCACTTCTTTTTGAGTTACAACGTTAGAAATAAAGGGCCATGTACTGCAGCTTATCAATATAGCAATCAACTGTGGTTACAAGGCCTCGTTTCGGTATCTTGTGCACCTAACTATATCATGCAGTAATTATTACCGTAATTATACGAGTGTAATTTCCGTTTTATTGTTGTCCGTTTGCTTATATTCTCCACGGTGCAGCGTTCACTTGCCTTTAATACATCAATAGTAGATCAAGGGTTCTTAACTTTAGTTACATCACGGACCCTTGAGAAAATCTGCTGAAAGATATCAGGGGCGGTGCGTGGTGTTGTTGCAATGCTGCACAACTCCCAGTCATTTTACACCTCATTTGTCTTTTCTTCTCTTTTTGCGTTTAAGGTGACAGGTGGTGCTGGTGGTGGTGATTATTGATTTAAGAGGTAGTACCACTGGGCAACCATCCTCTATGTAACACTAATCAGAGGGGAAAAATGGAAGGGATCCGACACTTCGAAAAATGAAGATATCGGCCAAAGGAAGACAAGGGCCACGAAGGGCGTGAAAATGAAAGACTCCCTAGCCCTCGCAAACCTAATAGCGTCGGGGTCGGTAAAGAACAAGAGGTGATTATTGGTGGTGATTATTGTTTTAAGAGGAAGTACAACTAGGCAACCATCCTCTATATAACACTAATCAGAGGGGAAAAATGGAAGGGAGCCGACACTTCGAAAAATGAAGATATCGGCCAAAGGAAGACAAGGGCCACGAAGGGCGTGAAAATGAATGACTCCCTAGCCCTCGCAAACCTAATAGCGTCGGGGTCGGAAAAGAACAAGAGTTGACCAAGGGAGGTCGGATAGGATAGATGAAAGTGAGGAGCCTGGCACAAGTAAGTGGAAGCAATGCCAGGACTCAGCTGAGGGCTCCGTGGCCGCCAACCCACGCTCCAAAGTTCAGAGCACTTGAGGCACCTTTTAGTCGCCTCTTACGACAGGCAGGGGATACCGTGGGTGTTATTCTACCGCCCCCACCCACAGGGGGATGAAAATGAAAGACTCCCTAGGCCTGCATACGTAATACCGTCGGGGTATGTGAGTACACTGGGAACTTTTGGTATGGTTTTGAAACTTTGTAAATCATTGATTTTCGGGGTTTATCGAAATAACCATTCTTGACTGCAACTCCTGGAGACCTCCACTGTTCAAAACGTCTGTCCTGTCCATTGAATCCCATGATAAGGTGGTGGTGATTATTGTTTTAAGAGGAAGTACAACTAGGCAACCATCCGCTATATAACACTAATCAGAGGGGAAAATGGAAGGGATCCGACGCTTCGAAAAATGAAGATATCGGTCAAAGAAAGACAAGGGCCACGAAGTGCGTGAAAATGAAAGACTCCCTAGCCCTCGCAAACCTAATAGCGTCGGGGTCGGAAAAAACAAGAGTTGACCAAGAGAGGTCGGATAGGATAGATGAAAGTGAGGAGCCTAGCACAAGTAAGTGGAAGCAATGCCAGGACTCAGGTGGTGGTGATTATTGTTTTAAGAGGAAGTACAACTAGGCAACCATCCTCTATATAACACTAATCAGAGAGAAAAATGGAAGGGGTCCGACACTTCGAAAAATGAAGGTATCGGCCAAAGGAAGACAAGGGCCACGAAGGGCGTGAAAATGAAAGACTCCCTAGCCCTCGCAAACCTAATAGCGTCGGGGTCCTAAAAGAACAAGAGTTGACGAAGGGAGGTCGGATAGGATAGATTAAAGTGAGGAGCCTGGCACAAGTAAGTGGAAGCAATGCCAGGACTCAGCTGATGGCCACGTGGTCGCCAACCCACGCTCCAAAATTCAGAGCCCCTGAGGCCTCTTTTAGTCGCCTTTTACGAGGTGGTGGTGGTGGTGATTATTGTTTTAAGTGGAAGTACAACTAGGCAACCATCCTCTATATAACACTAATCAGAGGGGAAAATGGAAGGGATCCGACGCTTCGAAAAATGAAGATATCGGTCAAAGAAAGACAAGGGCCACGAAGTGCGTGAAAATGAAAGACTCCCTAGCCCTCGCAAACCTAATAGCGTCGGGGTCGGAAAAAACAAGAGTTGACCAAGGGAGGTCGGATAGGATAGATGAAAGTGAGGAGCCTGGCACAAGTAAGTGGAAGCAAAGCCAGGACTCAGCTAAGGGCCCCGTGGTTGCCAACCCACGCTCAAAATTTCTGAGGCCCTGGGGCCCCTTTTAGTCGCCTCATACGACAGGCAAGGGATACCGTGTGTGTTATTCTACCGCCCCCACCCACAGGGGGGAGAGAGCACTTGAGACACCTTTTAGTCGCCTCTTACGACAGGCAGGGGATACCGTGGGTGTTTTTCTACCGCCCCCGCCCACAGGGGAAAGGAAGGCAAGGGCCACGAAGGGCATGAAAATGAAAGACTCCCTGGGCCTGCATACGTAATACCGTCGGGGTCGGAAAAGAACAAGAGTTGACCAAGGGAGGTCGGATAGGATAGATGAAAGTGAGGAGCCTGGCACAAGTAAGTGGAAGCAATGCCAGGACTCAGCTGAGGGTCCCGTGGTCGCCAACCCACGCCCCAAAGTTCAGAGCCCCTGGGGCCAGGACTCAGCTAAGGGCCCCGTGGTCGCCAACCCACGCTCCAAAGTTCACAACCCTTGAGGTCCCTTTTAGTCACCTCTTACTACAGACAGGGGATACCCACAGGGGTGGGTGGTGGTGGTGATTATTGTTTTAAGATGAAGTACAACTAGGCAACCATCCTCTATATTACACTAATCAGAGAGAAAATAAGGAAGGGACGCGACACTTCGAAAAATGAAGGTTACGGCCAAAGGAAGACAAGGGCCACGAAGGGCATGAAAATTAAAGACTCCCTAGCCCTCCATACGTAATACCGTCGGGGTCGGAAAAGAACAAGAGTTGACCAAGGAAGGTCAGATAGGATAGATGAAAGTGAGGAGCCTGGCACAAGTAAGTGGAAGCAATGCCAAGACTCAGCTTAGGGCCCCGTGGTCGTCCTAGCCCACGCTCCCAAATTAAGAGCTCCTGGGCCCTGGGCAGGGAATACCGTACGTGAACTACAGCGAGTAATGTAGGGTTTCTTAAAGATGTGTGTGCTAAAAGTGTATGAACAATTGAAGCAGCCAGTTTTAGCATCTACTTTCGGTAAGCAACAAACTTTTTAAATTAGTTCATGATACTGTTGGTGGTGGTGGTGGTGATTATTGTTTTAAGAGGAAGTACAACTAGGCAACCATCCTCTATATAACACTAATCAGAGGGAAAAATGGAAGGGGTCCGACACTTCGAAAAATGAAGGTATCGGCTAAAGGAAGTCAAGGGCCGCGAAGGGCATGAAAATGAAAGACTCCCTAGCCCTCGCAAACCTAATAGCGTCGGGGTCAGAAAAGAACAAGAGTTGACCAAGGGAGGTCGGATAGGATAGATGAAAGTGAGGAGCCTGGCACAAGTAAGTGGAAGCAATGCCAGGACTCAGCTGAGGGCCCCGTGGTCGCCAACCCACGCTCCAAAGTTCAGAGCCCCTGGGGCCCATTTCAGTCGCCTCTTACGACAGTCAGGGGATACCGTGGGTGTTATTCTACCGCCCCCACCCACAGGGGGTGATACTGTTGTATAACCCGCGGTGGACCGTCGCGGCACACTGCAATGACTGCCACTCTCGCCGACAAGAAAAATACTACGCGATTGGTTCTTAGTACAAACGCTCTCACTGTATATATCTCCTTCTTACGAATTTTTTCTTTTCTTTTTTTCGCAATAACATGCTTACTGGTGGTGGTGGTGGTGGTGATTATTGTTTTAAGAGGAAGTACAACTAGGCAACCATCCTCTATTTAACAGTAATCAGAGGGAAAATGGAAGGGATCCGACACTTCGAAATATGAAGATATCGGCCATAGGAAGATAAGGGCCACGAAGGGCGTGAAAATGAAAGACTCCCTAGCCCTCGCAAACCTAATAGCGTCGGGGTCGGAAAAGAACAAGAGTTGACCAAGGGAGGTCGGAATGGATAGATTAACATGCTTACTGATCCAAGAATTAAAAACTGCTTCTGCTAACATTGGTTTGGAAATGAACATTAATAAAACGAAAATACTAAGCCCGGACAGTCGACGACTTAAAATGGGAAACCAATATATAGAAGCTGTCGATGAGTACATCTATCTTGGACACAAGATAAAACTTGGAAAAGACAACCAACGTGCAGAAATTCCTCGCAGAATAGGTATGAGTTGGACTGCATTCCGAAAACTAAGATTCATCCTCATCAACAAGGATGTTCCAAATAACCTGAAGACCAAGATTTATAATACGTGCGTGCTGCCAGTTGTTACTTACGGTCTGGAAACGATGACTCTGACGAAGGAAAGTGCTCGTAAGCTTCAGCGAACACAACGAGCCATGGAGCGACAGATGCTAGGGATCAGCCTTAGGGATACGATCCGTTCAGAGGACATCAGGAGAAGAACTAATGTAACAGACATCCTAAAGAGTGTAGCAAGACTAAAATGGCAATGTGTAGGACACGTAGCTCGACAAGACTACAACAGGTGGACCTCTAGGATTGTTCACTGGAGACCATGGGAACACAAGAGAGGTATTGGAAGACCCCGGAAGAGATGGCTCGACGACATAAAGGTGTTGGCTGGAACACGCTGATTCCAAGTGGCTCAAGCCCGAAGACGATAGAAGCATACGGAAGAGGCCTATATCCAGCAGTGGATTGAAATAGGCTAGAAAAGAAGAAGAAGAAGATGCTTACCTCAAATGTTGCCACTTCTTTTTGAGTTACAACGTTAGAAATAAAGGGCCATGTACTGCAGCTTATCAATATAGCAATCAACTGTGGTTACAAGGCCTCGTTTCGGTATCTTGTGCACCTAACTATATCATGCAGTAATTATTACCGTAATTATACGAGTGTAATTTCCGTTTTATTGTTGTCCGTTTGCTTATATTCTCCACGGTGCAGCGTTCACTTGCCTTTAATACATCAATAGTAGATCAAGGGTTCTTAACTTTAGTTACATCACGGACCCTTGAGAAAATCTGCTGAAAGATATCAGGGGCGGTGCGTGGTGTTGTTGCAATGCTGCACAACTCCCAGTCATTTTACACCTCATTTGTCTTTTCTTCTCTTTTGGCGTTTAAGGTGACAGGTGGTGCTGGTGGTGGTGATTATTGATTTAAGAGGAAGTACCACTGGGCAACCATCCTCTATGTAACACTAATCAGAGGGGAAAAATGGAAGGGATCCGACACTTCGAAAAATGAAGATATCGGCCAAAGGAAGACAAGGGCCACGAAGGGCGTGAAAATGAAAGACTCCCTAGCCCTCGCAAACCTAATAGCGTCGGGGTCGGTAAAGAACAAGAGGTGATTATTGGTGGTGATTATTGTTTTAAGAGGAAGTACAACTAGGCAACCATCCTCTATATAACACTAATCAGAGGGGAAAAATGGAAGGGAGCCGACACTTCGAAAAATGAAGATATCGGCCAAAGGAAGACAAGGGCCACGAAGGGCGTGAAAATGAAAGACTCCCTAGCCCTCGCAAACCTAATAGCGTCGGGGTCGGAAAAGAACAAGAGTTGACCAAGGGAGGTCGGATAGGATAGATGAAAGTGAGGAGCCTGGCACAAGTAAGTGGAAGCAATGCCAGGACTCAGCTGAGGGCTCCGTGGCCGCCAACCCACGCTCCAAAGTTCAGAGCACTTGAGGCACCTTTTAGTCGCCTCTTACGACAGGCAGGGGATACCGTGGGTGTTATTCTACCGCCCCCACCCACAGGGGGATGAAAATGAAAGACTCCCTAGGCCTGCATACGTAATACCGTCGGGGTATGTGAGTACACTGGGAACTTTTGGTATGGTTTTGAAACTTTGTAAATCATTGATTTTCGGGGTTTATCGAAATAACCATTCTTGACTGCAACTCCTGGAGACCTCCACTGTTCAAAACGTCTGTCCTGTCCATTGAATCCCATGATAAGGTGGTGGTGATTATTGTTTTAAGAGGAAGTACAACTAGGCAACCATCCGCTATATAACACTAATCAGAGGGGAAAATGGAAGGGATCCGACGCTTCGAAAAATGAAGATATCGGTCAAAGAAAGACAAGGGCCACGAAGTGCGTGAAAATGAAAGACTCCCTAGCCCTCGCAAACCTAATAGCGTCGGGGTCGGAAAAAACAAGAGTTGACCAAGAGAGGTCGGATAGGATAGATGAAAGTGAGGAGCCTAGCACAAGTAAGTGGAAGCAATGCCAGGACTCAGGTGGTGGTGATTATTGTTTTAAGAGGAAGTACAACTAGGCAACCATCCTCTATATAACACTAATCAGAGAGAAAAATGGAAGGGGTCCGACACTTCGAAAAATGAAGGTATCGGCCAAAGGAAGACAAGGGCCACGAAGGGCGTGAAAATGAAAGACTCCCTAGCCCTCGCAAACCTAATAGCGTCGGGGTCGGAAAAGAACAAGAGTTGACCAAGGGAGGTCGGATAGGATAGATTAAAGTGAGGAGCCTGGCACAAGTAAGTGGAAGCAATGCCAGGACTCAGCTGAGGGCCCCGTGGTCGCCAACCCACGCTCCAAAGTTCAGAGCCCCTGGGGCCCATTTCAGTCGCCTCTTACGACAGTCAGGGGATACCGTGGGTGTTATTCTACCGCCCCCACCCACAGGGGGTGATACTGTTGTATAACCCGCGGTGGACCGTCGCGGCACACTGCAATGACTGCCACTCTCGCCGACAAGAAAAATACTACGCGATTGGTTTTTAGTACAAACGCTCTCACTGTATATATCTCCTTCTTACGAATTTTTTCTTTTCTTTTTTTCGCAATAACATGCTTACTGGTGGTGGTGGTGGTGGTGATTATTGTTTTAAGAGGAAGTACAACTAGGCAACCATCCTCTATTTAACAGTAATCAGAGGGAAAATGGAAGGGATCCGACACTTCGAAATATGAAGATATCGGCCATAGGAAGATAAGGGCCACGAAGGGCGTGAAAATGAAAGACTCCCTAGCCCTCGCAAACCTAATAGCGTCGGGGTCGGAAAAGAACAAGAGTTGACCAAGGGAGGTCGGAATGGATAGATTAACATGCTTACTGATCCAAGAATTAAAAACTGCTTCTGCTAACATTGGTTTGGAAATGAACATTAATAAAACGAAAATACTAAGCCCGGACAGTCGACGACTTAAAATGGGAAACCAATATATAGAAGCTGTCGATGAGTACATCTATCTTGGACACAAGATAAAACTTGGAAAAGACAACCAACGTGCAGAAATTCCTCGCAGAATAGGTATGAGTTGGACTGCATTCCGAAAACTAAGATTCATCCTCATCAACAAGGATTTGTCCAAATAACCTGAAGACCAAGATTTATAATACGTGCGTGCTGCCAGTTGTTACTTACGGTCTGGAAACGATGACTCTGACGAAGGAAAGTGCTCGTAAGCTTCAGCGAACACAACGAGCCATGGAGCGACAGATGCTAGGGATCAGCCTTAGGGATACGATCCGTTCAGAGGACATCAGGAGAAGAACTAATGTAACAGACATCCTAAAGAGTGTAGCAAGACTAAAATGGCAATGGGTAGGACACGTAGCTCGACAAGACTACAACAGGTGGACCTCTAGGATTGTTCACTGGAGACCATGGGAAGACAAGAGAGGTATTGGAAGACCCCGGAAGAGATGGCTCGACGACATAAAGGTGTTGGCTGGAACACGCTGATTCCAAGTGGCTCAAGCCCGAAGACGATAGAAGCATACGGAAGAGGCCTATATCCAGCAGTGGATTGAAATAGGCTAGAAAAGAAGAAGAAGAAGATGCTTACCTCAAATGTTGCCACTTCTTTTTGAGTTACAACGTTAGAAATAAAGGGCCATGTACTGCAGCTTATCAATATAGCAATCAACTGTGGTTACAAGGCCTCGTTTCGGTATCTTGTGCACCTAACTATATCATGCAGTAATTATTACCGTAATTATACGAGTGTAATTTCCGTTTTATTGTTGTCCGTTTGCTTATATTCTCCACGGTGCAGCGTTCACTTGGCTTTAATACATCAATAGTAGATCAAGGGTTCTTAACTTTAGTTACATCACGGACCCTTGAGAAAATCTGCTGAAAGATATCAGGGGCGGTGCGTGGTGTTGTTGCAATGCTGCACAACTCCCAGTCATTTTACACCTCATTTGTCTTTTCTTCTCTTTTTGCGTTTAAGGTGACAGGTGGTGCTGGTGGTGGTGATTATTGATTTAAGAGGTAGTACCACTGGGCAACCATCCTCTATGTAACACTAATCAGAGGGGAAAAATGGAAGGGATCCGACACTTCGAAAAATGAAGATATCGGCCAAAGGAAGACAAGGGCCACGAAGGGCGTGAAAATGAAAGACTCCCTAGCCCTCGCAAACCTAATAGCGTCGGGGTCGGTAAAGAACAAGAGGTGATTATTGGTGGTGATTATTGTTTTAAGAGGAAGTACAACTAGGCAACCATCCTCTATATAACACTAATCAGAGGGGAAAAATGGAAGGGAGCCGACACTTCGAAAAATGAAGATATCGGCCAAAGGAAGACAAGGGCCACGAAGGGCGTGAAAATGAAAGACTCCCTAGCCCTCGCAAACCTAATAGCGTCGGGGTCGGAAAAGAACAAGAGTTGACCAAGGGAGGTCGGATAGGATAGATGAAAGTGAGGAGCCTGGCACAAGTAAGTGGAAGCAATGCCAGGACTCAGCTGAGGGCTCCGTGGCCGCCAACCCACGCTCCAAAGTTCAGAGCACTTGAGGCACCTTTTAGTCGCCTCTTACGACAGGCAGGGGATACCGTGGGTGTTATTCTACCGCCCCCACCCACAGGGGGATGAAAATGAAAGACTCCCTAGGCCTGCATACGTAATACCGTCGGGGTATGTGAGTACACTGGGAACTTTTGGTATGGTTTTGAAACTTTGTAAATCATTGATTTTCGGGGTTTATCGAAATAACCATTCTTGACTGCAACTCCTGGAGACCTCCACTGTTCAAAACGTCTGTCCTGTCCATTGAATCCCATGATAAGGTGGTGGTGATTATTGTTTTAAGAGGAAGTACAACTAGGCAACCATCCGCTATATAACACTAATCAGAGGGGAAAATGGAAGGGATCCGACGCTTCGAAAAATGAAGATATCGGTCAAAGAAAGACAAGGGCCACGAAGTGCGTGAAAATGAAAGACTCCCTAGCCCTCGCAAACCTAATAGCGTCGGGGTCGGAAAAAACAAGAGTTGACCAAGAGAGGTCGGATAGGATAGATGAAAGTGAGGAGCCTAGCACAAGTAAGTGGAAGCAATGCCAGGACTCAGGTGGTGGTGATTATTGTTTTAAGAGGAAGTACAACTAGGCAACCATCCTCTATATAACACTAATCAGAGAGAAAAATGGAAGGGGTCCGACACTTCGAAAAATGAAGGTATCGGCCAAAGGAAGACAAGGGCCACGAAGGGCGTGAAAATGAAAGACTCCCTAGCCCTCGCAAACCTAATAGCGTCGGGGTCGGAAAAGAACAAGAGTTGACCAAGGGAGGTCGGATAGGATAGATTAAAGTGAGGAGCCTGGCACAAGTAAGTGGAAGCAATGCCAGGACTCAGCTGATGGCCACGTGGTCGCCAACCCACGCTCCAAAATTCAGAGCCCCTGAGGCCTCTTTTAGTCGCCTTTTACGAGGTGGTGGTGGTGATTATTGTTTTAAGTGGAAGTACAACTAGGCAACCATCCTCTATATAACACTAATCAGAGGGGAAAATGGAAGGGATCCGACGCTTCGAAAAATGAAGATATCGGTCAAAGAAAGACAAGGGCCACGAAGTGCGTGAAAATGAAAGACTCCCTAGCCCTCGCAAACCTAATAGCGTCGGGGTCGGAAAAAACAAGAGTTGACCAAGGGAGGTCGGATAGGATAGATGAAAGTGAGGAGCCTGGCACAAGTAAGTGGAAGCAATGCCAGGACTGAGCTAAGGGCCCCGTGGTTGCCAACCCACGCTCAAAATTTCTGAGGCCCTGGGGCCCCTTTTAGTCGCCTGTTACGACAGGCAAGGGATACCGTGTGTGTTATTCTACCGCCCCCACCCTCAGGGGGACCATGGCAAGGAGTGCCCCAAGATAAGAAAGTAAAATTTCAGGTGTTACAGTATAACTATTTTGTGTATTCTGGGTAGCACTATGATATAGTTAATACCGAATACAGTAGAGACAATACGCGACATTTCCGGATATAGCCTTGTTAAAATGGGAGACAAGTCGCAAGTGGGCTCCTAGTTACTAGACCTGAAAATTCGCGCTAAAATCAAATATTAATGGAAATAATAATAATAATAATAATAATAATAATAATAATAATAATAATAATAATAATAATAATAATAATAATAGTAATCGTATTGTCTCAGCTACCGTGTGCAGACATTTCGATCTGACGCCATCTGGCTGTCTGCTCGTCAATTTCGACGTTCCGTTTTACTCAAGGCCCGCTAGATGGCAGAAAGAGTAAACCGGATCTCTCTTGGGCGACTATGGCTGAGATTTAATACATTTTTTTGGGTAAATACCAAATGTATCACCAGAGATCTTTTACATGCAGACATGCATACCAGATGAATGGAGAGTTGCTATAGTAGCCCCTGTGTATAAAGGAAAGGGTGATAGACATAAAGCTGAAAATTACAGGCCAGTAAGTTTGACATGCATTGTATGTAAGCTTTGGGAAGGCATTCTTTCTGATTATATTAGACATGTTTGTGAAATTAATAACTGGTTCGATAGAAGGCAATTCGGTTTTAGGAAAGGTTATTCCACTGAAGCTCAACTTGTAGGATTCCAGCAAGATATAGCAGATATCTTGGATTCTGGAGGTCAAATGGACTGTATCGCGATTGACATGTCTAAAGCATTTGATAGGGTGGATCATGGGAGACTACTGGCAAAAATGTGTGCAATTGGACTAGACAAAAGAGTGACTGAATGGGTTGCTATATTTCTAGAAAATAGATCTCAGAGAGTCAGAGTAGGTGAAGCTTTGTCTGACCCTGTAAATGTTGAGAGGGGAGTTCCTCAGGGCAGTGTTATCGGACCTTTATGTTTTCTTATATATATAAATATGAGTAAAGGAGTGGAATCGGAGGTAAGGCTTTTTGCGGATGATGTTATTCTCTATAGAGTGATAAATAAGTTACAAGATTGTAAGCAACTGCAACGTGACCTCGAAAATATTGTGAGATGGACAGCAGGCAATGGTATGTTGATAAACGGGGCTAAAAGTCAGGTTGTGAGTTTCACAAATAGGAAAAGTCCACTCAGTTTTAATTACTGCGTTGATGGGGTGAAAGTTCCTTTTGGGGATCATTGTAACTATCTAGGTGTTAATATAAGGAAAGATCTTCAGTGGGGTAATCACATAAATGGGATTGTAAATAAAGGGTACCGATCTCTGCACATGGTTATGAGGGTGTT
Source organism: Anabrus simplex (assembly GCF_040414725.1). NCBI lineage: Eukaryota > Metazoa > Arthropoda > Insecta > Orthoptera > Tettigoniidae > Anabrus > Anabrus simplex. The sequence continues at coordinate 14,025,588 of NC_090276.1, forward strand.
TAGGGGTTATAGTAAGGATGTAAAGGAGAGTGCATATAAGTCTCTGGTAAGGTGGTGGTGGTGGTGATTATTGTTTTAAGAGGAAGTACAACTAGGCAACCATCCTCTATATAACACTAATCAGAGGGAAAACATGGAAGGGATCCGACACTTCGAAAAATGAAGATGTCGGCCAAAGGAAGACAAGGGCCACGAAGGGCGTGAAAATGAAAGACTCCCTAGCCCTCGCAAACCTAATAGCGTCGGGGTCGGAAAAGAACAAGAGTTGACCAAGGGAGATCGGATAGGATAGATGAAAGTGAGGAGCCTGGCACAAGTAAGTGGAAGCAATGCCAGGACTCAGCTGAGGGCCCCGTGGTCGCCAACCCACGCTCCAAAGTTCAGAGCCCTTGGGGCCCCTTTTAGTCGCCTCTTACGACAGGCAGGGGATACCGTGGGTGTTATTCTACCGCCACCACCCACAGGGGGAAGTCTCTGGTAAGACCCCAACTAGAGTATGGTTCCAGTGTATGGGATCCTCACCAGGATTACCTGATTCAAGAACTGGAAAAAATCCAAAGAAAAGCAGCTCGATTTGTTCTGGGTGATTTCCGACAAAAGAGTAGCGTTACTAAAATGTTGCAATGTTTGGGTTGGGAAGAATTGAGAGAAAGAAGAAGAGCTGCTCGACTAAGTGGTATGTTCCGAGCTGTCAGCGGAGATGGTGGTGGTGATTATTGTTTTAAGAGGAAGTACAACTAGGCAACCATCCTCTATATAACACTAATCAGAGGGAAAAAATGGAAGGGGTCCGACACTTCGAAAAATGAAGGTATCGGCCAAAGGAAGACAAGGGCCACGAAGGGCGTGAAAATGAAAGACACACTAGCCCTCGCGAACCTAATAGCGTCGGGGTCGGAAAAGAACAAGAGTTGACCAAGAGAGGTCCGATAGGAGAGATGAAAGTGAGGAGCCTGGCACAAGTAAGTGGAAGCAATGCCAGGACTCAGCTGAGGGCCCCGTGGTCGCCAACCCACGCTCCAAAGTTCAGAGCCCCTGGGGCCCCTTTTAGTCGCCTCTTACGACAGGCAGGGGATACCGTGGGTGTTATTCTACCGCCCCCACCCACAGGGGGATGTCAGCGGAGAGATGGCGTGGATTGACATTAGTAGACGAATAGGTTTGAATGGCGTCTATAAAAGTAGGAAAGATCACAATATGAAGATAAAGTTGGAATTCAAGAGGACAAACTGGGGCAAATATTCATTTATAGGAAGGGGAGTTAGGGATTGGAATAACTTACCAAGGGAGATGTTCAATAAATTTCCAATTTCTTTGAAATCATTTCCGAAAAGGCTAGGAAAGCAACAGATAGGAAATCTGCCACCTGGGCGACTGCCCTAAATGCAGATCAGTATTGATTGATTGTGGCGTTACCTTTAAAAATCCAAAACAGTTTTGAAATAAATCGTACGACATGGAGTGTCGAATGGCTTTTTTTCCGCCCATCAATAATCCGACTACCGCTATGTTGGGATCCAGAGGCTGACACTCTACCACGGATCCACAGAGGCAGCTATTAATGGAAATGTATATACGGAAATGGATAAATAAATTAAGTCTAGAAAGAAAGTGTTACTAGGATATTAACTTCAAAGTTGCTAAAGCAATTCTGGATAAATGGATGAAGAATTATTTAACAGGTTATTATTTAAAGACTGAAATTAGTCATATAATCAAGATGTGAAATGGACTGCTGTGCAAGAGCTTGATCTTTAATTTATGCATTACTTCTTTAGCTTTAGAATTCCTGCCTGAATGTTCACGGCTGGATTTTTCTTTTTTCTCATTTAAAAGCATTGTATCATCATATTAAAACACTTTTCAACAAAAATATCGGCACATTCCTTACACACATGATTCAATGAATTTACATTTAAGAGCTGGATAATTTTCCTTTTAACTTAAAGCCTACTAAGAGAAAGAAAATCTATAAATTTAGCCTCAAAAACATTCAAACTTTCCCTATAAGCAATACTTGCCATAATGCCATTACATTAGGGTAAAAGCAAATTTGCATCATCATATTGTTTCAACAAAGTATGTGCATTTCTTAAATCACCCGTATTTTCTTCAGTGCTTGACAACGCATTACGGCATTCCAAATGGGGTAACTTGGAACACAACCAGCCACACTCATATGCATATGTATTTTCCTGAATTAAATCAACCAAACAGATCACACCTACAACAACGCATCGGTATTGAAGGTTAACTGCTGCACTATACAATAAAATATGAGTATTATATTTTAAGCCAATTAAAATATGGGTCGAGCAGGTCAGAAGATTATGAAGTACTATAAAAATCTCTTTTTCACTGGAAGAATATATATGCAAACACAATATTACTTACATTTTCTTGGTGGTGGTGGTGGTGATTTTTGTTTTAAGAGGAAGTACAACTAGGCAACCATCCTCTATATAACACTAATCAGACGGAAAAATGGAAGGGATCCGACTCTTCGAAAAATGAAGATATCGGCCAGAGCAAGACAAGGGCCACGAAGGGCGTGAAAATGAAAGACTCCCTAGCCCTCGCAAGCCTAATAGCGTCGGGGTCGGAAAAGAACAAGAGTTGACCAAGGGAGGTCGGATAGGATAGATAAAAGTGAGGAGCCTGGCACAAGTAAGTGGAAGCAATGCCAGGACTCAGCTAAGGGCCCCGTGGTCGCCAACCCACGCTCCAAAGTTCAGAGCCCCTGGGGCAAGTACAACTAGGCAACCATCCTCTATATAACACTAATCAGAGGGAAAAATGGAAGGGATCCGACACTTCGAAAAATGAAGATATCGGTCAAAGAAAGTCAAGGGCCACGAAGAGCGTGAAAATGAAAGACTCCCTAGCCCTCACAAACCTAATAGCGTCGGGGTCGGAAAAGAATAAGAGTTGACAAAGAGAGGTCGGATAGGATAGATGAAAGTGAGGAGCCTTGCACAAGTAATTGGAAGCAATGCCAGGACTCAGCTAAGGGCACCGTGGTCGCCAACCTACGCTCCAAAGTTCAGAGCCCCTGAGGCCCCTTTTAGTCGCCTCTTACGACAGGCAGGGGATAGCGTGGGTGTTCTTCTACCGCCCCCACTCACAGGGGGATTCTGTATCTCACAGGTTAGTAAGTTTAATAATAATATGTTATATTTTACTTGTTTCACTGTTCTGTTCTCTCCTCACAGCCTTTTAAAATTGTATGCTCCTACTTGGTCTTGGGCTCCTGTGAACTTCTAACTTATGGTTCTTTTCATACAATTCCGGCCTGTGTGGTGCATACCTCCACTTTGACGCCATCTTGGAACAGGTCAGGAAATGCAATGGGCTCATCTGTTAGTTGTCAACAAGGAAAGGTGCCTAAGTTGTGTTCTGCAATTAACTGCACGAATAGAGGGAATACAAGAATTAATATATACTTTCAAAAATGAGCATTTGTTCCTTGCTGCCACCAGAAAACATGGCGAGCAGCTTTCAATTTTCTTCAAAGATGGCCGGCTTTTCCGCCAGTCTATATCGTATAATATAGGTCGCTGGATATAACCGTCCGTCTTCTGTTTTTCAAGCACACCCGCACACGTTTAAAATTAACCTATAATAACGTTTGTCTCATATTCACTGTAATAACACTTCTGTTGCCTCTTACTGCGCATGTTTACGTCTTCGAAGTTCCCTCTATCCATAACCTACAATAATGTCAACCATGTGTGACAAAACACAATTCCAATATGCCGCCCTAAGCGAAAGAAACAAAAGCCGCTCACTGCCGAACGCGTTCAGAAATCTCACGGAAACATGTTAATTTGTCTTTAAATTAATTGTTTCATAAGAAATGTTGGAAATAATTTCGTGAAACGGGCGAATTCTAAGAGAAGTGTTAAATTAATAACAATTATTATTAATTAACATTCGTTAAGAAGTAACGGAGAAACCGGAGCTTAGTGCACAGATTTGCTTGATGTTTCTTACAATAAGCATGCTGACATTCACTGCAGAATAACCTCGTCATTCGTCTTTTGTGAGCTAGACAGATGTGACAAACAGTTCTTTCAAGGGGTAATTACAATTTTCCATTTCTCGGTGGGGAGTAAAGGCCTCTGTTGTCTTCACTTTAGGGCCTATTTCTCAAAGCGACAAGTTTGACAAGTGACTAGCATTATCAGCGACTGGTGACAAGGAGACTGATTTCTGTTTCTCTAACATCTTCGACAAACGTATCAATCTCTGCCATTTTATTGACAAGTTGACAAAGCTGAATTTTGTGCACGTGTATGTGGAAAAGCATAAAGGTTGTTATGGCGATGGCGAAGGTATCTGGGCTTCAGAAAATTCAAAAGAAGAAAGCAGAGCTATTTAGTGAATTTTCTCGAGCAGAGGTGACGAAAGATGTGGTGGTGGTGATTATTGTTTTAAGAGGAAGTACAACTAGGCAACCATCCTCTATATAACACTAATCAGATGGAAAATACGGAAGGGGTCCGACGCTTCGAAAAATGAAGATATCGGCCAAAAGAAGAGGTGGTGATTATTGTTTTAAGAGGAAGTACAACTAGGCAAACATCCTCTATATAACACTAATCAGAGGGAAAAACGGAAGGGGCCCGACACTTCGAAAAATGAAGATATCGGCCAAAGTGGTGGTGGTGGTGATTATTGTTTTAAGAGGAGGTACAACTAGGCAACCATTGTCTATTTAACACTAATCAGAGAGAAAAAATGAAAGGGGTCCGACACTTCGAAAAATGAAGGTATCGGTCAGAGGAAGACAAGAGCCGCGAAGCGCGTGAAAATGAAAGACTCCCTAGCCCTCGCAAACCTAATAGCGTCGGGGTCGGAAAAGAACAAGAGTTGACGAAGAGAGGTCGGATAGGATAGATGAAAGTGAGGAGGCTGGCACAAGTGGAAGAAATGCCAGGACTCAGCTGAGGGCCCCGTGGTAGCCAACCCACGGTCCAAAGTTTAGAGCCCCTGAGGCCCCTTTTAGTCGCCTCTTACGACAGGCAGGGGATACCGTGGGTGTTCTTCTACCGCCCCCACCAACAGGGGGATTCTGTATCTCATCAGGTTAGTAAGTGTAATAATAATATCTTATATTTTACTTGTTTCACTGTTCTGTTCTCTCCTCACACCCTTTTAAAATTGTGTGCTCCTATTTGGTTTTGGGCTCCTGTGAACTTCTAAATTATGGTTCTTTTCATACAATTCCTGCCTGTATGGTCCATACCTCCACTTTGACGCCATCTTGGAACACGTCAGGAAATGCAATGGGCACATCTGTTAGTTGTCAACAAGGAAAGGTGCCTAAGTTGTGTTCTGGAATGAACTGCACGAATAGAGGGAATACAAGAAGAAATATATACTTTCAAAACTGAGCATTTGTTCCTTGCTGCCACCAGAAAACATGGCGAGCAGCTTTCAATTTTCTTCAAAGATGGCCGCTTTTCCGCCAGTCTATTTCGTATAATATAGGTCGCTGGATATAACCGTCCGTCTTCTGTTTTTCAAGCACACCCGCACACGTTTAAAATTAACCTATAATAACGTTTGTCTCATATTCACTGTAATAACACTTCTGTTGCCTCTTACTGCGCATGTTTACGTCTTCGAAGTTCCCTCTATCCATAACCTACAATAATGTCAACCATGTGTGACAAAACACAATTCCAATATACCGCTCTAAGCGAAAGAAACAAAAGCCGCTCACTGCCGAACGCGTTCAGAAATCTCATGGAAACATGTTAATTTGTCTTTAAATTAATTGTTTCATAAGAAATGTTGGAAATAATGTCGTGAAACGGGCGAATTCTAATAGAAGAGTTAAATTAATAACAATTATTATTAATTAACATTCGTTAAGAAGTAACGGAGAGTTGAAGAAACCGGAGCTTAGTGCACAGATTTGCTCGATGTTTCTTACAATATGCATGCTGACATCAGAATAACCTCGTCATTCGTCTTTTGTGAGCTAGACAGATGTGAAAAACAGATCTTTCAAGGGGTAATTACAATATTTCCATTTCTCGGTGGGTAGTAAAGGCCTCTGTTGTCTTCACTTTAGGGCCCATTTCTCAAAGCGACAAGTTTGACAAGTGACTAGCATTATCACCGACTGTTTCTCTAACATCTTCGACAAACGTATCAATCTCTGCCATTTTATTGACAAGTTGACAAAGCTGAATTCTGTGCTCGTGTATGTGGAAAAGCATAAAGGTTGTTATGGCGATGGCGAAGGTATCTGGGCTTCAGAAAATTAAAAAGAAGAAAGCAGAGCTATTTAGTTAATTTTCTCGAGCAGATGTGACGAAAGATGTGGTGGTGGTGATTATTGTTTTAAGAGGAAGTACAACTAGGCAACCATCCTCTATATAACAATAATCAGAGGGAAAAATAGAAGGGATCCGACACTTCGAAAAATGAAGATATCGGTCAAAGAAAGACAAGAGCCATGAAGGGCGTGAAAATGAAAGACTCCCTAGCCCTCGCAAACCTAATAGCGTCGGGGTCGGAAAAGAACAAGAGTTGACCAAGGGAGGTCGGATAGGATAGATGAAAGTGAGGAGCCTGGCACAAGTAATTGGTAGCAATGCCAGGACTCAGCTAAGGGCCCCATGGTCGCCAACCCACGCTCCTAAGTTCAGAGCCCCTGGGGCCACTTTTAGTCGCCTCTTACGACAGGCAGGGGATAACTCAGCTGAGGGCCCCGTGGTCGCCAACCCACGCTCCAAAGTTCAGAGCCCCTGAGGCCCCTTTTAGTCGCCTCTTACGACAGGCAGGAGATACCGTGGGTGTTATTCTACCGCCCCCACCCACAGGGGGAGCCCCTTTTAGTCGCCTCTTACGACAGGCAGGGAATACCGTGGGTGTTATTCTACCGCCCCCACCCACAGGGGGATGTCAGCGGAGAGATGGCGTGGATTGACATTAGTAGACGAATAGGTTTGAATGGCGTCTATAAAAGTAGGAAAGATCACAATATGAAGATAAAGTTGGAATTCAAGAGGACAAACTGGGGCAAATATTCATTTATAGGAAGGGGAGTTAGGGATTGGAATAACTTACCAAGGGAGATGTTCAATAAATTTCCAATTTCTTTGAAATCATTTCCGAAAAGGCTAGGAAAGCAACAGATAGGAAATCTGCCACCTGGGCGACTGCCCTAAATGCAGATCAGTATTGATTGATTGTGGCGTTACCTTTAAAAATCCAAAACAGTTTTGAAATAAATCGTACGACATGGAGTGTCGAATGGCTTTTTTTCCGCCCATCAATAATCCGACTACCGCTATGTTGGGATCCAGAGGCTGACACTCTACCACGGATCCACAGAGGCAGCTATTAATGGAAATGTATATACGGAAATGGATAAATAAATTAAGTCTAGAAAGAAAGTGTTACTAGGATATTAACTTCAAAGTTGCTAAAGCAATTCTGGATAAATGGATGAAGAATTATTTAACAGGTTATTATTTAAAGACTGAAATTAGTCATATAATCAAGATGTGAAATGGACTGCTGTGCAAGAGCTTGATCTTTAATTTATGCATTACTTCTTTAGCTTTAGAATTCCTGCCTGAATGTTCACGGCTGGATTTTTCTTTTTTCTCATTTAAAAGCATTGTATCATCATATTAAAACACTTTTCAACAAAAATATCGGCACATTCCTTACACACATGATTCAATGAATTTACATTTAAGAGCTGGATAATTTTCCTTTTAACTTAAAGCCTACTAAGAGAAAGAAAATCTATAAATTTAGCCTCAAAAACATTCAAACTTTCCCTATAAGCAATACTTGCCATAATGCCATTACATTAGGGTAAAGCAAATTTGCATCATCATATTGTTTCAACAAAGTATGTGCATTTCTTAAATCACCCGTATTTTCTTCAGTGCTTGACAACGCATTACGGCATTCCAAATGGGGTAACTTGGAACACAACCAGCCACACTCATATGCATATGTATTTTCCTGAATTAAATCAACCAAACAGATCACACCTACAACAACGCATCGGTATTGAAGGTTAACTGCTGCACTATACAATAAAATATGAGTATTATATTTTAAGCCAATTAAAATATGGGTCGAGCAGGTCAGAAGATTATGAAGTACTATAAAAATCTCTTTTTCACTGGAAGAATATATATGCAAACACAATATTACTTACATTTTCTTGGTGGTGGTGGTGGTGATTTTTGTTTTAAGAGGAAGTACAACTAGGCAACCATCCTCTATATAACACTAATCAGACGGAAAAATGGAAGGGATCCGACTCTTCGAAAAATGAAGATATCGGCCAGAGCAAGACAAGGGCCACGAAGGGCGTGAAAATGAAAGACTCCCTAGCCCTCGCAAGCCTAATAGCGTCGGGGTCGGAAAAGAACAAGAGTTGACCAAGGGAGGTCGGATAGGATAGATAAAAGTGAGGAGCCTGGCACAAGTAAGTGGAAGCAATGCCAGGACTCAGCTAAGGGCCCCGTGGTCGCCAACCCACGCTCCAAAGTTCAGAGCCCCTGGGGCAAGTACAACTAGGCAACCATCCTCTATATAACACTAATCAGAGGGAAAAATGGAAGGGATCCGACACTTCGAAAAATGAAGATATCGGTCAAAGAAAGTCAAGGGCCACGAAGAGCGTGAAAATGAAAGACTCCCTAGCCCTCACAAACCTAATAGCGTCGGGGTCGGAAAAGAATAAGAGTTGACAAAGAGAGGTCGGATAGGATAGATGAAAGTGAGGAGCCTTGCACAAGTAATTGGAAGCAATGCCAGGACTCAGCTAAGGGCACCGTGGTCGCCAACCTACGCTCCAAAGTTCAGAGCCCCTGAGGCCCCTTTTAGTCGCCTCTTACGACAGGCAGGGGATAGCGTGGGTGTTCTTCTACCGCCCCCACTCACAGGGGGATTCTGTATCTCACAGGTTAGTAAGTTTAATAATAATATGTTATATTTTACTTGTTTCACTGTTCTGTTCTCTCCTCACAGCCTTTTAAAATTGTATGCTCCTACTTGGTCTTGGGCTCCTGTGAACTTCTAACTTATGGTTCTTTTCATACAATTCCGGCCTGTGTGGTGCATACCTCCACTTTGACGCCATCTTGGAACAGGTCAGGAAATGCAATGGGCTCATCTGTTAGTTGTCAACAAGGAAAGGTGCCTAAGTTGTGTTCTGCAATTAACTGCACGAATAGAGGGAATACAAGAATTAATATATACTTTCAAAAATGAGCATTTGTTCCTTGCTGCCACCAGAAAACATGGCGAGCAGCTTTCAATTTTCTTCAAAGATGGCCGGCTTTTCCGCCAGTCTATATCGTATAATATAGGTCGCTGGATATAACCGTCCGTCTTCTGTTTTTCAAGCACACCCGCACACGTTTAAAATTAACCTATAATAACGTTTGTCTCATATTCACTGTAATAACACTTCTGTTGCCTCTTACTGCGCATGTTTACGTCTTCGAAGTTCCCTCTATCCATAACCTACAATAATGTCAACCATGTGTGACAAAACACAATTCCAATATGCCGCCCTAAGCGAAAGAAACAAAAGCCGCTCACTGCCGAACGCGTTCAGAAATCTCACGGAAACATGTTAATTTGTCTTTAAATTAATTGTTTCATAAGAAATGTTGGAAATAATTTCGTGAAACGGGCGAATTCTAAGAGAAGTGTTAAATTAATAACAATTATTATTAATTAACATTCGTTAAGAAGTAACGGAGAAACCGGAGCTTAGTGCACAGATTTGCTTGATGTTTCTTACAATAAGCATGCTGACATTCACTGCAGAATAACCTCGTCATTCGTCTTTTGTGAGCTAGACAGATGTGACAAACAGTTCTTTCAAGGGGTAATTACAATTTTCCATTTCTCGGTGGGGAGTAAAGGCCTCTGTTGTCTTCACTTTAGGGCCTATTTCTCAAAGCGACAAGTTTGACAAGTGACTAGCATTATCAGCGACTGGTGACAAGGAGACTGATTTCTGTTTCTCTAACATCTTCGACAAACGTATCAATCTCTGCCATTTTATTGACAAGTTGACAAAGCTGAATTTTGTGCACGTGTATGTGGAAAAGCATAAAGGTTGTTATGGCGATGGCGAAGGTATCTGGGCTTCAGAAAATTCAAAAGAAGAAAGCAGAGCTATTTAGTGAATTTTCTCGAGCAGAGGTGACGAAAGATGTGGTGGTGGTGATTATTGTTTTAAGAGGAAGTACAACTAGGCAACCATCCTCTATATAACACTAATCAGATGGAAAATACGGAAGGGGTCCGACGCTTCGAAAAATGAAGATATCGGCCAAAAGAAGAGGTGGTGATTATTGTTTTAAGAGGAAGTACAACTAGGCAAACATCCTCTATATAACACTAATCAGAGGGAAAAACGGAAGGGGCCCGACACTTCGAAAAATGAAGATATCGGCCAAAGTGGTGGTGGTGGTGATTATTGTTTTAAGAGGAGGTACAACTAGGCAACCATTGTCTATTTAACACTAATCAGAGAGAAAAAATGAAAGGGGTCCGACACTTCGAAAAATGAAGGTATCGGTCAGAGGAAGACAAGAGCCGCGAAGCGCGTGAAAATGAAAGACTCCCTAGCCCTCGCAAACCTAATAGCGTCGGGGTCGGAAAAGAACAAGAGTTGACGAAGAGAGGTCGGATAGGATAGATGAAAGTGAGGAGGCTGGCACAAGTGGAAGAAATGCCAGGACTCAGCTGAGGGCCCCGTGGTAGCCAACCCACGGTCCAAAGTTTAGAGCCCCTGAGGCCCCTTTTAGTCGCCTCTTACGACAGGCAGGGGATACCGTGGGTGTTCTTCTACCGCCCCCACCAACAGGGGGATTCTGTATCTCATCAGGTTAGTAAGTGTAATAATAATATCTTATATTTTACTTGTTTCACTGTTCTGTTCTCTCCTCACACCCTTTTAAAATTGTGTGCTCCTATTTGGTTTTGGGCTCCTGTGAACTTCTAAATTATGGTTCTTTTCATACAATTCCTGCCTGTATGGTCCATACCTCCACTTTGACGCCATCTTGGAACACGTCAGGAAATGCAATGGGCACATCTGTTAGTTGTCAACAAGGAAAGGTGCCTAAGTTGTGTTCTGGAATGAACTGCACGAATAGAGGGAATACAAGAAGAAATATATACTTTCAAAACTGAGCATTTGTTCCTTGCTGCCACCAGAAAACATGGCGAGCAGCTTTCAATTTTCTTCAAAGATGGCCGCTTTTCCGCCAGTCTATTTCGTATAATATAGGTCGCTGGATATAACCGTCCGTCTTCTGTTTTTCAAGCACACCCGCACACGTTTAAAATTAACCTATAATAACGTTTGTCTCATATTCACTGTAATAACACTTCTGTTGCCTCTTACTGCGCATGTTTACGTCTTCGAAGTTCCCTCTATCCATAACCTACAATAATGTCAACCATGTGTGACAAAACACAATTCCAATATACCGCTCTAAGCGAAAGAAACAAAAGCCGCTCACTGCCGAACGCGTTCAGAAATCTCATGGAAACATGTTAATTTGTCTTTAAATTAATTGTTTCATAAGAAATGTTGGAAATAATGTCGTGAAACGGGCGAATTCTAATAGAAGAGTTAAATTAATAACAATTATTATTAATTAACATTCGTTAAGAAGTAACGGAGAGTTGAAGAAACCGGAGCTTAGTGCACAGATTTGCTCGATGTTTCTTACAATATGCATGCTGACATCAGAATAACCTCGTCATTCGTCTTTTGTGAGCTAGACAGATGTGAAAAACAGATCTTTCAAGGGGTAATTACAATATTTCCATTTCTCGGTGGGTAGTAAAGGCCTCTGTTGTCTTCACTTTAGGGCCCATTTCTCAAAGCGACAAGTTTGACAAGTGACTAGCATTATCACCGACTGTTTCTCTAACATCTTCGACAAACGTATCAATCTCTGCCATTTTATTGACAAGTTGACAAAGCTGAATTCTGTGCTCGTGTATGTGGAAAAGCATAAAGGTTGTTATGGCGATGGCGAAGGTATCTGGGCTTCAGAAAATTAAAAAGAAGAAAGCAGAGCTATTTAGTTAATTTTCTCGAGCAGATGTGACGAAAGATGTGGTGGTGGTGATTATTGTTTTAAGAGGAAGTACAACTAGGCAACCATCCTCTATATAACAATAATCAGAGGGAAAAATAGAAGGGATCCGACACTTCGAAAAATGAAGATATCGGTCAAAGAAAGACAAGAGCCATGAAGGGCGTGAAAATGAAAGACTCCCTAGCCCTCGCAAACCTAATAGCGTCGGGGTCGGAAAAGAACAAGAGTTGACCAAGGGAGGTCGGATAGGATAGATGAAAGTGAGGAGCCTGGCACAAGTAATTGGTAGCAATGCCAGGACTCAGCTAAGGGCCCCATGGTCGCCAACCCACGCTCCTAAGTTCAGAGCCCCTGGGGCCACTTTTAGTCGCCTCTTACGACAGGCAGGGGATAACTCAGCTGAGGGCCCCGTGGTCGCCAACCCACGCTCCAAAGTTCAGAGCCCCTGAGGCCCCTTTTAGTCGCCTCTTACGACAGGCAGGAGATACCGTGGGTGTTATTCTACCGCCCCCACCCACAGGGGGAGCCCCTTTTAGTCGCCTCTTACGACAGGCAGGGAATACCGTGGGTGTTATTCTACCGCCCCCACCCACAGGGGGATGTCAGCGGAGAGATGGCGTGGATTGACATTAGTAGACGAATAGGTTTGAATGGCGTCTATAAAAGTAGGAAAGATCACAATATGAAGATAAAGTTGGAATTCAAGAGGACAAACTGGGGCAAATATTCATTTATAGGAAGGGGAGTTAGGGATTGGAATAACTTACCAAGGGAGATGTTCAATAAATTTCCAATTTCTTTGAAATCATTTCCGAAAAGGCTAGGAAAGCAACAGATAGGAAATCTGCCACCTGGGCGACTGCCCTAAATGCAGATCAGTATTGATTGATTGTGGCGTTACCTTTAAAAATCCAAAACAGTTTTGAAATAAATCGTACGACATGGAGTGTCGAATGGCTTTTTTTCCGCCCATCAATAATCCGACTACCGCTATGTTGGGATCCAGAGGCTGACACTCTACCACGGATCCACAGAGGCAGCTATTAATGGAAATGTATATACGGAAATGGATAAATAAATTAAGTCTAGAAAGAAAGTGTTACTAGGATATTAACTTCAAAGTTGCTAAAGCAATTCTGGATAAATGGATGAAGAATTATTTAACAGGTTATTATTTAAAGACTGAAATTAGTCATATAATCAAGATGTGAAATGGACTGCTGTGCAAGAGCTTGATCTTTAATTTATGCATTACTTCTTTAGCTTTAGAATTCCTGCCTGAATGTTCACGGCTGGATTTTTCTTTTTTCTCATTTAAAAGCATTGTATCATCATATTAAAACACTTTTCAACAAAAATATCGGCACATTCCTTACACACATGATTCAATGAATTTACATTTAAGAGCTGGATAATTTTCCTTTTAACTTAAAGCCTACTAAGAGAAAGAAAATCTATAAATTTAGCCTCAAAAACATTCAAACTTTCCCTATAAGCAATACTTGCCATAATGCCATTACATTAGGGTAAAGCAAATTTGCATCATCATATTGTTTCAACAAAGTATGTGCATTTCTTAAATCACCCGTATTTTCTTCAGTGCTTGACAACGCATTACGGCATTCCAAATGGGGTAACTTGGAACACAACCAGCCACACTCATATGCATATGTATTTTCCTGAATTAAATCAACCAAACAGATCACACCTACAACAACGCATCGGTATTGAAGGTTAACTGCTGCACTATACAATAAAATATGAGTATTATATTTTAAGCCAATTAAAATATGGGTCGAGCAGGTCAGAAGATTATGAAGTACTATAAAAATCTCTTTTTCACTGGAAGAATATATATGCAAACACAATATTACTTACATTTTCTTGGTGGTGGTGGTGGTGATTTTTGTTTTAAGAGGAAGTACAACTAGGCAACCATCCTCTATATAACACTAATCAGACGGAAAAATGGAAGGGATCCGACTCTTCGAAAAATGAAGATATCGGCCAGAGCAAGACAAGGGCCACGAAGGGCGTGAAAATGAAAGACTCCCTAGCCCTCGCAAGCCTAATAGCGTCGGGGTCGGAAAAGAACAAGAGTTGACCAAGGGAGGTCGGATAGGATAGATAAAAGTGAGGAGCCTGGCACAAGTAAGTGGAAGCAATGCCAGGACTCAGCTAAGGGCCCCGTGGTCGCCAACCCACGCTCCAAAGTTCAGAGCCCCTGGGGCAAGTACAACTAGGCAACCATCCTCTATATAACACTAATCAGAGGGAAAAATGGAAGGGATCCGACACTTCGAAAAATGAAGATATCGGTCAAAGAAAGTCAAGGGCCACGAAGAGCGTGAAAATGAAAGACTCCCTAGCCCTCACAAACCTAATAGCGTCGGGGTCGGAAAAGAATAAGAGTTGACAAAGAGAGGTCGGATAGGATAGATGAAAGTGAGGAGCCTTGCACAAGTAATTGGAAGCAATGCCAGGACTCAGCTAAGGGCACCGTGGTCGCCAACCTACGCTCCAAAGTTCAGAGCCCCTGAGGCCCCTTTTAGTCGCCTCTTACGACAGGCAGGGGATAGCGTGGGTGTTCTTCTACCGCCCCCACTCACAGGGGGATTCTGTATCTCACAGGTTAGTAAGTTTAATAATAATATGTTATATTTTACTTGTTTCACTGTTCTGTTCTCTCCTCACAGCCTTTTAAAATTGTATGCTCCTACTTGGTCTTGGGCTCCTGTGAACTTCTAACTTATGGTTCTTTTCATACAATTCCGGCCTGTGTGGTGCATACCTCCACTTTGACGCCATCTTGGAACAGGTCAGGAAATGCAATGGGCTCATCTGTTAGTTGTCAACAAGGAAAGGTGCCTAAGTTGTGTTCTGCAATTAACTGCACGAATAGAGGGAATACAAGAATTAATATATACTTTCAAAAATGAGCATTTGTTCCTTGCTGCCACCAGAAAACATGGCGAGCAGCTTTCAATTTTCTTCAAAGATGGCCGGCTTTTCCGCCAGTCTATATCGTATAATATAGGTCGCTGGATATAACCGTCCGTCTTCTGTTTTTCAAGCACACCCGCACACGTTTAAAATTAACCTATAATAACGTTTGTCTCATATTCACTGTAATAACACTTCTGTTGCCTCTTACTGCGCATGTTTACGTCTTCGAAGTTCCCTCTATCCATAACCTACAATAATGTCAACCATGTGTGACAAAACACAATTCCAATATGCCGCCCTAAGCGAAAGAAACAAAAGCCGCTCACTGCCGAACGCGTTCAGAAATCTCACGGAAACATGTTAATTTGTCTTTAAATTAATTGTTTCATAAGAAATGTTGGAAATAATTTCGTGAAACGGGCGAATTCTAAGAGAAGTGTTAAATTAATAACAATTATTATTAATTAACATTCGTTAAGAAGTAACGGAGAAACCGGAGCTTAGTGCACAGATTTGCTTGATGTTTCTTACAATAAGCATGCTGACATTCACTGCAGAATAACCTCGTCATTCGTCTTTTGTGAGCTAGACAGATGTGACAAACAGTTCTTTCAAGGGGTAATTACAATTTTCCATTTCTCGGTGGGGAGTAAAGGCCTCTGTTGTCTTCACTTTAGGGCCTATTTCTCAAAGCGACAAGTTTGACAAGTGACTAGCATTATCAGCGACTGGTGACAAGGAGACTGATTTCTGTTTCTCTAACATCTTCGACAAACGTATCAATCTCTGCCATTTTATTGACAAGTTGACAAAGCTGAATTTTGTGCACGTGTATGTGGAAAAGCATAAAGGTTGTTATGGCGATGGCGAAGGTATCTGGGCTTCAGAAAATTCAAAAGAAGAAAGCAGAGCTATTTAGTGAATTTTCTCGAGCAGAGGTGACGAAAGATGTGGTGGTGGTGATTATTGTTTTAAGAGGAAGTACAACTAGGCAACCATCCTCTATATAACACTAATCAGATGGAAAATACGGAAGGGGTCCGACGCTTCGAAAAATGAAGATATCGGCCAAAAGAAGAGGTGGTGATTATTGTTTTAAGAGGAAGTACAACTAGGCAAACATCCTCTATATAACACTAATCAGAGGGAAAAACGGAAGGGGCCCGACACTTCGAAAAATGAAGATATCGGCCAAAGTGGTGGTGGTGGTGATTATTGTTTTAAGAGGAGGTACAACTAGGCAACCATTGTCTATTTAACACTAATCAGAGAGAAAAAATGAAAGGGGTCCGACACTTCGAAAAATGAAGGTATCGGTCAGAGGAAGACAAGAGCCGCGAAGCGCGTGAAAATGAAAGACTCCCTAGCCCTCGCAAACCTAATAGCGTCGGGGTCGGAAAAGAACAAGAGTTGACGAAGAGAGGTCGGATAGGATAGATGAAAGTGAGGAGGCTGGCACAAGTGGAAGAAATGCCAGGACTCAGCTGAGGGCCCCGTGGTAGCCAACCCACGGTCCAAAGTTTAGAGCCCCTGAGGCCCCTTTTAGTCGCCTCTTACGACAGGCAGGGGATACCGTGGGTGTTCTTCTACCGCCCCCACCAACAGGGGGATTCTGTATCTCATCAGGTTAGTAAGTGTAATAATAATATCTTATATTTTACTTGTTTCACTGTTCTGTTCTCTCCTCACACCCTTTTAAAATTGTGTGCTCCTATTTGGTTTTGGGCTCCTGTGAACTTCTAAATTATGGTTCTTTTCATACAATTCCTGCCTGTATGGTCCATACCTCCACTTTGACGCCAGTAGTATAATACAGGGATTCGGCCGCCTCCTCCTCCTCCGGCTCCCAGTGGCCGCCTCCTCCTCAGCCAGTGGCCTCCTCCTCCTCCTCAGCCAGTGGCCTCCCAGTGGCCGCCTCCTCCTCAGCCAGTGGCCTCCTCCTCCTCCTCAGCCAGTGGCCTCCCAGTGGCCACCTCCTCCTCCTCCTCAGCCAGTGGCCTCCCAGTGGCCACCTCCTCCTCCTCCTCAGCCAGTGGCCTCCCAGTGGCCTCCTCCACCTCAGCCAGAGGCCTCTTCCAGTGCTGCCAACTTAACCTAACTAGCGCGAGATAAACAAAGCCACGTGCTTTTTGACAGACAACAACGCACCGCTAACCTCAGTACTGCCATCTTGACGGGCCTAAACCTCAGTAGTGCCAACTTAACCTCACAAGCGCGAGGTAAACAAAGCCACGTGCTTTTTGACAGCCACGTGCTTTTTGACAGATTTGTACACAAAGCCACGTGCTTTTTGACAGACAACAACGCATCGCAAACCTCAGTACTGCCATCTTGACGGGCCTAAACCTCAGTAGTGCCAACTTAACCTAACTAGCATGAGGTAAACAAAGCCACGTGTTTTTTGACAGCCACGTGCTTTTTGACAGATTTGTAAACAAAGCCACGTGCTTTTTTGACAGACAACAACGCATCGCTAACCTCAGTACTGCCATCTTGACGGACCTAAACCTTAGTGGTACCAACTTAACCTAACTAGCGCGAGGTAAACAAAGCCACGTGCTTTTTGACAGCTACGTGCTTTTTTTGACAGCTGTCATCGGCCATCTTTAATCAATAGAGCACTGTGCTGCCCTCTTGCGTCACCTGTCATCGGCAGTGCTGCCATCTTGGCGGGCCTAAACCTTAGTGCTACCAACTTAATCTCACTAGCTCGAGATAAACAAATCCACGTGCTTTTTGACAGCCACGTGCTTTTTTGACAGCTGTCATCCGCCATCTTTAATCTATAGAGCACAGTGCTGCCCTCTTTAGCTACTTACCTTTGAAATGTGGTGGCGGATAATTTGAAAAATGCTTTTTGACAGCAGCCATCTTGCATCGCAAACCTCAGTGCTGCCTTCTTTAGCTAGATACCTGTGATAGCAGACAATTCCACGTGACAGCAGCCATCTTTAATCAAGAGAGCACCGTGCTGCCCTCTATGTGGTGGCGGCAAATTGAAAAATTCCACGTGCTCTTGTTTGGAAACAAACTCACGTGCTTTTTTGACAGCTACCATCCACCATCTTTAATCAACAGAGCACAGTGCTGTACTCTTTAGCTAGATACCTTTGAAATGTGGTGGCGGCAATTTGAAAAATTCTATGTGCTCTTGTTGGGAAACAAAGCCACGTGCTTTTTTGACAGCTGTCATCCGCTATCTTTAATCAATAGAGCACCGTGCTGCTATCATGCGGGCAATTTCGTCACCTATCACCCGCCATCTTTAATCTACAGAACACCGTGCTGCCCTCTTTATAGCTACTACCTTAAGCATGTAGTAGCGGGCAATTTGAAAAGTTCTGTTAGCTATCATCCGCCATCTTTAATCAAGAGAGCACCGTGCTGCCATCTTTAGCTAGATACCTTTGAAATGTGGTGGCGGCAAATTGGAAAATTCCACATGCTCTTGTTTGGAAACAAACTCACGTGCTTTTTGACAGCTACCATCCGCCATCTTTAATCAACAGAGCATAGTGCTGCCCTCTTTAGTTTGAAATGTGGTGGCGGCAAATTCCACATGGTCTTGTTTGGTAAACATAGCCACGTGCAGCTATCATCCGCCATCTTTAATCTAGAGAGCACCGTGCTGCCCTCTTTATCGCAGTAGATGTAAATTCGTCACCTGTCATACGCAGTGCTGCTATCTTTAGCTAGATACCTTTGAAATGTGGTGGTGGATAATTTAAAAAGAAAAATTCTACAGCAGTCCTCTCTCGACGCTAATTGCATAAGATGGCGGCTATACATGACTCCTTAAGGGTGCTTACGCAAGACGGCTGCTATACAAAGGTTCTTATGAGACGCCCTTGGGATGCTTGCGCAAGATGGTGGTTATACAAGGCTCCTTATGAGACACCCTAGTGATGCTTGCGCAAGATGGTGGTTGCTCTTATGAGGCGGCTTAAGGGTCTATGCACAAGATGGCTAGAGACGCCCTAAGGATGCTTGCGCAAGATGGCGGACACAAGATGGCGGCTATACACGTCTCCTTATGAGACGCCTTAAGGGCGTGGCGGTTGCTCTTATGAGGCGGCTTAAGGGTCCTTGCACAAGATGGCTAGAGACGCCCTAAGGATGCTTGCGCAAGATGGCGGACACAAGATGGCGGCTATACACATCTCCTTATGAGACGCCTTAAGGGTGCTTGCGCAAGATGGCTGCTGCTCTTAGCTTAGAGGCTAACGTGTCGTGCTAGTTCGATTCATTAAATTTAGGGCTTAAATGCAAAATGTTAAATATCTCGAAAGCAGTGCACCGTAGAGCAAAACGGACAAAATTTTTCTGCCTAATACCTAGGTTCGCAGTATGAGGATCAAGAAAATCATAGTCTAATGATGGGATCAACGGTTCGGTTCCTACTTAGGCCCTTTGGCATTTGCTCTGTTTTAGCTTGTATTGAAGCGAGTCTTCGTAACATGATCAGGTTTAGCTATGGTAGAGAGTATAACGTGCCGTGCAGGTTCGATTCATTAAATTTAGAGGCTTAAATGCAAAATGTTAAATATCTCGAAAACGATGCATCGTAGAGCAAAACGGACAAAATTTTTCCGCCTAATACGTAGGTTCGTAGTATCAGGAACAATAAAAAACATAGTCTAATGATGAGATCAACGGTTCGATTCCTACTTAAGCCCTTTGCCATTCGCAGCTATCTATTTCTACAAGATGGTGGCTGCTCTTATGAGAAACAAGATGCCTTGAGACGTCCTAGGGATGCTTACGCAAGATGGCAGACACAAAATGGTGACTATACATAGCTCCTTATGAGACGGCCTAGGGGTGCTCGCACAAGATGGCGGCTGCTCTTATGAAGAAAGCTAGCTTAGAGGCTACTGCGCAAGATAACAGCTGCTGTTATGCATGTGGTGGAGGGCAATTTGAAATTCTATGTGCTTAAACAACAGAGCACCCTGCTGCCCTCTTTAGCTGAAATGTGGTGGTGGATAATTTGAAAAATTCTTTTGACAGCTATCATCTTTAAACAATGGCGACTATACATAGGCTGTTAAGGCCTTATCATTCTCCTCCTCCTCCTCCTCCTCCTCCTCCCCTCCTCCTCCTCCTCCTTCTCTACCTCCTCCTCCGCCTCTTATGTCAAGGCATAGCTTTATATCGAACAAGTTTAAACCTGCATCGCGAAGGCAAGCGTGTGCAGCGATAACATTATTGTGCATGTTTAGAATTTCGAAACATAAGAAGAGTAGAATCAAACGCTGTACTCGATACGACATGTGATCAGAACATTGATTGATGCGTTCAGAAAACAAAATAAGTGATCAAGACTAGAATCGAACGATGTACTCAATACATCATGTGTTTAGAATATGTCAGGGGATACGCTTGTTCTAAGAAGATCAGATTGAAACATAACAAGACTAGAATAGAACACTGTAATCGATGTTGTTAACTTCAACATGTGATCAGAACATTGATTGATGTGTTCAGAACACAAAATAAGTGATCATGACTAGAATAGAACACTGTACTCGGTACAACATGTGATCAGAACATTGATCGATGTGTTCAGAACACGAAATAAGTGATCAAGACTAGAATCGAACACTGTACTCAATACAACATGTGTTTAGAACATGTTAGGGGGTACCCTTGTTCTAAGAAGATCAGAATGAAACATAACAAGACTAGAATCGAACACTGTAATCGATGTTGTTAACCTCAACATATGATCAGAACATTTGTTTGATGTGTTCAGAGCAAAAGTACAATTTTGATGATTTGCGCAGCTAACTCGCTCGGTAAACGATGTGGCCAAAGTATAACTTCAAATTATTTACCTTCCATCATTCGTCTTGTGTGTAAAAATCAGTCGAACAAGCTATCGCATAAACATAGCTGAAAAAAAATCGTGATAGGGTATGGAACCCAGGGGTTACATCTTGTCAGAAGAGCAAAAAGGATGAAAGGACTCTTCCTCCTCCTTACCGCACATTCCTTGGCTAAAGGGCTAATGGGCTAAAGGGCTAATGGGCTAAAGGGCTAATGGGCTAAAGGGCTAAAGGGCTAAAGGTGCAACAACCTCGTCGATCGCTATCAGCAAGAACGCTTGTACTTTGTAGAAAATTAATCTTTATTTGTAAATGGTTTCATGTTCAGAACAAGGAATGGAACCTAGGGGTTACGTCTTAACGTAATAAAATCCCCGAGGTGCGATGAGTTACGTTTTTCGAACTAGTGTTTGGAACACTGAACTTTTCAAGATGATAGCAGAGAGTTTAGCAATGTTCTGTTGTTGGATTTTAAATTCCGCGCTACAGCATGCATAAGGTGGCAGCCTTGAGGTTTACCGCCGTAAAGATGGCAAGAGTGAGGTTAACAATGTTCTGTTGTTGGATTTTAAATTCCGCGCTATAACATGCATAAGGTGGCAGCCTTGAGGTTTACCGCCGTAAAGATGGCAGCAGTGAGGTTAGCGACGCTCTATTGTCCTTCAAAGTGAGGTTAGGGTTCGTCAAGAAGACAGCTGTCAAAAAAGCACGTGGCTATGTTTACCAAACAAGAGCACGTGGCTGTGACGTCACGGTCACGTAGTATACCGCCTCAGCATGCAAAGTTTAATGTCTACAACTACATAGTAAACATTCTGCTATGTTCACAAGATTTTTTACACATAACTATTCTTGATGCTTTAAGTTCATTCACATAGGCTATGCTAAGATAGCAGCACAAACACATGCGAACTTTGTACATTCTAATGGAATAAGTTTAGTACTATGTGCATCATGGATACATGATGTGTGTACGCATTTAAACTTGACTATACGTAATGCTGCTGCTTTGTTTACAAGATTTTTATACATTGCTATTCTTTATGCTTTAAGTTCGTGCACACACAAGCGATAGTCGTACGCTCTGGCAGGAGAAGTTTAGTACGACAGTCGATGCATACATTATCGATAGGTGATGTGTACACGCTTTAGAACATAGCTCATCTTTATGCTTTAAGTTCGTGCACATGGGTTTGGGATACACAAAAGCGATTGCTATATGCTCTAGCGGAAGAAGTCTAGTACGATAGTCGATGCATGTAAAATCGATAGGTTATGCTAAGATAGCAGCACACTTACATGATTTTAGCACAATCTAGTGGAAAAAGTTTAGTATGATAGTCGTTTCGTGCAAAATCATTAGGTAATGTGTAAACGCTTTGAAACAAGGCTATTCTTTGTACTTTAAGTTCATGCGTACAGGTTATGCTAAGATAGCAGCACAATCTAGCGCAAGAAGTTTAGTACGAGATATGCAAAATCGATAGGTGACGTGTACACGCTTTGAAGCATGGCTATTCTTCGTACTTTAAGTTCATGGGTATAAGTTATGCTAAGATACCAGCACAATCTAGCGGAAGAAGTTTAGTACGAGATTCGATGCATGCAAAATCGATAGGTGATGTGTACACACTTTGAAACATAGCTCTTCTTTGTACTTTAAGTTCATGTGTATGAGTTATGCTAAGATAGCAGCACGATCTAGCGGAAGAAGTTTTGTACGAGAGTCGATACATGTAAAGTCGATAGGTAATGTGTACACACTTTGAAACATGGCTATTCTTTTTACTTTAAAGTCATGCGTATAGGTTATGCTAAGATAGCAGCACAATCTAGCGGAAGAAGTTTAGTATGATATTCGATACATACATTATCGATAGGTAATGTGTACACGCTTTGAAACAAGGCTATTCTTTGTACTTTAAGTTCATGCGTCTTAGTTATGCTCGCGATAGTCGATGCATGTAAAATCGATAGGTTATGCTAAGATAGCAGCACACTTACACGATTTTAGCACAATCTCGTGGAAGAAGTTTAGTACGAGAGTCGATGCTTGCAAAATCATTAGGTAATGTGTACACGCTTTGAAACATGGCTATTCTTTGTACTTTAAGTTCATGCTAAGATACCTGCACAATCTACCCGAAGAAGTTCAGTACGAGATTCGATACATGCAAAATCGATAGTTGATGCGTACACGCTTTGAAACATGACTATTCATTGTACTTTAAGTTCATGGGTATAGGTTATGCTAAGATAGCAGCACAATCTAGCGGAAGAAATTTAGTACGATATTTGATGCATGCAATAATAATGTGTAATGTGTACCCGCTTTGAAACATGGCTATTCTTTGTACTTTAAGTTCATGTGTATAAGTTACGCTAAGATAGCAGCACAACCTAGCGGAAGAAGTTTAGTACGATATTTGTTGCATGCAAAGTCGATAGGTAATGTGTACACGCTTTGAAACATGGCTATTCTTTGTACCTTAAGGTCACGCGTATAGGTTATGCTAAGATAGCAGCACAATCTAGCGGAAGAAGTTTAGTACAAGAGTCGATGTGTGCAAAATCGATAGGTGATGTGTACACGCTTTGAAACATGGCTATTCATTGTACTTTAATTTAATGGGTATAGGTTATGCTAAGATAGCAGCACGATCTAGCGGGTGAAGTTTAGTTCGATGGTCGATGCATGTAAAATCGATAGGTCATGTGTACACGCTTTGAAACATAGCAATTCATACTGCTGCTCTGTTCCCAAGACTTTTAAGCATAGCTAACCCTAATACTGCTCTTAACGACGTCGAGCTAAGGATTGATTACGTGACCGTGACGTCACAGCCACGTGCTCTTGTTTGGTAAACATAGCCACGTGCTTTTTTGACAGCTGTCTTCTTGACGAACCCTAACCTCACTTTGAAGGACAATAGAGCGTCGCTAACCTCACTGCTGCCATCTTTACGGCGGTAAACCTCAAGGCTGCCACCTTATGCATGTTATAGCGCGGAATTTAAAATCCAACAACAGAACATTGTTAACCTCACTCTTGCCATCTTTACGGCGGTAAACCTCAAGGCTGCCACCTTATGCATGCTGTAGCGCGGAATTTAAAATCCAACAACAGAACATTGCTAAACTCTCTGCTATCATCTTGAAAAGTTCAGTGTTCCAAACACTAGTTCGAAAAACGTAACTCATCGCACCTCGGGGATTTTATTACGTTAAGACGTAACCCCTAGGTTCCATTCCTTGTTCTGAACATGAAACCATTTACAAATAAAGATTAATTTTCTACAAAGTACAAGCGTTCTTGCTGATAGCGATCGACGAGGTTGTTGCACCTTTAGCCCTTTAGCCCTTTAGCCCATTAGCCCTTTAGCCCATTAGCCCTTTAGCCCATTAGCCCTTTAGCCAAGGAATGTGCGGTAAGGAGGAGGAAGAGTCCTTTCATCCTTTTTGCTCTTCTGACAAGATGTAACCCCTGGGTTCCATACCCTATCACGATTTTTTTTCAGCTATGTTTATGCGATAGCTTGTTCGACTGATTTTTACACACAAGACGAATGATGGAAGGTAAATAATTTGAAGTTATACTTTGGCCACATCGTTTACCGAGCGAGTTAGCTGCGCAAATCATCAAAATTGTACTTTTGCTCTGAACACATCAAACAAATGTTCTGATCATATGTTGAGGTTAACAACATCGATTACAGTGTTCGATTCTAGTCTTGTTATGTTTCATTCTGATCTTCTTAGAACAAGGGTACCCCCTAACATGTTCTAAACACATGTTGTATTGAGTACAGTGTTCGATTCTAGTCTTGATCACTTATTTCGTGTTCTGAACACATCGATCAATGTTCTGATCACATGTTGTACCGAGTACAGTGTTCTATTCTAGTCATGATCACTTATTTTGTGTTCTGAACACATCAATCAATGTTCTGATCACATGTTGAAGTTAACAACATCGATTACAGTGTTCTATTCTAGTCTTGTTATGTTTCAATCTGATCTTCTTAGAACAAGCGTATCCCCTGACATATTCTAAACACATGATGTATTGAGTACATCGTTCGATTCTAGTCTTGATCACTTATTTTGTTTTCTGAACGCATCAATCAATGTTCTGATCACATGTCGTATCGAGTACAGCGTTTGATTCTACTCTTCTTATGTTTCGAAATTCTAAACATGCACAATAATGTTATCGCTGCACACGCTTGCCTTCGCGATGCAGGTTTAAACTTGTTCGATATAAAGCTATGCCTTGACATAAGAGGCGGAGGAGGAGGTAGAGAAGGAGGAGGAGGAGGAGGGGAGGAGGAGGAGGAGGAGGAGGAGGAGAATGATAAGGCCTTAACAGCCTATGTATAGTCGCCATTGTTTAAAGATGATAGCTGTCAAAAGAATTTTTCAAATTATCCACCACCACATTTCAGCTAAAGAGGGCAGCAGGGTGCTCTGTTGTTTAAGCACATAGAATTTCAAATTGCCCTCCACCACATGCATAACAGCAGCTGTTATCTTGCGCAGTAGCCTCTAAGCTAGCTTTCTTCATAAGAGCAGCCGCCATCTTGTGCGAGCACCCCTAGGCCGTCTCATAAGGAGCTATGTATAGTCACCATTTTGTGTCTGCCATCTTGCGTAAGCATCCCTAGGACGTCTCAAGGCATCTTGTTTCTCATAAGAGCAGCCACCATCTTGTAGAAATAGATAGCTGCGAATGGCAAAGGGCTTAAGTAGGAATCGAACCGTTGATCTCATCATTAGACTATGTTTTTTATTGTTCCTGATACTACGAACCTACGTATTAGGCGGAAAAATTTTGTCCGTTTTGCTCTACGATGCATCGTTTTCGAGATATTTAACATTTTGCATTTAAGCCTCTAAATTTAATGAATCGAACCTGCACGGCACGTTATACTCTCTACCATAGCTAAACCTGATCATGTTACGAAGACTCGCTTCAATACAAGCTAAAACAGAGCAAATGCCAAAGGGCCTAAGTAGGAACCGAACCGTTGATCCCATCATTAGACTATGATTTTCTTGATCCTCATACTGCGAACCTAGGTATTAGGCAGAAAAATTTTGTCCGTTTTGCTCTACGGTGCACTGCTTTCGAGATATTTAACATTTTGCATTTAAGCCCTAAATTTAATGAATCGAACTAGCACGACACGTTAGCCTCTAAGCTAAGAGCAGCAGCCATCTTGCGCAAGCACCCTTAAGGCGTCTCATAAGGAGATGTGTATAGCCGCCATCTTGTGTCCGCCATCTTGCGCAAGCATCCTTAGGGCGTCTCTAGCCATCTTGTGCAAGGACCCTTAAGCCGCCTCATAAGAGCAACCGCCACGCCCTTAAGGCGTCTCATAAGGAGACGTGTATAGCCGCCATCTTGTGTCCGCCATCTTGCGCAAGCATCCTTAGGGCGTCTCTAGCCATCTTGTGCATAGACCCTTAAGCCGCCTCATAAGAGCAACCACCATCTTGCGCAAGCATCACTAGGGTGTCTCATAAGGAGCCTTGTATAACCACCATCTTGCGCAAGCATCCCAAGGGCGTCTCATAAGAACCTTTGTATAGCAGCCGTCTTGCGTAAGCACCCTTAAGGAGTCATGTATAGCCGCCATCTTATGCAATTAGCGTCGAGAGAGGACTGCTGTAGAATTTTTCTTTTTAAATTATCCACCACCACATTTCAAAGGTATCTAGCTAAAGATAGCAGCACTGCGTATGACAGGTGACGAATTTACATCTACTGCGATAAAGAGGGCAGCACGGTGCTCTCTAGATTAAAGATGGCGGATGATAGCTGCACGTGGCTATGTTTACCAAACAAGACCATGTGGAATTTGCCGCCACCACATTTCAAACTAAAGAGGGCAGCACTATGCTCTGTTGATTAAAGATGGCGGATGGTAGCTGTCAAAAAGCACGTGAGTTTGTTTCCAAACAAGAGCATGTGGAATTTTCCAATTTGCCGCCACCACATTTCAAAGGTATCTAGCTAAAGATGGCAGCACGGTGCTCTCTTGATTAAAGATGGCGGATGATAGCTAACAGAACTTTTCAAATTGCCCGCTACTACATGCTTAAGGTAGTAGCTATAAAGAGGGCAGCACGGTGTTCTGTAGATTAAAGATGGCGGGTGATAGGTGACGAAATTGCCCGCATGATAGCAGCACGGTGCTCTATTGATTAAAGATAGCGGATGACAGCTGTCAAAAAAGCACGTGGCTTTGTTTCCCAACAAGAGCACATAGAATTTTTCAAATTGCCGCCACCACATTTCAAAGGTATCTAGCTAAAGAGTACAGCACTGTGCTCTGTTGATTAAAGATGGTGGATGGTAGCTGTCAAAAAAGCACGTGAGTTTGTTTCCAAACAAGAGCACGTGGAATTTTTCAATTTGCCGCCACCACATAGAGGGCAGCACGGTGCTCTCTTGATTAAAGATGGCTGCTGTCACGTGGAATTGTCTGCTATCACAGGTATCTAGCTAAAGAAGGCAGCACTGAGGTTTGCGATGCAAGATGGCTGCTGTCAAAAAGCATTTTTCAAATTATCCGCCACCACATTTCAAAGGTAAGTAGCTAAAGAGGGCAGCACTGTGCTCTATAGATTAAAGATGGCGGATGACAGCTGTCAAAAAAGCACGTGGCTGTCAAAAAGCACGTGGATTTGTTTATCTCGAGCTAGTGAGATTAAGTTGGTAGCACTAAGGTTTAGGCCCGCCAAGATGGCAGCACTGCCGATGACAGGTGACGCAAGAGGGCAGCACAGTGCTCTATTGATTAAAGATGGCCGATGACAGCTGTCAAAAAAAGCACGTAGCTGTCAAAAAGCACGTGGCTTTGTTTACCTCGCGCTAGTTAGGTTAAGTTGGTACCACTAAGGTTTAGGTCCGTCAAGATGGCAGTACTGAGGTTAGCGATGCGTTGTTGTCTGTCAAAAAAGCACGTGGCTTTGTTTACAAATCTGTCAAAAAGCACGTGGCTGTCAAAAAACACGTGGCTTTGTTTACCTCATGCTAGTTAGGTTAAGTTGGCACTACTGAGGTTTAGGCCCGTCAAGATGGCAGTACTGAGGTTTGCGATGCGTTGTTGTCTGTCAAAAAGCACGTGGCTTTGTGTACAAATCTGTCAAAAAGCACGTGGCTGTCAAAAAGCACGTGGCTTTGTTTACCTCGCGCTTGTGAGGTTAAGTTGGCACTACTGAGGTTTAGGCCCGTCAAGATGGCAGTACTGAGGTTAGCGGTGCGTTGTTGTCTGTCAAAAAGCACGTGGCTTTGTTTATCTCGCGCTAGTTAGGTTAAGTTGGCAGCACTGGAAGAGGCCTCTGGCTGAGGTGGAGGAGGCCACTGGGAGGCCACTGACTGAGGAGGAGGAGGAGGTGGCCACTGGGAGGCCACTGGCTGAGGAGGAGGAGGAGGTGGCCACTGGGAGGCCACTGGCTGAGGAGGAGGAGGAGGCCACTGGCTGAGGAGGAGGCGGCCACTGGGAGGCCACTGGCTGAGGAGGAGGAGGAGGCCACTGGCTGAGGAGGAGGCGGCCACTGGGAGCCGGAGGAGGAGGAGGCGGCCGAATCCCTGTATTATACTACTGACGCCATCTTGGAACACGTCAGGAAATGCAATGGGCACATCTGTTAGTTGTCAACAAGGAAAGGTGCCTAAGTTGTGTTCTGGAATGAACTGCACGAATAGAGGGAATACAAGAAGAAATATATACTTTCAAAACTGAGCATTTGTTCCTTGCTGCCACCAGAAAACATGGCGAGCAGCTTTCAATTTTCTTCAAAGATGGCCGCTTTTCCGCCAGTCTATTTCGTATAATATAGGTCGCTGGATATAACCGTCCGTCTTCTGTTTTTCAAGCACACCCGCACACGTTTAAAATTAACCTATAATAACGTTTGTCTCATATTCACTGTAATAACACTTCTGTTGCCTCTTACTGCGCATGTTTACGTCTTCGAAGTTCCCTCTATCCATAACCTACAATAATGTCAACCATGTGTGACAAAACACAATTCCAATATACCGCTCTAAGCGAAAGAAACAAAAGCCGCTCACTGCCGAACGCGTTCAGAAATCTCATGGAAACATGTTAATTTGTCTTTAAATTAATTGTTTCATAAGAAATGTTGGAAATAATGTCGTGAAACGGGCGAATTCTAATAGAAGAGTTAAATTAATAACAATTATTATTAATTAACATTCGTTAAGAAGTAACGGAGAGTTGAAGAAACCGGAGCTTAGTGCACAGATTTGCTCGATGTTTCTTACAATATGCATGCTGACATCAGAATAACCTCGTCATTCGTCTTTTGTGAGCTAGACAGATGTGAAAAACAGATCTTTCAAGGGGTAATTACAATATTTCCATTTCTCGGTGGGTAGTAAAGGCCTCTGTTGTCTTCACTTTAGGGCCCATTTCTCAAAGCGACAAGTTTGACAAGTGACTAGCATTATCACCGACTGTTTCTCTAACATCTTCGACAAACGTATCAATCTCTGCCATTTTATTGACAAGTTGACAAAGCTGAATTCTGTGCTCGTGTATGTGGAAAAGCATAAAGGTTGTTATGGCGATGGCGAAGGTATCTGGGCTTCAGAAAATTAAAAAGAAGAAAGCAGAGCTATTTAGTTAATTTTCTCGAGCAGATGTGACGAAAGATGTGGTGGTGGTGATTATTGTTTTAAGAGGAAGTACAACTAGGCAACCATCCTCTATATAACAATAATCAGAGGGAAAAATAGAAGGGATCCGACACTTCGAAAAATGAAGATATCGGTCAAAGAAAGACAAGAGCCATGAAGGGCGTGAAAATGAAAGACTCCCTAGCCCTCGCAAACCTAATAGCGTCGGGGTCGGAAAAGAACAAGAGTTGACCAAGGGAGGTCGGATAGGATAGATGAAAGTGAGGAGCCTGGCACAAGTAATTGGTAGCAATGCCAGGACTCAGCTAAGGGCCCCATGGTCGCCAACCCACGCTCCTAAGTTCAGAGCCCCTGGGGCCACTTTTAGTCGCCTCTTACGACAGGCAGGGGATAACTCAGCTGAGGGCCCCGTGGTCGCCAACCCACGCTCCAAAGTTCAGAGCCCCTGAGGCCCCTTTTAGTCGCCTCTTACGACAGGCAGGAGATACCGTGGGTGTTATTCTACCGCCCCCACCCACAGGGGGAGCCCCTTTTAGTCGCCTCTTACGACAGGCAGGGAATACCGTGGGTGTTATTCTACCGCCCCCACCCACAGGGGGATGTCAGCGGAGAGATGGCGTGGATTGACATTAGTAGACGAATAGGTTTGAATGGCGTCTATAAAAGTAGGAAAGATCACAATATGAAGATAAAGTTGGAATTCAAGAGGACAAACTGGGGCAAATATTCATTTATAGGAAGGGGAGTTAGGGATTGGAATAACTTACCAAGGGAGATGTTCAATAAATTTCCAATTTCTTTGAAATCATTTCCGAAAAGGCTAGGAAAGCAACAGATAGGAAATCTGCCACCTGGGCGACTGCCCTAAATGCAGATCAGTATTGATTGATTGTGGCGTTACCTTTAAAAATCCAAAACAGTTTTGAAATAAATCGTACGACATGGAGTGTCGAATGGCTTTTTTTCCGCCCATCAATAATCCGACTACCGCTATGTTGGGATCCAGAGGCTGACACTCTACCACGGATCCACAGAGGCAGCTATTAATGGAAATGTATATACGGAAATGGATAAATAAATTAAGTCTAGAAAGAAAGTGTTACTAGGATATTAACTTCAAAGTTGCTAAAGCAATTCTGGATAAATGGATGAAGAATTATTTAACAGGTTATTATTTAAAGACTGAAATTAGTCATATAATCAAGATGTGAAATGGACTGCTGTGCAAGAGCTTGATCTTTAATTTATGCATTACTTCTTTAGCTTTAGAATTCCTGCCTGAATGTTCACGGCTGGATTTTTCTTTTTTCTCATTTAAAAGCATTGTATCATCATATTAAAACACTTTTCAACAAAAATATCGGCACATTCCTTACACACATGATTCAATGAATTTACATTTAAGAGCTGGATAATTTTCCTTTTAACTTAAAGCCTACTAAGAGAAAGAAAATCTATAAATTTAGCCTCAAAAACATTCAAACTTTCCCTATAAGCAATACTTGCCATAATGCCATTACATTAGGGTAAAAGCAAATTTGCATCATCATATTGTTTCAACAAAGTATGTGCATTTCTTAAATCACCCGTATTTTCTTCAGTGCTTGACAACGCATTACGGCATTCCAAATGGGGTAACTTGGAACACAACCAGCCACACTCATATGCATATGTATTTTCCTGAATTAAATCAACCAAACAGATCACACCTACAACAACGCATCGGTATTGAAGGTTAACTGCTGCACTATACAATAAAATATGAGTATTATATTTTAAGCCAATTAAAATATGGGTCGAGCAGGTCAGAAGATTATGAAGTACTATAAAAATCTCTTTTTCACTGGAAGAATATATATGCAAACACAATATTACTTACATTTTCTTGGTGGTGGTGGTGGTGATTTTTGTTTTAAGAGGAAGTACAACTAGGCAACCATCCTCTATATAACACTAATCAGACGGAAAAATGGAAGGGATCCGACTCTTCGAAAAATGAAGATATCGGCCAGAGCAAGACAAGGGCCACGAAGGGCGTGAAAATGAAAGACTCCCTAGCCCTCGCAAGCCTAATAGCGTCGGGGTCGGAAAAGAACAAGAGTTGACCAAGGGAGGTCGGATAGGATAGATAAAAGTGAGGAGCCTGGCACAAGTAAGTGGAAGCAATGCCAGGACTCAGCTAAGGGCCCCGTGGTCGCCAACCCACGCTCCAAAGTTCAGAGCCCCTGGGGCAAGTACAACTAGGCAACCATCCTCTATATAACACTAATCAGAGGGAAAAATGGAAGGGATCCGACACTTCGAAAAATGAAGATATCGGTCAAAGAAAGTCAAGGGCCACGAAGAGCGTGAAAATGAAAGACTCCCTAGCCCTCACAAACCTAATAGCGTCGGGGTCGGAAAAGAATAAGAGTTGACAAAGAGAGGTCGGATAGGATAGATGAAAGTGAGGAGCCTTGCACAAGTAATTGGAAGCAATGCCAGGACTCAGCTAAGGGCACCGTGGTCGCCAACCTACGCTCCAAAGTTCAGAGCCCCTGAGGCCCCTTTTAGTCGCCTCTTACGACAGGCAGGGGATAGCGTGGGTGTTCTTCTACCGCCCCCACTCACAGGGGGATTCTGTATCTCACAGGTTAGTAAGTTTAATAATAATATGTTATATTTTACTTGTTTCACTGTTCTGTTCTCTCCTCACAGCCTTTTAAAATTGTATGCTCCTACTTGGTCTTGGGCTCCTGTGAACTTCTAACTTATGGTTCTTTTCATACAATTCCGGCCTGTGTGGTGCATACCTCCACTTTGACGCCATCTTGGAACAGGTCAGGAAATGCAATGGGCTCATCTGTTAGTTGTCAACAAGGAAAGGTGCCTAAGTTGTGTTCTGCAATTAACTGCACGAATAGAGGGAATACAAGAATTAATATATACTTTCAAAAATGAGCATTTGTTCCTTGCTGCCACCAGAAAACATGGCGAGCAGCTTTCAATTTTCTTCAAAGATGGCCGGCTTTTCCGCCAGTCTATATCGTATAATATAGGTCGCTGGATATAACCGTCCGTCTTCTGTTTTTCAAGCACACCCGCACACGTTTAAAATTAACCTATAATAACGTTTGTCTCATATTCACTGTAATAACACTTCTGTTGCCTCTTACTGCGCATGTTTACGTCTTCGAAGTTCCCTCTATCCATAACCTACAATAATGTCAACCATGTGTGACAAAACACAATTCCAATATGCCGCCCTAAGCGAAAGAAACAAAAGCCGCTCACTGCCGAACGCGTTCAGAAATCTCACGGAAACATGTTAATTTGTCTTTAAATTAATTGTTTCATAAGAAATGTTGGAAATAATTTCGTGAAACGGGCGAATTCTAAGAGAAGTGTTAAATTAATAACAATTATTATTAATTAACATTCGTTAAGAAGTAACGGAGAAACCGGAGCTTAGTGCACAGATTTGCTTGATGTTTCTTACAATAAGCATGCTGACATTCACTGCAGAATAACCTCGTCATTCGTCTTTTGTGAGCTAGACAGATGTGACAAACAGTTCTTTCAAGGGGTAATTACAATTTTCCATTTCTCGGTGGGGAGTAAAGGCCTCTGTTGTCTTCACTTTAGGGCCTATTTCTCAAAGCGACAAGTTTGACAAGTGACTAGCATTATCAGCGACTGGTGACAAGGAGACTGATTTCTGTTTCTCTAACATCTTCGACAAACGTATCAATCTCTGCCATTTTATTGACAAGTTGACAAAGCTGAATTTTGTGCACGTGTATGTGGAAAAGCATAAAGGTTGTTATGGCGATGGCGAAGGTATCTGGGCTTCAGAAAATTCAAAAGAAGAAAGCAGAGCTATTTAGTGAATTTTCTCGAGCAGAGGTGACGAAAGATGTGGTGGTGGTGATTATTGTTTTAAGAGGAAGTACAACTAGGCAACCATCCTCTATATAACACTAATCAGATGGAAAATACGGAAGGGGTCCGACGCTTCGAAAAATGAAGATATCGGCCAAAAGAAGAGGTGGTGATTATTGTTTTAAGAGGAAGTACAACTAGGCAAACATCCTCTATATAACACTAATCAGAGGGAAAAACGGAAGGGGCCCGACACTTCGAAAAATGAAGATATCGGCCAAAGTGGTGGTGGTGGTGATTATTGTTTTAAGAGGAGGTACAACTAGGCAACCATTGTCTATTTAACACTAATCAGAGAGAAAAAATGAAAGGGGTCCGACACTTCGAAAAATGAAGGTATCGGTCAGAGGAAGACAAGAGCCGCGAAGCGCGTGAAAATGAAAGACTCCCTAGCCCTCGCAAACCTAATAGCGTCGGGGTCGGAAAAGAACAAGAGTTGACGAAGAGAGGTCGGATAGGATAGATGAAAGTGAGGAGGCTGGCACAAGTGGAAGAAATGCCAGGACTCAGCTGAGGGCCCCGTGGTAGCCAACCCACGGTCCAAAGTTTAGAGCCCCTGAGGCCCCTTTTAGTCGCCTCTTACGACAGGCAGGGGATACCGTGGGTGTTCTTCTACCGCCCCCACCAACAGGGGGATTCTGTATCTCATCAGGTTAGTAAGTGTAATAATAATATCTTATATTTTACTTGTTTCACTGTTCTGTTCTCTCCTCACACCCTTTTAAAATTGTGTGCTCCTATTTGGTTTTGGGCTCCTGTGAACTTCTAAATTATGGTTCTTTTCATACAATTCCTGCCTGTATGGTCCATACCTCCACTTTGACGCCATCTTGGAACACGTCAGGAAATGCAATGGGCACATCTGTTAGTTGTCAACAAGGAAAGGTGCCTAAGTTGTGTTCTGGAATGAACTGCACGAATAGAGGGAATACAAGAAGAAATATATACTTTCAAAACTGAGCATTTGTTCCTTGCTGCCACCAGAAAACATGGCGAGCAGCTTTCAATTTTCTTCAAAGATGGCCGCTTTTCCGCCAGTCTATTTCGTATAATATAGGTCGCTGGATATAACCGTCCGTCTTCTGTTTTTCAAGCACACCCGCACACGTTTAAAATTAACCTATAATAACGTTTGTCTCATATTCACTGTAATAACACTTCTGTTGCCTCTTACTGCGCATGTTTACGTCTTCGAAGTTCCCTCTATCCATAACCTACAATAATGTCAACCATGTGTGACAAAACACAATTCCAATATACCGCTCTAAGCGAAAGAAACAAAAGCCGCTCACTGCCGAACGCGTTCAGAAATCTCATGGAAACATGTTAATTTGTCTTTAAATTAATTGTTTCATAAGAAATGTTGGAAATAATGTCGTGAAACGGGCGAATTCTAATAGAAGAGTTAAATTAATAACAATTATTATTAATTAACATTCGTTAAGAAGTAACGGAGAGTTGAAGAAACCGGAGCTTAGTGCACAGATTTGCTCGATGTTTCTTACAATATGCATGCTGACATCAGAATAACCTCGTCATTCGTCTTTTGTGAGCTAGACAGATGTGAAAAACAGATCTTTCAAGGGGTAATTACAATATTTCCATTTCTCGGTGGGTAGTAAAGGCCTCTGTTGTCTTCACTTTAGGGCCCATTTCTCAAAGCGACAAGTTTGACAAGTGACTAGCATTATCACCGACTGTTTCTCTAACATCTTCGACAAACGTATCAATCTCTGCCATTTTATTGACAAGTTGACAAAGCTGAATTCTGTGCTCGTGTATGTGGAAAAGCATAAAGGTTGTTATGGCGATGGCGAAGGTATCTGGGCTTCAGAAAATTAAAAAGAAGAAAGCAGAGCTATTTAGTTAATTTTCTCGAGCAGATGTGACGAAAGATGTGGTGGTGGTGATTATTGTTTTAAGAGGAAGTACAACTAGGCAACCATCCTCTATATAACAATAATCAGAGGGAAAAATAGAAGGGATCCGACACTTCGAAAAATGAAGATATCGGTCAAAGAAAGACAAGAGCCATGAAGGGCGTGAAAATGAAAGACTCCCTAGCCCTCGCAAACCTAATAGCGTCGGGGTCGGAAAAGAACAAGAGTTGACCAAGGGAGGTCGGATAGGATAGATGAAAGTGAGGAGCCTGGCACAAGTAATTGGTAGCAATGCCAGGACTCAGCTAAGGGCCCCATGGTCGCCAACCCACGCTCCTAAGTTCAGAGCCCCTGGGGCCACTTTTAGTCGCCTCTTACGACAGGCAGGGGATAACTCAGCTGAGGGCCCCGTGGTCGCCAACCCACGCTCCAAAGTTCAGAGCCCCTGAGGCCCCTTTTAGTCGCCTCTTACGACAGGCAGGAGATACCGTGGGTGTTATTCTACCGCCCCCACCCACAGGGGGAGCCCCTTTTAGTCGCCTCTTACGACAGGCAGGGAATACCGTGGGTGTTATTCTACCGCCCCCACCCACAGGGGGATCCAAAGCTCGCCCCTTTTAGTCGCCTCTTAGACAGGCAGGGGATACCGTGGGTGTTATTCTACCGCCCCCACCCACAGGGGGAAGAAATGGAAGGAGACAGGGCCGGTGACATTTGGGGATGGGAGTGGGGGGCAAATTCCCAGGGGCACGGGCCCGCTGGGGGAGGACAAAAATTAATAACAGAATAATGTTTAAATAAATTTAAATGCTAATAAGGTGGTGGTGATTATTGTTTTAAGAGGAAGTACAACTAGGCAACCATCCTCTATATAACACTAATCAGAGGGAAAATATGGAAGGGGTCCTACACTTCGAAAAATGAAGATATCGGCCAGAGGAAGACAAGGGCCACGAAGGGCGTGAAAATGAAAGACTCCCTAGCCCTCGCAAACCTAATAGCGTCGGGGTCGGAAAAGAACAAGAGTTGACCAAGGGAGGTCGGATAGGATAGGTGAAAGTGAGGAGCCTGGCACAAGTAAGTGGAAACAATGCCAGGACTCAGCTGAGGGCCCCGTGGTCGCGAACCCACGCTCCAAAGTTCAGAGCCCCTGGGGCCCCTTTTAGTCGCCTCTTACGACAGGCAGGGGATACCGTGGGTGTTATTCTACCGCCCCCACCCACAGGGGGAGAAATGCTAATAACAATACAAACTTCTGTTGTTTAAAATATGAAAGAATAAATCGAGGTGGAGCATGTATCAGTGTTCAGTAGAGAAGTATGACGTTAGCGTTGTCGTTGTTTTTTATATCAGTTTTGTGCTATATTTGTTGTGGCAAATGCGAAAGAATATACACTAATTTTGTGACAATGTGGCACAAAGGTTACTCGACAAATGTACCACAATACTTGCTTCGAAAGATACACCAACTTTACATCTTTACATCAAGATTACATCAATTTTGAACCATTATATTTGTGGGATAAATACGAAGAAAATTTCATAAATTTTTCACTAAAATGACACCAAGGTGATTCCACAAATACATCCAAATACTTGGTGTAACGTTGGAGCATTTTTAAGTACACTTGCTTCAGCAGTGGTGTTGACAATAAGTAAGGTTGAAAGAAAAACATTGGTGTATTTTTGGGGCGAAATGGTGCAGAAATTGTATGATTAATGTTACCGTGTTTTGGTGGATCAGCAGAGGTGAAAGAAGGTGCGGGTCGGAATGGGTCTAACTACAAGGCCGAAAGATGAATTAAAATTTCAATAAAGGTTATATTTTCAAAACTTAACAATTTTCGCATAGAATTCAAAAAAATTAACAAGAACTATCAACAACAATCCAATAATCAGGTACCAGGTACAATTTTACAAACGAAAGCACAAGTTCTGGGCTCCGAGCCCCAAGTTATGCAAGGTCTGAGCTCTCAGCTAACAAACACATATTTTAGGAAAGGTGGTGGTGGTGGTGATTATTGTTTTAAGAGGAAGTACAACTGGGCAACCATCCTCTATATAACACTAATCAGAAAGAAAAATGGAAGGGATCCGACACTTCGAAAAATGAAGATATCGGCCAAAGGAGGACAAGGGCCACGAAGGGCGTGAAAATGAAAGACACCCTAGCCCTCGCAAACCTAATAGCGTCGGGGTCGGAAAAGAACAAGAGTTGACCAAGGAAGGTCGGATAGGATAGATGAAAGTGAGGAGCCTGGCACAAGTAAGTGGAAGCAATGCCAGGACTCAGCTAAGGGCCCCGTGGTCGCCAACCCACGCTCCTAAGTTCAGAGCCCCTGGGGCCCCTTTTAGTCCCCTCTTACGACAGGCAGGGGATACCGTGGGTGTTATTATACCGCCCCCACCCACAGGGGGATATTTTAGGAAAGGGCAGAAATTCTCTCAATACAATGGAGCACTTGCTCCCAGCTATCAAATGTCACGCCTCCCAGAGTGGAGATTGGAGTGGAGATTATTGTTTTAAGAGGAAGTACAACTAGGCAACCATCCTCTATATAACACTAATCAGAGGAAAAATGGGAAGGGATCCGACACTTCGAAAAATGAAGATATCGGTCAAAGAAAGACAAGGGCCACGAAGGGCGTGAAAATGAAAGACTCCCTAGCCCTCGCAAAACTAATAGCGTCGGGGTCTGAAAATAACAAGAGTTGACCAAGGGAGGTCGGATAGGATAGATGAAAGTGAGGAGCCTGGCACAAGTAAGTGGAAGCAATGCCAGGACTCAGCTGAGTACCCTGTGGTCGCCAACCCACGCTCCAAAGTTCAGAGCCCCTGAGGCCGGGACTATGTGAAGGGTTTACATTAATATCTCCAAGTCCACGGCTGAGTACTACACATTACGTTATAAAAGAAAGCCCACTACACCTCTTAAACTCAATAACCAGCTAATCCCATGGAGTAAAGGGGCAAAATACCTCGGAGTAACGCTAGATGGTGGTTGGTGATTATTGTTTTAAGAGGAAGTACAACTAGGCAACCATCCTCTATATAACACTAATCAGAGGGAAAAATGGAAGGGACCCGACACTTCGAAAAATGAAGGTGTCGGTCAAAGAAAGACAAGGGCCACGAAGGGCGTGAAAATGAAAGACTCCCTAGCCCTCGCAAACCTAATAGCGTCGGGGTCGAAAAAGAACAAGAGTTGACCAAGGAAGGTCGGGTAGGATAGATGAAAGTGAGGGGCCTGGCACAAGTAAGTGGAAGTAATGCCAGGACTCGGCTAAAGGCCCCGTGGTCGCCAATCCACGCTCCAAAGTTCAGAGCCCCTGGGGCCCCTTTTAGTCGCCTCTTACGACAGATCGTACGCTAGATCGTACTCAAACATTCAGATCCTATTTCCAGGATATCTTAACAAAATCCAAGAAAGCATTTGCATCTTTATATTGCCTACTTGCCAGAAACTCAAAATTAAATGTCAGAAATAAGCTACTAATCTACAAATCACTCATTTCAACAATAACCCTGTACGCTTTTACGGTATGGGGTACAGCTAAGGAATGCTACATCCGTTGCCTCCAAATTTTTCAGCACAAAATTCTTCGCATGATCGCTAATGTTCCCTACCACATTTCTCACAAAACCATACACACTAAACTACATATGCTCACTATAAAGTAACAAATTGCCCTCACAACAACAACAACAACAACAACAAAAAATAATTCATCCTCACCAACAATACCCTAGTAACATTATCAATCAAATTCATGATATAGATAGCACAGTCTATTATAAGAAGTTACACCCAAAAAACTTAAAAAACTAAAACATACATCATTCAATAAATTTAACATAATTACCTTACATTCCACTTCCCCATCACTAATATATACACTATTATCATTATTATGTACACAGTCTCACTGATTACACCACCTGAAAACACCAACTTTTTAAAATATTGCATGTTCTTCAACTACAATTAATTAATATTTAATATCCCAAAGTCTTACACAAATATCATAATATTACCATCATCGCAAGCTCTAAGTGCCCTATAAAGAAGGAATTAGAGACCTTATAGGTCGACGTTTCCTATTAATATCACTTACTTTTCCCCTCCGGGGAAAGTAAATCGAAATCAGGACTGCGACTGTAGGGGTAGCGAGCCTACCTCTAACCCGGAGGCCCCGCTTTCGATTTCCGCTCAAGTCAGCGATTTTTACCTGGACCTGAGGTGGTGGTGGTGATTATTGTTTTAAGAGGAAGTACAACTAGGCAACCATCCTCTATATAACACTAATCAGAGAGAAAAAATGGAAGGGGTCCGACACTTCGAAAAATGAAGTTATCGGCCAAAGGAAGACAAGGGCCACGAAGGGCGTGAAAATGAAAGACTCCCTAGCCCTCGCAAGCCTAATAGCGTCGGGGTCGGAAAAGAACAAGAGTTGACCAAGAGAGGTCGGATAGGATAGATAAAAGTGAGGAGCCTGGCACAAGTAAGTGGAAGCAATGCCAGGACTCAGCTGAGGGCCCCGTGGTCGCCAACCCACGCTCCAAAGTTCAGAGCCCCTGGGGCTGGACCTGAGGGCTAGTTCGAGGTCCACTCAGCCTACGTGATTAGAATTGAGGAGCTATCTGACGGTGAGATAGCGGCCCCGGTCCAGAAAGTGGTGGTGGTGATTATTGTTTTAAGAGGAAGTACAACTGGGCAACCATCCTCTACATAACACTAATCAGAGGGAAAATCGAAGGGATCCGACACTGCGAACAATGAAGCTATCGGTGGTGGTGGTGGTGGTGATTATTGTTTTAAGAGGAAGTACAACTAGGCAACCATCCTCTATATAACACTA
The DNA here is from genome assembly GCF_040414725.1 of Anabrus simplex. Classification (NCBI taxonomy): domain Eukaryota; kingdom Metazoa; phylum Arthropoda; class Insecta; order Orthoptera; family Tettigoniidae; genus Anabrus; species Anabrus simplex. Next base: position 14,065,810 of record NC_090276.1, read on the forward strand.
ATCAGAAGGAAAATATGGAAGGGGTCCGACACTTCGAAAAATGAAGATATCGGCCAAAGGAAGGCAAGGGCCACGAAGGGCGTGAAAATGAAAGACTTCCTAGCCCTCGCAAATCTAATAGCGTCTGGGTCGGAAAAGAACAAGAGTTGACCAAGGGATTATTATTAAGCGTATGGAATTTACAGAATGGACAAGTATATACAATATTATAGAAAAGAAAAACCTGCAAAGAATACAAGGTAAGTAGGGAACAATTACACATGAATATCTAAATTGTTTATCCACTGCACTATGGATACTGAGACATCAGCAAAGTCTTTTCGGTCTCCACCATAAGCACGCAGAGGGCATTCGTCCATTGTATAACGCATGGTCTGGACTAAAGCACCACAATCACACGCTGGAGAGTCCCTGAAGCCCCACTAGTGAAGGGAGAATGCAGATCTTCCACAATTTGTGCGGAACCTGTTTAGTGATGCCCACGTTCTTCTTGGCAAACTGAAACCAGCTGGGGCGTGGTTTGGATTAAAGAGGCTTGACCACTCCGGAGCTGTACGAATCCATTGCTCTTTCCATTCCTCTTTCAAATTGAAACCAGCATCCATTAGATTCTTAGCTGTTTTCATCGGTGGCTTACGGGATTTCAGCCTTTGTCTCCAGAGATCTGCAACATCTCTATGGATAGGTAGAGTTGGATTGGACATGATCTTATTATATTCTTGAACAAGGGCTCCTGAACGTCGCAGGCTTGGTGGAGCAATGTGGGACAGGACTGGCAGCCAGTGCGTTGCAGTAGGCTTCAGAGTACCAGAGATGATACGCATGGTGGTGTTAAGTTGTACATCGACTTTCTTCACGTGGCAACTGTTAAGCCATACTGAAGAGCAGTATTCAGCTGCAGAATACACGAGGCCAAGCGCAGTACGTCATAATGTGTCCGCTGAAGCACCCCATGAAGTTCCACACAATTTAAAGGCCTCAGGGGCTCTGAACTTTGGAGCGTGGGTTGGCGTCCACGAGGCCCTAAGCTGAGTCCTGGCATTGCTTCCACTTACTTGTGCCAGGCTCCTCACTTTCATCTATTCCATCCGACCTGTCTTGGTCAACTCTTGTTCTTTTCCGACCCCGACGCTATTAGGTTTGCGAGGACTAGGAAGTCTTTCATTTTCACGCCCTTCGTGGCCCTCGTCTTCCTTTGGCCGATACCTTCATTTTTCGAAGTGTCGGATCCCTTCCATTTTTCCCTCTGATTAGTGTTATATAGAGGATGGTTGCCTAGTTGTACTTCCTCTTAAAACAATAATCACCACCACCACCACACAATTTAAACAGAATATTATTACGTGATCTCAACTTAGATCCGAGGTTTTCAAGATGCTTTCTATAAGATAGGGTTCGGTCAAGCGTTACCCCGACGTACATTGCGTTAGGATTGTGCTTTAACACTGAGCCATTGAAGCGTACTTGGAGTTTTGTATTAGCCAACTTGTTGTGGAGATGGAAGCAAGCAGATTCTGTCTTATTCATACTGGGTTGTAGTCTCCAGTTTCGGAAGTAAGAGCTAAGTGTATCCAGGTCAGAGGTCAGGAATAGGAGAGATGAAAGTGAGGAGCCTGGCACAAGTAAGTGGAAGTGGTGATTATTGTTTTAAGAGGAAGTACAACTGGGCAACCATCCTCTATATAACACTAATCAGAGCGAAAATATGGAAGGGTCCGACACTTCGAAAAATGAAGATATCGGTCAAAGACAGACAAGGGCCACGAAGGGCGTGAAAATGAAAGACTCCCTAGCCCTCGCAAACCTAATAGCATCGGGGTCGGGAAAGAACAAGAGTTGAACAAGAGAGGTCGGATAGGTGATTAGTGATTATTGTTTTAAGAGGAAGTACAACTGGGCAACCATCCTCTATATAACACTAATCAGAGAGAAAATATGGAAGGGTCCGACACTTCGAAAAATGAAGACATCGGTAAAAGACAGACAAGGGCCACGAAGGGCGTGAAAATGAAAGACTCCCTAGCCCTCGCAAACCTAATACCGTCGGGGTCGGAAAAGAACAAGAGTTGACCAAGACAGGTCGGATGGAATAGATGAAAGTGAGGAGCCTGGCACAAGTAAGTGGAAGCAATGCCAGGACTCAGCTGAGGGTGGTGGTGGTGGTGGTGATTATTGTTTTAAGAGGAAGTGGTGGTGGTGGTGATTATTGTTTTAAGAGGAAGTACAACTAGGCAACCATCCTCTACATAACACTAATCAGAGGGAAAAATGGAAGGGATCCGATACTTCGAAAAAATGAAGATATCGGCCAAAGGAAGACAAGGGCCACGAAGGGCGTGAAAATGAAAGACACCCTAGCCCTCGCAAACCTAATAGCGTCGGGGTCGGAAAAGAACAAGAGTTGGCCAAGGGAGGTCGGATAGGATAGATGAAAGTCAGGAGCCTGGCACAAGTAAGTGGAAGCAATGCCAGGACTCAGCTGAGGGTCCTGTGGTCGCTAACCCACGCTCCAAGGTTCAAAGCCCCAGGGGCCCCTTTTAGTCGCCTCTTACGGCAGGCAGGGGATACCATGGGTGTTATTCTACCGCCCCCATCCACAGGGGGAGAGGTCGGATAGGATAGATGAAAGTGAGGAGCCTGGCACATGTAAGTGGACGCAATGCCTGTACTCTGCTTAGGGCCTCGTGGTCGCCAACCCACGCTCCTAAGTTCAGAGCCCCTGAGGCCGGACTCAGCTAAGGGCCCCGTGGTCGCCAACCCACGCTCCAAAGTTCAGAGCCCCTGGGACTCCTTTTAGTCGCTTCTTACGACAAGCAGGGGATACCGTGGGTGTTATTCTACCGCTCCCACCCACAGGGGGTTACCCGGAGGTCCCACTTTCGATTCCCGACCAGGTCAGCAATTTTTACCTGTACCTGAGGGCTAGTTCGGGGTCCACTCAGCCTACGTGATTAGAATTGAGGAGCTATCTGACGGTGAGATAGCGGCCCCGGTCTAGAAAGCCAAGAATAACGGCCGAGAGGATTCGTCGTGCTGATTGGTGGTGGTGGTGATTATTGTTTTAAGAGGAAATACAACTAGGCAACCATCCTCTATATAACACTAATCAGAGGGAAAAATAGAAGGGATCCGACACTTCGAAAGATGAAGATATCGGTCAAAGAAAGACAAGGGCCACGAAGGGCGTGAAAATGAAAGACTCCCTAGCCCTCGCAAACCAAATAGCGTCCGGGGTCTGAAAAGAACAAGAGTTGACCAAGGGAGGTCGGATAGGATAGACGAAAGTGAGGAGCATGGCACAAGTAAGTGATAGTAATATCAGAACTCAGCTAAGGGCCCCGTGGTCGCCACTCCACGCTCCAAAGTTCAAAGCCCCTGGGGCCCCTTTTAGTCGCCTCTTACGACAGGCAGGGGATACCGTGGGTGTTATTCTACCGCCCCCACCCACAGGGGGGAAAGGGCGTGAAAATGAAAGACTCCCTAGTCCTCGCAAACCTAATAGCGTCGGGTGGTGGTGGTGGTGGTGGTGGTGATTATTGTTTTAAGAGGAAGTACAACTAGGCAACCATCCTCTATATAACACTAATCAGAGAGAAAAAATGGAAGGGGTCCGACACTTCGAAAAATGAAGATATCGGCCAAAGGAAGAAAAGGGCCACGAAGGGCATGAAAATGAAAGACTCCCTAGCCCTCGCAAACCTAATAGCGTCGGGGTCGGAAAAGAACAAGAGTTGACCAAGGGAGGTCGGATAGGATAGGTGAAAGTGAGGAGCCTGGCACAAGTAAGTGGAAGAAATGCCAGGACTCAGCTGAGGGCCCCGTGGTCGCCAACCCACGCTCCATAGTTCAGAGCCCCTGGGGCTAATAGCGTCGGGGTCTGAAAAGAACAGGAGTTGACCAAGAGAGGTCGGATAGGATAGATGAAAGTGAGGAGCCTGGCACAAGTAAGTGGAAGCAATGCCAGGACTCAACTGAGTGCCCCGTGGTCGCCAACCCACGCTCCAATGTTCAGAGCCCCTGGGGCCAAGGGATCCGACACTTCGAAAAATGAAGGTATCGGCCAAACGAAGACAAGGGCCACGAAGGGCGTGAAAATGGAAGACTCCCTAGCCCTCGCAAACCTAATAGCGTCGGGGTCAGAAAAGAACAAGAGTTGACCAAGGGAGGTCGGATAGGATAGATGAAAGTGAGGAGCCTGGCACTAGTAAGTGGAAGCAATGCCAGGACTCAGCTGAGGGTGGTGCTGGTGGTGGTGATTATTGTTTTAAGAGGAAGTACAACTAGGCAACCATCCTCTCTATAACACTAATCAGGGGGAAGAAAGGAATGGATCCGACTCTTCGAAAAATGAAGATATCGGCCAAAGGAAGGCAAGGGCCACGAAGGGCGTGAAAATGAAAGACTCCCTAGCTCTCGCAAACCTAATAGCGTCGGGGTCGGAGAAGAACAAGAGTTGACCAAGAGAGGTCGGATAGGATAGATGAAAATGAGGAGCCTGACACAAGTAAGTGGAAGCAATGCCAGGACTCAGCTGAGGGCCTCGTGGTCGCCAACCCACGCTCCAAAGTTCAGATGGTGATTGGTGGTGATTATTGTTTTAAGAGGAAGTACAACTAGGCAACCATCCTCTATATAACACTAATCAGAAAGAAAAATGGAAGGGATCCGACACTTCGAAAAATGAAGATGTCGGCCAAAGGAAGAGAAGGGCCACGAAGGGGGTGAAAATGAAAGACTCCCTAGCTCTCGCAAACCTAATAGCGTCGGGGTCGGAGAAGAACAAGAGTTGACCAAGAGAGGTCGGATAGGATAGATGAAAATGAGGAGCCTGACACAAGTAAGTGGAAGCAATGCCAGGACTCAGCTGAGGGCCCCGTGGTCGCCAACCCACGCTCCAAAGTTCAGACCCCCTGGGGCCTCTTTTAGTCGCCTCTTACGGCAGGCAGAGGATACCGTGTGTGTTATTCTACCGCCCCCACCCACAGGGTCAGCAAAGTTCAGAGCCCCTGGGGCCAAGGGGTCCGACACTTCGAAAAATGAAGGTATCGGCCAAAGGAAGACAAGGGCCACGAAGGGCGTGAAAATGGAAGACTCCCTAGCCCTCGCAAACCTAATAGCGTCGGGGTCGGAAAAGAACAAGAGTTGACCAAGGGAGGTCGGATAGGATAGATGAATGTGAGGAGCCTGGCACAAGTAAGTAGACCCTGAGGCCCCTTTTAGTCGCCTCTTACGACAGGCAGGGGATACCGTGCGTGTTATTCTACCGCCCCCACCCACAGGGGGACGAGAGAGGTCGGATAGGACAGATAAAACTGAAGAGCCTAGCACTAGTAAGTGGAAACAATGCCGGCTTAAGTCGTTAGTCCAACCATTATGAATTCTGAATCCCCGATATCTGTTTTAATATCCATAAAAAATAGTTTGTCTCCGATAAGTTGTTAGTCCAGAGAACATGGGGTGTCGTATCAGAGCTCTTTGTCATGGCCAACCATGATGTTTCCTTGCAGGCGACATTCAGCTGTTAATCTTGTGAAACTTACAGTGGCTCATTATCACAGCCTCTCAAAGAAAAGAAATCTTATTGAACGTAAAGAGGATTCAAACTTAAAGAGCTGCCTCCTGGACTGAAGTTGGTAAAAAAGAATGACATTTTGTCCCTGCTCAAGTTTGTGACTCCAGAAAATTTGGAGTGGTTGAGAAAAGTTGTAGATGGTGTGCCTTCCGATGACATTAATGACTTAGAAGAATATTTAAGTGACAGTGGAGAAAATGAATCGAATTTGTAATGAACACTGCATCTGTATGGTCTATTATTTACCAACATATTTCTCTAAAAAGTTTAGAAATCAAATTTAGTGATTTGTTCTTTTATGCACTAAGAAAAAAGAATTTTTATTGAATGTCCTGCTGCAGAAGTGTATTTTGTTATGATTTAAACTTTTTTAAAGATAAAATATGCAGTTAAGAGTTAGCGAAAACGCTCATTAACTCGGAAACTTAAGTTTGAAATATGTTCATGGACTAGCGACTTAAGACGTGTCTTTTGTTATTAAACATTCGGACTAGATAAAAAATATTTCGAGTTAAAGTAAATACCTACTAACACTAGAAAATAATTGTACTTGTAATATAATTTCAAAATAATAGCCGATGTATATATGTGTGTGTTCGATTGGCAGAGATTCTAAAACTTTGATCGTATTTTTCTCAGAACTTCATTTTCTGACTTAAGTCGTTACTCCACACATGTCCTCAAATATTTTAAGGTATAGTCCGATGAAGAATATCATAGCTGTATTTATGAATTACGCATATGTTCCAGAAACTGAAGAAGCAAGGCAAGAAGAGGAAGAAGTAGGAGGAGGAGAAGGTGAGCGGCCAAACCGGGCAGTTACAGAGACTCTACCTGGTGTCATCATAGTATTGTAAAGCGCGAAGGGTTTGGGGAGCCGACGTCGCTCTGGAGAGTAATTTTACTCCTCAGGTGGTGGTGGTGGTGGTGATTATTGTTTTAAGAGGAAGTACAACTAGGCAATCATCCTCTATATAACACTAATCAGAGAGAAAAAATGGAAGGGATCCGACACTTCGAAAAATGAAGGTATCGGCCAAAGGAAGACGAGGGCCACGAAGGGCGTGAAAATGAAAGACTCCCTAGCCCTCGCAAACCTAATAGCGTCGGGGTCGGAAAAGAACAAGAGTTGACGAAGAGAGGTCGGATAGGATAGATGAAAGTGAGGAGCCTGGCACAAGTAAGTGGAAGCAATGCCAGGACTCAGCTGAGGGCCCCGTGGTCGCCAACCCACGCTCCAAAGTTCAGAGCCCATGGGTCCACTTTTAGTCGCCTCTTACGACAGGCAGGGGATACCGTGTGTTTTATTCTACCGCCCCCACCCACAGGGGTGGTGGTGGTGGTTATTAAGAGAAAGTACGACTAGGCTACCATCCTCTATATAACACTCATCAGAGAGAAATAATGAAGGGGTCCGACACATCACAAACTGAAGGTATCGGCCAAAGGAAGACGAGGGCCACGAAGGACATGTAAATGAAAGACTCTAGGTCTCCATACGTAATACGTCGGGGTCTGAAAAGAACACGAGTTGACCAAGGGAGGTCGGGTAGGATAGATGAAAGTGAGGAGCCTGGCACAAGTAAGTGGAAGCAATGCCAGGACTCAGCTAAGGGCCCCGTGCTTGCCAATCCACGCTCCAAAGTTCAGTGCCCCTGATGCCTTGTTAGTCGCCTTTTACGGCAGGCAGGGGTTACCATGATGTTATTCTACTGCCCCCACCCACGGGGTGAGAAGGTTGGGCGCTTATGTGCGGCCAGTATCCAGTATTCGAGAGATAGTTGGTTCGTATCCCACTGTCGACAGCCCTTAACATGGTTTTCGGTGTTAAATGCTGGGCCTGTACCTTAATTAACGCCACGGCCGCTTCCTTCCCATTCCTAGCCCTTTCCTGTCCCATCATCGCCATAAGACATATCTGTATCGGTGCCACGTAAAGCCAATAGAAAAAAAATGAATGTTGGGAAAATGGAAGACTCCTTAGTCCTCGAGAATGTAACACCTTCGGGGTCGAAAAATGTCAATAATTGACCAAGGGAAGAAAGAGAGAATATTATGAAGTTGAAGAGCCTAGCACAAGTAAGTGGAAACAATGCTATAACTCAGCTAGGAGAACCGAGGGTGCCAACAGACGCTGCTAATTTGAGAGCCGTTGGGCCCCTTTTAGTCGCCTCTTACGATTGGCAGATGATGCCGTGGAGAAAGCCTGGATGAACAGAAGATTGACGGAACTGTAGGGACTATGATGTCCTGTGGACATGGCAAAGGGGAGTTCGTTGGCGGTTTCCGTTTTAGGTACTTTCTTGAGTGGAAGGGCAGAACCTCCATCGGAAGGTCCTTGTAACTTGGAGTCAGATTCCTTGGTTAGTGAATTAGTGAAGATATAAATAACCTTCATTTTGACAAGGCATTCGCCACAACATAACCTTGTTAGGTCGCTGTCCGTGGTAAATTAAGCTAAATCGTCCACATGTTTCCACGTACGCGGAGAACTGTAAAAATGTCTCTGCTGAAAATTTTATGCAAGTTTATCGTTGATATTTAACATGATGAAATACCGAACATCAATATGATGCCAACAATGTTTAACAGATTCATAGTCGCAAGCGATTCCATGTCGTAAGAGCTGTACTTCTGGTTAGTGATGCTCAGTTTGATAGAGTGAAAGGAAAAGGCTGCCAGACAGCGTCACGTTGCTCTTGAAGAACTGCACCGACATCTTTAGTGGTGGCATCTTTGGCAGGGCAACAGTGGCAGAAAGCCCGGGTTTGAGCCAAGAAAGGGGTCTTTGGGAAACTTCCCTTGTATATTTCGATAATTTGGAGACATTCTGGGGTCCATTGGATGGGCTGAGAAACTTTCATCTCAGATATGGATAAAGGTGCGTGAAATTGGATGATTTCCAGTGGCATTTTGAAGAAACCGTCTGTAGATGTTCAGGAGATGCAGCTTGGATGTCAGCGATACTGTCAACGAGATGTTGAGGTTCTTGAACCGATATTGCGTAACCAAGGACAGTGGCTTCTTTTATACTAAATGCCTACGGATTTATTAAATCTCCATGTGAAGGCAAAATGTAGTGATATGTAAGATGCTCTTGTGATCATCTTGAGTGAATCGAAGCTGAAGTTATAGTCTCACAACTGCACGTCAGTTCTCGTAGGTCTGAAGTGCATTTCGAACGCCAAATGTCATATACAGAAACTCGAATAAACCAGTTGTGACGGCGAAGGTTTGGCTCACTTATGATAGGCTCTTACAAGAACAATAAAGCTTAATATAGAACAATTTTCCCGCGTACCGATTATCTGGTTGTGGCGAGATATGGCTGAACTTTCTTCTTTCATTTAGCTGTGCTTCGCAACAGATATTCCGAGCTGTGTTTCCGAGACATAGCGTCCAAATGGTGACAATGTTATGTCCACACAACACAACACAGCACCTTTATTGCTAATGCGTTCTGTAGCGTCGTTGTCACTAATGTAGAGCTGTACTCGCTACGCAATCACAACTCAATCCTACTCCATATGTCTTACACGGATACAGCACTCATTGTGGGATTTTACACACTTCAAACAATAAGTAACACTCGCAATAAGAACGAATACAAAAGAAAACCTTAGTAGAGAACGGAGCGGTGTGTCTAGTCTCTGATTTTCTTGTGCAAGGAACTCACAACACATAAGACGTTACCATGGTAGGAAACATAATATACTTGGCATGAAGCTAGTAGCCGACATTTTGGTCATCTGTGGGACAAGTGCTGCACCCTAGTCTCAAAATAACATCTTACGGGAAAGAATAATTAATACAAAGGAATTTGAATTTGTGTAAATGATAGCACAGTGTTAGTAAGGGCTATCTGTCCAACCCCACTTATATGAAGAATAGAAGCGGTTTTTCCCGAGTCGCATGTGATACGGTTGAGACTACTCCAGACACATCCAGGCAGATCGAAGCTAGTAAGTTTTACTGTGCTATCATCCACAAACAATGGAGCATATAATGTTGGATTGTTCCCTCCGTGCCATCCCTGGAAGCCTGGAGGACTTGAACTCAACAACTCCCGAGGCGGTGGATTGGAGTAAGTGTCTAGATGTACGAATTTAATCTTTGAGTTGTATGAGACCATCTTGGTTGCGTATTTATGGATCTATATTATATTCTTTTTAGTTGTATTGCATCATATGCTAAATAAATACATACATTATCATTATAGACTGCTAAAACTTTCAGCGTTCAGTCTGCAAGCCTCTGTGAATTTACCAAACGTCGCCACAATCCTCTATTTGCAACTAGTGCAGTGGCCTCATTTAGTTCTGTACCTCTTATCTTTAAATCGTTAGAAACTGAGTCTAACCATCGCCGTCTTGGTCTACCTCTACTTCTCTTACCCTCCATTACAGAGTCCATTATTCTCCTAGGTGACTTATCCTCCTCCATTCGCCTCACATGACCCCACCTCCGAAGCCAGTTTATGCGTACAGCTTCATCCATCGAATTCATTCTTAAATTAGCTTTTATTTCCTCATTCCGAGTACCCTCCTGCCATTGTTCCCACCGGTTTGTACAAGCAATCATTCTCGCTACTTTTATGTCTGTTACTTCTAACTTATGAATAAGATATCCTGAGTCCACCCAGCTTTCGTTCCTCTAGAGCAAATTTGGTCAGAAAACAGACCGATGTAAAGATAGTTTCGTCTGGGAGCTGACTTCCTTCTTACAGAATACTGCTGATCGCAACTGCGAGCTCACTGCATTAGGTTTACTACACCTTGATTCAATCTCTCTTACTATATTACCATCCTGGGAGAACACACAACCTAAATACTTGACATTATCTACCTGTTATAGCTTTGTATCACCCATCTGGCATTCAATTCTGTTGAATTTCTTACCTACAGACATCACTTTAGTTTTCGAAAGGCTAATTTTCATTCCATACTCATTGCACATATTTTCAAGTTCCAAGATATTAGACTGCAGGCTTTCGGCACAATCTGCCATTAAGACCAAGTGTCAGCATAGGCCAGACTGCTTACTGCATTTCCCCCTAACTGAATCCCTCCCTGCCAATTTATACCTTTCAGCAGATGATCCATGTAAACTACGAACAGCAAAGGTGAAAAATTACAGCCTTGTCTAACCCCTGAAAGTACCCTGAACCAAGAACTCATTATACCATCAATTCTCACTGAAGCCAATTGTCTGGCTTCCCATTCCCATTAGCTTCCATATCTTCCCCACATTTGCCAATCACCCTTTCGTATCCTTCAGTTCTATTTCCAACTCTCGCATTGAAGTCGCCCATTAGCACTATTCTATCCTTGCTGTTCACCCTGACCACGATGTCACTCAATGCTTCATAAAACTTGTCAACTTCATCCTCATCTGCACCCTCACATGGGGAATACACTGAGACAATTCTAGTCCTAATTCCTCCAACTGACAAATCTACCCACATCATTCGCTCATTTACGTGCCTAACAGAAACTATGTTGCGTGCAATAGTATTCCTGATAAACAGCCCTACCCCATACTCTGCCCTTCCCTTTCTAACACCCATCAAGTACACCTTATAATCTCCTATCTCTTCCTCGTTTTCTCCCCTTACCCGAATATCACTTACTCCTAGCACATCCAAATTCATCCTCTTTGCTGACTCAGCTAGTTATACTTTCTTTCTTCCATAAGCCCCATTAATATTGATAGCTCCCCATCGAATTCCATTTCGTTCGCCAAGTTGTTTCCAAGGAGTCCATCGCCTGTCAAATGGGAGTGGGACTCCGTTACTCCCATAGGTCCGAGGCTTGCTTAAAGTGTTCTGAGCTCGGCAAATTCATGAAGCAGGATGCTACCCTACTTGCACATACTCCAAGTGAGGATCTCGGGTTATGGACCACCGGTGGATTGTGGGATTGTATTCGCATGAAACAGTTAAACAGGAAGAAAATTAGATAAACGTCCAAGAAAATGTCAAACATTATGAACTGCTAGAGCTACCTATAACGCTTATGTGTAAAGCATTCATAAATGTAAGAGTAAAATACTTAGAATATTAATGACATAACAACAAACTGACTGTAGCAACATATTAGTGGTCTCTCGATTGTAAATGAATACATTTTGAACGATGCGCTCTGTTCATAGAGAGAGAAAGGTTACCGCTTTCCTTGCTTTGCTACCAGCGTGACGTCACTGCGGTAGGCTGGATGCACTGACACACCGTTATACCATTGAACTATACGTTATACTGGAGTGCTGACTGTAGTGGTAGCTCTCGGAGAAAACTGCTTCCTGTTCCTTGGCTAGTCACGCCCCCTCGTGTACGGCAAAGTGGACAAGATACAGAGCGTGGAAGTTGGCTGATGTGTTGTGATTGATGGACTCTTTTGGTAATATCTGACCGTACGTCAAATTTGTGATACAATCAAGATGACTATTTCTTGTGTATCGTACGGTTACACTAACAGACACCAGAAGGAAACAGATATGAACTCACAAAAGCTTCGTTTCCACAGGTAAGCAGTCTAAGCACGATCTCACTGGAAAGCAATAAATATGGTATTTTAAAACGATAATTGCTATTTTCTTCCGGTTTGGCTCTTGTCATTAAGTATTCTATGTTTATGGAGATATCTTACATGATATTTTGGCATATTAAATGTCGTACGTTACGTTTTATAGGTTATAGTCAGAATGATATTGTTACCAGTATAGAATTTATAACGTCAATTGCAGATTTTCGTAGAAACGTCCGGAAATATTTAAAAAGGGGGTTATAGTTGTGAGAAGGGTACACTGGACCCTAACAAAATGAGAGATGTTCGATACATTTTCAACTTCTTTGAAATAATTTCAGAAAAGATTAAAGAAACAACTGATAGGGAGCCCTAAATGCAGATCAGTGGTGACTGATTATTTTGTAAAGTGTATATATTTTGTTTATTAAGTGTATATTCCGATGTGAAGTTGTGTATTGTGTATTAATATATACACGCATACGTATGCTGCCTTTGTCCTGATAATAAATATGGTTCAGAAACTTATTTCAATGTATTTTCAATTGACCGTCATTCGCAGATATTTCCCGTCTAAAATCACTACCGGTAGGCTATAATTTTGTATGCATATGTTTCGTTTGTATGGCGTCTTTCTAGTGTAGGTATTGGTCTCGAAAGCCTAGAATAACGGCTGAGAGGATTCGTCGTGCTGACCCCACGACACCTCCTAATCTGCAGGCCTTAGGACTGAGTAGTGGTCGCTTGGTGCGCCCTGGCCTTCGAGGCTGTTGTGCCAGGTGTTTGGTACTTTTTAAGTGTAGATATACGCATTTACTGTCTTGTGATCTCTTAAAGAAAAATGTTTGAGAATAATCGGGCCTAGAATATATTTTCATTTTATCCAATATTCCTAGGCATTTTCAGTTTCAAATTGCTATTAATCCTCTGAAATATATATTTCACCGTAAATCAGGTGAAATTTGCAAGAGACATTCCGCCTAAACCTTTAAAATTCGTTAAGATACTTGTGTCTCGTCGCATGAACGTATACGCCAGTCACGCCTCCATGCCGTACAGCTAGTCGCCCTGGAAGACGCACTTCGCTCCCGTACAGTCAGCGTTCCAGTATTACCTACAGTTCAATGGTACGTACTATGGTTTTGCATTTGTTTCGTGCAAGATATGCCCCTCCTACATAAGACCATAACACAACACGCTAATAATCTTACGACCAATGTTTACAGGAACTTTTCTCTTTCGTTTGTTAGGTGCTTCCTCCTCGGTAAATATTGGAATCTTATTCAAGGGCACCATGTAGGAGAGATAAACTACTGTATAATCAATCAATCAATCAATCAATCAATCAATCAATCAATCAATCAATCAATCAATCAATCAATCAATCAATCAATCAATCAATCAATCAATCAATCAATCAATCAATCAATCAATCAATCAATCAATCAATCAATCAATCAATCAATCAATCAATCAATCAATCAATCAATCAATCAATCAATCAATCAATCAATCAATCAATCAATCAATCAATCAATCAATCAATCAATCAATCAATCAATCAATCAATCAATCAATCAATGATTTACATTTATGACTGTCACCCTGGTGGCTGATTCCCTATCAGTTGTTTACCTAGTCTTTTGTTTAAAGTGTTTATGAGGTGATAGATAGTACATCATAGGGACCACCGAAAGTGCCAAGGTGTAAATACAAGTGTTAAATCTAACACTATATTAACAGAATTGGATGTTTTGTCTTCAGAATATTCTTCAGGCTGGAGCTTTCGTTTATAAGTACTAGGGGCCTAACTACAGTTTCACTGCCATTACTAATATCCATTTCCGTACAAACATCAAGTGCACAATTATCCAGTTTATAGAATCTATTGCCTTTGTTATTACGTTTCTTTGTACACACGTGTGCACCGTAGCATTGTAAAATATACGAATTCATTAAAATAAGTGAAAGAAATGTGAAACTACAACAAGAATTCATTAACAATATAATTTTATCACAGATTGTAAACAACAGCAGCCAATCATCTTAAAGCGCGATAGAAGAGCCAACTTCTGGAAGCTTAAAAAGAATCAATGCACAGCCTTCCAGATCATAAACTTCCTGATATATCAGTGTTAATGCAAATTGGTCTAAAATCATTCTAGCGTGGATGTAAAGGAAAAATGAATTATGTAAGGATTTTCAAAGCAGAATGTACATACAAAATGGCAACATTAGTCGAAAAACGAAGAACATTTTTTCCAGATAAACCGAAATGTAATTTTTATCGTTGACTGTGCAATGCCGAGTGTTCAGTAATTATTTTAAGGCCTAGTCCGATGAAGAATAACATGGCTGTATTTATGAATTACACGTATGTTACAGAAACTGAAGAAGCAGGAGACGAAGAGGAAGAAGTAGGAGGAGGAGAAGGAGAAGGTGAGCGTCCAATCCGGGCAGTTACAGGGACTCTTACCTTGTGTCATCATAGTATTGAAAAGCGCGAGAGATCTGAGGAGCCAACATCGCTCTGGAGAGGAATTTTACTCCTCACAGCTGTCTTCTGCATCCCCCTCTGTTTAATGCTTGTGTGGGTCTCCCTTTTGGCGAGAAAGAAGGATAAAACAAAACTGATGACAGCGATAGCAGCAGTGCATAAGATAACGACATCGAAGATGTAGAGGAACCAGGAGAGGCTTGAAACTCCGTGGCTCAAATTTTGAATAAAATAATTCAAAATACCTGAAGTTATATTATTTTAAGAGCGTGATAAATAGGACTGGGAAGTTGAGGGAAAATCTTTTTTTTTTCTCAAGTGTCCGAAGATGAGGCCCATCTGGGTCGTTGTAGACCAGAAAATGGTGAGTCTTATTTGTCCTTTATCAGAGCTTTTGGGATTATTGGTTCTTTTTAGCCTCTTTTCAGGTTTTAACCGCTCTTTTTGCAACTTAATCTTCTTTCGATTACATTTCTTCTGTCCTTTCTCAATTCGAACCATCACTTCTGAACATTTTTTCTCTCTCGCTAATTACTTGAACCATTACTGAAAAGAGAGAAAATAAAATGAGAAATGAAACTAGTGCTTGAAAAAAAACCAGTGGTATTCAATTATGTGCTAGTTAAGTGAAATATTGAAAGGAGAAAATTTTGATGTAAGTATATTTGAAGAGGAAGATCTCACCAGCTTCAAGTATGAATCCTTAACATCCGTTGATGTGGAGAGAAGTTTCTCGATGGTTCCCAACGTGCTGTCTGAAAACCGACGATTATGATTATTGTAATATACTGCGAAACCAACTGAGGTAAGGTTTCCGAATTCCATTCTGTAACCCAAGTTTGGTTAACACAAATATGATTTCAGTTATAGTAATTTAAATTTCTTTATCCAGGATGTCCATTGTGGGCGTGCAAATTTCTTTCTAGGTGGAAAACCATTTCATTCTAAATTCTACAAGTATGTTTTAACAGACACAAAATACGTTTTTAAAAATCATGTTCAATCTCAATATGAATGAAGAAGTATTTCACTCATATTTTTGCACAGAATGTTGCCTTTGCCAGAATTTTTCATTTTTAAGCATATTTCTTCATTACATATGCAGTTAAAATCATTAATGAATCTGGAGTCCGCCTCTGTAGTATAGTGGTTAGTGTGATTAGCTGCTACCCCCGGAGGCCCGGGTTCGATTCCCGGCTCTGCCACGAAATTGGAAAGTGGTACGAGGGCTGGAACGGGGTCCACTCAGCCTCGGGATGTCAAATGATTAGAGGTGGGTTCGATTCCCACCTCAGCCATCCTGGAAGTGGTTTTCCGTGGTTTCCCACTTCTCCTCCAGGCAAATTCCGGGATGGTACCACGGCCGCTACCTTCCCTCTTCCTTGTCTATCCCTTCCAATCTTCCCATCCCCCTGCAAGACCCCTGTTCAGCATAGCAGGTGAGGCCGCCTGGGCGAGGTACTGCTCATCCTCCCCAGTTGTATCCCCCGACCCAGAGTCTGAAGCTCCAGGACACTGCCCTTGAAGCGGTAGAGGTGGGATCTCTCGCTGAGTCCGGGGGAAAAAACCGACCCTGGAAGGTAAACAGATAAAGAAAAATACCACATCATGTGTTATATTGATCAAACTCACATGCAGACTCTTTCACAAATGTGTGCAATTTTGATCCGTAATTCAGAAATAGCAGTTAGTTGATGCAAACACCTAATTTAACGATCGACGGTTGGCGTTTGGGAAAAATTCATTTCCTGCGAAACCATGTCGAGAACAGTAAACTAAACTTTAGCTACAAGGTGGTGCAGTAATCTTAAAAGTTCATTTTAGCGCTAGGTCAAGTGATGCATAACTCCAAATTTACAAAGGTAATATCGGAAAGCTGGATTGAAATCTCACTCTGGTGGCTCGAAGTGCACACCGACAACTGGGCATCAGCGTATGTACAGTAGGCTAAATTATTTTTGAACTAGCTGATGTCCCCGTGCTTCGCTACGGAATTCTACATTGTATACAGAATTCTAGGTTGGGTAGTGTATACGTTGTGAACAAGATTGTGTTATATTGCATAGCTCTTAACGCTACCCTAGAAACGACGTGGAAGTCACCAAACGTCTTTTCTCATATAATAATAATAATAATAATAATAATAATAATAATAATAATAATAATAATAATAATAATAATAATAATAATCATCGTATGGGCTCAGCTACCATGTGCAGACATTTCGATTTGATGCCATCTGGCTGTCTGCTCGTCAATTTCGACGTTCCTTTTTACTCTAGGTCCGCTTGGGCTCAGCTACCATGTGCAGACATTTCGATTTGATGCCATCTGGCTGTCTGCTCGTCAATTTCGACGTTCCTTTTTACTCTAGGTCCGCTAGATGGCAGACCGAGTAAACCGGATCTCTCTTGGGCGTCTATGGCTGAGATTTAATTAATTTTGTCGGGTAAATACCAAATGGTCCTCCTCTGTGGTGTAGTGGTTAGCGTGATTAGCTGCCACCCCCGGAGGCCCGGGTTCGATTCCCGGCTCTGCCACGAAATTTGAAAAGTGGTACGAGGGCTGGAACGGGGTCGACTCAGCCTCGGGAGGTCAACTGAGTAGAGGTGGGTTCGATTCCCACCTCAGCCATCCTGGAAGTGGTTTTCCGTGGTTTCCCACTTCTCCTCCAGGCGAATGCCGGGATGGTACCTAACTTCAGGCCACGGCCGCTTCCTTCCCTCTTCCTTGCCTATCCCTTCCAATCTTCCCATCCCTCCACAAGGCCCCTGTTCAGCTTAGCAGGTGAGGCCGCCTGGGCGAGGTACTGGTCATACTCCCCAGTTGTATCCCCCGACCAAGAGTCTGAAGCTCCAGGACACTGCCCTTGAGGCGGTAGAGGTGGGATCCCTCTATGAGTCCGAGAGAAAAACCGAACCTGGAGGGTAAACAGATGATGATGATGAAATACCAAATGTATCACCAGAGATCTTTTACATGCCGACATCGTACGACATGGAGTGTCGAATGGACTTTTTTCCGCCCTTCAAAAATCCGACTAACTCTGCCGGGTTTGAACCCGCTATCTTGGGATTCGGAGGCCGACACTCTACCACGGATCCATAGAGGCAGCTTTTCTCATATGAAGAATGCGTTAGGAATGTTCATTGTAATGGTTGGCCCGCTTGCCTACCATCAGTCACGATCAGGTTGGGAATTTTTCATTATAATGGCAGACACTCACTCTCCACCTGTTCTTTTTACATCGTCAGAAAGTCTGTCTTAGTGGTTTTTCTCAAGTTAAATGAACATAGATCATTACAATGACGTCAGTAGGAATGGCGCCATTAAAAAGCAATATGAAATATTCGATCAAATGAATAAACACACATTTTCTCACTTGTAACGAACAATACTACGCTGCCGATCTAACAGTCCAAAGTTCCAGAGCTGGAATGACCAAGCCGAGACAGCCGTGATCCGTGAACAATCTTCGTCTTTTTTCGGCGGGGGGTGTGTGTGTCGAATAGTGGAGAGTCCCAAGGCAAATCTATGCTCTTTTACTAATCTGTTTCCTAGGAGTACCCGATGAGTCGGAAAATCTCATTTCACTACACTGGCGGCGGAAAAATCTATCAGACTTGGAGGCTTTTATTAAGAAACGGCCCTTTTCAAGGTTGGATTTTGAATTATTTAGTGAATTGTAGTGCTATAATTCGGAATAGGTCTAAATTGTTATTCTAGACCAGATCTTTCTACTATTACTAAGCGAGCCTCTGCCTTAAGAGTGCACACTGCTCATTCAAAACAGCGCGTCAGAGTAGGGATCGAATAGCTGGAATACTATGACGAACCAGTGTGTTACGTACCATTATTATTATTATTATTATTATTATTATTATTATTATTATTAAAGCGTCTTTATTGTGGCGAAGTTAGGGCTCCCGGCCCCTTCTTACACTTAACCACTTCATGTATATGCAATGTAATTTTTACATAAAATTTAAACATGTGAAATTTTTACAACCTAAAGTATAACTAAAGCAACTAAAGTATCACTAACTAAACTAAGGTGAGTAAAGTATAACTAAATTATATACAGGATCAGACAGCATCAGACAATGTATGAACCAGAAGAATGGCATGCTAAAGAAAAGTTTTATAACTCCCCAGCTATTTCCCGCCAATATTCAGTCAGCCTGTTATTCTCGGTACGCAACATTAGGCCTAATCCCATCTATCGGAGTTAAGGGCACTGTAACAGGCAAAGAACATCACAACAAACAATGATCAATGTACAGTAATGTTATTGTTGGTCAATGTTATGTGCTTTCGATATTGTAGGTCTTCACATTTAGTTTTCTTCCGACTCTTAAATACTACTCTTATCATAGCCAGTACGGTAAAACTGAATAAAATATAAATGATCGGGAATTGTATTCTCTATAATTTTGTTAAGTAGTACTTTTCTATAAGACCAAAAACATAGGTATTTAAAAATTAAATTTTAGGCGCCTACCTCTAAACTACCATTTCATCCAGGGTCAGTAAAATTGTTTATAGCATAGACTATAGTTTTTTCTTTCCTTACTCTATACACCGATTTTCATTAAATTCTGTTCACCCATTTTATCGCGGCTCGGCGTTGATATGGACTTAGTAGCAAAATCGAAATTCATGAATATCTGTATTATCATAGCCGGTACGGTAAAAATGTGTAAGACATAAATGATTGGAAATTTAATTCTAGGTAACTTTAGTTATGTAGTATTTATCGATAGGACCACTAATAAATATTTGAGAATTGAATTTTAGGCCTTCCCCTAAACTACCACTTCACTCAGCGTGAATAAAATTATTTATAGCCTAGATTGTAGCGGCTCATCCCCCGACTTTACATACCGGTACCGATTTTCATTAAATTCTCTTCAGCCGTTTTCTCGTGATGCGTGTACAGACAGACAGACATTACGGAAAAGTAAAAAGTGCATTTCCTTGTTACTGCAGACATGACCGATACAGAAATACCATTTTTTTAAAAATTCTGAGCAATGCACATACAAAACTCTTATTTTATATAATTATATAGATGCACAGTATATGGTTGTCACTTATTATGGATTGCCTGAAAATTTCAGATCGTATCACATGTAAGTATAAGTGGATTTGGTTTAGCTGTAGTTCTAAAATGGATATCATTTTTATGCTTTATTGCGTAACTAATGTTTTATATCAAGCATTTTTTACTTGAAAACCTATTCCATAATTTCTTTACAACTTAAAACAATACATTTTCGTATACAAGTGAAATGTTGAGGTCTCTGAATCAGGTGTTAAGTCGTAGCTGCCAACAGGAGCAGACGTGTACACTAGGAAGTTTCAACCGCGAGCCGCTGGGTAGCGTTAGTGGCACTGTCTTGTTGAAAAGCTGTGCATTTTCGAGAGAGTTTTGGCTGTTATCTTTGTAACGTATCTTATAACACCATCCAATTGTCGCACAGTATTGAAACTTACCGGCCGATGTTCTAGGTTAAATTGTTACTTCTCATATTACAGGCCCATTGTACGTCAGTTTGTCTTGAAAATGGGTACATGTGTTTTGAATTAACAAATAAAATGTGAGAGAAAACAGAGTTCTTCACCAACATCAAAGAAGCTAGCAGAGAGATACTACTAGAACTGAGAGAAACGAAGATGACTGAGAAATTTAAGCATCTCGGCGAATGGATTGAATCCAACCTATCAGAAAGAGTATCACTATCCATGAGGGTGAACAAGTTACTAGCCAAAGAAATAACAAAAAACTCCTGTCACGCAAACTGAAACTACTGGTCATACGACTAGAAGCTCTGTATGTAGTGATGGAAAAAATTTCAAAATATCCATATATGTCAGTTTTTGGATACATCGGTACTAAAATATCGGTCTTCAAAATAACGATACGTCGCCGATATAACCATTTTTAAAATATTGGTGCTATTATCCATTATTGTAAGTCTAGTTTTACATTTAATACAATTATTAAAGCATTCATCTATATATTAAAAAAAGTTATAAAAACTAAAGTCAGTCAGTCCAGCCATTCTATCCGGTCGATTTCCTTTATTTTTATAACTGAAAGGTATTCATGCACAGATTTGTTATCAGGTACTATAAATCACTTAACTTCCGCCTTCCTCAAATTATTTGAATTTTTTCAACTTTTTGTCTCTTGAAGTAATCATATCTTTAGTTCTAATTGAGGTTCGCAGTTTGTTTTGGCCTAAGAACACTCAGTGGATCAAGCTCTTTCGTTTCAGCTCTCAACTATTCGAATTGGTTGATTCTGAGGAAAGTTATGAGTGCACATTCAATTTGACGTCTCATTTCTTCAACATTTCTTCCCATTGAAGCAATCATATCTTTCGTTCTAATTGAGGTAAGCAGTTCGTTTTGGTCTAAAAACACTCAGTGGATCAAGTGATTTCTTTTGAGGTAATAACTACTTAAATTGGTAGGTTCTAAGAAAAGTTATGAGTACATTGTCTTCATGACGAAGATCTTTGAAGGACTTTTTAACAGTTTGGCGCGTAGTGGTGTTCCAAGGAACATTTAATTCAGTTTCATGTGTGATGTATTTTCAAGTGTTTCGTAGACATAATATTACATTCTCTCACCACAGCAGATCATGTGCTTTATTTGCAAATACATCCGTGAGGATAGTAACGAACAACACCATACTTTGTACATTGCGGGTGGAGCCAGTTTAATACGTCTTGACACAGATCAGAAAACAAGCTTAAGACTATGACGAAGAAACATGACTTTTTGACTACAATGACACATTATTTCAATTGTTCGAGGAAGAAACATGATGATGATCTTAGGTTAATTTCCAATACCTCTTTGGTAAGCCACTTAGGAAAAGCAGCTTGGATAACAGTTTGCCATTTAATCGGTTTCTCTTTTCCGTGCTGGTGTTATCGGCCTTTGAAAATGTCTCTCTGCTGGCACAGAGGTCGCTATAATGCTCAGGTATTGCCTAGCTAACGTGTAGAGCTATGCATACAAATGGCAAATTGTTATCCAAGCTGAATTTTCTAAATGGCTTACCTAAGAAGCATTGGAAATTGACCTAAGATCATGTTTCTTTTTTTTTTTTTCACGAACAAATGGAATTGCAGTGCTGAGGAAGAAGTTGGGAAGAAAATGTTTTATTATTTTATAGAGCTCTGATAATTATCAGATGTACTTCGTATACAAATTATACGTTTGTAGTTTTTTCATATGGTTTTTCGGTGTAAGTTATTACCGATAGCTCGTTACTAGACACCTTGCATATACTGTTTTTCTATGTATCATAACATATTTCGGCTGTATATGTTTTTATAATATGTCATTGTAGTGGAAAAATCAAGTCACTTGGTCATTGTTTTAAGCTTGTTTTCTGATCTGTGTAGAGACTTATTAAACCTACTGAATCCTTTAATCATTGTACTAAATCTAAAACTAGACTTACAATAATGGATAGGGATAATAGCACCAATTTTTAAAAACGGATATATCGACGATATAACGATATTTTGAAAAACCGATATTCAATAACATCGATATTTTATTTCCGATGTATCGAAAATCCGATATATCGATATTTTGAAAAGTTTTGCCCTCACTATCTATCATATAAACTAAGACCGTCGAAGCGGAGTTTTTACTCTCCGACCCGTAAGCTGCGATATGGGAGGCGCAAGCATAGTTCCTGACTTTGCAAGCAGCCTGCATGTGTTCGACCTGGCAAGCATCAGTCGCCAGTCTGAATCTCAGCTGTTAACATGGTGAGACAGTTATCATTGCAACACGGTATTTTCATATGTAAAAGAAGTTGCGGTTTCACCTTAATGGTCGTGCGAACAATCAAAACTCTCGCTATTGGTGTGGAGAAAATCCTAATGCCAATTCAATTGCCCACGGTAAAATGTTTCGTAAAATTTGTACAACTAATTTTTTTAAAAAATATGATGAAAACAAGTTGTTTTGTTCACGGTAAAATTATTTTATAAACTCCGCCCTAGATTCTGTATGATTCACCTGTCTCGAGACAGGTGGTGTGAGAGGTACCGATGCCGGTGCTCCTTCGGAGCTCCTCTGTCGGTCTTTGGTAGGTGTATTGATTTATGCTTTATAGAATAAGGTCACACTTTCGGTGGCCTTATCCTGGTTTCTTGTTTTGTGGAATTTTATTTCGTTGTGTGATTTTATTCTCGTTTAATGATTGGAGGAGTGTTAATTTGTGGCAATGTGAAGTTTGTTTATATGTAGTTGAGTGTATTTATTTCTGAGTTGTGTAGTTTCTTCTTATTTGTTTAATTATTGGTATGTTTGTGAGTGTCCAGGGGAAAATTTCATAATTTTGAATGGCTGACACAGTGAGTTCGGTGTACGATGTGGATTGGAGCTTGGTTTCCCATGAGATCCAATCCTAGCTGATGTTGCGTTAGGAGGTTTGCAACGCTGCATCGTGTATGTGTTCGCTTACTTATTTATCACTGTAACTGATTAATAAGTGTTTATGCGGGTGGAATTATGGTAGTTAACAGCAATGACAGCATGTTAGTTTATTTAGAAGGGCTTCACATGGGGCAATGTTGTTACGCTGACCACGGTCCATTCCCAGGTGACCTAGCTGCAGGTAGATGGGGGCGCTGAACTAAGATGTGTGTGCTCTCAAGGATTGAGTTCAAAGCCCGTTTATCTTTGCATTCACATCAGCTTGGCTTGTGTTCGGCTGAACTTTTGACACAAATTCGGCTATTGGGGTTTCTGTCTCCCTTCTTGCATTTCTGTTCTGATACATTTTCGTTTTAATCTCATACAAACACTAGCAGCATCCTTAGATCCTGCCATTTTAGAAGTGTTTAAGTTTGAGAACGAGCTTCACAATCTTCTCGCATCGTAGCGCCAGCATCGTCATGTTAGCTTTGCTAATTATTCCGTTTCGCAAAATTAATTTTACGGAAGAGAACATGTCCTGTTTTATGTAAAGTTTTATCATATGTTTTATAAAACTTGAATTTGACCTTGAGCAGCAGAAATTTTATAAAAATGAATTATTTTGCAATAAATTTGAAGGAAAATGAACGTTGTGAAGGTGTCAGTCATAGGATCGAATTGGTTTATGCATTTTCTTTTTTGCTAGTTGTTTTACGTCGCACCGACACAGATAGGTCTTGCGGCGACGATGGGACAGGAAAGGGCTAGGAGTGGGAAGGAAGCAGCCGTGGCCTTAATTAAGGTACGGTACAGCTCCAGCATTTCCCTGGTGTGAAAATGGGAAACCACGGAAAACCATTTTTAGGGCTGCCGATAGTGGGGTTCAAACCTACTATCTCCCAAATACTGGATACTGGCCGCACTTAAGCGACTGCAGCTATCGAGCTCGGTGGTTTATGCATTTGAGTGGGCTTGGCAGACCGATAATACGTAGTACCACGTCTCATTTCCCCAGTCCACCTGTGACAGGTGATGGTGCATCTTTCGAGGATTTACCCAACCTTCGTTCGGAGGACTTTTTGTGTGCTGTAAAAACATCATTACAGTACAGATTTCTTTTCATTTTTTGTAGAATACTATAAAAACCGTTTTCTGAAAAGGTGACATGGAAAATACAAAATGTTAATGTGTATAATACCACATATTATTATACAGTATTATAACTCAAACGTGGGCACAATTAGAGGAAGCATTGTCCTACATAACGCCAGTATTCCAACTGATGATCCCACTGCTAAACTGGGGCGAAACGCTGGTAATTTCACCATTAAAAAAAGCCTAAAGACTTAATGAGCTTAATGTTTTTAACATTTGCAATTGATGAAACTATATTATTGTTTCCTTCTAGGAAACTTGTTCTTTTAATAATAATAATAATAATAATAATAATAATAATAATAATAATAATAACAATAATAATAATAATAATAATAATAATAATAAATTTTGTTCGGCCAATCCTTCATTCCTCACTCGTAAAAGAAAAAATTACAACAAATTCTCGATTATCCGGATTCATGCGCACGGAGACTCTACGGATAACCGATCCAAAATGCACGTGTACTTACCGGAAACCGTGCAATGACTGTATTTACGAAACATGCTACATGTCACATTCGAAAGCCTATTGCATCACTTAGTGCAGCTCGCCGGAAACTGATGACTTATTTACATAATTATGTTTAAAAACACAGTGCATTTCGTATGACTTGGTTTCAGTTCACTTTCGAGAAAGAGTCGTATAATTTTTTCTCATTTTCTTTCACAATTTTTCCTCAGGGCAATCATGTTGTGGAGAGTCATTACGTCGATGAAGGTGAGGGAGTTGGCGGTCGTGGCCTATATTAGGAACTGTCCCAGCATTCACCTTAGAACAGGAGAATGGAAAACTACGAACATTCCGACGATAGGGACCAGCCCATCTCCGTCTCCCCAATAGAGAGGCGTAGAGCCACGGTAGAGCCGTGGCCACCCCACCTCTGCTCGGTTGGCCGGTCGGAGTGCAGAGCTGTCGGACCACGGACTAGCCGTGGCCACTTGTGGGCCGAGACCCGCTCTGCACGTAATCTCATGACCGTCCACAATTAGCCTGTAACCAGCTGTGAAGGCGGGATACGCAGTACTCACGCCATATGTTCATAAGGACTTCCTGTGTTATTTCAGAGTGTACTCCACCCCCACCCCCACCCACAATTAGTTGACACACATTTGGGGACACCGTGTGTAAACTTGAATAGCCTATCAACAGGAAACATCTCCTACAAAAAATCTGACAAAAACAAAATTTTGGTATATTGTGAATACCAGTGAATTTCAAGCTTTTTGTTTGGCTTACCCTCAAAATTCAATTGTTCTACCTTCGTACCCCCGAAGTACGAGTAAATACCAGAATAACAAATTATTGTTACTGGGTGCCAATTATTATTATTATTATTATTATTATTATTATTATTATTATTATTATTACTATTATTATTATTATTATTATTCAGCTCTTCTCAGTTATTTTGTAGGTCGCTGGAGCCACCCAAGGTCATTTTTGGTCGGGAGTTTAAGACCAGATGCCCTTCCTGACGCCAGGTGATTCTTAAGATAAAAATATCGACCCAGAATTGACCGGGATTTGAATCTCAGCCGTCCGGGTGGGAAGCCAGAAGCTAAACCACAAAGCTAATCACGCTCCCCAATAATAATAATAATAATAATAATAATAATAATAATAATAATAATAATAATAATAATAATAATAATCTTTTTCCACAGCTTATCCTGCTTGCTCGCGAAGCACTGAGGCATGAAGGAGTTGTAGTCGGAGATTTAAGGTCTCATGCCCTTCCTGAAAATCCCACTCCAGCAACACCAGGAATCAAACCACGGTCACCGGGATGACAGGCAAGCAGCTAAGCCGTTACACCACTCAGTTCCCCAATAATAGAAATAATGTATCGTCGCTGGCCAAAGGAAAGGGAACCCTGACCAGGAATACTTGATTCAAGAACTAGAAAAAATCCAAAGAAAAGCAGCTCGATTTGTTCTGGGTGATTTCCGACAGCGTTACGAAAATGTTGCAAAGTTTGGGCTGGGAAGATTTAGGAGAAGGGAGACGAGCTGCTCGACTAAGAGGTATGTTCCGAGTTTTCAGCGGAGAGATGGCGTGGAATGACGTCAGTAGACGAATATGCTTGAGCGATGTCTTTCAAAGTAGGAAAGATCACAATATGAAGATAGGGCTGGAATTCAAGGGGAAAAGTTAGCGAAATTATTCGTTTATAGGAAGGGGAGTTAGGGATTGGAATAAGTTATTAAGGGAGATGTTCAATACATTTCCAATTTCGTTGCCATCATTTAAGAAAAGGCTAGGACAACAACAGGTAGGGAATCTGCCACTTGGGCGACTGTGCTAAATGCAGATCAGTAGTGGTTTGTTGGTTGGTTGGTCCGTCCAAGTAAAGTTTACCGAACTTGCCGAAAACTGAGCGGTCAGCAATGGCCGGAGAACTGTAGCATTTTCATTGCATACTGATTGCCCAACTATTCAACCATTGGAGTCTTTTCTTCTCTTCTCGGGCAATCCGGCAAGCCTTCACAAGACAGATGGAGAAACGTGGTTTTCTCGTGATTGCAGTTACAATTCCAACATAAATGGTCCATTATTGGACATTATAAATTTTGCAGCTAACTCATTCCTGGTTGCCAGCGTTTCGCTCCAGTGTGCTAAGTTGGGCTCATCAATTGGCAAACTTCACACCCACCCAGACGCATGGCTAGTGCATACCGTGGAAGCTACTGCGTAGGCCACTCGGAGCCACCGGCGCGGCAGTGCCAATGCACTGAGTGACTTTGTCTCATTTCCAAAAATTGATGCCTGCCTGGCCATCAGGTTCCCTATGGGAATCAACATCTATACCATGGAATTACAAGGTTCCCATTGCCCAGCAACGATTATATACCAGTTAATCATTAATGCAACAATTCTACTGAAGATATTGAAGTGAATGTCTGGATTTCTAAAGAAAATTTTTAAAAGGGCGATGCAGCTTAAGTAAGCATTTTTTACCTCTACCTAGACAATGGGAGGTAGAATTTGAACAATATTTGGGAATGCATATTTCTGAAAGAGGACTCTGTGTAGTGGTAAAAAGGAAAACACTAAATGTAAACAAGATTTATTGAAAATGAGCAAGCTCAACCATTTTCTGAACTGCTGACCGAAGAAAGTTAGAAGCTAAATTTGCGTACCCCTTGAAACAATCCCGCGAACCACACTTTGAATACCATTGGTGTAACAAAAATATTGTATGACAGTAGACTTAGTCTAATCCTTTGATAAATTGTTGGTACAAAGCAGTCTTGACACAGGTGCATCCCATTTCAAAAATTTTGTTCTTCATTACGAAGCATTATCACATGAACTGTTTTGGTTGTCCACAAGTTATACACTTGAAAAACTTTCTCTCATTTTGACCGCCAGCTCCAGCATGAACACGGAGAGAGAGGTTAATCCTCCAGCTAAAAGGAGAAGCAGGAGAGCGCTGACGTCACTCATCTCGACACTCTTCAGTGGAGGAGGTTCACTGGCCTCTGGGGACACGAACCACTGGAGGTTCAGCTTCTGGTTCACACCTGCCATCATCATCCTGCGCAGCCTGAAACACAATATTGTAATATTAATAATCGGTTTGCCTTTCCTCCTATATGCAGGCGTTTGATTTGCCCACTTTGGCCACATTTGGACACACTCTGTCTCAGTTTCGACGTTCTGTTTTGTTTTATTCGATATAAAGGAAACTGGATAACTGCTGGCCAAGCTGTGATTGAGTTTTAAATAATTTGGTTGGCTAACTTTGAATGTGCTGAATGGGCTCTTTTCTCCGCCTTTACGATGTCCAACGTCCCACTGAATCCACACTTCCACTGATGCACAAAGGCGGCATACGATGCTAAGTCGGTCAAAACATAAAAATGCCATGGTAGTGTATAAGATCCTCGTACTGCATTCGGGAGATAGTGGGTTCGAGCCCCAATGTCGGCAACCCTGAAGATGTTTCTCCGTGGTTTACCATTTTCACACCAGGCAAATGCTCGGGCTGTACCTTAACTAAGGCCACGGTCGCTTCCTTCCTATCCTACCATCACCATAAGACTTATCTGTGTCGGTGCGACGTAAAGCAAATTATTGCATTGCAGTTCCTCGCAAAAGCACACTTTCCTCAAAAACAAGTGAAGGATGAGAAATAATAAGCAAGTATGTAAAAACTAGAAAGTTTCAGTACCTCAGTCAAATCAAGAGAAACAGGAGCAGGTAGATACTTTCTACTTCAAGAAATTCTGCAAGGAAGTATATCCGACTAAAGAACCTCAGAAACTGGACTCTCAAGACACAGACAGAGTTACTGCAAGCACCTTTCAACAGGGAAAGCACACCCAAGATGGTTGCCGACATCCAGAATGGAGAGGAACTGAGGAATAGGAAGTAATGTGACTTTGCATTATTTTCTATCGTATTGACTCCACAATTCATTGAATAATTAGTTTTATATTAAAGAAAATGCATATTTATTTGTAATGCAGCTGTCACATCGCGTGAACTTCATGCAACTTCTACAAATATTTTCCTCAAAGAAGTTATCTCTGCCTACATAGGTTTGGTGCAAGAAAGTTGAGCATATTTGACTTGACATATGTCTGTGAGCAATTACTTTCAAATTTGAAAGCATGCAGACTAAAGCAGAGAAGCCAGTTGTTAGGTTATACAAACGTAGATCAAAAGGTAATGTACAACTATTTCAGAGTTGATGTCCCAAAGTGACTGAGTGTAACTTTGAATGTTGTGCTAGAGACACCAACGGCTTGGTCAGATGCTGTCCTGTTGGAGAGTGCGGTAACTAGTTAGCAAGTGCTCGATATGTGAGAAGCAGCAAGGTTTAGTTTATTTCGTGGGGAAGAAACAGAAGGAAGAATACCGATTTAAATTCAGAGATAAATGTGAGAAGTGCTGGATGCTGATTGTCTGGATTGAAGGAGCATCTCCAGATAGTGCAGGTTCTTTGAAGAGGACGGAGTAACCGCGCTCCGACCGATCATTGACTGTTTCAACACTACCGTCAGGTGCTTTTTGGAACCTTGACGAAACAATTCTAAATTTCAGTGACCCGGCGTATGATATTGTACATGCCATATCGGAATTTCAAAAAGTCAGCACAGAGACCTATTAGAAAGGTGTTATGCTCTGGCGATACTTCCTGGGCGGACCATTGCATGCCCGAAACAAAGCAGGACAGTATAGTTTGGAAGCATTCCTGCCACGAGAAAATTGAAGGACACCTAATTGGTGTAAATGGTGACTTCTGTTTATGTACATATTGGGAACCATGGCTGAAAGGTATTAATCACCCACCATATAGTCCATACCTTGGACTGTCTTTCCCTCTTGAGACAACGGAAGATATTTTTATGTCAACGCTTCGATTGAGAAGAAGAAGTGAAATCGGTCTCTCGTAAGTGGCTATACTTCCAGGGAATGGAATTGTTTGAACGAGACATATTCAATTCGGCGTCACGATGGGAGAAATATCTCAATAAAGTTCATGTATTGAAAATTAGGTAAAAAGACTGGAGTGGAATAAGATCCATCGAACAACCCTACCATGTTGCTGAAGATAGAAGAATATTGTCCGTACTGATCGCCGAAGTTCGGGGGACTGGGCACTGCATATAGAAGAAGCAGATAGGCTGATGGGATGAGATAAAGAATGGAATAACGCAAGCTGCTGAAACAGTGTAAGGAAAAAGAAAACCAAGGTAGCCAAACAATATGTGCAGTGCCTGGACTGATCGACCGCGTCCAACAATTAATGAGGTGCAAGGTGGACATTTTGAGGACTCCTTAACTTAGAATGCCGTATCTCTGCTTGTATACCAACAGGGTGATATGGGATGTGCCAGATAAGGCTATTACCAATACTTGCCGTACAAAATTGGAGGATCTGTAAGTCGTAACCCGTAGTGGTAATTGCGGAAGGCGGGCGAGGGATGCAGTTGCCCCCACCCCCCACCACTTTGTAGAGAAAACATTACAATTTTATTCAATTTTAGATTACTGAAACTAGGAAATACATTTTTTAATTGTATCTTATCAGATAATTATTTTTTAAAGACCAGTATGCACAAAATATCTTTCTTAGCAACTGACCTATATGTACAGCCCCACAGCAAGTTAGTGGAGAGTCGCGCAGTGCTGTAAGGAAGGGTTGCAGTGTTATATTTTTGCCAAGTTCATGGGCACTGAGATATGAATCACTCGCTTGCCGCGCGCTTTCGTCGGACTACTAGTCTCCCTCTGTGTAGTTCCATCGGGTGTCTGTTACTTTATTAAGTGTCTAGTTAAATATTAAAAGACTTCTATTTGATTCTAATACATGTCTAATTATTGTTCCTTTAGCGAAATTTTTACTGTATGATATTGAACCAAAATATCAAAAAACTATTATTAATGGAGTTAAGTTTGTGAACCTTAACATCCCTGTCGAAATTCGCTCATGGAGCATCACAAAACGTACAACTTTGTAGCTCTTTTTATTAACTCCCACCCCCTAAAACTGCTATATCCCTAAAACCCGGGCACGTTTTATTTCTATAAATTTTTGTTACCCCCACTTCTAATTCCTAATCGCCTCTACTGATCATAATGATCGACCGTAGGCCATATGTTCACGTGTTGTTTTCGGGTATAACACCCACCTTCCGATTACCTTTAACGCATTTACTCATATGGTTTCATTGCGCAATAAAGCAGTTTGAATGCATATCATTAAACCATCATGTTAAAATAGAACAGGTTCTAGAAAAGTACAAATGCACTCCCCATCAGTGGATACATTTTCTCCTCCCTGTTACCCCCTTTGCTATTCCATGGCTTCGGTATCGGACGCTGAGAGCATCGGAGACGTATTGTATTAGAATCCAGCGGTACCAACTTTGATCTAACCAATAACTTGTAACTTACGTGTAGCTGATGATTCTCCGGTACGGACATCTCTTACGAAGAATGAACCCTTGTTGTATATAGCTGGATGCCTCTGGTAGCCTCATCACTTCACAAGGTGTAACGTCGGGAGTGACTGTTATTCTAGCACAGTGGTAAGCGTATTTCTCCTTACAAGCTCTTTGTAAACCTTCTTCATGGGTGATCGGTAAATTGTTTAAGTTTGGCTGCATTTTTTGTAGATAAAGCTCTCTTCTCACTCCAGGACTTTCCTGTTGACAAAAGCAAAATTCACATCTGTTAGAACAAAGGATGGCCCTGGACTTTGTGGACATGTTGAAAGGAGTGTGAGCATCGAACCTCGATATCTAAAGTTGTGCAAGGTAGGCACCATGGCCAGAGTTAATATGTACCTCTTAGATATTTCAGTATGATAGCATAGTTTAGCTAGGCGGGGTCTAGTCGAATAGTGACTGTGCAAACACAGTAATGGAGACTGGCAACTGAGGGGGTGGGCAAATGTGGCGGAAGAAATGCCATACATCAAAAATCTAGAAATATACATATACAGTATATAATAGCATGTACTGACTGACTGACTGACTGACTGACTAACTGACTGACTGACTGACTGACTGACTGACTGCCTAACTGACTGACTAACTAACTGACTGACTGACTGGCTAACTGACTGACTGACTGACTGACTAACTGACAGACTAACTGACTGACTGACTAACTGACTGACTAACTGACTGACTGACTAACTGACTGACTGACTAACTGACTGACTGTCTAATTCATCATCGCCGAGCCAAAACTACTAGATATAAGGAAATGAAATATTTGAGATACATTTTTATTAGAGTGCAGGTGCTCACTAAGGGAGAATTTCTGGACATTCCGTCACTAATGGGGTTTAAAGGGGGATGAATTTTTAAAATGAGCATATCCATATCTCAAAAACAGAACAGTTCAAAGACTTGAAAATTGGTATTTGAAATCTCCTTTAAAAATAAAGAAACACGCATTGCTTTGTTTTCGCAAAATCCACTTGAGGGGTGTAAAAATTAGAGAAAAGAGGGTTGAATCCCTTGTATGTGGATACTTATATCTCGAAAACTGCAAATGTTACAGACTAGAAAATAGGTAAAAAAAAGGAACACGTATTTTGTTTTCGGGAAAAGTAAAAAATGGGGGCGAATTTTAAAAATGAATTTATATCATAAACTTAACATATTACAGACGTAAAAACTGTATTTGGGATCTCGTTTAAAATTAAAATAACACGCAATGTATTGTTAAGGGGGTTAAAAGAAGTGAAAAAGAGGTGCATTTTTAAATTGAGTCTATCTCAAAAACTTGACATGTTACAGAAGTAAGAATTGGTATTTGGAATCTCCTTTAATAATAAAGAAATACGTATGTTTTGGTTTTCGGGAAATTCATAGGGGAGGGTGGTGAAAGGAGAGTAAAATGTGGTTGAATCCATTAATTGGGATACTTACAATATACATCAAAAACTAAATATGTTACAGACGTGAAAATTGGTATTTAGAATCTTCTTTTTTGTTTTGTTTTCGTGAAGTGCATTTAAGGGGAGGAGGTGGAAAAAAGTGAAGGAGTTCAAAGTATGAAGTCCACGCGAGCGAAGCCGCAGGTAACATCTAGAATATATATAATCCTTAACTCTGTCTGTCATTCACAGCGATGTTGAGAAGACGTGAAGGTTTCAACAGCTAAAATTGGTACCCGTTATACATTTCTGGGTCTTCCTTACAAGAAAAATAAAACGAAACTCTCACGACCTCGACGTTATTACTTTTTATGAAGATAAATACGTTTCCATCAGTGAAGTCGTCACACATTCGCCATGATGACATAGGGACACAGCTATATCTATCGCCATGATGTCGAACTCCGTACATCCGTTGCCTACGCTATAATAGAAGGCCTGGACAAGCCGACACATTTCTGGGCGAACAAATTAGTTCAGGCAATGGCCGCTTGGATCGCGTTTATGTTCTGTTGTTCTCATGTTCTGTCTATATCCTTATATTGAAGATTCATACAATAACGCGAAATAATACATTTTTATTATCATTATGCTCGGTGTTAATCAGATATAAATATATAAAAAAACTTAGAACAAACTACACTTCATAGATTTCTTTCATTTTGCACTTGTTTATCATACAAGAATAAAGAATAGGGAAATAGGCCTAAATAGAACCACTCACCCGATTTTTACCTATTTCTATAATTTCAACACTTTTCTGCTCAGAGGCTTGCTCTTGAATTTATTTAATAAATCACAGTCATTAGTCACTTCCTTTGCATTATTATCAAGAACAGGCCTGAAAAATGTAAGTATAACGTACCGGTATGTGTGTGCTTGATCACAGTCGCGGCACTGAAACGTCTCTTTAAACTTTGGAGCGATAAGGAATTTCAGCTTTCGGACAAGGTTACATTTTCCGAGATATCCTAATGCCCGCGTTGTAAATATTAATACATTTTTAAGAAGACGAATTTGCGTCGGCACTTTGTCGGGGAGCAGGATTTCCTTCACAGTACTTACACTGTAATCTGATTCGGATCTTTAGGAAAAAGATGAAAATTTATATTTCTGTATATTTCTTCGCTGTGCCAGATGTGCAGTTAGGCACGCAACAATAAACCACCTTAACCTACAGAATGGAAAGAGAAATTTGACGGTAATTGGCCCCATGGGCTCTGAACTTCGGAGCGTGGTTTGGCGACCACGGGGCCCTTAGCTGAGTCCTGGCATTTCTTCCACTTACTTGTGCCAGGCTCCTCACTTTCATCTATCCTAGCCGACCTTCCTTTGTCAACTCTAGTTCTCTTCCGACCCCGACGCTATTAGGTTTCTGAGGGCTAGAGAGTCTTTTATTTTCACGCGCTTCGTGGCCCTTGTCTTCCTTTGGCCGATACTTTCATTTTTCGAAGTGTCGGGTCCCTTCCAGTTTTTCTCTCTGATTAGTGTTATATAGAGGATGGTTGCCTAGTTGTATTTCCTCTTAAAACAATAATCACCACCACCATCTTGACGGTAATTTGAAAGCACATAACTAAACAAATGTTAAACGCATATCAGTAACCATCCATATATTGCAAATCGTGAGATCAAATAAATTAAAAAACGACAAATTCTTCATATTTCATGTTAGACAAGACCTTACCTTATAAAATGAAGTTTAATATGTTATTTCTTCTCATAAAACATGCTGCAGTAACACACGTAATCATAGCATTCGCGCCAAACAACAGAACATAAACGCGAACCTAGCGGTGGAAAAGAGAAAACCTGTTACCCCGCCTTTAATGTAAGAAATTGGCTTTCTGTCCCAGGCCTTCTAGTATCTAGTAGGCTTTGGTACATCCCAACGACATGAAAGATATAGACTGCTAAACATACTCGTTACAGCGCCCCTGGTTGAAGCACGGCGAACTAACTGTTGCCTGTAACTGTCATGGCGGCTGCTACTTCTTGGTTTTGTTAGTTAGCCTTATTATCAGTTCAATGAGTTGATGAGCTTATATGCTATTGCAAATTATAGTTTTATTTAAAAATAAACACGACATCTTCAAACATGCTTAATGTTGCATTAATGCTATAATGAAATAAGCGCAGTGAAGATGGTAGGCATTTGCTTGGCTACCTTAAAACACGTACAGCAGTTCATTGAGGTATTCACACGCGTAGAGAAAGATACCACTGCCTTTTAACGACATACCTTTAGGGTAGAATTTTTGAATTTTGCTTCTTCGTCTGGTTTGTTAGGTTTTATGCATTTTACTACTTATGACTACCTTTTGAGAAATGCTGTGCAACAAACAGCACATACACCCGTTGGTTCCGGCGTAGAACATCTCTACGGCATCCTCAGCCTGTCGCAAGGCGCCACTAAGCTGGGTAACCCCAGATTCTAAACTTGAGTCCACCAGAACCCTGGCTGAGTGTAGCATTCCTTCCACATACGGTACTATTCTACCAGCTTCACCGCTTTAATGTGGTTAGCGTGCTGGCATTTGGTCTTAGGGGTCCCGGGTTCAATTCCAGGCAGGGTCGGAAATTTTAACCATAATTGGTTAATTTCTCTGGCACGGGGACTGGCTGTATGTGCCATCTTCACAATAATTTCAGGTCGCCTACGGGAGTCAAATCAAAAGACCTGCACCAGTCCTCTCTGGAGGACACACGGCACTTCACACCGCTTTAATATTTCTATCGGACCTCTCTCGGTCAATCCTCGCCTGATTTCATAGCCTACATTTATTTATTTATTTATTTATTTATTTATTTATTTATTTATTTATTTTAACCTTGTATGCCTTCTTAAAGAGCGTAGTCATTCACATAACAACTTCTACAGATCCTTTCTGTGGGAGATTCAAAGGAAATAAGCATATGTTTTGCCTTCAAGTGTCATGGCCGTCAGTAGCTCAAGTTGATTCAAAGATGGCCAGCAGATTAGAAGTCTATATTTTTAATGTCGTTGGTACATCCTGGCTTCCGTTGCCTACCACAAATATATTTGAGAGACTTAAACAGATACCAGATACGGGTTACAAGAACAATGCAATGATGACCATCATAATTGAACTGTTCAGTGGAAAATACTATGTTTCAGTGAAATGATTTTTTTTTCATTCTGGATTTATCTGCATCGATAACCAAGAGAGAGAGAGAGAGAGAGAGAGAGAGAGAGAGAGAGAGAGAGAGAGAGAGAGAGAGCGATTACCTGTTGTTCATGCTGTTGTTCAAGTCTAGACGTATATGATAGAGGTGTGACAAAGTTATTTTTGTGTAACTGCTATATCTGTCACTTCTACAATAAAGTAACTGTGAAAAGTAACAGTTAAAAATAACGTCCAGCGTTATCTTTCATTGGTCACAGCCTGGTCACGGCTTCAAGCTTGTCTGTGTTGCGAAGTCCCATTCAGTCACTCGCACATGCGCGCACGCATCACTACACTGTTGAAAGTCGGTGCAGCAAAACACGCATTCCTATTTGCTATAAAGTTAACAAGAGGCAGACAACGGATGAAATGAGAAGACAACATAGCGCCTTTTCTGAAATCTAGAGGAGTTTGATAATACCCCAATCAAGGATAGAAGACAAGAAAACATGATGATCTGTCTGCCAAACCTCGACACAAAACGGTACAAGAGGATCGATTAAGTAAAATGAAGTAATGTTATGTTATTGTTATCTATAATATCAATATGAAAGTTAGCATACTAATGTATTTATGGTTCAAGAAAAATTATAGGGATGAAAGTTATAACAATATTACATTGTAGGTTGCTCTGCGCGATGTCTGAGTCAACGATTACCGCTGAGCAGTTGAATATGTCACTCATAACGGTTTATAGTTACCAGATGACAGTAGCAACTTAAACAAATATAGCCTACTATAGAGTATATTCTACATTATAGTGCATTTGACTTAAAGCAATCTTCTACGAAAGCGCTCTCGCTTGGAAGACATGCGTACTATCCGAACTCTGAAGGTCACATTCTGTGTCTGTAAGCTGCTACTAGTGACAGTTCCCACTCCACAGTTACTGTTTTCATTAGTACGTTATTCTATTGTCGTTACTCGGTAACCTGTTATTTTTTGTCTTCGTTACATTTGTAACAGTGACATGCATGTAACTGTGACAAAGTAACTGCTACGATATTTTTCAGCCATCTCTAGTATATGGGCTGACACCGTGGTTAGCCGGTTCGAGTCCTGTTCGTTGAAGAAAGATTTACCATTAGAATGTTGACCGGCAGGGTAAGAGAGGTGGTGTTATACAATTTCTAATCACTGGAATGCATGACAAAAGCTTGGATTAAACATCAAATCTCTCCGCAGTGAAGGCATATGATCCTGTTGAGGTGATTCGTTTTCGACAATTGTATGCACTTTTCTCAAGAGTTCGCAGATCCATAGACAACTCCGTGCTACAACTGCACTCAATAGGGTTTGTAAGAAAATACTATACTTGTTTTGATTCCATTCGAATGCAGCATAAAACCCGGAAAGTCTGAATTTTATTCGTAAGATATATGAATAGTCCATTTAGAATTTCCAGTTACTTTATAGATAGCAATTTCGACTGCCGAAGAGAGTCTTATCTACTAGTGGCTTGTAAAATGTATAAATCTGGGCTCAGAACCATGCCCTTTTGTGAAGAACACTGCAGTCTCGATCCATTGATAGACTTATACTGCCTGCTCTATACCACTAGTTTAACGCAGGAAGGCGCGACTACCAATATTTCTTTAAGTCACCGCCAGAATGCAGTCACAGACGCACAATCTTCGCAGTCAGTGTGTGTGTTCCACTGTCTTATAGATGTGTAAAAAGCTGAGTTATTTCGTACAATGAGTAAACTTGCCACTTCACTTCCGTTTGTGCAAGGGAAATTTTGTATAGAACTTTAAAATGAATTAATAACGTTGTGCTTATAGATACTTTAAAAGTTATTTTAAAGTGTACTTATTTTCTTTCATTTGTGCAGAACTGAAACCTGATACTCCCATCCGAAATATTCGACTGTTGTGTACCATTTTGCAAATCTCGGCAAGGTGGTTCGCAGCCAGAAGAGATACGATTCGATGAAATACCGTCTAGAAGGGAATTAAGGGAAAAGTGGCTGTCGACTTTATCCAGAGAAGGTCCAAATAAAGGATAGGGCCTAAATCGTCAGATTACTGTCGCATCTGTAGACTTTTACATCTTATTTCAGAAGGTGAATAAACCGTGGAGGATAGTGGATTCCTTGTGATGCGAATTGTGACGGACACTCACAAAACAAACGTCTTCATGTTTACACAGTTCTGGACAAGCTCAAGTATCAAAATGATAATGTCCAAATCAATCTAGAAACAGAAAATTAAATCCGAATATTCGAGTACTTGGTTCATGTTGTTGAAGAGATGATGGAGAGTGCAATTTGCTTCAGCAACCTCTGTCTGCCTAGAGCTTCGACACCACTAAATGGAACTGATCATGCATCAGGACAGAGGAGGAGTTCGATACCCAAAACCTTGTTCTGATGAAGCATCTGCAGGAGTATGTTGAAACTGCTATGCACTAGCGTCGGAAGTCTTTCAAACTCATCAACGTAATACGAGGACTTGCTACTTCTTCCCTTTCAGAATGTGTTCTGTTACAGTGTGAGGTCAAAGAATATCAACAAACTCTTAGTAATATTATCTTAACCAAGTTCATAAGACCTCTGTTAACTGATATTGCGCTGACAAGAACGCAAAATGTTAGCCACCCGTCCAGCCGTCGTCCAGGAAAATCTTTAAATTGAGACATGAAGAGGCTAACTACGACATCATACAGGTAATTTTAACGATATTTAATGTTACTGATGTAATTTACGAGCTTTAGTGAATATATGACTATACTACGTAGGGTTTTATAGGCTGTCGTTATAATAATGCGTTAGGAACCTTGTTAGTCTATGTCTGCCATTTAGCGGAGACATTTTGTCATAGCCTATTAGCAAAAAGCCTTGCATAAAGCAGGCAGTGTAGGAGGAGTGAGACGGCAGTGGTGAACAGAAACATTATTTCACGTGTGATTCGACAGATGGCAGCACATGTCGCGCATACTAGAGGAGTGACAAACGGTTATTTTCGTGTAACTGCTACATCTGTCACTTCTACATTAAAGTAACAGTGAAAAGTAACAGTTAAAAAAACGTCTAGCATTACTCACCTTTTATTGGTCACAGGCTGGTCACGGCTTCAAGCTTGTCTGTGTTGCGAAGTCCCATTCATTCACTCGCACATGCGCGCACGCATCACTACACTATTGACAGTCGGTGCAGCAAAACACGCATTCCTATTTGCTATAAAGTTAACGAGAGGCACACAACGGATGAAATGAGAAGACAACATAGCGTCTTTTCTGAAATCTAGAGAAGTGAGTTTGACAATGGCTTGATCAATGATAGAAGAAAACACGATGATCTGGTGCCAAACCTCAACACAAACCGGTACAAGAGGATCGATTAACGATTACCCCTGAGCAGTTGAATGTCATAACAGTTTACACTTCAGTTACCAGATGACAGCAGCAACTTAAACAAATACTCTATAGAGTATATAACACACTATAGTGTATTTGACTTAAATCAATCTCCTACGTAAGCGCTCTCACTTGGAACTATCTGAACTCTGAAGGTCACATTCTGTGTCTGTAATCTGCTACTAGTGACAGTTCCCACTTCCCAGTTACTGTTTACATTAGCACGTTATTCTGTTGTCGTTACTCGGTAACCTGGTGTTTATTTTCCTCGTTACATTTATAACAGTGGCAGGCATGTAACTGTGGCAAAGTAACTGCTACGTTATTTTTCAGCCATTTCTAGCGCATACGTACCGACTTTCAGTTATACAATATGGTGGACAAAGGGAGGTTGACGCGCGAGCAGCAGGTGAAAATAGGGTTGCTTAATCTGAAAACAAAGACTTAGGAAAGGTTTGGTGTACATTTCAGTACCTGGTGGGCTCCCTGCCAGCATACGGTGTATAAACTGGCCAGGCAATTTGAATACTCGTGGAGAGAAAACAGCCCCGGCTCACCGGAGAATATAGTTGCTGTGAGAGCGGCTGGTGCTGGGCGCTTCTTCAAATCCACCAGAACTGCCTGTGTTCAGCAGGGCATCGCTCGTCGGTCAGTTCAGAGAATATTGCAGTCTGAGCTTTACCCTTTCTCATACAAGTAGAGAACTTATCAACTAACCGCGCGAACAGTTTGCTGCGTGGGCTATTGCAGAAGGTGATCCCGCACTGCACAACACATGGTTCAGAGATGGGGCGCACGTTTATCTCAACGATGTTATGAACAAACAGAATGTCCGGTTTTTGGGCGAAAAGTCGGCCTGATATTGTGCACGAGTTTGAAAGTCATGGTGTCGAAGAGTTTTTGGGCTACAATTTCCAGTCATAGAATTATTGGGCCAAACTTTTTCAATGACACAGTCAACAGCTTGCGTCACGTGGACGTGTTGCAAAACAATTTCCTTCCACAACTGTTTGCAGCAAGGCTACCAATAAAGACCCAATGGTTCATGCAAGATGGAGCTCATCCGCACTCAGCAAATGTTGTTCTGGACTTCCTACTTGAACATTCTGTGCCCCATGTGATGTTCCATCGATATCACGAACGATTTCAGTGCGGCTCAATCTGGCCACCACATAGCCCCGATCTTAATCCTTGCAACTTCTTCCCGTATGAATATTTGAAGTAGATAATCTACCGCCAGAAACCAGAAAATTTACTGCAATTGTAAGTGGCCATTCTGACATTTTTCCGAGGGTTGAGTGAGGGCATGTGTCATAGAGTGGTCACAAACATACAGGTTCGTCTAATCATCTAATCATGCATGTTTCATTGAGTACTGTAATCCCCCTGTGGGTGGGGGTGGTAGAATAACACCCACGGTATCCCCTGCCTGTCGTAAGAGGCGACTAAAAGGGGCCCCAGGGGCTCTGAACATTGGAGCGTGGGTTGGTGACCACGGGGCCCGTAGCTGAGTTCTGGCGTTGCTTCCACTTACTTGCGCCAGGCTCCTCACTTTCATCTATCCTATCTGGCCTCGCTTGGTCAACTCTTGTTCATTTCCGACCCCGACGCTATTAGGTTTGCGAGGGCTAGGGAGTCTTTCATTTTCACGCCCTTCGTGGCCCTTGTCTTCCTTTGGCCGATACCTTCATTTTTCGAAGTGTCAGACCCCTTCCAATTTTTCTCTCTGATTAATGTTATATAGAGGATGGTTGCCCAGTTGTACTTCCTCTTAAAACAAAAATCACCACCACCTGAGTACTGTAATATCTACTGTATGACATTTCGTGCTCCGTCCTGTATGTGAGGGCACCTTACTTAGGCAACAGGTCAGTAACGTTGCCATCGCATCAGTGTTAGTACGTTTATGTTGGCTGTTGGCTATGTTCTCGATGCTGTATACTTACTTTGAATATTTGTACAAATCCAGACCTCACGGCTATACCAAACCCGTACGATTTATCTTTGAGGAGCCCTTCAAAGTCTTTGAAAGGAAACACTGGGGTCTTAACAGCCAGAGAAGAAGTGATGCGCGCCCCATATGACGTCACGACCACAAGTGATGTCAGCAGTGTGACCCAGACCGCTAGACGCAGGGACTGACGGAGAGGAAAGCTGCCCACTCCTACAACACATGAGTGGCACCACACTATAATAATATACAGGGACAATTCTAAACGGGATTAATGCCGAAAAATTTATATTAAATAATAAAAACCGAGATGCAATGGGCAGTGAAAATGATGTGAGAAGCCTTGGGAATAGATGAAGATATGGTCACGGAAATGATTAAGGCTGCCGGACCAACGGAACTCCAGTGGACTTATAAACCAAACCAAACCAAACCCCATGGCACTAAAGCCCTTGAAGGGCCATGGCCTACCAGTGGACTTATAGAGTACTCAAATGTGTTTCGAGAGAGGAAAAAGTGCCAGACGATTGGGAAAATGTGCTTATAATACTAATATTCAAGACAGGAGATAAGAAGATGTGCGGTAACTACAAAGAAATCGCCATCATCTCACATGTTGCCAAGATAATGGAAAGGATATTGGAATGATGAATTGGAGAAAAGGTGCAGAAGGTATCCAGGCAGCAGGAATAGAAAAAGTACTGTAAGAGAAA
This sequence comes from Anabrus simplex, assembly GCF_040414725.1. NCBI lineage: Eukaryota > Metazoa > Arthropoda > Insecta > Orthoptera > Tettigoniidae > Anabrus > Anabrus simplex. The sequence goes on from NC_090276.1 coordinate 14,107,620, forward strand.
AGAAATCAGACATGACAATGATTCAGGTGGAATGGCCAGTAGTATTGATAAAGATGGGAAAATCTGTCGGAGCAGATGAAGTAGCCATAGAAATAGTCAAGGCTGCAGGACTGGTGGAACTCCAGTGGACTTATAGAATACTCAAGTGTGTATGGAGAGAAAGAAAAGTGCCCAATGACTGGCAAAGGGGAGGGGGTTTATAATAACCATAATAAAGAAAAGCTATTTTTTTAAAAAATATTTTTTGCTTTACGTCGCACCGACACAGATAGATCTTATGGCGACGATGGGACGGGAAAGGCCTAGGAATGTGAAGGAAGCGGCCATGGCCTTAATTAAGGTACAGCCCAAGCATTTGCCTGGTGTGAAAATGGGAAACTACGGAAAACCATCTTCAGGGCTGCTGACAGTGAGATTCGAACCCACTATCCCCCGGATGCGAGCTCACAGCTGCGCACTCCTAACCGCACGGTCAACTCGCCCGGTATATTAGAGAAAACGAATAAGAATAAGGGGAATCACCACCGTCTCTCATGTTGCCAAGGTTATTGTAAGAATAATTATTACAGAAAAGGTGGAAATTCAGTTACAAGAGGAAAAATTCGGATTCAGAAGTGGAAGGTCATAAGTGGAGCCAATTTTCATTCTGAGACATATGCAAAAGAGCTGCAAATATGGGCAAGATACAATAATGTTAATTCTATATTTAATGAAATGAAAACGCAAAGAACAAAAATATTGCAGAGAGCTTTATCAGGGCTGGAATCACCTAGCAAGATTTTATTTTACTTTGGATTTACAGACTTCGTGTTCTGACTGCGACATTTGTATTAATCCTGAATATCACTCCTTTCTTACCTTGAGAACAGAAAGTTCCCAAAACGGAAAAGAAGGTGTCGTGAAGACTTCTGGTGTTCGATGACAGGTAATACATTACCACCAGGCAGCAGGTTATTACCACAACACAGACAGCCACAGTCAGCCACAGAGAAAGCGAAAATGGAGCAATATAGATGACCCAGCTGTTTTCGGAATCGTACCTTATTCGGATGTAGACATCACTCCTAAAACAGGAGATAATAATCTTACATGCTTAGTAGGAAAATAAGGCAACGTCAACTTCATATACACCAGACTGTTGAACAGGTTGAACTAAAAATATTGTCATTTGAAATACTGCATCAGCAGGGTCCGGCTTTATCAACAAATATATACTAACAAGTAATTAATTAAAACTGAGTTGAACATTTTATAACGTGTTTCTTGCGTTTCTTCAAATTTTCCCTGTGAAATGTGGCTAGTAACTCAGCCAACATAGCGAACTGGTGCGAATCAAGGAGGCAGTGGTATAAACATGCTGGTTTTACAGCGCACTCCGATGCGCTTGTGTTAGAAAACAGCTGTTAAGTGAAAAGGAATCGAGGTTCTAATTTTTCCTCCTTCGAAAAGAAATTATTAATTGCACTGGTCACGTAATATCAAGCTAAGTGCAGGAAATCTTCTTTTCCAGAGCCCTGCTGTCCTTTCCAAGTAATTTCGTGTCCTGATACTCGTTACATTGTAACGGTTTTGAGGTCTTCAAGAGATACTTTATTAGCGGTATCCACTATCATCTACGAAAATCCCTTCGTTAATTGTTCCCACTTCAAACTGTATGCTGTGATACCCCGGACTCACCGTGTATACCCCCGGCACTTTATAATACACTACCTTCTGCCGCCCATGTTTTTCACTTACTGACCGCCATCTTGTACAGTCATCTGATTCTCCGCTCCCCTGACGTCAACTCTGTGTCTCGCAACTTCTAGAATGAACTCAAAAATCATATAAAGACTTGTCAACCGGTCCAGCTCGCCAGGTTGAACGATAGGCCGTACCCTGCTGGATGAGCGAGCGCATAACACACGACAGAGCTGGTTCTCTGCTCCCATCGAGCGCTGGTGGTTTTGAGGTGAGACATAGAGATCACATTATGTAACATATCTTTTCATATCATCTTTGTCCGGATGTTGAGGGAGTTGGGAGAGTCACCAAGTTACAGAGCTCTAAATCCCATTCTATGTCAATTGGCTACGGACCTTTGAAGCACACTAGGATATACACTTTTTAGTGCATTTGGACTGTTTCTACCTTTAAAGCATAATTCGAATCTTCTTGTGTTTGCACTTATTCCTTGTGCATTTAATGATAACTATCTTATCCAGGATTGGACAAGCAAAAAATATGTTCATTACCATGAGGACCTTATTCACCAGCCGAGAACTCAACCTCTAGCTCAGAGTTCGAATGCTACGTTGTAATGTCTTTCCTGTCCTTCTGTATGGTTTCGAAGGGTGGACGCTTAGCCCTTTATTGGAGAAGCGGTTTGAATCTTTTGAAATGTATTTATGCAGAAAAATACTCCGAATATCTTGGGTTGAAAGGAAGACAAATGAAGAAGTCCTCAACATCCTGAACAAGAAGAAAGAGCTTCTCATAACCATCAAGGAGCGTAAGCTCAGCTACCTCGGGCACATCATGAGAGGTGAACGTTACGAATTTCTCCGACTGATCATTCAAGGGAAGATTGATGGGAAAAGATCTGTGGGAAGACGGAGAAATTCCTGGCTGAAAGACTTGCGGCAGTGCTATGGACATACATCGATAGAAATCTTCCGTGCTGCCGTTTCGCGTGTAATCATAATCAGTTGGATCGCCAATCTCCGGAGGGAGACGGCGTCATAAGTAGTAGAAGAAGAAGAAGATAATTTTTTGGATCGTGTCTCTCGGTTTCCCTGCCCCCCACCATCGTCTCTCCCCCTACCGATATCTCGTTCAAATTTTGTATGATTCACTGTACAGAGATTTAAGACACATTTTTGTAAGAATTTAGCAACCTTTGTCTAACAATGCTGATGAATGTCATGGTTGATCTTGTTGAATAATGTTATTTTGCTTACCTAAACTTACACACCATTTATTCTATTGTTCTATACATTTTCTTGGGAGATTACTCTTTGTAAAACTGAGCTCGATCGCTGCAGTTGTTGCGGCCGGTATCCGGTATTCGGAAGATAGTGTATTCGAGCCCCACTGTCGGCAGCTCTGAAGATGGTTTTCCGTGGTTTCCTATTTTCACACCAGGGAAATGCTGGGGATGTGCCTTAAACAAGGCCACGGTCACTTCCTTCGCACTTCTAGCTCTTTCCTGTCCCATCGTCGCCATAAGACCTATCTGTGTGGGTGCGGCGTAAAAGCAGCTTGCATGGAACACTTTGTAAATAATTTAGGCTCTAGTCTCTATACATGTAGCGATCTAGATCAACTGTTTAGGCTAAAATTTGTTGTCATCACCTTTCGGAATCTACTCACCAAATGCCTTGCCTAAACTTTACTTGTTGAATTTGTCTCAAATTCCCATTCGAAATTATTTATGCGATTCATTCTTGCACTCCACTGGTCGGTAATATACACACTATATCTATCTACAGTAGAGTCTCGTTCAACCGACCTTCGCTTATCCGACACTCCGTGTTATCCGACACTGGTAGGCTTAATTTGAACTTTAGGTGGATGCAATTCTGGGACACGGGGTGTGGAGGGTGCGACTGTGGGACAAGCACTGGCGGTCATGCGGTAGAATTGTTCAATGTAGTATTGGTTGGGTGTGGATATTATAGTTTTCATATCCTCTGTGAGTATGGCGAGTAAACGTAAGAAAGTGATTGTTTCTGTGGAAGACAAGTAGAGTGGGTTAAAAAGACTGGACAAAGGGGAAACTCTCCAAAAAATCGCTTCAGATTATGGTGTTGGACGTGTTACAGTGGGAGACTGGAAACATACGAGGGAATAAATTGAAAAGGGGTGCTCTACCAGAGCAACAAGTGATGCACTGAAAATTAGAAAAAAAAACAATGGAAAATTTGAGTACGAAAAAGTAAGTGAAGCACAATTTCTTCGGTTCACTAAAAATCAGGAAAAGGGCTTGTCAATATCTGGCCCCATTCTGCAAGAAATGGCGGTGTATATCCAGAAGGGGTTTAATAAAGGGACCCTAATTTTACTGCCAGTGCTGGGTGGCTTGGTCGGTGGAAAAAACGGTACGGCATTGGGCAGTATAATATATGTGGAGAAAAACTGTCAGCTAAATCCGATGAGGTTGTGAAATTTAAAAGACAATTTCAAGAAATAATTATTGCTGAAGGATTAACCGGTGATCAGATTTTTAATTGTGATGAGACTGGGCTGAATTTCAAGACATCAAAACTCTTGCAGCCCAAGCCAAGACGTCTGCACCTGGCTACAGGCGTAGTAAGAAAAGAGTACTGCATCTACTGTACAATTGAATTAATAAGTCAATAAATAGAGTCCCGTAATACAGTATAGCCTTCCTGTTTGTTTTAGTTCATTTTCAGAGTTATTCTGTATTATCCGACATTTTCGGTGATCCGACGTACTCCAGGACCCGTTTAAGTCGGATAATCGAGACTCTACTGTATATATATATAAAATAAGAGGTGTCTGTACATTGCTCAGAATTTGAAAAAAGTGGTATTTCTGTATGTTGATGTCCACAGTAACAAGGAAATGCACTTTTTTCTTTTCCGTAATTTCTGTCGGTCTGTCTGTCTGTCTGTCTGTCTGTATGTATGTATGTTCAAGCATCACTTGAAAACGGCTGAAGAGAATTTAATGAAAATCGGTATGTAAAGTCGGGGGATGAGCCACTACTAGGCTATAAATTATTTTATTCACGCTGAGTGAAATGGTAGTTTAGGGGAAGGCCTAAAATTCAATTCTCAAATATTTATATTTTACTAGCTGATGTACCCGTGCTTCGCTACGGGATTCTCAGAAAGACTGACTTGGTGGTTTTCCTAACTGAATTCAACATTGGTCATTACAAAAACTTCAGTAGGAATGTAGCGATTGAAAGCAATGTTATCATATAAAATACTCGATCAAATGAAAAACCGCACACTTTCTCACTTTCAACGAACAGTACTACGGTGCCGATCTAAGAGTTCAAAGTTCCAGAGCTGGAATAACCAGGTCGCAGACTGCCGTGAACACTCCTCTGTCACTATTCCGTTAAATATGCACACTACTCATTCCAATCAGTGCCTCAGAGTAGGGATTGAATAGCTCGAATACTATGATGAACCAGTGTGTTACGTACCAGATATATCAGAAAATGAATGAACCAGAGGAATGGCATGCTAAAGAAGAAAGTTATCTAACTCCCCAGCTACTTCCCACCAATATACAGACAGGCTGTTACAGTCGGTACGACCAAGCGAGTTGGCCGTATGGTTAGGGGTGCGCAGCTGTGAGATTGCATCCGGGAGATAGTGGATTCGAACCCCACTGCCGGCAGCCCTGAAGATGGTATTCGGGAGATGGTGGGTTCGAGCCCCACTGTCGGCAGCCCTGACGATGGTTCTCCGTGGTTTCCCATTTTCACACCAGGCAAATGCCGGGACTGTACCTTAATTAAAGCCACGGCCGCTTCCTTCCACTTCCTAGACCTTTCCTATCCCATCGTCGCATAAGACATATCTGTGTCGGTGCGACGTTAAGCATAAAAAGAAGATGGTATTCCGTGGTTTCCCATTTTCACACCAGTCACACCAGGCTGTACCTTAAAGCCAAGGCCACTTCCTTCACAACACTATTCATTTCCTATCCCATCGACGCCATAAGACATACCTGTGTCGCTGCGACGTCAAGCAAATTAAAAAAAACCTCGGTACGCTGCAGTAATCCTATCTATCGGGGATGAGAGGAAAGAGAAGAAAAAACGCACATCACAACAAACAGTGGTCAATGTAGTGTTATTGTTGATAAAGTTTATGAGCTTCCTATATGGCAGGCCTTCACATTAGTTTTCTTTCGACTCTGTGATATTAAGGTGTCTTACAAAATTATTTATATCGTAGACTGTAGTTCCTTATTCTCAGATTTTACATACCGATTTTCACTAAATTCTGTTTACCCATTTTCTCGTGACTCGGTAACAATGTATAGGACATAAGTGATCGGAAATTTAATAACTTCTTACATAACTACTACTAACTTACGACATGACTAAAGTTATGTTAGTTATGTAGTATGAAAATGATAAATTTTATCGATACGACCACGAATAACAAAAATAACTTCTTTGAGAATTATATTTCAGACCTTCTCCTAAACTACCATTTCACTCAGCGTGAATAAAATAATTTGTAGCCTAGATTGCAGTGGTTGAACACCCGACATTACATACCGATTTTCGTTAAATTCGCTTCAGCCGTTTTATCGTGATGCGTGTACAGACAGACAGACAGACGGACAGACAGACAGACAGACAGACAGACAGACAGACAGACAGACAGACAGACAGACAGACAGACAGACAGACAGACAGACAGACAGACAGACAGACAGACAGACAGACAGACAGACAGACAGACAGACAGACAGACAGACAGACATTACGGAAAAGTAAAAAATGCATTTCCTTGTTATTGTGGACATGACAGATACAGAAATACCATTCATTTCAAATTCTGAGCAATGTACAGGCAAAACACTTATTTTATATATAGATTACATTTCAGGCCTTCCCCTAAACTACCATTTCACTCAGTGCGAATAACATTATTGATAGCCTAGATTATAGCGACCTATTCCCCGACTTTGCATACCAATTTTCGTGAAGATACGACCACTAATGAAATAAATATTTGACAATTAAATTTTAGGCCTTCCCCTAAACTACCATTTTTCTCAGCGTGTATAGCCTATATTGTAGCGACTTATTTTCCATCTTTGTCTAGCGTTGTTCATTAAGACACGACCACTAATAACATAAATATTTGAGAATTAAATTTCAGGCCTTCCCCTCAACTACCATTTTACTCAGCGTGATTAAAATAATTTATAGCCTAGATTGTAGCGGTTCATCACCCGACTTTACATTCCGATTTTAATAAAATTCTCTTCAGCCGTTTTCTCGTAATGCGTGTACATACATACATACATACATACATACATACATACATACATACATACATATATACATACATACATACAGACAGAAATTACGGAAAAGTAAAAAATGCATTTTCTTGTTACTGTGGACATGACCGATACAGAAATACCATTCTTTTCAAATTCTGAGCAATGTACAGACAAAACTCTTATTTTATATATATAGAAGTGGTTCTGCCGATAAATACTACATAAATAAAGGTTACATAGAATTAAATTTCCAATCATTTATGTCTTATACAATTTTACCGTACCGGCTATGATAACACTGATATTCATGAATTTAGATTTTTGTTGCTAAGTCCACATCAACGCCGAGCCACGAGAAAATGGGTGAACAGAGTTTAATGAAAATCGGTGTGTAGAGTCGGGGAAGAGAGAACTGTAGTCTAAGCTATAAACAATTTTACTGAACCTGGGTGAAATGGTAGTTTAGGAGAAGGTGCCTAAAATTTAATTTTTAAATACCTTCGTTATTGCTCCTATAGAAATGTACTACATAACAAAAGTTATAGAGAATACAATTTCCCATCATTTATGTTTTATTCAGTTTTACCGTACCGACTGTGATAAGAGTAGTGTTTCAGAGGCGGAAGGAAACTAAATGCAAAGGCCTACAATATGGAAAGCGCATAACATTGATCAACAATAACATTATAATGACCATTGTTTGTTGTGATGTTCTTTGCCTGTTGCAGTGCCCTCAACTCCGATAGATGGGATTACTGTTGCGTACCGAGTATAACAGCCTGACTCAATATTGGCGGGAAAGAGCTGGGGAGTTAGAAAACTGTTTTCTTTAGCATGCCATTCCTCTGGTTCATACATTGTCTGATACTGCTGGTACGTAACACACTGGTTCATCAGTATTCCAGCTATTCGCTCCCTACTCTGACGCGCTGTTTTGAATGAGCAGTGTGCAGATTTGGCAGAGGCTCACTTAGTAATAGTAGTATGACCTGGTCTAGAATTACAATTTAGACCTATTCCAAATTATAGCACTACAATTCACTAAATAATTCAAAATCAACCCTGAAAAGGGCCGTTTCTTAATAAAAGCCTCCAAGTCTGATAGATTTTTCCGCCGCCAGTGTAGTGAAATGAGATTTTCCGACTCATCGGGTACTCCTAGGAAACAGATTAGTAAAAGCGCATAGATTTGCCCTGGGACTCTCCACTATTCGACACCCTCCCCCCCCCCCCCCCCGCCGAAAAAAGATGAAGATTGTTCACGGATCACGGCTGTCTCGGCTTGGTCATTCCAGCTCTGGAACTTTGGACTGTTAGATCGGCAGCGTAGTACTGTTCGTTACAAGTGAGAAAATGTATGGTTTTTCATTTGATCGAGTATTTCATATTGCTTTTAATCGCTCCATTCCTACTGACGTCATTGTAATGACCTATGTTCATTTCACTTGGGAAAACCAGTAAGGCAGTCTTTCTGAGAATGTAGAAAAGCAGGTGGAGAGTGAGTGTCTGCCATTATAATGAAAACTCCCCAACCTGATTGTGACAGAGTAGGAAAGCAGACCTACCATCACAATGAAAATTCCCTAACCCAGTCTTCAGATGAGAAAAGACGTTTGGTGACTTCCCTGTCGCGTTTCTTGGGTAACGTTGCTATGCAATATAATACAATCTTGCTCACAAGGTGTACACTACTTAACATAGAATTCTGTAAACAATGTAGAATTCCGTAGCGAAGCACGGGTACATCAGCTAGTATATATATATATTGAAGTAAAGGTTGTTGTTACTATTGAAACTATCTTTATTTTAATTACACACATTGCTACCGCTCTTTACATCCCGGATGCCTTTGGGCTTGTTTCCCACTGCGTACCCCTGTTATAATAAGTGTTTCATTATTATTATTATTATTGATCTTAAATCTGTTGTCTGTTATCGAACTCAGACTTTGCCCAAAATACCGTAACAACTGTGCTCTGATATGGGAATTATTATATATTGTAGTGTCGTGTAGAGAACCAGGCTGCATCTGTATGATTTTCTCAGATATGTTTTACAGCCAGAGGTCCTTTCTGACGCTAACCCTTTCCAAGATTCTGCGTTAAAAGTTCAGCTGGGAATAAAACACGGTTCATATATATAGTACCGGTACTTAACCGTTTCGAAGAAAGTCTAGTAAATAATGACCTCCATAAGTCTAGGCTCCATGTCCTACGCAACGCAGATGGCAGAATTCAGAGCGTCTTATATCTTTGGATGTAATGGTAGATAAACAAGATGGCTAAACTATAATGCTGGAGAAGAGCTCTAGAGGACGAGGTCTTAAAATTAGTCAGAATAAGACTGATTACATGTACCTGGGAGGAACTGTTCAGATGGATGGAAACCAGCTCCAGGCAGGGAAGAGTTTCAAATACTAAGGATCCACTAAGTCTCCTGATGGTAATCTAGATTTAGAAATGATCCGCCGAATTCACGCTGCCTGGTCGAACTGGAAAAGTCTCTCTGGTGTCCTCTGTTACAGTAGGCTAAATATCCGAACAAAAGGGAAAGCCTATAAATGTGTGGTGAGACCTGAAGTGCTATTATGGTGCAGAAACTTGGCCAAGAGTGCAGTCACAATATAAGCGGCTGGACGTATCTGAAATGAAGATACTGAGGTGGATGTGAGGGTTGTGAGGAAAGACCACATCAAGAACTGATATGGCCACATTAAGCGCAGGGATGAAAATTATGTGAGAAGTAGAATACACGATGTGGAAGTGTATGATAGGAAGGAGAGAAGTACACCCAGAAAAAGATGGATGGATTATGTGCGGGAGGATCTAAAGGGGAAAGAACTTAAAAAGAAATGCCGTTTAGGACCGAGGGAAATAGAAACGACTTGTCAGAAACGTCAAACGGGAAAAACAGGAAGAAGACGAAGGAGAAGAGGAAGAAGTGTACAGAACCAGGCCGTCTAGCAACTATATCCCTGATTTGGAGGTTAGGATCACTAATCACTTGAATATTAACAGAAAATTATCCCTATGATTGCGATATATTTGGATCCTATCGCCTCCAGGTGATTTTATTCTTATGTGTGTAAAATCTATTGCACCTAAAACACAAGCAAAACGGCTTATTCCATAGAAGTCTCGGATAATTTGCTGACGTTCTTCTACTGAAGGGAATGTTACATACCTTCTTCTCATTGATGCTATTGCTGCAGAAACTCGACTAACAACGCTACTAACTATGCCTTTAGAAATTCGAGTATTGTCTCCGACCATTACGCGAAAAGAACCAGAAGCATAAAATCTTAAACGTTACCACTACGTGTATCATTGAAGAAAGAGGTAACTTTCTCCTCATAGAATATTCTATCCCCAATCGATTTCCGTCAACAACCTTAGCAACGACTCTTTTCGATCACCTGTATCTTTGAAAAAAGTCTGCATCCACCAGATTTCAAAGTTATTGCGTCGCAAATCTCTTCTTCGATCAGGATTGTTGTTTGGAAGATGTAAACAGGGCAATTTTGCATCCAAAGGGCGATTCACAGTAGCCATTTTGGAACAGGTTGCTAAATGGTAGACATTCAACGCGGGAAACGGAGATGTTAACTTTAATACGAAGTTTAACATATGTTAACCTTAACAGTTGTTGAAGAAACGCAAAATTTTGTTAAATCGGATGAAAAAATGATTTAAGAGCTTGTTAAGTACTAACAAGACAGTGTTGACGAAGCCGGGACCCGATCTGTTAAAGATATCGAACAGTTTTTCTCTTAAATTGAGGCGTTGAGATGGAAAAGTCAAGTGGTACACTAGATTCGTTTCTACGATTGGTACCAGACGGAAACCGTGTTAAGTCCACGAGGTATGGCATGGAGAAAGTAGTAAGTCAGACCATGCCTTCGGGAATTTAGGTATAACCCATACCATTTGGAGCGCGCAGTCGAATAAAATAAGGTAGGGTAATTCCGGGAGAGTTACCGCACTTTTTATGTCTTTTGTTATATCTCGGTATATTTACTTTAAAAATTGTTGCAAATTCATCGAGCTTAATTTGAAAACATGTACATTTGATCAGGGATGAACAAAATATTGGCAATTGAAAGTAAATGGGAGAAAGGAGTGAACAAAGGAATTGTTGCATCTGCGGCGTCTCTCCCTGGATCCCGGTATAGATGCCGACTTTGCTCGGGAGGGATGCCGCGAGTAAAATAATTAATGATAAAATCAAATTTAAGCCAATTTCTTCAACTTTAATATAACCGAACACTAGAACGTACTACAAGACAATTATATCCACATAATATAATCATTCAATGGAAAAAATCTATCTGATAATTTACAACATTAAAATCATATTTTAATTTCGATTTACTATAAATGTGCATGCGCAATGGATTCTTCACTGTGTTATATAAAACCCCACGGCACTTAACACCCTTGAAATGGCTCTGGCCTGCACAGCGACCGCTGCTCAGCCCGAAGGCCAACTATCAGGGAGAGACGCCGCACCCTCCTGTTTTCATACCTCAAGGCTAGCATGGCCCAAAATTAGCTTACTCTCAACTACACTTATGTTTCTGACGTCTACTGTACTAAAAACGTCTGATTTAAGCATTTGAAGCCAACTTAATATACAATAAATTAACACACGCAAAAACTTTGTCAGGAGGAAACATGTACTCGCCTCATGATATCGGCTATAATTGGCGTAATATACGAGCAAATTTCGTCACACTCGCAGACAGTAGTTCTTCCTTAGAAACTGACAAACCACATATATTGCCATCTAGCTGTAACGATGGGAACCTTGAGCTACAGTGTATGCGGCATCTCTACCGGGGCGGCATCTGTCCCGGATTTACCTTATATGTTACAATTTTACCCATGTTGAGTATTTGGTGGAGTAAAGGCCTATAGGCTCTCCTACACGATTTCTGCAAGTTATGTTAGAGAATTACCTTGTGCGGAGTAAGGATCTACATGCGCACTTATCTATGGCCAGACATACTGAAGCTCTCCAACATTTTCAAGCTCATAACTCGAAAAAACACGTTGGGTGTAACGTAGACACTTATTCGGCCGCACGCTCCATTTGTTGAAAGTGAAGTGCTTGTAAACCTCGTATATAGCTACTATAGTTCGTCATAGTAATAATTCAGTTGCCAGAATGCTTCCGAAACCTAATCCATTCAAAATGGTAAGTCGTTATTGCCAGCGTCTTGACATACCAGTTCTTTGTTTTCAAAAATAGGCATTGCGTGTGGCTAACAATGGGACCAGAAGACGATGCGGAAATAATCAGAGAGGTTGAACATTTTTGCATGTAATCGTGATGGTGCATAGGGATTTTCGTGACTTTGCCGTGGGAAACAAGAGGTATTTAAAAACTCAACGTCTTAAGACAAGGCAATCATTCTACGAATTAGAACCGCAGAAGGAGCACAATATCCTCAAAAGAGGACGGTCCTATCAACAACATGCAGACCTTACAACCACGTGGAAGGAGACTAATCACTCACTCACCACATAACAAAGACGGTTGCACTGAAGGAGACATAGTGAGCTCGTGTTGATGTCGTCAAGAGGGATGAAATGGATGCATCTGCTCTACCATCCAGAACCATCCCCACGATGCCGTTCCAAGAACCATTCGGCAACTGGGAACCGAAGGCATTATCTGGAGCCCGTCGTACGATTAAGCTGAAACATTCCAGAAGAAAACATTAACAGTCAATAAATCATCACTGATCTGCATTTAGGGCTATTACGAAAATACTAAGCCCAGAGAGTCGACCACTTAAAATGGGAAACCAATATATAGAAGCTGTCGATGAGTACATCTATCTTGGACACAAGATAAAACTTGGAAAAGACAACCAACGTGCAGAAATTCCTCGCAGAATAGGTATGAGTTGGACTGCATTCCGAAAACTAAGATTCATCCTCACTAACAAGGATGTTCCAATTAACCTGAAGACCAAGGTTTATAATACGTGCGTGCTGCCAGTTACAGCTTACGGTCTGGAAACGATGACTCTGACGAAGGAAAGTGCTCGCAAGCTTCAGCGAACACAACGAGCCATGGAGCGACAGATGCTAGGGATCAGCCTTAGGGATAAGATCCGTTCAGAGGACATCAGGAGAAGAACTAATGTAACAGACATCCTAGAGATAGTAGCAAAACTAAAATGGCAATGGGTAGGACACGTAGCTCGACAAGACTACAACAGGTGGACCTCTAGGATTGTTCACTGGAGACCATGGGGACACAAGAGAGGCATTGGAAGACCCCTGAAGAGATGGCTCGACGACATAAAGGTGTTGGCTGGAACACGCTGGTTCCAATTGGCTCAAGACCGAAGACGATGGAAGCACATGGAAGAGGCCTATATCCAGCAGTGGATTGAAATAGGCTAGAAAAAAAGAAGAAGAAGAAGACTCAATTGGAAAATTCCCTAGCATGACGCTTCTTCTATGAGACGACATGACGTTCATTCTAGTCCTTTGTTTTCAAAAATAGGCATTGCGTGTGGCCAACAATGGTACCAGAAGAAGATGCGGAAATAATCAGAGAGGTTAAACATTTTTGCATGTAATCGTGATGGTTTTCGGGCAGGAGGAGAGACGAATGGGGGCGGGGAGAGGGAGGAGAGAAACCGAGAGACACAATCCAAAAAAATATATTTATCATTGAATGCACAAGGAATAAGTGCAAACACACGAAGATTTGAATTATGCTTTAAAGATAGGAACAGTTTGAATGAACTAAAAGTGTATGTCCTAGCATGCTTCAAAGGTCCGTAGCCAATTGACACAGAATGGGATTTAGATGGGTGCAGAGAACCAGCTGTGTCGTGTGTTATGTGCTCGCACATCCAGCAGGGAATGGCCTCTCGTTCAACCTAGCGAGTTAGGTCGGATGACAAGTATTTATATGATTTTAATGTTCATTCTAGAAGTTGCGAGACGTAGAGTTGACGTCAGGGGAGCGGAGAGTCAGATGATTGTACAAGATGGCGGTCAGTAAGTGAAAAACAAGGGTGGCAGAAGGTAGTGTAATATAACGTGCCGGGGGTATACACGGTGAGTCCGGGGTATCACAGCATACAGTTTGAAGTGGGAACAATTAACGAAGGGATTTTCGTAGATGATAGTGGATACCGCTAAGAAAGTATCATTTAACCCCATACTTACATTCTGAAGCAGACCTCAAAACCGTTACAATGTAGCGAGTATCAGAACACGAAATTATTTGGAAAAGATAGTAGGGGTCTGGAAAAGAAGATTTCCTGCACTTAGCTTGATATTACGTGACCAGTGCAATTAATAATTTCTTTTCGAAGGAGGAAAAATTAGAACCTCGATTCCTTTTCACTTAACGCGCCATACTTAACAGCTGTTTTCTAACACAAGCGCATCGGAGTGCGCTGTAAAACCAGCATGTTTATACCACTGCCTCCTTGATTCGCACCAGTTCGCTATGTTGGGTGAGTTACTAGTCACATTTCACCAGAAAAATTTGAAGAAACGCAAGAAACACGTTATAAAATGTTCAACTCAGTTTTAATTAATTACTTGTTAGTATATATTTGTTGATAAAGCCGGGCCCTGCTGATGCAGTATTTCAAATGACAATATTTCTAGTTCACCCTGTTCAACAGTCTGGTGTATATGAAGTTGACGTTGCCTTATTTTCCTACTAAGCATGTAAGATTATTATCTCCTATCCTGTTTTAGGAGTGATGGCTACATCCGAATAAGGTACGATTCCGAGGACAGCTGAGTTATCTATGTTGCTCCAATTTCCCTTTCTCTGTGGCTGACCGAACCTTTTCCTGGTGACGCATGTACATACATATATACATACATAGAGGCAGACGGACAGGCACAGGTGACAGAACATAAAAAAATGCGTTTCCTTCTTCCTGTGGACTCGGCCGATACAGAAATACCATTCTTTTTTAATTCTCAGCAATGTACAGACAAAACTCATTTGTTTTACATATATAGATTTAATTTCCCGCGTAATATCCACTCGATTTCTATTTATATGTATGTTAATTCTCATGTAACAGAGATTATCTTGAAGCTGGCTAACTATATTTGGAATTAACAAATAAATTTGAACAATATAAATTTCAAACCGATGCTTTCGACAAGAAGTGGTATGTTCCGAGCTGTCAGCGGAGAGATGGCGTGGAATGACATTAGTAGACGAATAAGTTTGAATGGCGTTTATAAAAGTAGGAAAGATCACAATATGAAGATAAAGTTGGAATTCAAGAGGACAAACTGGGGCAAATATTCATTTATAGGAAGGGGAGTTAGGGATTGGAATAACATACCAAGGGATATGTTCAATAAATTTCCAATTTCTTTGAAATCATTTAGGAAAAGGCTAGGAAAGCAACAGATAGGGAATCTGCCACCTAGGCGACTGCCCTAAATGCAGATCAGTATTGATTGATTGATTGATTGATTGAAGTGCCCGGAACCTCGACGCAGGCCTGTCGGATTTTTGTTTTGTTTTGGATATCCGTTACTGTGTTAATTTGATTTCTGTAATTTCTGTAGCATCGCATGTCCCTTACTTTCTCCCCTATAGCGAACACGTGACTTATTCGTAGAAAATAAATTGAAAAATGCTATGTTTTTAGCAAGTAATGAAGTACTTCCCCACTTAGAACAAAGATCAGAAATTAGTACACACTTACATACCTGAAATTCAGTCTCCTAGACAGTTCTGTCCAAAGGCCGAAAGTGTATCCATTGGCATCTGCATTGCCATCTGAATCTTCCTTCCCCAAAAACAGGATAGGTGGAATCTTCAAACAGAAATAATTGCATTATTAGATGTATATCTACCCCTTATGTCTCACTCATAGATATGGGGTTGGGAAAGAGGTGAGATGAATGTACGCGGTGTTTCAGTGGGATGTCACTTTTAATTCAATCTAGTCTTTAACTGAGTAAGAGAACATAAGCGTATCTAGTGTAAGTTGAAATGAGAGGTTACCTCTGGGATAAATAACGACAATTACAAGACGTGTTGGAAGTGCCCACCCCCCCTCTCCTCCTGGAGAAACATTCTTTCCAGCTTTACCACGTTTTCAGATACACGCCTGAGCATGTCGACGTCGATACTCATTATTTCGGTTATGATGTTTCTCCGGAGATCTTGGATGGCCCCACATAAAAAAAATTTGCGGACGTCAAGCCTGGTGATCTTGGAGGCCACAAATCTTTAGTGATAACATGGTTCTCGAAGAAGCTTCTGATGTGTGCCATGGATTCATTGGATGTGTGGCATGTAGCACCATGCTTTTAGAAATATCCCTGCGTAAGCTAGATGTCGTCTAGTTCCTCCACGAATTTCTGAAAAATGTCCTTAAACACATTCGTATTAGCAGTTTCTTAAAAGAAAATTGGTCCAATGACCCTGTGACCGGATACTGCACACCACACTCCAACTTTTTCTGGATGAAGTGATGTCTCGTGGAGCACATGAGATTTTCTGATGCCGATATCCTTTTGTTTTGAACATTTGCATATTCTGAGAGATGAAGCCGTGCTTCATCAATAAACCACGTATGGCTGAAGAACCAAGTGCAGTATCGCACACGCTTCATTTGATCGGGTTCTTTCAGCTCCTGTACTGTTGACACTTTGTATGGGCAGCGTTTTGCATGTTTTACTGCTCTTTGCCGAGTAACCGGTCTCTTATGACAGATGGCATAAAGACTTTTGTGAGGAGCGAAACAATCGCTCACAAACTTCGATAGATCGTTATGGCACTACTGACCGCGAATTATGCCGTGAACCGGATTTTTTCCGGCTTCTCCACTAACCGCAGAATTGTCTTTCGACCAGGAACATCACCAACACCGTACTTGTGTCGGTAAGCTCTTTGTGTGGTGGTAACAGATCTGGTGAGCCAATCATTCTTCACAATAAATACACGCTGTTGAATTGTGTACTCCATTTCAAAAGCTTTATGTGACAACAACAACAGTAACAGGCAAGACCAACTACAATTACATCAGACCGTAATCCAGAAAAAACATGGCGGACATCGGCGTGTGATATGAGAGGTTGAGGGAAAGGTTATGCATGTTTATTTCGAGTCACCTAAAGAAAATATCACAAGTCGAACGTCATGAAATGCAACTCACTAACTCAAAATATGAATAATTAAACACCAAAAGTAGCGTTATAGCATATTGTAAGTCTAAATTAGATTTCAGAGGGGAAAATAACGAAGGGAGAATTATTGTATCAACGTCAGGTTCAAACAGACAGAGAGTATAAAAATATTTTACATCTGAATCTCTGGTCAGCAAATACGATATATACTATGTAACAGCACCATTAACCACAGCCCATTACGTAAAACACGCAAACAAATTTCTCCAACAAAATTTCAACCCTCCAAAATCCACCTGTATTGTTGAGTAGGTACAAGCGATATTTGTATGATACACTTGACCATCTAAAGCACTCGTCAGCTTAAAACTCACCAGAATTGATGGCATAATTGTATTTTATATAAAAGAACACAATCCTCATGTTCGCACCACGAGAAATGGTGTTAGGTTTAGTTTACGCATGTTCATTGTAAAACGTTGAAAATTTATTACATCATTCTTGCGCCACCGTTTATGATTAATTTAGTCTCTAAATCATAAATTTTAGTCATGATTTCTGGGATAGGCATCATTAGTTTAAACTTCGGAAGTTTGCGCGGTACTCGAATTAGATCACCATCTTCAATGGGTATATAATGTCTTCCCTAACAATACATTTGATTTCAAAAATGATAAAATGATTAATGCACGCAACATTATTAGTCCTATGATTGGGTTCGAAGTTTTCCTTACGAATGCTCTTAACCCAATTTTGTTTTAATACTAGGTCTTTTGGAAACGGGAACACTTAAGCGCTTACTTACATCCAGGCACACAGCACATTAAACTATAAACATATTGCATAGGTAACTAAAAATGAAGAAAAAACTTTCAGAGAAGAACACGAGAATCAACATTAACCTTATCACCACCGATATTGTTGGAATAAATAAGCTCTTTGAGAAGAAATAGCTTCTTACGGCACTGAAAGAGGATCTGTAACCTTCTTAAGACTATAAATAAATGTAATATAGATTAATAATATTCAAATTTCCGTAAATATTTGGTAACAACACGGCTTACACAAATCAAAACAAACGCATGCTAGCACTCCAGCTGCCGCCATTATGGACAGTTTCAATAGGTCGGTTAAGGTCTGATATATTGTAGTTGGTCTTGATATTCCTCTACGGCCGCAGCGACGTCGCGTTATGTATCGATCTCGATATATCGAATGCAATCTGCCATCTACTGGCATCCACTGAAACTCATGACTTCATGCATCATTGCAATGTAGACCCGTGTACAATTTAAAAGACATGTAAGGACGCGGAGTTATAGCTAATTAAAAAGTGGGACATCGCAATGAAACACTCTGTATATGATATCAAATACACTATACACAACCCTATACACTTCCGTATTCTCCTGCACTAAATTGAGAGACAAGTTGACAGTAGCTACCCGGCTGATCGACATTAAATATCAGGCAGCAAGAATGAAACTATAAAAGTTGCATATTAAAATTGATATATATATATTTGCTTTGTCCTACTACGAAAGTTGCATGTTAAAATTAAAGCAGCGGCAGCAACCAAAGCAATGCACGAGATCCCCAAGCCGCAGAACCTCTCAATAGCACCATTGAAGCTTAAAGTGGCCCCGGTAGTTACGTGTGGGATACAATTAATATGGCACAAACTGACTGTTGCAAACATGAAAAGGATAGAAAATATAAAGGCCAGGTACTTGAAACGGATCCTATAGATCTCAACATTTACAGAGAATCGAATGGCAAACACAACACATCAGCACACTTGCTAAGGACTGGTAAGAAAACGAAGTGATGTACCAAAAGAAAATAATGACAAATTTTAACATTTAACACATATGTACACATCGTGTTTAATTTCAATAAATAATTGACAGAAATAACGAAATTCAATAATGATTTCTTTTTGTTCGAACCCTTGACTGAATGGTCAGCGTTGAGACCTTCGGTTCAGAAGGTCCAGCATTCGATTTTCACGTGGATCGGGGATTTTAATCGCCTCTAATTAATTCTTCTGCCTCGGGGGCTGGGTTTTTGTGTTTAATCCAGCACGTTTCTCTTCATATTCAGATAACACCCTATACTTTTAACCACCACAGAAATATGCAATAGTCGTTACTGGACCTCGGACTTTTAGGTGCTTAAATGTTATTTTAGCTGCCTAAAATATACCCTCAATTAGGTTCTAAAATATTGTTAGAGAGCTTCAATATTATGTATTTTAATAGGTATCAATTAAAATACAATATTTATTTTGCTAAATTGATAATAACTCGTTAGGGGTAAATATAAAACAAGTTTCACTCACCTCTTCGCAGCAGACGCCACAGAACATAACGTTACTGTCCGATGTGAAATGGGAAAACTCCTGTAACCACTTCTTAATTAAAGACGACTTGGAACCTGACACTTTCGGCGTAATTCATAGTGTATAGTATACTACCACAGTCAGTTTCAAGGCCGTCCCGCTAGGTGAGCTGGCAATCAATGTATTGCGATATCTCGCAAAGTGGCACGTATTCTCTATAATGTAGTTGATGACATGTTATATGGTCGGAGGACTTTCGTGATGCCAAAATTAGTTGAGGAACAAATGAAACTGGGAAGGAACCTGAAGGAATCGGCTGTGGCTTATGAAGAGGGACTGTCCCGGAAGTGACAACGGGAAACCACAGAAAATCTTTCTCAGAACAGCCGACACTGGGAGTTCGAACCCATGCATCTCCCGAATCCAGAAGTTGACTCCATAGCGCAATCATTCATCTCGATTGCATTGTTAGATTTTTATAGGTTAATACCACAATGCGCATCATATCTGACGCAATCTCATCTACTCCAGATCATTGGCTTCCACTGCTAACTGGTATAATGCCACCTGATCTACGCCGATCTAATGCCCTTATGAAGAAATTCCACAAGATCTCCAGAAATCCTAGTCTACACGTGAATAGTGGTCTGCCACTTTTGAATCTTAATGGACTGAAATCACGCCATCCAACTTTGCGTGGTGTTGCTGACTTGGTTGCTAAGGATTTTAAATATCTTGATGAGTGGAAAGGTCGATGGGAAACAGCAACAGATGTGCGCCTCCATATCTTCTTCTCAGTTCCCAGACCTACTGCGCAAGACCTGGACTGCCCTGAATAGAATCAGAACAGGACAATGGTCGCTGCAAATACGCTCTCCATAAGTGGAAAAGGCTACCTAATCCAGACTAACCGCAGAGCTCCACGCCAGGCTAGTCATCATATCGTCAGGGAATGCAAGATTCGAGCCTATCACGGTGATCTAGCTGACTTGCTGCTGGTAGCTCCAGATGCTGTACGCTGGATTGAAGAACTAGATATTCAATTGTGAAGCACAAATTACTTCGTTATTCATCTGTATATACACTGACTGACAGTGACAATGCAACACCAAGGAGGAGTGGTTCGAAAGGGATGAAAGTTGGGGAAAAAACAGAGACGGCACGGATGAATAATTGATGTTTATTTCAAACCGATATGCAGGTTACACAATGCGCACGGCATCGACTCAGTAGGATGTAGGACCACCGCGAGCGGCGATGCACTCAGAAACACGTCGAGGTACGGAGTCAATAAGAGTGCGGATGGTGTCCTGAGGGATGGTTCTCCATTCTCTGTCAACCATTTGCCACAGTTGGTCGTCCGTACGAGGCTGGGGCAGAGTTTGCAAACGGCGTCCAATGAGATCCCACACGTGTTCGATTGGTGAGAGATCCGGAGAGTACGCTGGCCACGGAAGCATCTGTACACCTCGTAGAGCCTGTTGGGAGATGCGAGCAGTGTGTGGGCGGGCATTATCCTGCTGAAACAGAGCATTGGGCAGCCCCTGAAGGTACGGGAGTGCCACCGGCCGCAGCACATGCTGCACGTAGCGGTGGGCATTTAACGTGCCTTGAATACGCACTAGAAGTGACGTGGAATCATACGCAATAGCGCCCCAAACCATGATGCCGCGTTGTCTAGCGGTAGGGCACTCCACAGTTACTGCCGGATTTGACCTTTCTCCACGCCGACGCCACACTCGTCTGCGGTGACTATCTCTGACAGAACAGAAGCGTGACTCATCGGAGAACACGACGTTCCGCCATTCCCTCATCCAAGTCGCTCTAGCCCGGCACCATGCCAGGCGTGCACGTCTATGCTGTGGAGTCAATGGTAGTCTTCTGAGCGGACGCCGGGAGTGCAGGCCTCCTTCAACCAATCGACGGGAAATTGTTCTGGTCGATATTGGAACAGCCAGGGTGTCTTGCACATGCTGAAGAATGGCGGTTGACGTGGCGTGCGGGGCTGCCACCGCTTGGCGGCGGATGCGCCGATCCTCGCGTGCTGACGTCACTCGGGCTGCGCCTGGACCCCTCGCACGTGCCACATGTCCCTGCGCCAACCATCTTCGCCACAGGCGCTGCACCGTGGACACATCCCTATGGGTATCGGCTGCGATTTGACGAAGCGACCAACCTGCCCTTCTCAGCCCGATCACCATACCCCTCGTAAAGTCGTCTGTCCGCTGGAAATGCCTCCGTTGACGGCGGCCTGGCATTCTTAGCTATACACGTGTCCTGTGGCACACGACAACGCGTTCTACAATGACTGTCGGCTGAGAAATCACGGTACGAAGTGGGCCATTCGCCAACGCCGTGTCCCATTTATCGTTCGCTACGTGCGCAGCACAGCGGTGCATTTCACATCATGAGCATACCTCAGTGACGTCAGTCTACCCTGCAATTGGCATAAAGTTCTGACCACTCCTTCTTGGTGCTGCATTTGCTCTGTCAGTCAGTGCATTTTTATTTCGACGTTTTATACTGCAGTTGCTTTCATTCTATTAAGTTGTGAAACTGTACCGCGTTTTCTCTCCTAAAGGGCTGCGAATTTTTAAGTTTGTGACTTTACTTGTAATGCTCAAAAGAACACTGTTGTAGCGGCTACTAAACCACGCGTGTGGGTTTATGTTATTCTACAGCCCCCACTGAAAGGCATCGCAGTCGGGGCCAACAGCAAGGGTAGGGTAATCGTGATGGGTCATTTCAATGCGAACGGTGGAAATAGAACTGAAGGGTACGAGGAGGCGACGGGTAAATTGGAGAAGGTTCGGAGGCTAATAGGAACGGGAAGCGTTTACTACACTTCTCTGCTAGTATGGGATTAGCAAACACGAATACCTTATTCAAGCATGAGGTTATCACCGCTAAACATTGAAGTGTAGGGGTATCAGATCCTTAATGGACTATATCATAACCGACTTTGAATGTCAGGGTATTTAGGAGATTTTTGACGATGCGGAACACTATGTGAAAGTGAAATTTGTCTGCAGACGATTAAGTATAGAATATCTCCAGAATTAGGAAATTAGACAGAAGTACATGGATATGATAAGTGAATAGTTCCTAACATTGAAGAGCAAGCATGTTCATGATATAGACAGAGAATGGGTGGCATACATGGATGATGTAGTAAAAACAGTAAGGGAATTTCTAGGAACAACTATGTGTAAAGATGGAAAAAAATGAACGTCTTCGTGGAATTATAAAGTGAAGGCAGCTTGTAAACCTAGAAAGGAGGGGGTATCAAAAATGTCTCCAAAAAGGATGGGTCCAGACGAGTACGTAGATGGAAGAGATATACCGAAACATACAATACTTGTTGATTCCAAAGAGAAATCTTGGTAAGATTTCAGTAATAACCTGGAAAGGTTAGGTCATGTGGCAAGAAAAACCTTTCTGAACAGAGAGAACAAGGAAATGAATAGTGTTTATAAGTAAATCAGGTGAACTCATACTAGATCGCAGGCAATCACTGGACAGGAGGAAGGAATGTTTTGAAAATTTCACAACTTAAACGAAAATCTGTGTGTTGACGCCGAGAACAACCGAGCTTATGGTGAGAAAGCTAAACAATTCAGTGAAATTGCGCTTCAGGAATTGAAAAGGATGGTAAATAAACTCTAATGTCACAAAGCATATGAAATAGATGAAATTAGACCTGAAATGGTGAAGTATAGTTCGGAGGCAAGGATGAATTGACTTCATAGAGTAAAAAGATTAGCATGGAATGTTAGTAAGGTGCCTTCTGATTGGACAAACGCAGTATTTTTTTTCCTATTTATTTTACGTCGCACCGACACAGATAGGTCTTATGGCGACGACGGCATAGGAAAGGCCTAGGAATGGGAAGGAAGAGGCCGTGGCCTTAATTAAGGTACAGGCCCAGCATTTGCCTGGTGTGAAAATGGGAAACCACGGAAGACCATCTTCGGGGCTGCCGACAGTGGGGTTCGAACCCACTATCTCCCGAATACTGGATACTGGCCGCACTTAAGCGACTGCAACTATCGAGCTCGGTAAAGCAGTAATTAAACCTATCTATAAGCAAGGCGACAGGTAGGATTGCAACAACTATCGAGGTATCTCATTGATCAGTATACGAGGCAAAGTGTTCACTAGCATGTTGGAAGGGAGGGTGCGATCAGGGGTTGAGATGAAGGTGGATGAAAAACAGTGCGGTTTCAGACCACAGAGGTGCTGTCAGGATCAGATTTTGAGTATGCGCCAGGTAACTGAGAACTTCTAACAGAGTATAGACAGTTACGTTCATGTTTCGTAGATATAGAGAAAGCAAATGACAAAGTATTAGTCAAACTGCTGCAAACCACGGGTACTTTTATGACTTTTTTTTTGTTATGCTATGGGCTTTACGTCGCACCGACACAGATAGGTCTTATGGCGACGATGGGATAGGAAAGGCCTAGGAGTTGGAAGGAAGCGGCCGTGGCCTTAATTAAGGTACAGCCCCAGCATTTGCCTGGTGTGAAAATGGGAAACCACGGAAAACCATTTTCAGGGCTGCCGATAGTGGGATTCGAACCTACTATCTCCCGGATGCAAGCTCACAGCCGCGCGCCTCTACGCGCACGGCCAACTCGCCCGGTACTTTTATGACTGAGCTAACTAAATTTAATTAATGTTCTCAATTTGAAGTAATAAATTAAAGTTTCTTTATGGGAATTTAGTTTTTGATGTGTTGAATAACTTTGAGCTGAAGTGAAACGAATACCTTAGAAAAGACCATTAATAGGAAAGGAACGAATGAAAACATCTTTTTGGAAGGAACCAAATTAGAATCAGTTTCTCACTCCAACTAAACTGGAAGCACAATCTCTAAAAACAACACTGTCAAGCAGGAAATACTCAGTAGAACACAGAAAGCATCAAATTTTACACCCAAGTCAGAAACCCACTCTGGGACTGCAGAATACCACAAAATGCAAAAAGAGCACTGTTTCACATGTACTTCCTACCAGTTCTCACATATGCTTTAGAGGCACTAAACAATAACTACAGCATAATTCAGGCAACAGAAATAAAATTTATTAGAACTATGAATCAAACTATTCTAAAGGACAAAATCAGGATTGATGTAAATAGAAGAGAAGATGGAATTGAGGTTCCTATTACAAGTATAATAAGCCGGCCCCGTGGTGTAGGGCTAGCGTACCTGCCTCATACCCGGAGGCACCGGGTTCGATTCCCAGCCAGGACAGGGATTTTTACCTGGATCTGAAGGCTGGTTCCAGGTCCACTCGGCCTACGAGATTAGAATTGAGGAACTATCTGAGGGTGAGATAGCGGCCTCGGTCTAGAAAGCCAAGAATAACGGCCGAGAGGATACGTCGTGCTGACCACACGACACCTCGTAACCTGCAGGCCCTTGGGCTGAGCAGAGGTCGCTTTGTAGACCAAGGCCCTTCAAGGGCTGTAGTGCCATGGGGTTTGGTTTGGTTTACAAGTGTAATAATGAAGAAGCGGAGATTTTAGTGGTATGCTATCAGAAAGTACTTCGACCATAGGAAAAAAACCAAGGGGAGGGTCCAAGGAAACGCTGGACAGAGACAGTGTAATCAGATGTGGAGGAGAAAGGTCTTAGATAAGATGATAATGTCCTGGAACAGAAGACGTATGCAGACAGGAAGAGACAGAAACCGCTTGTACACCACACCTGGCAAACTGGAGTTGGAAAATGATCATGATGATGAATAATTGGTCAACTAGAAGCTAGTGGTGTAATTGGTTACGTAACAATTTTGCAAATAACGTCAATAGCTCGGAGTGAAACCAATAGTGTGTTCAATGGGACATTTCTTGCGAGTTACTAGAGGAGAGTGTGACAAAAGTGCTATTTCTGCGATTAGCCTTATTTCCTGGTCGCTATGCATAGGTAACACATTATAGAACAGACTATATACGTACATCTATTCCAGCAGTAATAAATTTAATTCCTCTCATGTCGTTCCTCCTGCGAATCAGACTGAGATGTGGAGTGCTTAGACCATCCTTAGTGCTCCACCTTCCCCAGGGTGACGTCACTAATGGAAGTGTGTAGTGTACTCGATACACCTCCCTCAGTTCCACGGCCTCCTGAGATTCCACGGCCACCAGGAACTCGCAGTCAAACGGGATGTTCATGCCCCCCAGAAACTCCTCAATACTGACGGGAGTGGTGTCCATGAACAGCAGCCAGCGAGCGTCAGAGGGGTGGAGCTCTGAGAATAGCTGAAAATATTCCCTTAACAATGAAAATAAACCAGGAACAGGGTTATACAAAGGTGAAACTATCCAAAGGCCTTACCTGCACAGTTCTATGATGTATGATGGATCCTGTATGGTTTGTCTCTTTATTATGGCATAATGTGGAAATAAAAGGACACTGCTGGAATTTAGTAAAATCATACGAAATATGACAAAAAGGATACAAGGGCTTCCTAAGAGAGAATTGCGAGGAATTGTTTGGTGGCTGAAGGGGATTTATAAAAATAAAGGTCAGAGGGAGAGAGAGAGAGAGAGAGAGAAATAACGAAAATCCAGTTTCTGCCCTGTGGAGAAGAAATGTACGAAGAGCATCTGTGAAGAGTTTGTAGGGCAACCGAAGGCCTGAGAGTAACATATCTGAGATGTGAATATATATATATAAGAAAGGGGGGAAGAGAATTCTATATAATTGCTAAAATATAAAATAAACGGTGGATTATACTGGGATGAATAGCAATGTTTTTTGTACTTTTAAAAAGTATGTGGGAAAAGGAAATTAAAAAGGTCAAAACAAATACAAACGATAGTAATGAAGGATAAGGATAAAATGGATAAGAAGCCTGCATATCCTAGAATAATGAATATAGTTACTAACAGGTGGAAAATTAATGTCAAATATAGTAATATATAAATGGTTACATTGTCGTGTTATTATCTTCCATTCAAAATTCAACCGTTAAACAAGGCATGTTGTTAATACTCGAAAAAAGACTCGTGACATAAAGTAAGCAAGGAAAGATACATGATGTCATAGACAATATAGCATTGTTAACGTCCAGGAAAAAAGAAATTATGTTGTATATAGTAATAATCAAATAATAATTACTACAAGTGCAGCAGGCGAGTCATTCTGTCCACCGCCCGGCGAGCCGCACAGGCTCGCTGGGAGGGGAAGGACTCAAGACCATCGTCAGCACGCCCCCTCTCTCGGAGAAGCTGGGAAGGGGTAAGCGCACGCGAGGCGGTATGGCAGAAGATCGACATACGAAGAGAAAGGCGGGAACGGAGGGACACCCCAGGACGGAACGAATTCCTTGCCCATGGAGCCATAAGTGAGGAACAGGGAGCGAACACATTTATTACAACATCTCAATGGCCAAGATAGACAGAGACACGCACAATTAATTACAATAAATTTCAATAAGCTCACTAGGAGCGCCGCACATATCAAGTTCTTTAAGGCGGGGGGAGATAAAACTCACGGTTCAATAATAATAAGAGAAAAATGTAATGTATGATTCAAACTTCAATGAATTGCAAAGAAAGAGCGCTCGCTCCTTAGGTTCAGGCGATCCGCAACTAGGAGGTATTCTTGACCTTCTTAGGCTAGGCTCAAAGTAAATTTGTCGGCGATTGTCCGGCTCCATGGCTAAATGGTTAGCACCCTGGCCTTTGGTCACAGGGGTCCCGTGTTCGATTCCCGGTATGGTCGGGAATTTTAAGCATAATTGGTTAATTTCGTTGCCACGGGGACTGGGTGTATGTGTCGTATTCTTAATCATTTCATCCTCATTAGACGGCAGGTCGCATACGGGAGTCAAATCAAAAGACCTGCATCTGGCGAGCCGAACTTGTCCTCGGACACTCCCGGCACTAAAAGCCATACGCCATTATTATTATTATTATTATTATTATTATTATTACTGTCGGCGGTTGATTGTTACCGGTATGTGCTTTTAGAGCAGAGGTGCTCAGTTGGGCGCCCGTTGAGGCTAGCCCAGTGCGGCCGGGCTGGCTTGACGTAAGTGCGAGCAGCTTACGCAACAAGCATACGTCACAGTGAAGCGAGAGCGTGAACGCACTGTGCAGGCTAGAGAGGGAGCATCGACGTTCACTTGTGATTACGAAGCATAAATAATTTCTTACAATTCATGGGATTAAGAAATGTTAACGGCGTTGTTAATAACAATGGAAGAATGCTTGGCCTAGTATTGTACGAAATTTGGAGCATGTGTGGGGTCTTCTGTCTTAGAATGTGTTAACCAATTGGGGCTGCTTCTGGTTGCTAGGAAGGAAGTATGATGCTGAGTCTTTGATGTGGTGTTAATTGCCCGTCTCATTGCGCTGTCTGTCTTTCCAGTATGAGACCCTACCAAGTGAAGAATTTATAAATATAGACGTTTCACTGTCCATTCTCAAAAAACTGTACCACT
The DNA here is from genome assembly GCF_040414725.1 of Anabrus simplex. Taxonomy (NCBI): domain Eukaryota; kingdom Metazoa; phylum Arthropoda; class Insecta; order Orthoptera; family Tettigoniidae; genus Anabrus; species Anabrus simplex. Next base: position 14,135,543 of record NC_090276.1, read on the forward strand.
TCAAGAGGTGAATCTTACATTAAATTTATATGCGAGGGTTTATCTCGTATAAGTAACTAAGGTTTTGCACATTGTGAGTTACCCCTTTCCTTTTTAGCTTTCAATCTCGAAGCAAATGCTACAGCGATGAGAATTAAAGTTCCTATAAGATGTTACACCATGTACGACTCGTGAAAACAGACCGCAAGTCTATGTCCATGTTACCTGTCATCTTAGAACTGTGTAGGGAGGACGGACCATCAACGGGGCCCATAAAATTTGCTATCTTCACTGATGAGCAATTGTGTTAGAGATAGCTGTGTTTTAACGAACTGTCTCTATGGTAGAGTAGGCAAATGTAATAACATGAGATAAAATGAAATCCATGGTACATCCACCAACATCCCTCATTGGTGAACGATACAGGAAATTCCCGTCAGACGACGTCAACCCATTTGTTATTCTTCAGTTGTGGCTAATTGGTTTAATGAAACCTCTAAGGACATAATGAATACTGTCGAGGTGGATGAATGTGCCCTGAGTCCTACTCCGAACTATCTCCATGCATTATGGGAAGCTGTGCAGTGATTATCACATTTCCTGTGAAGAATGACATTTGGGAGAAATTTATTTATTTATTTAAATTTATTTATTTATTTATTTATTTATTTATTTATTTATTTATTTATTTATTTATTGCTTCTTAATCAGTTTACCCTCCATGGTTGGCTTTTCCCTCGGGCTCACCGAGGGATCGCACCTCTACCGCCTCAAGGGCAGTGACTTGGAGCGTGAGTCGTTGGGTTAGGGGGATACAGCTGGGGAGGAGGACCAGTTCCTCGCCCAGACAGTCTCACCTGCTGTGTTGAACAGCGGTCTTGTGGGGGGAGGGGAAGATCGGAAGGGATAGACAAGGAACAGGGAAGGAACCAGCCGTGGCCTTAAGTTAGGTACCATCCCGCTATTTGCTGAGAGGAGAAGTTGGAAACCACGGAAAACCACTTCAAGGATGACTGAGGTGGGAATCGAACACCTCTCCACTCAGTTAACCTCCCAAGGCTGAGTGGACCCCGTTCCAGCGGGAATCGAACCCGGTTCTCTGCGGGTGCCAGCCAATCACACTAACCACTACAACACAGAGGCAGCATTTATTTATTTATTTATTTATTTATTTATTTATTTATTTATTTATTTATTTATTTATTTAGGTGGAAGATTGTACGGTCCTTAAGTCGTGGGCCCACTTACCTCGCAGGCTGTAACATTGCACCTTTCAAAAATCTGATTACGTGTGTCAGATTTTATTTCTAAATCATTGGATCCGCAGACAACACTGAACACTGATCCTCACAGGGAGATTAATATTTTATTATTATTATTATTATTATTATTATTATTATTATTATTATTATTATTATTATTATTATTATTTATTACATTACAGGAGTAGGGTTTTAGAAACATCATCTACAATCGCCTACCTGTTGAAAGTGTCCTTCTTGGATGTCACCGCTACACCACAGGACGTAAAGAGGTCTGTTCCGCTGACAAGGGAGTGTGATGTTGAGGCTTCCTGCATCGACAACAGTAGAAAACACTTCTGTCCTTGATAGGAATCTCTGCAGCTGAATTATGTTCTGATATCTCTGCAGGGGATCTGTCAGTGAAGAACAAACCATGCGTCAAGATTAGAGACTGGCGGCACAATGTGGAGAACGTTTTGCGAAAATATAAATTTTAATTTCGCAAAAGAAAAGTCAATAAATGAAATATGAGCACAAAACTTAATGCTGAAATATCTTAGTCCATAAGCCGTTTGGAGCAAGTTTACATAATTATTTACTACTCACAGTTGCCACACAAAACTACCGTGAGATATGACCTCTAATCCAGGCTAGACTTACTACTCACTGCCATGCCTATCCTCCGGTAGCAGTTGCCCACTGCCTTGAGATATTACCTCTAACAAAGTCTAGACTCACTACTCACGTCATGTCTTCCCTTCAGTAATAGTTGCTACACAACGCTGCAGTGGAGATGACCCCTAACACAGGCTACACTTATTACTCACTAACACAGGCTACACTTATTACTCACTAACACAGGCTACACTTATTACTCACTGTCATGCCCTTCCTCCAGTAACAGTTGCTATACAACGCTGCAGTGGAGATGACCCCTAACACAGGCTACACTTATTACTCACTAACACTGCTACACTTATTACTCACTAATACAGGCTACACATATTACTCACTAACACAGGCTACACTTACTACTCACTGTGATGCCCTTCCTCCAGTAACAGTTGCTATACAACGCTGCAGTGGAGATGACCCCTAACACAGGCTACACTTATTACTCACTAACACAGGCTACACATATTACTCACTAACACAGGCTACACTTATTACTCACTAACACAGGCTACACTTATTACTCACTAACACAGGCTACACTTATTACTCACTGTCATGCCCTTCCTCCAGTAACAGTTGCTATACAACGCTGCAGTGGAGATGACCCCTAACACAGGCTACACTTATTACTCACTAACACAGGCTACACTTATTACTCACTGTCATGCCCTTCCTCCAGTAACAGTTGCTATACAACGCTGCAGTGGAGATGACCCCTAACACAGGCTACACTTATTACTCACTAAGACAGGCTACACTTATTACTCACTAACACAGGCTACACTTATTACTCACTAACACAGGCTACACTTATTACTCACTAACACAGGCTACACTTACTACTCACTAAACAGGCTACACTTATTACTCACTAACACAGGCTACACTTATTACTCACTAACACAGGCTACACTTATTACTCACTGTCATGCCCTTCCTCCAGTAACAGTTGCTATACAACGCTGCAGTGGAGATGACCCCTAACACAGGCTACACTTATTACTCACTAACACAGGCTACACTTATTACTCACTGTCATGCCCTTCCTCAAGTAACAATTGCTATACAACGCTGCAGTCTAGATGACCCCTAACACAGGCTACACTTATTACTCACTAACACAGGCTACACTTACTACTCACTAACACAGGCTACACTTATTACTCACTAACACAGGCTACACTTATTACTCACTAACACAGGCTACACTTACTACTCACTAACACAGGCTACACTTATTACTCACTAACACAGGCTACACTTACTACTCACTAACACAGGCTACACTTATTACTCACTAACACAGGCTACACTTATTACTCACTAACACAGGCTACACTTATTACTCACTAACACGGGCTACACTTATTACTCACTAACACAGGCTACACTTATTACTCACTAACACAGGCTACACTTACTACTCACTAACACAGGCTACACTTATTACTCACTAACACAGGCTACACTTATTACTCACTAACACAGGCTACACTTATTACTCACTAACACAGGCTACACTTATTACTCACTAACACAGGCTACACTTACTACTCACTAACACAGGCTACACTTATTACTCACTAACACAGGCTACACTTATTACTCACTAACACAGGCTACACTTATTACTCACTAACACAGGCTACACTTATTACTCACTAACACAGGCTACACTTATTACTCACTAACACAGGCTACACTTATTACTCACTAACACAGGCTACACTTATTACTCACTAACACAGGCTACACTTACTACTCACTAACACAGGCTACACTTATTACTCACTAACACAGGCTACACTTATTACTCACTAACACAGGCTACACTTACTACTCACTAACACAGGCTACACTTATTAGTCACTAATACAGGCTACACTTACTACTCAATAACACAGGCTACACTTATTACTCACTAACACAGGCTACACTTATTACTCACTAACACAGGCTACACTTATTACTCACTAACACAGGCTACACTTATTACTCACTGTGATGCCTTTCCTCCAGTAACAGTTGCTATACAACGCTGCAGTGGAGATGACCCCTAACACAGGCTACACTTATTACTCACTAACACAGGCTACACTTATTACTCACTAACACAGACTACACTTATTACTCACTGTCATGCCCTTCCTCCAGTAACAGTTGCTATACAACGCTGCAGTGGAGATGACCTCTAACACAGGTTACACTTATTACTCACTAACACAGGCTACACTTATTACTCACTAACACAGGCTACACTTATTACTCACTAACACAGGCTACACTTATTACTCACTGTGATGCCTTTCCTCCAGTAACAGTTGCTATACAACGCTGCAGTGGAGATGACCCCTAACACAGGCTACACTTATTACTCACTAACACAGGCTACACTTATTACTCACTGTGATGCCTTTCCTCCAGTAACAGTTGCTATACAACGCTGCAGTGGAGATGACCCCTAACACAGGCTACACTTATTACTCACTAACACAGGCTACACTTACTACTCACTAACACAGGCTACACATATTACTCACTAACACAGGCTACACTTATTACTCACTAACACAGGCTACACTTACTACTCACTAACACAGGCTACACTTATTACTCACTAACACAGGCTACACTTATTACTCACTAACACAGGCTACACTTATTACTCACTAACACAGGCTACACTTACTACTCACTAACACAGGCTACACTTATTACTCACTAACACAGGCTACACTTATTACTCACTAACACAGGCTACACTTACTACTCACTAACACAGGCTACACTTATTACTCACTAACACAGGCTACACTTATTACTCACTAACACAGGCTACACTTATTACTCACTAACACAGGCTACACTTACTACTCACTAACACAGGCTACACTTATTACTCACTAACACAGGCTACACTTATTACTCACTAACACAGGCTACACTTATTACTCACTAACACAGGCTACACTTATTACTCACTAACACAGGCTACACTTATTACTCACTAACACAGGCTACACTTATTACTCACTAACACAGACTACACTTATTACTCACTGTGATGCCTTTCCTCCAGTAACAGTTGCTATACAACGCTGCAGTGGAAATGACCCCTAACACAGGCTACACTTATTACTCACTAACACAGGCTACACTTATTACTCACTGTGATGCCTTTCCTCCAGTAACAGTTGCTATACAACGCTGCAGTGGAGATGACCCCTAACACAGGCTACACTTATTACTCACTAACACAGGCTACACTTATTACTCACTAACACAGGCTACACATATTACTCACTAACACAGGCTGCACTTACTACTCACTAACACAGACTACACTTATTACTCACTGTGATGCCTTTCCTCCAGTAACAGGTGCTATACAACGCTGCAGTGGAGATGACCCCTAACACAGGCTACACTTATTACTCACTGTGATGCCTTTCCTCCAGTAACAGTTGCTACACAACGCTGCAGTGGAGATGACCCCTAACACAGGCTACACTTATTACTCACTAACACAGGCTACACTTATTACTCACTAACACAGGCTACACATATTACTCACTAACACAGGCTACACTTACTACTCACTAACACAGGCTACACTTATTACTCACTAACACAGGCTACACTTATTACTCACTAACACAGGCTACACTTATTACTCACTAACACAGGCTACACTTATTACTCACTAACACAGGCTACACATATTACTCACTAACACAGGCTACACTTATTACTCACTAACACAGACTACACTTATTACTCACTAACACAGGCTACACTTATTACTCACTAACACAGGCTACACTTATTACTCACTGTGATGCCCTTCCTCCAGTAACAGTTGCTATACAACGCTGCAGTGGAGATGACCGCTAACACAGGCTACACTTATTACTCACTAACACAGGCTACACTTATTACTCACTAACACAGGCTACACTTATTACTCACTAACACAGGCTACACTTACTACTCACTGTCATGCCCTTCCTCCAGTAACAGTTGCTACACAACGCTGCCTTATGAAAATTACGACGTTAACACAGGCTAGACTTACGCCTTTCCTCTGGTAACAGTTGCCACACGACGCAGCCCGATGAGTAGTATTTCTGCAGGGCCGTCACGAGTTCAAATCTCCTTTGTAATGTCGGCTCAGTGCTCAGGACTATGAAGGGCAATAAGATCAGAAGTACTACAAACTTATGCTTCAAGCAAGTCATTATTGAAGGCAGTGAAACGATTTCACTTTCTACTGGACGCACTGACCTGAAACAATAAAGAATAAACGTACCGGTGAGGTAAACAATGAAGCCATATTTTCCAGTACCGTCTCCGTTAATGTTAATTTAATGCTTTTCAGTGTGTGGAATACTAACAATAACACATGTAACATTATAACGTAGTTGTGCGAACTTTACTAAAGAAAGAATGATACGTTCCGTTCTTAAATAAAGTCATCAGATTCTATCAAATCACAGTATTTTTTAAAAATTATAAATTGATGATAATTGTCTAGAAATATAGAAATATTTAATATTCGAGAATTATAACTTATCTTGCCGATTATATTAATATTTTAACGGAGTCCACAGAGGATCTGGAGAAATTGCTCAGTGGTATGGTCACAGTCTTGGAGGAGACTGAAATGTTGAATTTCTAAAATGTATCACTTATCAAAACAAAATTTAAAACCCAACTGCACATTACTAAGGTATAAATTCACATATAACGGGCGAGTTGGCCGTGCGCGTAGAGGCGCGCGGCTTTGAGCTTGCATCCGGGAGATAGTAGGTTCGAATCCCACTATTGGCAGCCCTGAAAATGGTTTTCAGTGGTTCCCCATTTTCACACCAGGCAAATGCTGGGGCTGTACCTCAATTAAGGCCACGGTCGCTTTCTTCTCACTCCTAGCCCTTTCCTGTTCCATCGTCGCCATGAGACCTATCTGTGTCGGTGCGACGTATAGCAAATAGCTAGAAACATTACCTCCATGTTCAAACAAATGACAGAAATATTCGTTTCGCACTGCACGCACTTGTTCAAGTGTGCGCCGCCCACCAGAGTTGTACAATATACTGCTCTAAAACAATTTCAAAACTTTTCTTTCCACAAAAATCTGTTTGAAAGTAAAAACCATTTGTTATTATATTCTTTTTTTAAGTTTCTGGAATCCCCTACAAATCCTAATCCCCTTCGAGAGACATTCCTGGTTTCTGCCTCGCCGGGACGTTACCAAGAGCAACTAAAACAACAAATCAGTAGGCTAAAGACAAACAAAAAAAATGTTGACCACAGTTTGGACGCACTTTGAGTGCTGACGGAAATTTAAAAGCAAAGTTTCTACAATAACAAACAAAACGCTCAGGTGGAGTGATATAACTCTCAATTATCTGGCACATTAAGTCACTGCCAGTTTACAGATTTATACGAAGTAGCGAACTGTTAACTCTGCAGCAGGGAAGGAATAGGAGCAATGAGGGAATAACAGAGAGGATAAAGAAGATGCGATCAGCCTTCTGTATGACCAGAGATATATACAATAAAAAGAATATATCTACAGACGCAAAGATTAGACATTACAAGGCAACGGTGAGAAATGCTGTATTATATGCCTGCTGAGACAATAGCACTAGGAAGAAATGGTGCGGAACAACTAGAGAAAGAGGAGAGAAAAATATTGAGGAAAATACTAGGCCCTAAGAGAGGAGGTGAGAGACGGATGAGGAGACCCAGGGAAGAACTATACCGGAACATGAGGACAATCTCAGAAGAAATCAGACTGAAAAGAGCAAGGTTTGCGGGACACGTAATCAGGATGAATATGGATAGAATGACGAAAAGAGTACGGGAAACAACAGCGAGGACACGAGGAAAGACAAGAACCAAGTGGGTAGTTGAACTACGGAATTGGGGATCAAGGTGGAAGAAAAGGAAAATTGGGGAAGCAAGTACATACCGACTAATATGCCAGAGATCAAGGATAGGGATGGATACAGGAAAAGGATTGAGAGTCACCAGTGGAGTAGACAAGAGAAGAGGATACTGAATATCTCGGAAGAAGAGCGGGAAAGAAGAAGAGAAAGGATGAAGAGGCTCTGGGAGGAGAAGAAGAAAATGCAATCCATGAAGGCGCTGTCCGTGGTCCTACAGAGGCCGTAACGCAAGAAGAAGAAGAAGAAGAAGAAGAAGTGGCTCTCTACGCTGTGATTTGAGTGCTGGCTCCTAGTTTCACAGATCATTGTGCTGGTGTAATAATTGTAAAGAGACAGCGCGAAGAAGCAAAAAGCACCGAAGAAATAAATACATATGGCTTGATTGTTGTAGATGAGATGGCTGTTCAACCACGCGGCCTTTCTCTAAAACAGCTGATGAAGTACAAGTTTTCGTGTCACTGGGTGGACTGGAAAAAGATTAGGCCTAGCAGAAGTGATTACAACAAAACTGTCGAGCATTGTGTTCATCGGGCTTGATTCGCATTTTAAAATCGCTGTTGGGAGCGTATTTACAGGCCCGGTGACAGGATTCTTGGGCTCCAAAATCCCATTCCCCCCACCATCACTTAATTTGGACCAGAACTGCGACTTTGCAGGTTATTTTATAACTAAGACTTACCTGATTATCAACTCCTGGCGGTGGAATTTGCACCAAAAATTGGTCTAAAAACGTTATCGGTGCAAAGGTGCTACTTTGGTACAAAAGCGACAATAGATTTAAGACCAACGAAAACTGCACCATAATTACACCACATAGTTTATCACGTGGCTGAGGCGGCAGCGCGTCGGCCTTTCACCGCTGGGTTCCATGGTTCAAATCCCGGTAATAATTTCGTATGGCTATTTCTAGCCGGGTGCAGCCCTTGTAAGGCAGACCATCCGGTGAGGTTAGCCGGCATCTGCCATGTGTAGATAACTGCGTGTTGTTGTGGTGGAGGGTAGTATAATGTGTGGTGTGTGAGTAGCAGGGATGTTGGGGACAGCACGATCACCCCGTCCCCGAGCCATTGGAATTAACCAAAGAAGGTTAAAATCCCCGACCCGGCCTGGAAACGAATGCGAGCACGCTGACCATGCATCCAACGAGTCGGACTAAAGTAAACTCGTGTCCACATCCCGAGGTCGGGTAGCTCTTTTCAGGCGCTGCTTCTGGCAGTACCGGAAATCGAACCCGGGCCCCCGAGGACGGTAGCTAATAACACTTAGGGGGTGCACAAAATCTGGTCACTCCATGTGAGATTTGTGCTGGACAAAGCGGAGGCAGGACAGGTTTTCCTCCGGATACTCCGGTTTTCCCTGTCATCTTTTATTCCAGCAACACTCTCCACTATCATTTCATTTCATCTGTCAGTCATTAATCATTGCCCCAAACGAGTCCGACAGGCTTCAGCAGCCGGCACAATTCCTATCCTCACCGCTGGATGGGGGCTTCATTCATTCCAACCCTGACCCGGTCACTGACTGGAAAACAGGTTACAGGTTTTCATTTTCACTTTCTCATATGAATTCACACAATTTTCACACCAACAAAGTGACATTTTGTACCATAGTTACACCAAAAATGAAGGACATTAATCAGACAATTTAAACACCAAGTTCGCGTCAGAAATACACCGAAGTTTTTCTTGCAACCTTCTTTAGTGTCAACACTACTATTGATATGAATATGCTTTAAACATTGCTACGAAGTTACACGAAAGATTTGGGGTGCAGTTGTGGAATCACCTTGGTGTCGTTTTAGTGAAAAATTTGTTCGATTTTCTTCGTATTTACCCCCCAAAATATGGTAAAAAATGGGTATAAAATTGGTAACAATAACAAGAAAGTTACTGTCATTCTTCTCTGCTGTACAATGATACACGCTTTACCTTGATTTCATTTTTAACTTAAAAAAAAAAACAAAAGTTTACATTCTTATTGACATTTAAATTTATTTGAACTTTAAATTTTTATTTTTAGTTCATTTTTTAAGTGCGGGACCCCTGGGCATTCTTCCCCCTCTGCCCTCACTTGTCGCCCGCCCAAAATACTTCATCAACTTACAATTAAACTTATTGATAAAGTTGAATAGACGTCTTCTTTTAGTGCTGTACGTGTAGTGGCGGATAATCATTCCACAAATTTGAAACTATTCCGTTTGCTTCGTGGAGGTAGCACGCCACCACTCATAGTGGAACACATCTCGGATGTTATTCTCTCCTACGACCAACTAGCTGCAGTAGGCGTCCTTGAGGGGACAATCATAATTAGCATATCTAACTCTCCAGCTTAATATTCAGACAGGCTGTTTTACTCGTTTCGCAGCAGTCGGAGATGTGTGACAGCAGAAGTGACAAATCACTTCTCAACAATGGTCAATGTAATGCTATTGTTGATCAGTTTTATGAGCTTTCGATATTGTAGGCATTCACATTTAGTTTTCTTCCGACTCTGTGATATTAGAGCATCTAATGTAAAGGGAGTTCTTCCTTTTTTTCGTGACTTCTTCTTGCCTTATTCTTTTAGGGATCGTTCCTTTAAGCCATTTTCTCATTTTTATAATCACTTTCAGATTTTTCCTCGGTGATATGGACCTTAACACAATCACGAAAATAGAACCATCGCCAATTAACGCGATTAGACAAGAAACAGAAGTCCAAATTAATTAATTTTATTATCATAGTCAGTATGGTTAAACTTTATAAGACATAAATGATCACAATTTACAATCTCTATAAAATGTGGTTAAGGATAGGAAACACATAATCTTGTAGGTTCATCAGGAAGGTGTACGACTTACAGGACGACATGAAAGTGGAACTAGCAAGCACACAAGCATGTGGGCAAAGCCGTCGAAAATTCCACGCTCGAAATTTTTGTTCGATTTTGGACTTCTTTGGACCACGGTAAACAATTGTCTTGCTGGTTAGTCTTTTTTTCTTCTTCTCCCAGAACTACTCCGTCATGTCTCTGTGGTCCCTCTTCCTTTTCTCAGTACATGTTCTTGGACTTTTCATTTTGTTTTTCCTGGAATCCCTTGAATTTATATCAATTTTAGCTCGAAACGTATCTCTATTAAATATTTCTTGTGGATTGATGCCAACTTCCTCCATGGCTTTCCTTGTTTCTTCTACCCATTTAGTAGCTGCTTTTAATTTGATGATGTAGTCAAAGATTTTCTTTGTTAGTGGACTATCGTTCATTCTTGTGAGGTGCCCATACAACTTCAGACTCCTGTCTGTCTGTCTGTCTGTCTGTCTGTCTGTCTGTCTGTCTGTCTGTCTGTCTGTCTGTCTGTATAGATCTTCATTTCTCCTCTTCCTCCCTGTACCATCCTTTTTTGGGTCCTGAGATATTTCTCAAAGATTTTTCTTTCTTTCTTTCTTTGTTTCTTTCTTGTCTAGCTCATCCATTTTCCCTTTCTTATTCACTATCAGACATTCTGAATTGTTTATTTTATGTTATGGCTCAAGCCCCTACTTCAACCTCAAACTCAACCCGTACCTCTACCTCAACCTCAGTTCAACCTAAAAAATAAACCTTGTGCCTCTTCTTTCTTCTTTTAACTTTACTACAGTTAATTAAAATTATAATGGTGGATAATACAAAGAAGTAGAAAAGATACAAAACTTACTTGCAATTCCTTTTGGAGAAGACATGTGTTCATTGCCATGTCTAGGGACCCACCAGACACCCTAGATGTGTACTTTTATAACCTTATAAATAAAGAACAGCACTCGGTATTTTCCATTGCATGAGTAGCTACTGGATAGCATATAATCGGATATGACGTCATTCCCAGAAATAAATTCTGTTACCACCCGCGAAGAATTAAACAACGAGTAAATTTAACCTGTATCAATAGAACAACAGAGGTAAAGAATCAACAAAGGAGAATTATTGGCGGGGACTTGTGGCATCAAATGTACAGTTGTCTCGATCACGAGGCGCTACCTACGAAGTATTTGATCAATAGCCGCACGTAACCAATCCGCACCAATGGCTTTGTAACCATGCGGCATGGTAAATTAATTCTGCTTTTTACCACTAGCCCACATAGGATGCCCTACGGAATGCTCTAGAAGCCTGACCACTGCCTGCTCGATATGCACCCGATGGCTGGGCTACAGCCATTGGATGCAGATCGAGCAGGCAGTGAGCCTAACAGACCCCTTCCAGGCAAATATCTGTCATGAGAGCAGTAGACCCTTAGGGGCCACACTCGCTTCGAGAGACTTTTTCAATGGCTGCGGTGCAAACAGTCCGCACGGTAAGAAGAAAGGTAATTTAGCATTTTTGCCCAGGGAGAGTGAAGCCCAATGACAGACCTCTACATACGGCACGTGGTCGTATATAGGCGCGAGAACGCATATTGTTTTTCTGGCATTCAGACCCATCACAGTTCAATGAAGTGAATACAGTGAAGGCAAATTTTAATTGCGAGAATGTTCAGACCTGAACCCCTGACGACGCATTAAAAGGTAAAACAGAAACTAATATTAAGTTGGTGTTGTAGCTATTAACATTTAATGTCATGTTGTGCGAACGGTTGCACGAATCGGAAAACCAAATATATTCCTGGAATAATACTTCACAGCTATGATTAAAAGTATGGCTTATAATATGTTTGTTGTTTGAGTCATCAGTGCATAGATTAGTTTGAGGCAGCCTCCATGCCACCCTACCCTGTGTTAACCTTTTCATTTCCACATATCTGCTGCATCCTACATCTGCTCTATTCTGCTTGTCATATTCATACCTTGGTCTACCCCTACCGTTATTACCCCCTACACTTACCTCAAAAACCAACTGCACAAGTCCTGGGTGTTTTAAGATGAGTCCTATAATTCTATCTCTTCTTCTCGTCAAATTCAGCCAAATCGATCTCCTCTCACCAATTCGATTCAGTATCTCTTCATTTGTGATTCGTTCTATCGATCTCACCTTCAGCATTCTTCTGTAACACCACATTTCAAAAGCTTCTATTCTCTTTCTTTCTGAGCTAGTTATCGTCCATGTTTCACTTCCATACAATGCCACGCTCCACACAAAAGTCTTCAAAAGCATCTTTCTAATTCTGATATCAATGTTTGAAGTGAGCAAATTTCTTTTCTTAAGAAAGCTCTTCCTTACTTGTGCTAGTCTGCATTTTATCTCGTCCTTACTTCTGCCATTGTTAGTTACTTTACTATCAAAGTAACAATATTCATCCACTTCCTTTAAGACTTCATCCCCTAATCTAATAATTTTCCGCATCACCCGACTTCGTTCAGCTACACTCCATTACATTTGTTTTGGACCTATTTATGTTCATTTTACACTCCTTACCCAAGACTCTGTGTATACCATTCAGCAACTTCTCTAGATCTTCTGCAGTCTCAGATAAAATAACAATATTATCGGTAAATCTCAGGGTTTTGATTTCCTCTTCTTAGATTGTGATTCCCATCCTAAATTCCTCTTTGATTTCCTTTACTGCCTGTTCTATATAAACACTGAAAAGTACAGTATATTATAATACCTCCATTGTTATTGTGATAGTATTTCTGAATCCCAGAAGCACCATCTAATTTTCGCAAACATTTTTAGGTTAGACTTACTTATCATTGTGAGTGGTTGCGGTAGGAAAAGAAGTACGGTACCCTGTCTGTCGTAAAAGGTGACTAAAAGGGGACCAACGGTCTATTAACTTGAAAGTGTGAGTTAGTGACCACGTTGCGCTTGCCTGAGTCCTGCATTGCTTCCACATCTGTCAGGCTCCTCACTTTTATCTATCCTATCCAACCTCCCTTGGTCAACTCTTGTTCTTTTCTGACCCCGACGGTATTACGTGTGGAGACCTATGGAGTCTTCATGCCTTTAGTAGCCTTGTCTTTCTTTGGCAAATACCTACATTTTCCCCTTTAATTAGTGTTAATAAAGGACAGTTTACTTGATGGTTGTACTTCCTACTAAAACAATAATCACCACCACCACTCTAATAAATATAGTAAACAGTGTTCCTAAGCATTCAGATTGCGGTGCGGCGCTGTTAATAGCCTACTCCGTATCTTTAGCGATATCTGATGAAGACATACATCTTCTATTTTTAAGACACTCGGTATGCAGCGTAATTCAGTCGCCCCTTCCAATGTAGTTTTATGCAACCCACAATATTCCTTCCGTCCTGAAAACATCTGCCCTGCCGGTATGCTCAGACAACACAACCGGATATCTTGATATTTACCGCCTCATCATGATAGGCCGCCGTAATCTTATACTCGTATTAAACACTGGAAGACATGCTTGTGCCTTTTAGATCATATGAACCTGACACGCCGGCGAAACACTAAATTGTTATTGTGACCGTAGTAAACCTAATACTTGGTACACCGAGCTCGATAGCTGCAGTCGCTTAAGTGCGGTCAGTATCCAGTATTCGGGAGATAGTAGGTTCGAACCCCATTGTCGGCAGCCCTGAAAATGGTTTTCCATGGTTTCCCATTTTCACACCAGGCAAATGCTGGGGCTGTACCTTAATTAAGGCCACGGCCGCTTCCTTCCCACTCCTAGCCCTTCCCTGTCTCATCGTCGCCATAAGACCTACATGTGTCTGTGCGAGGTAAAGCAACTAGCAAAAAAAAAAAAAATACTTGGTACAAGTTGCCCAGTGTGCCGTACGGAACCGTATTGTAGTTCGTAAAAGCGTGGCTTGCATGTCAGGTGGAAGGTTCGAATTCGGGGCGAAGGTTACAAAATTTGAAACACTTGTTTAATACGTACCGCATGCAATGTAAGTTGAATACCCGCTTTCATGCAAATTTTATGTAAATGGATGTGTGTTTGGCCCTAATAGGGGCCGATTAGTTAGCAGGCCGGACACATACAGACAGGAAATAATAGGAACTCAACTGCTCTGACAAAGGTTTATCACAGCAAATGCTCAATATGATGATCGTTTTGGTTTATGCACATTTGGGCCCGGTGTCCAATAGATCGTCTTGCGCGCTGAAGCATTCCAGGTATAATTGCTCGGCAGGCATCCGTTATGAGTTGCCGGAGCTGGTCGGGGTTTTCCGGCGCTTGAGTGTAAACGACATTCTTCAAATGTTCCCACAAAAAAGTCTAACGGCGTTAAATTCGGTCATCTGGTGAGCAAAGACAGGTCCTGCTCGTCCTATCCACTTCCCTGGCATTTCCTCGTTCAGATGGTTCGAACGGGCAAAGTCGAATGTGGTGGAGCTCCATCCTGTTGCAACCACCACCGTTCAACGGCCCTCAAAGAAATAAGGTCCAATCAGGCGATCCCCCAAGATTCCACATCAAACATTCACTCCCCATCATACTTGATGGGCCGCCTGTCGCACCCAGTGAGGATTGTCCGGGCTCCAATAGTGCATCATGTGGTGATTAACGTTCCCATTATTGTGAAAGCGCGATTCGTCCGGGTACAACATATGCGATAAGAATGCTGCATCATTGTGTAGCTTGCCTAATAGCCACCGACAGAACTCCATTCGAACTTCAAAATCCCGCCCATGGAGCTCTTGTGTGTAGCTCAAGATGGTATGGGTGAAATTTATGGTCGTGCAATATTCGCCAGACGGACGGCTGGCTGGTGTTCACCTGTCGTGTAATCGCCCTTGTACTGATATGTGGATTATTGCGATCTGCCTCGAGAACGGCCTCTTCTCTTTCACCCGATGTAATGGGTCTATCGCGGACTGATGGCTGGTTGGAAATCACGCCTGTTGTCCTTACGCGTCTTTCAACACAGCGGAATGTCATAGCGGCCGGGTGTCGCCTGTCGGGTTACCGCTCCTGGTAGAGACGTGGTGCCTCGCACGCGTTTTGTTTTCCTTCCCCATAAAGAGCATTGCAACGTATTCCTCTGTGGAAAACATGCCAAATGACAGCAGGCCTTAACCAGCGGAGTATGCACAGGGCACAAGATGAATGACAGTGTCATTCTACTGTTTGAATGTGACAAATGTGGGCCTGAGTTTACGTATTCAAACATCAGACCGATGCAAAACTATTCGAACCGCCGCTGGCACATTTCGTCGATTACTAACCACATCCGCCACGCTACACTGCTGGGAACGAGAGCAGAGTGCATACGTTCGCTTCGCCTATATGCAGGTGTTTGCTCGAAGACACTCAGACCGATTTTTGTGATTTTCCAAAGCAAATTACAAAAATTCAACACGTAAAGAGTTTAACACACATTAAAATAAAATTAATCACACTAATACAGGAAACTATGAGCATTTCAGAAATGAATATACCTTGGCCGTATTGTTATTGGTTAAGCCCAAAATAATTATTAAATTTCAAAAATAAATTTTTAAAAATAAATTATTGTTTTCAATGACAGAAAAATTAGACATTGTTGCGTCTTCCTTTTTTACTCTTAGACGTGGATGAAGGGACATTTAATTCTGAATAATTTGATATCAATATGATGTGTGTGCTGCAATTCACTCAGGAAGCATTGCACAAAGTTATTCAGTGTACATGTAACGGTCATCGATGTCAGGGCCTCGCGGTCCGATGCACGGTGAGCAGTTACGACCGTGTCACTTCCCACATAACGGGAATCACTTTCGGCAAAAGAAGGTCATTATTACTGTCTAAATCATCTGAAAATTCAAGGATATCGGCCTCATTCGGCCTTGAATATGGCCTAGCCATTACTATAAAAACATGACGCAAGCACGTGCAACAACGGAGTTATGAAAAGGAGTAAAATTGTAGTTTAGGAAGTGCATCGAACACACGATATACCAAAGGAACGAAATAAACTATAAACAAAACTCATAGCAAGATCAACTTGTTGTATTCATAAGCCTGTCAAAACAGATCCACGCAATAACAACTTCAAATAACCACATTATGAACATTCACGGTGAACAGATTTCATTATTTTGTCGAAAATAAAAATATTTTGTAGGGCTGATGGATATGTCTGTTGAGTAAAACGCAAATTCAACGCTTTAAGGTACCGTCACGATCAACTGTTACGATTTAACAGCTACACAAATGACCAAAATCCTTAAATAAGACAGAGCCGATAGATCGGCGCGCTGAGTGCGAAAGGGTTAAGACATTAATTACTGCACTGTTACTTAGTTTTATGCATGGATTCCTCTCTTCGTTACACCCGGTCACGCGGCACGACACTTTAATATAGTTACATGGTAAAAGGACGTTGATACATGATTTCAAGGAGTCATTTTCTGCGAACGGATGATATCACATTTCGCTAGGTTCAGAAACGTGTGCAAAGTGTGCTCACAATACAGTACGCCTGCAGGGGAATAGCGCCCCTATAAGCATGTGCACGTTGGTTGGGCTGCAGCAAACGATATTGGAAGGGGCTACTGAATCACACTGCATAGTACCGATAGTCAACTAGCGAGAGAGTGTACAGATATATAAGCCTGCGAGTCTTCTGTAAAGCTTAATAATAAATAATTAATGTCCGCCTCTGTGGTGTAGTGGTTAGTGTGATTAACTGCCACCCCCGGCGTCTAGCGTTCGATTCCCTACTCTGCCACGAAATTTAAAAAAAGTGGTACGAGGGCTGGAACGGGGTCCACTCAGCCTCGGGTGGTCAAATAAGTAGAGGTGGGTACGATTCTCACCTCAGCCATCCTGGAAGTGGTTTTCCGTGTTTTCCCACTTCTCCAGGCAAATGCCGGGATGGTACCTAATTTAAGGCCACAGCCGCTTCCTTCTCTCTTCCATGTATACCCCTTCCAATCTCCCCATCCCTCCTACAACGCCCCTGTTCAGCATAGCAGGTGAGGCCGCCTGGGAGAGGTACTGGTCATCCTCTCCAGTAGTATCCCCCGACCCAAAAGTCTGAAGCTCCAGGACACTGCCCTTGAGGCGGTAGAGGTGGGATCCCTCGCTGAGTCCGAGGGAAAAACCAATCCCTGGAGGGTAAACAGATTGAGAAGAAGAATAAATCATTAATAGATCTGTTGGCCAGAGAATTTTGTTACAGTTAATGGCCGTGTTATTTTGAAAACTATAATACATAATTGTGCGATTCGAAGTTTCCCTACTCCTGAGAAGATGTCTTAGTTTGTATATATCCACAACGTAAGAACTGCCATGTTTTGCTAGCCTGGGGGGGGGGGGGGGGTGGATGGTGTGGCCGTTGGCTTCAAGCGATAGCCACAGAGAATAGTGTAGCGGGCAGCTCTCTGTATTTTTTACTGCCTGATTTAGCCGCATTTAACAATATACACCGATCGTGTTTTTCTAAGTAGACAGGTCGGCAGCCTTGTGGTCCGCGCGATCATGTCTTCCCCGAGAAATAAACAAACGACACTCACACCGCGATGCAAGTGGTGACGTTTTATACCAATTTTGTGTGAACAAAAGTGGAGTTTTGCCTCAGCTTCTCCTTTCGTAAGTTGGCAAGTAACAAACTTCTTAAAATAGTTTATGTTACTCCAGTTAGTTTGCAACACCATAACTGAAGTCCGGCTCCATGGCTAAATGGTTAGCGTGCTGGCCGTTGGCCACAGGAGTCCTGGGTTCGATTCCCGGCAGGGTCTGGAATTTTAACCTTAATTGGTAAATTTGTCTGGCACGGGGGCAGGGTGTATATGTCGTCTTCATCATCATTTCATCCTCATCACGACACGCAGGTCGCCTACGGGTGTCAAATCAAAAGACCTGCATCTGGCGAGCCGAACTTGTCCTCGGACACTCCCGGCACTAAAAGCCATACGCCATTTCCATTTTTACCATTACTGAACTCTGCCGGTTCACTGAAACGACTGTCCTCGCCGACATGTAAAACACAGTGCGACTGGTTCTTAGTGCAAACTCCCTCACTGCATAAATCTACCCCACACGACTTTGTTAGCAAAGATAATGAAATCCTTACCTCAAATGTTGTCACTTCTTTTTTCTGTTATTGCGTTACAAGTAATGGTCTTTGTACTGGTGTCTACCACAGTATATCGATATTGTGGCCAATTGTAGTGACAATGTTATGTTCCTCCTCTTAATTATTGTTAAATAATTAATCGAATAATCTGGGTCAATCATTTCGCTATCGTGCCCACCAAATCACAACACGCGGTGATCATTACTGAACAGGTATTTATTTAAGAGTGTTATCATTTACGTTCGATTGCTGCCACTCAGCAACAGCCTTGACGCAGTGTGCTGGCACATTCCTACGCACGGCTGTACTTTAATCTGGATCAACGGTCATGTCACGAATCCCTTTGATAATATCTTGAAACTTATGGACCCGCTCCCTGTAAACATGTGCATGAACACGTAAAAACCACCTTATAGTCAGCGATTATACATTACTAGCTGGTGTAACCATGCTTCGCTATGGAATGCTACATTGTATACAGAATTCTAGATGAAGTTGTATACACATTGTGAATAAGATTTTATTAAATTGCATAATAAGACAGGTATTTAAACATTTAATATTTGACATCTTTCCCTAAACAACCATTTCATACAGCGTGAATAAAGTTATTTACAGCCTAGACTGTAGTCCCTTATTCCCCGGCATTACATATATTAATTTTCATTCAATACTCTTCACCCATTTTGTCGTGGTTCGGCATTGATTCGGACTTAGCAAAAAAAAAAAAAAAAAAAAAAAAAAAAAATAGAAATTCATGAATATCTCTGTTATCATAGCTGGTACGGTAACAATGTATAAGACAACATCATCATTGGTTCTCTGTCTATCAACAGGTTTTCACATGCATTTTCCAAGCCGATTTGTCTTCTGCCATCCTTTAGGTCTCCCAGTATCTTCCATTAATTTTCACAGAACTAAAAGTATTGAGCTGACAATGGTGGATGTTTAGACACATCTATCATGGAAAATTTGTATTTGTTTCCTCTATAAATTGCTAGATGGTGCATGCAATCACTTGTATTAACACTCTTTAGTGCAAACATGGAAAGGCCATCAACAGGAAAAATCTTCTACGTGAACTCTGCCAAAAACAAAATTGTGATACATTGTGTACACCAAATGGATTATGTTGTGCACCACTTGACCAAACACAACATTTTGGTTTTTACATTATTGATGCATCTGCTAGCTAAAGTTTATTATTCGGACTTTTGTTCTCAACATTGTTTCGAGGGAAATCAATTTCGACCAAGCGCCAACCTTTCGGTCATTAAATTAAAGCTTTGCATCCAGCGAATAACCACCTTTCCTGAGTATTCTTCATGTTGTATGCTTTTAATAAGTAGAATACTGATTTGGAAAATTGTAGGCCAGTATGAGCAACTTCCGGAGTAATTCTAACATTTAAAAAATTCTATTATATTTAGCCGTAAAATTGCAGGCATTTATGAAAGAGGTGTGTAGACGAATATGATCAGTATAACACACGATGTGGAAGTCAGAGGCAATACATTTTTTAAGTATAATATTCTATACCGAACTGAGTTTTTAAAAATTCAATGGATTATAACGATAATAATTAATTAAGATCACTAATTTTGATACATTAACAAGAAAATTCATGTTTTTAATGTGTTTATTTTCAGTTTGTTTAAGTATTACCTTACATTTCACAGGAGAGATGAATTAATACGAAGGAATTTGCTTTTTCCTAATACCTCAAAATCTATTTTTGGCGCTTTGTTAGTAATAATGTTGTTGTCCACAAATCAGAAGTTTCAAACGTTCTTTCATTTTGATCAGAAGCTCCACCAGTAATACAGAGAGAGAGGTTAAAACTCCAGCTAAAAAGAGAAGCAGGAGTGCGCTGACGTCCGTCATCTCTACACTCTTCAGTGGTGGGGGTTCACTTCTATCTGGGAACACCAACCACTGCAGGTGCAGCTTCCGGTATACACCTCCCAACATCATCCTGCGCAGCCTGAAACAGAGGATTGTATTGATCTACGTAAAAATTATTATTATTTTTTACGGCTTCACTCCTGTTCGCAGGTATTTTGATTTGACCTTATTTACACTGCCTATGTGTCAATTTTAATGGGTGCTCGCAAAAACGGGCTGAGTTATGGAGTTATGTAGGCCTACATGTACTGCCATCTATTATGGAAGGTTCAACCTGTCTTCTGTGAGTTGGGCTAACATATGACATTCCTCTGTAGTCAGATGCAAAAGCTATTAACTTTAAGCCATTTTATTGTGACTAATTTTGTTATTGCAAAACCAGGCTAACAGATGTTTACTCAGGAGATATACGAGGTTTGTCCGGAAAATACGTATAAAAGTTGAATAATAACTTTATTTGACAATTATTCAGGTATTACAATATGGTCTCCTTCAAAGTACTCTCCCTGAGACAAGATGCACTTCTGCCAACGCCGTTTCCACTGTTGATAACATTGTTGAAAGTCTTCAGTTGTGATGCTGTTCAGTTGCCGTGTCGTTTCCCCCTTGATGGCTTCCACATCACCCAAGTGCCGCCCCCGAAGCACCATTTTGCATTTCGGGAACAGGAAGAAGTCACAAGGGGGCTAAATCGGGTGAATAAGGCGGGTGGTCTGTCACGGTGATTGAGCTTCGGGCCAAAAACTCACGCACAACGAGCGACGTGTGAGCGGGCGCATTGTCGTGATGAAGGATCCACCTGCCCCCTTGTGCCAAATCCGGTCGAACTCGGGCCACACGAGCTCTGAGACTTGATGTTGATGCGCTGTTCCTCAATCAGAGAGAGCTTCATACCGACGGCAGGTGAAAACGGGTAACTTTCAACAAGCAGCCGCACACTGCTACTGACACGCAGAGCTCTCCGACTCGAACTGAGCGTTGAGAAGATTGGCGACAACAGCAGTGCCACCTGGCGGCGCCTCCACGATACGTGATACGTCACCCCGACGGATTTATACCTATTTTCCGGACAAACCTCGTATGTAACTAGTTGATGGTCAAACATATCTTCCCTGTGACAGGGATTTTTGGTTGATTGAAAAGAAGGAAAAGGGATGTTTTGGTGTTTTTTGCCAGATGAATGGATGGATTTAGTAAAATGAGCTAGAGTAGAAATCCATTTCATGTATTAAGAATGACAAGTGATAAGTTTGTGAAGACTCATCCTTTGCTAGAAAAAAATAGTAAAGAGGATGGTATCTGCCAATAAGCAAAGGGTACTAATTAGTGAAGTTTCAAGCATACTATTAAAAATAAGATGAACCATTTAAGTATTTTTTAAAATATTCATATGGTATTGTTGAGGAATATTGACAATAAAAAAGGAACTGTATTGGTGGTCGGTCATTACTCGCTGGAAATGACCTGCCGGAAGAGTACAGTGGCACAAGGCCAATACTGTCAGCAAAGCTGAGGGGAAAATGTGTCATATTCCAAAATAGATTTTCAGCACCTGTTTACAAAGAAACACCTGCTTTTGTAATGTATGGTCATGAAATAAAGGTTGGTTACAAATCTGAGATAAACTATACAAAAGTAATTTCTATTCAATTTCTTATAATCCTATTTTTCTAAGCACCTTCCACTTTGAATACAGTTCTATTATATGGAATTGCTAATTTAATGGTTCTACATAGAGATAAAATAATTTAAAAAATTCACACTGTTGTTTTCTTGACATTTGCAAAAGTTATGTTATGACAAAAATCAAGGTTAGCCCGTTTTTTGCGAACACCCATTCATTTTGAAGTTCCATTTTATTTTACTGGATGGCATACAAACCAGATAACTGCTAGGCAAGCTGTGACTGAGTTTCATATAGTTGTGTCACTAAACATCAAACATGTCACCGATGATGGACAGTTTTCAAGCTGACAACGTACGACAGGACTCCTTGGTCCTTCCTTCAGAAATATTATTAAACCTGCCGGGTATCAATGCACATCCATCACAAGGCGCGAGGCAGATCGCTGACTCAATTGCATTCCGTCTTGCGCATGACGTCACGCTGGGAGTTCTGGCGAGGCGGGAAAGATGCACATCTAATGCGCAGTCGACTGAAATATGTTTATGTTGACAGTTGTGTGCGTTGCTAGGGAAAATATTTCTTAATCCCTGTAAAAGGAACACGTGATACCATGTCGGGTTGTGCTATGTATGGTTCCAACAACCATTCCAACGTAACAAGAGGGTCTAATATAAGATATTTAGGATTTCCATAGAACAATGATGTAGCGAGCTCGTGGATGAGTGTTTGTCGAAGGGAGGACAAGTTCAATTTAAAGCACGGCAGGTTATGTTTTCTAAAAGTAGAACGTTTGTTGCAACATGACAATGAAGCTGCATTTCAATAATATATTCGTTAAATTATTTCCTTATTAAAGCTGAAACATTGCAATAGGCCTACACATATGTTAGGCTATAAATATTATATAATTATGGAAGTGAATACACAAACCAGGTAACATTTACGAGTGGAGATTATTATTATTATTATTATTATTATTATTATTATTATTATTATTATTATTATTATTATTATTATGACAGCAATTGTTAAACTACAACTCCTCTGGACATTAATTATAGATTGAGATGGTCCATTTAGGGTAAGCCCTCGGTTTCAGCTGTTACTGTAAATAGAAATACAGAGGCATTTCTACAGGAAGGGTATAGGTTTCAGAAAAGTATGGAGAACGAAGGATACTGGGTGAATAAGTGTAGAAAAAGGGATAGGGGGAGAGGAAAGAATGAGCATGGGAAAGGGTAAAGGGAAGATTATCAGATATAGAAAGAGAGTTCAATACTGGAATGTAGTAAGAGAGACTCGCTATCAGTATTAAATAAATTGGTGGAAGTAACGAACCCGTAAACGGAGTATGAGGGCAGAAGAGATAAAAGAGGTTTATATTGGTGGGTAATGGGAGTTCGGAAAATCAGGGGATGGGTAGGACGAGAAGATAAGGATAGGTGCATTTTGCGTGGGGAGGGTTGGTCGGACCTATATATATTTAACCAATGCAGAGCCTTAGAGGAGATTAAAAAGAAATTGCTGAATAAGAAAGGGATGGAAAAGGTAGAAAAGAGCTATAAGATGACAGCATCGTTGTGTAGAGAGTGGGAGAGAGGAACAAATATAACAAAATATTGAAATGCGGTTAAGGCCAGATTTTGAAATAAATTGAGGGAATAACAGGAAGAATGGAGAGAACGACAATCGGACAATAAAAGGAGGAGAAGGATAGGATAGGAAGAAGAGGAAATGGAAGAAAGGAGGATCAGGGAGAGTTGGAGCTACAGTATGTTTAGAAAAATTGGTAGGAGGTGAGAGAAGCAGGGGGAGATGAATAGGAATGTAGAAGGAGATAGGCGAAGTAGTGAGTTGAATGTGAAAATGGAGTCGTCAGAGAAAGAGGTAGTAAGAATTAGATGAACTAGCGAAGCATCTTGCCCAGAGGAATGGTTATCCGCCCTGAGCAAGATGATGGTCAATAGACTGAGTGTTATATTGTATACAATGTAGATATACTAAGAAGAGATTTGTATATATTGGTATTTGAATGTATTAGAAGACGAACAGGTAATATCTTGATCGGGGGGGAAGGGATGGTGAAAGACTTTGTAAAATGTATAAATTAGGCAGAAGAAGAAGGTTGAGAGAGTAAACGTGAAGAGGTGTATAAATATTAAATTTATGACGTAGTTTAAGAAAATTAACAATTAGTGTGTGGATTGTAGGGAATAATATGTAAATAATGTGGAGGAACTCTATGAAGACATCTAGAATAGTGGGTGAGAGAGTAGGAAGGAGTATGTAAGTGAGAAAGTGCAGACTGGAAGATACGTGATGGGGAGTGCGAGATATAACAGGTGAAAGGGTGGGGTGGGACTGACCCATCCTAAGGGTAAAAAGATTAACTATATCCCCCACGTGGGGAAGAGGAGAAGCAAGGATGGGTGCTGGCAATGTGAAAGAAAGGTGAGCAATATAGAAAAGGCTGGACATAAGATAAGAATGTAACGGGTCACATGATGGACTGGCTTCCGCCTCATGTGATCTGTCACACAAAGAATGGGAGGAAAGCACATTGTCAGCAAGTTGCCTCTGGGGGACGGTATCTGACCATACGAGGCGGGATTGGTAGGTGTCTACGGGTTGGACGGGCAGTTTGACTTACCAGGGGAGACCATGACCAGCCAGTTCTTTTAATTTAGTTTTAGGCATTAGAATAAGCTAGTTAGGATGTTAGTGTAGATTTTAGTTAAGGTAGCGCCTTACATGTGGTGCTGGATATCCGCGCATGTGTGGGATGCTACAGAGTAGATTTAATAGATTGTAAATTTAGACATAGATGGCAGTAATAGCTTGTTAACTTTATTACTTAACCGATGGTATCTACTATGGTGGAAAGAAAGATTTGTAGGCCTACCTTTTCTGCACACGCTCTAAGTACTACTATCTGTCTGGTTGCAGTGGTTTCGTTATCTGTTAGTAGTGCCAGATCGTCCGCGAAAGCAAGATAACTGACCTGTAGTCCATCCTTGCTTCATCCTAGTCGCACTGGCTTCCAGTGGTTTTGTATCTTCAGCTCTTTCTCCCATTCCTTGATGACTTTATCTAACACTAGGTTGAAGAGGAGCGGTGAAAGACCATCACCTTGACGAACGCCTGTCTTGATCTCAAAGGGTTCAGATATTTCCCCCATGAATTTCACTTTAGATGACGTGTCTGTCAATATATGTTTGATCAGGCGCAGTGTGTTGCTATCCAAACCTTGTTCATGAAGGATATTGAACAACGACCGGCGTTCAACAGAGGCATAGGCCTATTTGAAATCAACAAAAGTACATATGACTGGAGTGTTCCGGAGGGCTTTAGTTTTCAAAGTAGTTTTTAGGTTGAGGATTTGTTTTGAGCAAGAGCGACTAGGGCGGAAGCCTGCCTGGTATTCACCGATATTATGTTCCAGCTGATCCTGTGTCCTTTGACGTAGGCACGCTGGATGGATCTTGTAAGTCAAACACCCCTATAAATGTTCACATCTGTGCGGTCACCCTTTTTGTGCAGTGGATGTAGCAGTGAGTTTTCCGTTCTTCTGGCAGCTGTTCTGATATCCAGATGTTCGTGATAATCTGCGTGAGTTCACTAAGTGAGTTTGGTCCGAGGTTTTTCAACAGTTCGGCCGCTATGCCGTCTTCCCCAGATGCCCTGTTGTTTCTGAGTCTGAGGATATGTTAGTGTACCTTCCCTTGAGTCGGAGGTGGGGAGTCAGTATGTCTCCCTTTGGGTCCTTCCACCTCGAATCTCTCTGTGGGCTCACGGGCAATTGAGTTCTGAGAAGATCTGTGCTAGCACCTGGCAATTCTCCTTATTCGTCAGTGCCAATTTTCTGTCATTTTTCCTAAAGCATAGATTCGGTGGTGTGTACCATCGGACGTGTCCTGAAAACGTCCTGTAGAAGTCCCTTACATTGTAATTGCGTAAATTTTCCTCTGTGGAATCCAGCTGGTCCTTCATATATTTCCTGTTGGATTCCATACAATATTATACGAAATATGTTTTTGTTAATGTTGTCCAGTTATTTTCATTGCGGTAATCACGTAAATATGATTGTAAATAAAAGGTACAGATCTCTACATATGGTTATGAGGGTTTTTAGGGAGTGCAGTAAGGATATAAAGGAAAGGGCATATAAGTCTCTGGTAAGACCCAAACTAGCGTATGGCTCCAGGGTATGGGACCCTCACCAGGATTACTTGATTCAAGAACTGGAAAAAACAGCTCGATTTGTTCTGGGTGATTTCCGACAAAAGAGTAGCGTTACAAAAAGTTTTGGGCTGGGGAGACTTGGGAAGAGGAGACGAGCTTCGACTAAGTGGTATGTTCCGAGCTGTCAGGGGAGAGATGGCGTGGAATGACGAATACGTTTGAGTGGTGTCTTTAAAAGTAAGAAAGATCACAATGCTGGCAAGATGTAGTGTTTACAGTGCACTATGTCTGCTGGTATGGGCTAGAATAAAATTGTTACTTTCATTGACCTGTCTCAGTCTTATCCTTGGCTTTGACAATATGAAAGTGTCTGCGGTATGAGTGACGCTAGTAATGCCATTCCTTATGCAGCCAGTCCCTGCTATGAATGGTGTGAAAATGTTGCTCATAGGGTCGGTTAGTGCATGCATTTCAGTGGGCTTGGCAGACTGATGTTCAATAGCAACATCTGGCTAAGTGAGGAAAGCAACGGGAAACTACCTCACTCCTCATTTCCCTAGTGCGGCTCTTCAGTGACACCTAGGCCATCTATGACAGGTAACGGTGGACCTGTTGAGGATCCAACCAGCCTTCGGGCTGAATACCCAACATACATACACATGAAGATAAAGCTGGAATTCAAGAGGACAAATTGGGGCAAATATTCGTTTATAGGAAGGGGAATTAGGGATTGGAATAACTTACCATGGGAGATGTTCAATAAATTTCCAATTTCCTTGCAGTCATTTAAGAGAATGCTAGAAAAACAACAGATAGGAAATCTGCCACCTGAGCGACTGCCATAAATGCAGATCAGTAGTGATTGATTGATTGATTGATGTTATTAGGAAGAAAGGCGTTAAATTCTCCGCGGCGCGTCATAAGGCAAGACTGGAGCTCCCAGCGTGACATGCGAGCAAGGAGACTGTACCTGCGCACCGCCTCACCATTATAATTACACCACAGTCTACTATACACAGTCGCGAAACTCCTTAGTGATGTGATGGCATCCTGTTGACAAGCGGAACGACGCTAGCGCTCGCAGCGGCCAGCAAGCTGTATACGTCACTAACAATTCTCTACCCAACAGCTCTTTACACCTTCCCACGTAAATTATAAACACTGTAAGCACCTCAACAACTATATTAATCGTAAATTTTAAGGAAACACGCGATACACTAGACTACGTATTGCTACAGCGTGGTAATAATACCGAAGGAAAACAACAATAGTTTATTTTTGAAGGAACAACTGATCATTCCACTGTGCTTAAAGTCTTAGCCATTTTCGAAATCCTATTATTTCACATAAATCATAAAAATAGTAATGAACTAAACACAATTCAAATAATATTAAAAGATCTTATCAACCTGAATGACCGAATTTAAAGTACTTTGAGCTTTTTGTGTTTTATGGCACTGAAAACTTTCATTGTAAAATTTCACAATGTAATCTAATTTTGGTTTCAAGAAGTAATTTCATTACTAATGACTTAGTACTTTCACAGAATTAATGTGGAAAATCAAGTATTCATATTAGGGAATTAACAGTATACCACATCCCAGCTCGTGAGCATTCACCTTAAACATACAGGAAATTCTTAACAACAGCCCCTGTTCTCTCAATTTTCCTTGACTTCATACAAGATAATTTCTCCTCCTCTGAAAACCGGGCAAGTAGCAGCGCGGTTTAGGTCATGTAGCTATCAGCTTACATTCCGTAGATAGTGGGTTCGAACCCCACTGTCGGCAATCCTGGTTTCCCACTGTCACAGGCTTTACCTCAATTAAGACCACGGTCGATTCCTTCCCACTCCAAGCTCTTTTCCTATCCCACCGTTGCCAAAAGACCTATCTGTGTGTTGTGCTCCTTTGACACGGGTTGATTATGGAAAACGCTGGTTAATAGAGCAAACGCCTGAAAAGCCTTACATCTGATATTTTTAACATGCTCTTTTGGTGAAAAATATCTAATTTCCTCCATGGGAATTTAGAATTTTCCATTCGGAATTGATAGGCGGGCAAAAATTCCATTGTGGAGATTTATCTCCCGAATGCAGTTATCAGACTGTGCCTCTTATAGGGGCTTCTGATAAGTTCACCTGTATACACCCCAGCGTCAGTGGGTAGGATCTGACACATCCCACTCTGATGAGTCTAGTGTTAGACCTAAGACGAAACGCTGGTTAATAGAGCAAACGCCTGAAAAGCCTTACTTCTGATATGTTTTTGACGGGTTGATTATCCCTAACTTTCGTTTTGAAGAAATCCTTGGAGGTTTATTTTGGAATGGAACTGCATTTCACACTAATTTCTTCTTCTCTGTTGACATAAACTGGCTGCTTTCAAAATGATTCGAACATAACTTTGTATTATTGTACAAATAGCTCACATTTTTCTTCAATAAATCAGCCCTCCTACTATTTACAAGCAATTTTTTCTTCCTTCCTTCCTTTCTTAACCCCTTTACCCTCCTCCTCCCTCGTTTCTCCCTCGGACTCAGCGAGGGATCCCACCGCCTCAAGGACAGTGTCCTGGAGCTTCAGACTCTCGGTCAGGATACAACTGGGGAGGATGACGAGTACCTCGCTCAGGCGGCCTCACCTGCTATGCTGAACAGGGACCTTGTGGGGTATGGAAAGATCGGAAGGCATTAACGAGGGAGAGGGAAGGAAGCGGATGTGGCCTTAAGTTAGGTACCATTCCAGCATTTCCCTGGAGAAGCGAGAAACAATGGAAAACCACTTCGAGGATGGCTAAGGTGAGAATCAAACCCGCTTCTACTCAGTTGACATCCCGAGGCTGAGTTCCACTTTTTCAAATTTCGTAGTAGAGCTGGGAATCGAATCCGGGTGTCTGGGGGTGGCAGCTAATCACACTAATCACTACACCACAGAGGCGGGCAAGCAACTTTCTACATATTGAAAATTAAAACACTGATACGTATTAGAGGTTACGATTGCGTTAACACGTTATTTAAAATGATAATAATGTTATTTGCTTTACGTCCCACTAACTACTGTTTAAGGTCTTCGGAGACGCCGAGGTGCCGGAATTTAGTCCCGCAGGAGTTCTTTTACGTGCCAGTAAATCTACCGACACGGGGCTGTCGTATTTGAGCACCTTCAAATACCACCGGACTGAGCCAGGATCGAACCTGCCAAGTTGGGGTTAGAAGGCCAGCGCCTTTGCCGTCTGAGCCACTCAGCCCGGCAACACGTTATTTAATTTCATAGTAGGATGGATTTTCCTCTGAGATACATTCCTGGATCTTTGATAAACGAAATACCTACTTATCTGACGTTACATTTCTCAAGCTTCACAATATTCTTCTATTATCCGAAAATGTAAACAGAAATTCAAGCTTTACTGTACAGGATCTTTAGAAAACCTAAAAAATGATAGCTCTGGTGTCTTCTTGTAATTGAGTAGTTTATTGCGCCACACACATATCCTTTCGTAAATACCTTGTTAATTTAATAGAAAACCGATCACCTGTAATTGAATTACCACACGCTTATCTCGCAGAATGTATACCAACTTACATGTCCCAGTAGACCGGTAGCTTGCTGGCCACGTGGAGCGCTGCAGTCGCATGGATGAAAAAAATGAGCCTTACTTTGCGACTGTGTGTATTAGACTGTGTTTACACCATGACTCAAAGGAATACACAAATGTTAGCTTATAATTCCCACTGTCCATACTTTGCGTGGTCCAAGCATGGTGGTAGATAAAACATACCACCCACTTTTCCCAAGCGAGATACATAAATATCCTAAAGTAAACCAAAATGATTGTCACTTACATTAGCTCTGATATCTAAGGAATTGTTCAGCAGAAATAAACAGCACAAGGGTAGGTTTCTAGAGTCACAATTTGGTAAAATATGACACACCGAGGTTAATTTTCCTAAAGTAAGGATACCCTTAGGTAGCCGATAAGAATAACTGAGCATAAGGTGCACTCTATCCACAACGTTAAGAACTAGCAGAAAAGCGCAAAGTGGTGTAGTAGATATTTACTATAATGAAGAATGAAGTAAAAATGTGGTATATGATACTTCATGTCACCATGCTTCAAAGAGTAAACGGAGTATTAATTTGGTACAAATGGAGCTGAAAGTGTTGGACATTTCTCCTTCCCAAGTCAAATAAAATTTCCTATTTGTTAAAAAGGAGTGTATAAATTTGAAATGGTAATTTGGAGCATTAAATTATCAAATTTTCGTACCAGACAGTTTTCTTTACATCCAAAAAAATACTGCTGGCACGTTACGTCCCATATTTAGTGATCTTTTGGTATACTGAACCAACCGTAGCGCCGCAAGAGACATGTGAGAAGAAGTCTCTCAAATAGTTTGCAGCTTGACATCACGGCGGTACTAGCTGGTTCGAGCCTTATCAGTAACATGTTACTTACGTGTAGTTGATGATTCTTCGATACGGACATCTCTTGCGAAGAATGAACATTGAGTGCATATAGGTGGATGCCTCTGGTAGTCTCTTCAGTACACAGGGTGAGGCATCGGGGGTGACTGTGATTCTGCCGCAGTAGTAAGCATATTTCTCCTTACAGGCTCTTTGCAGACCGTCTTCGTTTGTCGGTGGTAAATTGTTTAGGTTAGGCTCGATCTTTTGTTTGTATAGCTCTCCTCTCACTCCAGGACTGTCCTGTTAACAAAACAAAATTCATGTCTGTTAGAACCAAGGATGAGTCTATTATTATTATTATTATTATTATTATTATTATACGTTTGCTGTCTCCATATTGGTATTGTTGGTATTGAAAATGAAAATGAAAACCTACAACCTGTTTTCCAGTCATTGACGGGGTCAGGGATGTAATGAATGAAGCAGATATAGGCTATTAGTACGATAGGGTGGTGGTGGTGGTGGTGATTATTGTTTTAAGAGGAAGTACAACTAGGCAACCATCCTCTATATAACACTAATCAGAGAGAAAATATCGAAGGGGTCCGACACTTCGAAAAATGAAGGTATCGGCCAAAGGAAGACAAGGGCCACGAAGGGCGTGAAAATGAAAGACTCCCTAGCCATCGCAAACCTAATAGCGTCGGGGTCGGAAAAGAACAAGAGTTGACCAAGAGAGGTCAGATAGGATAGATGAAAGTGAGGAGCCTGGCACAAGTAAGTGGAAGCAATGCCAGGACTCAGCTGAGGGCCCCGTGGTCGCCTACCCACGCTCCAACGTTCGAAGCCCCTGAGGCCCCTTTTAGTCGCCTCTTATGACAGGCAGGGGATACCGTGGTTGTTATTCTACCGCCCCCACCCACAGGGGGATAGTACGATGGGGTCGCCACTCCCAATATGATATAGTAATGACTGATAAATGCTATGAAATGAGAATGGAGTGTGTTGCTGGAATGAAAGCTGACAGGGAAAACCGGAGTTCCCGGAGAAAAACCTGTCCCGCCTCCGCTTTGTCCAAGACAAATCTCACATGGAGTGACCGGGATTTGAACCACGGTATCCAGCGGTGAGAGGCCGACGCGCTGCCGTGTGAGCCACGGAGACTCTCCCATATTTGTATTAATGCATAATAACCAAACTAAAATCTCTTTATTTGCAAATGAGGTGTTTACCTCGGTGGCAAATGGTACACTAAAATACATTATTGTCAAGCACTAAATATTAAATTAACAAGAGAATAAAATTTTCCTATAATACAATATTATATAATTTACGCTAACAATTTTTTCTATTAAACACACAGCTCATCCTTAATAAATTGACATTGTTAATTAATGCACAATAATTATTTGTTGGCTACACTGACGAGTAAAACCTTCAAGCTTTGACCGCGTAAATCACACTTCAAACCTACTTCTGCTAAAATTCCATAGACCTGACTTACGAGTTATGATGCGATTACAGCTGTTAATGATATCACCTGTTATATTAATACAACATTTGGGAATATTTCATAATTTCAAGATACAGACGTATCATGTCCTTGCATTACACGGGTAGGACCGAGGAAACAGTTCGCCTCTTAGCATGAGCTACAGTACGGCCTGTACATAACAAAGGCAGTGGTTATAGAGTGCAATGAGATTAAGCTGTCATGGGTTATTATGTCACTCCAAATTGTAAAAGTCATTCATGTAAAGAAAAGAGGTTATTTAGATTTCCGAAAGATAAGAATTTTTTTTGTTTCTTTTTGCTATTTGTTTTACGTCGCACCGACACAGATAGGTCTTATGGCGACGATGGGATAGGAAAGGCCTAGGAATGGGAAGGAAGAGGCCGTGGCCTTAATTAAGGTACAGCCTGGTGTGAAAATGGGAAACCACGGAAAACCATCTTCAGGGCTGCCGACAGTGGGGTTCGAACCCACTATCTCCCGAATACTTGATACTGGCCGCACTTAAGCTATCGAGCTCGGTAAGATAAGAACAAAAGAAAACATGGTTTAAAAATTGCCGATGTGATAAGTGACAGCCCATAGAACATTCACAGCTGCGTGAGGTTAGTGTAATATTTTCTAGAGAAAAATAAATAATCACCAAGTTTAATTATATTTGCTTTTGTGATGTAGTGGTTAGTGTGATTAACTTCCAACCCTGGAGGCCCGGGTTCGATTCCCAACTATGTCACGAAATTTGAAAAGTGGTACGAGGAACTGGCACGGGGTCGACTCAACCTCGGGAGGTCAACTGAGCAACAGGGTGTTAGATTTCCGCCTCAGCCATCCTCGAAGTGGCAGTACCCGGCAGTACCGGGAATCGAACCCGTACCCCAAGGACAGCATTTAATTACTTTAACCATTAAGCTATGAAGGCAGTTTTCTAATATGCGCGTTTATTCCTGTTACTAGAAGTGTAGCCTAAATTGCCGGCTTTATTTATTATAATAAGCCTAATGTTGTGTTGTCCGACTCGTTGGCTGAATGGTCAGCGTACTGGCATTCAGTTCAGAGGGTCTCGGGTTCGATTCCCGGCCGGGTCGGCTCCATAAGTAACATGTGTGTCCTGACCTGTGTAATGAATACGGGACCACAGTGCTACCATCAGGCGGAGAAACCAATCAACAAGGTTAAGTTAGGTCAAATACTGTAGAGACAATACGCGACACTCTGCGAGATATTCGAGGGACAGCGAGTGACCTGGAGTTACTGATTCTGTCATAAGAGCACGTGTATTTGTTTGTGAAGTTTTTGGCGTTATTTATGCGTTTGCACTAAGTTGACATAAGTGAATAGAAACGTGTGTCATTCCTTTATATCTCCTGTCAATGTGAGTGGAAGGATATGTGCTGCGTTTGGCTGCAATAACTATGAAGTGCAGAAGGATTCGCGGTCTTTCTTCTTTTTCCTTCGTGTCAAGAAAATGTAAGTAAAAACTGTGTTTGCATATATATTCTTCCAGTTACAAAGATATTTTTATAGTACGTCCTAAACATTTGACTTGCGCGAACCATATTTTAACTGGCTTAAAATATAATAAGCTTATTTTATTGTATAGTGCAGCAGTTAACCTTTAGTACCGATGTGTTGTTATAGGTGTAATCTGTGGGTTTTGATTTAATTCAGGAAAATACATATGCATATGTGTGTGGCTGGTTGTGTTCCAAGTTACCCCATTTGGAATGCCGTAATGCGTTGTCAAGCACTGAAGAGAATATGGGAGATTTAAGAAATGTACATATTTTGTTGAAACAATAAGATGATGCAGATTTGCTTTACCCTAATGTAATGGCAAGTATTGCTTATAGGGAAATTT
The DNA here is from genome assembly GCF_040414725.1 of Anabrus simplex. Lineage (NCBI taxonomy): Eukaryota > Metazoa > Arthropoda > Insecta > Orthoptera > Tettigoniidae > Anabrus > Anabrus simplex. The sequence continues at coordinate 14,169,812 of NC_090276.1, forward strand.
TGAATGTTTTTGCGGTTAAATTTATAGATTTTCTTTCTGTTAGTAGGCTTCAAGTTAAAAGGAAAATTGTCCAGCTCTTAAATGTAAATTCATTGAATCACGTGTGTAAGGAATGTGCCGATATTTTTATTGACAAGTGTCGTAATGTGATGATGCAATACTTTTAAATGAAAAAAGTACAAATCTAGCCGTGAACGTTCAGGCAGGAATTCTAAAGCTAAAAAGGTAATGCATAAATGAAAGATCAAGCCCTTTCACAGCAGTCCATTGCACATCTTGATTATATGTCTAATTTCAGTCTTTAATAATAACGTGTTAAATAATTCTTCATTCATTTATCCAGAATTGCTTTAGCAACTTGGAAGTTAATATCTTAGTAACACTTTCTTTCTAGACGTAATTTATTTATCCATTTCCGTATATACATTTCCATTGATATTTGAATTTAGTGCGAATTTTCAGGTCAAGCCACTAGGAGCGCCACTTGCGACTTGTCTTCCATTTTAACAAGGCTAAATCCGGAAGTGTCGCGTATTGTCTCTACTGTATTTGGTTAGGTGTTCTCTGATTAAGGATCTCTCTGACTATCCGTGTTTACGTTACTGAGAAGAAGAGTTCAATCAGAGATGATTTCTAGTCAACGAGTGTGAAAAGTAATCACAGTGCTTTAAAGTATCATTTTCCATACACTTTTGAGCTAATTACGTCATAGAAAGGAATAAGTAATAAGACTCTACTGAGTAGAAATGATTTATATTGTAATGAGAAAGAAGGATGGTGTTCATTGCACAACCGATTTCCTGTACATAGACACCAATGTTCTGGATACTCTATACTTACTTTGAACATATGTATTAATGAAGATCTGCCGTCCATACCAAACCCGTACGATTTGTCTTTAAGAAGTCCTTCAGAGTCTTTGAAAGGGAACACTGCTTTCTTAACGGCCAGAGAAGAAGTGATCCGGGCCCCATATGAAGCCAGCACCACGAGTCCTGTAAGTAGCGTGACCCAGACCGCCAGACGTCCGGACAGACGGAGAGGAAAGCTACCCACTCCTACGATACATGAAATAGAGGGATGAATGTCAACACACTATAATAATATACGGTGAATATTCTGACTGTGTAAAGTGATAACTTTTTATTTTTAAATAATGAAGGAAAATGCCATATCTTTTATTTATTTGTGACAGTGTATCTATATATTAAAAAAATTATGAAAAATAAAGTCAGTCAGTCCGGCCATTCTATCCGGTCGATTTCCTTCATTCTTTTTTTAACTGAAAGGTATTCATGCACAGATTTGTCATCAGATACTATAAATCACTTAACTTCCGCCTTCCTCAAACTATTTTTCAATTTTTTGTCTCTTTGAAGCAATCATATCTTTGGTTATAATTGAGGTACGGAGTTCGTTTTGACCTAAGAACACTCAATGGATCAAGCTCTTTCATTTCAGCTCTTAACCGTTCAAATCGGTTGATTCTGAAGAAAATTATGAGTGCACATTCAGTTTGACGTCTCATTTCTTCAACATTCTTTCTTTCGTTGAGGTACGCAGTTTGTTTTGATCTAGAAACACTCTCTAGATCAAGAGCTTTCTTTTAAGGCAATGACTACTTAAATTGCTAGATTATCAGAAAAGTTATGAGTACATTTGTCTCCATGACTAAGATCTCTGAAGGATTTTTTAACAGTTCGGCGCGTAGTGTTGTTTCAAGGAACGTTTAATATAATTTATTTGTGTGGTGTATTTTCAAGTGTTTTGTTGACATAAAATTTCATTCTATCACCACAGCAGATCATGTACTTTCTTTCATTAACTCGAAACTTTGCAAATACATCCGTGAGAATAGTAACGAACAACATCATACATTGCGGGCGGAGCCACCGGGAAACTGCTAGTTAATTGTTATGTTTTTCAATGGCGAAACTAATTTATGAATAACTAACTTTTAGAAAATACCTGCAAAAGAAAACATTTAGCAACAGAAAAAGAAACAACTCAATTAAAATAGAACGATATGTTTCGTTCGTCAAAGAACGTTATGAGTTTCTATCAAATCACACACCTTAAAAATATATACTGCACATACAACTTATGATTTGATTAATATTATTGAGAAGTGTAAAATTATTTATTTTAAAACCTGTGTCCACTCTTCCAATGATAATAATTATCATAATAATAATGGATGTATCTTTTGAGTTTTTGTTGTGTCAGCGAAATAAGTAGTAGACTATAACTATAACTGTTCCCAATGACAAAACGTTTGGCCTTCGAAATCACTTGACAGTTACTCTATCGATGAAATACAGAACACCAATATATAACAGAAGTGCACAGTCCATGTTAGAGCTTGGAAACAAAGATGACCGCAGCGCTCCTAGTGGGCTAGCTGCTAAGTGATAGCACGGCCGAATGGATCCCTTGCTGCGCTAGCGAGAGCGACGCATGAAGTTAGCCGTGGTTATAGGTATGAGAATATTAGCTTACCAAGTACCTCGTGGTATGAAAACTTTCGTTTTGTTATATAGGATATCCCGCCTCACCACACGTTTCTCAATATCTTAACATGTTGAATAACATGTAATAGTCTACATTTTTTCTCCCATAATGAATATGGCATGACTGAGCAATATGTTTTACTACTGGTTCATAAATTACTTTGTATTTTCAGACTTTCGTATACATAATGAAACGAAATTCAATGATCATTATGTTACTCACTATGCGCTTTGTTATTCAGAGTGGTGCCGCCATCTTTGTTCCAAGTCAGACGTTTCATATTTACACGACCTTGAGTTGCAGAACAGACAATACAAGATAGTCAGCCGAATTAAAGGCGAGGGAGAGGAGGGGAAAATATAAATGAAAGAATTGAATAGAATCAAGATGGAATGGAGAGGTAAAAAAAAAAGAGTGGATCTTCGCGAAACGTAAAGAGTTCCTACGGTTTACTTGTCATCTTTGACACGATAAGAACTCAAAGAACAGAAGTGCACAGTCCATGTTAGAGCTTGGAAACAAAGATGACCGCAGCGCTCCTAGTGGGCTGGCTGCTAAGTGATAGCACGGTCGAATGGATCACTTGATGTGCTAGCGAGAGCGACGCATCAAGTTAGCCGTGGTGTTGTAATTAAACTAGTAGTATTATTGATAGAGCGCAATATTTAGAGAACTAACAAGTGCAATTGCATTACATTTTTTCAATGTAGACAACCGCAAAGTCTGTTACATTCCTCCAAATGTCGGGAAGCCGTTGGGGACCGTTGGCAAGGCGTTCTCTGTTGATGACAGTGACGGAGCGCCCTACTGCCCTGAGTACAGAGGCCACGTCAGGAAATCAGCGGCCTCGGAGGAGGCGTATGCCTTGGTGGGGTCTGTTTGCACGTAGACTTTTTTCTCTTAGCGACACGTGTTATTAGAAACGTTCTGCCATCTGTTGAATATATTTGGAGCCTGGGAAAGGTTAGAGAATCAAAGAGTATCTAGCAGGGAATGATATTCTTCCGTGATCAGAAGAAGTGTATACTCTCTGGCTTGACAGGTAATAATCAAACACGGCTACATGCAATGACATTACTGAGAATGAAAATCAAATACCAACCGAAACCTGACTCATGGGCAAATGCCCGTTCCCAGTCTCTCTCGACATGACATGATTTACGCTGCGTATTCCTTGAAGTGCCCTTAATTCAAGCCGAAATTAATTACATATATAGATTTTAAACACCTTAATAAAGACGCAATTTTTAAGATGCTCTTAACACACCATTCAGTTCATAAATGACATTGACGGAAAAGTAAATCATTTTCGAACTACTTATGACTTGGTATGACTGACATGCACCACTACGCACTGTTCGGGTAAAGAGACCTTCAAACCTATGGCTTTCCCAAGAAATACGCGACCAGATGAAAATAAGAGACGCAGCCTATAATTATTGCGTGAAATATCATACATCTGACAATTTAGCAAACACCGAAACAGAACAAGACAGTTAATTAGAAATGCTAAAATACGCCACTCTTATGATATTTTGAACACTCAAAATTTTAGTCAGATTTGGAAATCTCTTCGCGAAATGGGATAATGCAAAAACAAGACGAATGACAACAACTGTAATGTACCACTAGCTGAACTAAATTCATCTTTTAGCTCACGATCTTCTCAGATTGAAGAACAGACGAAAGCATCAGTAATTAACAGAATATCCTCAAAAGCAAGACATAATAGCGAGCATTTCTACTTTCCTCATGTGACGCCCAGTGACGTTAGGGGCGTCTTCAGTAAAATAAAGTCAGGGTCCACTGCCATGATGGAATCAACCTGTCTCTTTTAAAAAGAATCATAGACATTATACTTCCAAGACTGGAGTCTTTCCTCCGAATTGGAATCATGCAATCATCCGACCTTTCCCTAAAAACAACAACCCCACCAGTCCCGAAGATTATCGTCCTGTTAGTATCCTTCCTGTATTAGGAAAAATGTTGGAGAAAATAGTACATAAGCAAATGACTGGATATCTTATACATTACAACTTACTTGATAAATATCAACCGGGTTCAGACAAAACTACAATACTACCACGGCATTAGTTAAAGTGACAAATGACATGCAGCTAGAATAGATAAAGGACGAACTTGTTCTCTTAGACTTAAGCAAATCCTTCGACTGTGAAGATAGAGACATATCTATATATATAAAATAAGAGTTTTGTCTGTACATTGCTCAGAATTTGAAAATAATGGTATTTCTGTATCGGTCATGTCCATAGTAACAAGAAAATGCACTTTTTACTTTTCCGTAATTTCTGTCTGTCTGTCTGTCTGTCTGTCTGTCTGTCTGTCTGTCTGTCTGTATGTATGTACACGCATCACGAGAAAACGGTTGAAGAGAATTTAATGAAAATCGGTATGTGAAGTCGGGGGATGAGCCGCTACAATCTAGGCTATAGATCATTTTACTCACGCTGAGTGAAATGGTAGTTTAGGGGAAGGCTTAAAATTGAAGTCTCAACTATTTATGTTATTAGTGGTCTAATGAAAATCGGTATGTGAAGTCAGGGGATGAGCCTCTACAATCTAGGCTATAAATAATTTTACTCATGCTGAGTGAAATGGTAGTTTAGGGGAAGGCCTAAAATTGAATTCTCAACTATTTATATTATTAGTGGTCGTATTTTAAAGAAAATGGGTATGCAAAGTTGGGGAATAAGTTGCTACAATCTAGGCTATCAATAATTGTATTCACGCTGAGAAAAATGGTAGTTTAGGGGGCCTATAATTTAATTCTCAAATATTGTTGTTATTGGTAGTCCTATCTTGATGAAAATCGGTATGCAAAGTCAGGAAATAAGTCGCTATAGTCTAGGCTGTAAATTATTTTATTCACGCTGAGTGAAATGGTAGTTTAGGGGAGGCCTAAAATGTAATTCTCAAATATTTCTTATTAAAGGTGTAATCGATGACTGCTACATAAATAAGGTTATATAGTATTAAATTTCCTATTATTCATGTCTTATACATTGTTACCGTACTGGCTATGATCACAAACATATTCATGAATTTGGATTTTTGTTACTAAGTCCATATCAGCGCCGAGTAACTAGAAAATGGGTAAACAGTATTTAATGAAAATCACTACGTAAGTCGTAGAATAAGAAACTACAGTTTACGGTATAAAATATTTTACAAAAATCACAGAGTCGAAAGAAAACTAAATGTGAAGGCCTACAATATAGAAAGCCCCTAACATTGATCAACAATAATATTACATTGACCATTGTTTGTCGTGATGTGCTTTGTGTCTTCTGTTGCCCCTCATCTCCGGTAGATAGGATTACTGCTGCGTACAGAGTATTTTTTATTTGATTTACGTCGCACCGACATAGATAGGTTTTATGGCGACGATGGGATAGGAAAGGGCTACGAGTGCCTTAGGCCTTAATTAAGGTACAGGCCCAGCATTTTCTTGGTATGAAAGTGGGAAACCACGGAATACCATCTTCAGCGCTGCCAACAATGGGGTTCGAATCCACTATCTCTCGGATGCAAGCTCACAGCTGCGCACCGCTAACCACACGGTCAACTCGCCCTGTCATACAGAGTGTAACAGCCTGCCTGAATATTGATAGGAAGTAGCTGGGGAGTTAGACAACTTTCTTCTTTGGCATGCCATTCCCCTGGTTTATAAATTTTCTGATACTACTGGTACGTAACACACTGGATCATCATAGCATTCGGGCTATTCAATGCCTACTCTGAGGCACCGATTGGAATGAACAGTGTGTATATTTAGGGGAATAATGGCAGAAGAGTGTTCATGGCAATCTGCGGCCTGGTCATCCCAGCTCTGGAACTTTGTACTATTAGACTGGCGCCGCAATCTAACCGCAGCACTGTTCGTTAAAAGTGATAAAACGTGCGGCTTTCCGTTTGATCGAGTATTTTATATGATAGCATTGCTTTTAATCGCTACATTCATACTTACGTTTTTGTAATGACTTATGTTGATTTCAGTTAGGAAAACCACAAAGTCAGTCTTTCTGAGAATCCCGTAGCGAAGCACGGGTACATCAGCTAGTTACTTGCTAAACTTAAGACGCTGAGATTTTCTTACAGCATTTAACCTTGATACAATCCTGTCTTGGTGGTCGTCAGCAGCGTGTATCAGTGGGAAACGATACATCTTTGTGGCAAACCACCAAGTTGGACGTGGCACAGGGTGGAGTATTTTCACCCCTTTTGTTCTCATTATATATGAACGACTTATCTGAGATGCAGACCAATTGTAAATATCACCTGTATGCAGACGAGATTCAATTATACATTCACATAAAGCCTAATGACCTAAACAATTCAGTCACTAAGTTAAACGAAGACTTAGGAAATGTTAATGATTGGACTAACAAATATGACCTGAAAGTGAAACCATTAAAATCACAGGCCATCATAATTGGCACGTATACATCTCATGCTAAAATACAAAACACGTCTATACCCAGTGTTACGCTCAGTGGAATACCAATAACATTTAGCGATCATGTAAAGAACCTTGGAGTAGTATTCGATAAATATTCAAGTTGGTCGGAACATGTAACAAAAATTTGTCAAAGAGTATTCCATTCATTATATTCTGCAAAAAGGATGAGGGACTTCCTTCCAAGAAGCACAAGAAAATTATTAGTTCAGAGTCTAATATTTCCAATATTTGACTACGGAGATGTAGTTTATAATAGTATGAACAAAACACTTTAATGTCGATTACATCGAGCCTGCAATGCTTGTGCTCGATTCGTATTAAATATCCCAATACAAACTCATATTAGCCCTTTCCTCTCTCAGCTGTCGTGGATAAGAATGACTGAACGACGTAAATACCACGCTGTTTCCCTTCTCCACAGTATTCTGCAAACAAGCAAACCAGACTATCTTAGAACAGACTTTAAATACCTCTCCCCTTCCGACAGAGCTCCCGCATACGCGTTCCCTCTTGCCCATTCCCATTAATCACAGTAACTCGTACAACAGCTCATTCATACTTGTTGCCACACATTCCTGGAACTCAATCCCAGGTGAAATTAAAGTCATAGGCAATCCGAGGCTATTTAAAAGGAAATGTTTAGTGTGGTAGTCAAATCTGTAAAAGGTAGCTCTCACTAACGTAAAAAAGTATATTTTGTTCTTAATTATCAACAAGGATACAAAATTATTGAGGTTAAGTAAATTAATTTTAGTGATTTTTAGAAATATGTGTAACAAATTATTTTATGTACATTATTCTATAAATTGTATAATGGTGTTGTACAATATGGTTTGGCATAATAGCAGGCTTCATAGCCTGAGTTCCGCCATGTAAGAAAGGCAATAAAGTAAACTAAACTATCAATGCCCCATGATTTATTGGCAGGTAATTGCGGACAGAACAAAACAAAAATGAAGCAGATCGGTCCAGTACAATGGACGGACGGATTTGCCAAAATTGTTTTTAACAAACTCTTTCCTTCTTCTTCTTCTTCTTCTTGCGTTCCGGCTTTCTAAGGACCGCGTTACAATTTCAATTCTTCCTCCTTAGTTGTTCTTTCCTTTTCTTCCAGTATTCTTTCATTGTTTCACTGTGCTTCTTTTTTCCTGTCTTCAGTCCACTTTGTGCCTGTTTTCTTTTCCTTCCTCTCTTGGAATCCTTCCATTTGTAAGACTTTCTTCCTAAAAATCTTCCTTTCCAATAATTCTTCTTCTCGTATGTTGTTCCTTTCCAGATCTTTCTTGACTTCTTGAATCCAGGTGGTGGTTAATTTCTTTTCCCAAAAGTATTTGAAGATTCGTTTAGTTAGTCTATTGTCATCCATTCTATGAATGTGTCGAAAAAATAGCAATCTCCTTTTTCTTATTGTTCCTGATTTTTCTATGTTCTGGTAAATTTCATTGTTACTTCTTAATATCCAAAAATGTGCAATTCTTAGAGGACCTAATATTTTCTTTATAACTCTTCTTTCTAATATTTCTAATTTATCAAGCTTGTAGTTCAGTGCTAGATATTCGCTGGCATACAGGCATTCTGGTTTCACTACTGTGTTGTAGTGCTTTATTTTAAGTTTTGTTGATAAGCACTTTTTGTTGTAAGTATTCTTAGTTATACCGTAAGCTCTTTCCATCTTAATATATAGATATCAATAGCAATAATAACAATATGTTTTTAAACTTTCTTCAGCTTATCCCAGGCAGTATCTGGAGTCACTCAGGCACATTTTGGATTTGATCGGTGGTTTAAGGCCTCATCCAGCTGAAAGCCAGCAGGCTGTCACTCTGCCAATCATACCCTCAGTCTACTACAATGATGCTACTACTGCTATGCTGAGTAGGCCTATAGCTTAGACCAGGGCCTCTCACGGTGCAAAAGACGACTTCGCTTGGTTGACCAGAGTGCAGATCCCCACTCCTCGATTTGGAGCAATAGCGCTCTCTCTATCTCTTTCCCCACGGCTGTCTTGCTCGCTCCGTCTGTCTCCCACTTCCTCACTTGCTTCGTAGCGCTCCAAATCCGAGCCGAGTTGCGCCGAGCTTAGCGTAGTAGCCCGGAGACGAAGCGTTGGTCCGAGCCGAGCCGAGCGGGACCGATGCACTGTGCACAGGAACTCTGCGCCTCAATTTGCACGCGTGAGATTTTGAGCGTTTGAAAGGCCCTGACTTAGACTCTCTAGAACCATATGGCACCGAAAGATGGAAATCAAGCCTATGAAGGGCAGGGATTTTGAGAGACGGTGGGAAAACACAGAAAGCTTCAATAATTCTAATTTGGACACTGGCTGTCAGTGAGTCTGTCAACACTGATCTTAGTTTAAAGCTATCCTCATCACTTGTCTACCTTGTCTTTTCTTAAATGATTGTCAAGAAGCGGACAGTTAGGGAACATCTCCCTTTTGTATCTGTAACTCCTCTTCCTATAAATTGGTATACTACGTATGCTCAAATTTCTCCTCTTGAATTCCAACCTTATAGTCACACTGTGATCTCTCCTACTCTAAAAGAATCCAATCAATCTTATTCGCCTGTATGTATGTTCAGTCCGTCAGCGATTCCGCTGGTGGGATCCTCAACAGCTCTGCCATCAGCTGTCATAGATGGCCTAGACATCACTGAAGAGGCGTACTAGGGAAATGAGGAGTGAGGTAGTTTTCCGTTGCTTTCCTCACCGAGCCAGAATTGCTATTACATATCAGTCTGCCAAGCCCACTGAAAATGCATACACCAACCGACCCTATGAGCAACATTTTCACACCATTCATAGCAGGGACTGGCTGTATAAGGATTGGCATTACTAGCATCACTCATACCTCAGTCACTTTCATATTGTCAAAGCCAAGGATAAGACAGAGACAGATCTAGGAAAGTAACAAAATTGCTATACCAGAAGACGTAGTGCACTGTAAACACTAGGTCCTGCCAGCAAAGGCAATTATTCGTCTACTAATGTTATTTCACTTCATCCCTCCACTAACAGCTCGGAAGATACCGGTTAGACGAATATCTTGTTTCCTTACTCCAAAGTCTTTCCAGCCCAAAGTTTGGAAAATTGTCATCAAACAACTATCCCATTTCTGGCGAGAGTGGCATACACTGGAAGTAAACTCTAATTAGGGCTTTAGCAATGACATGCGCGATCTGATTTAAATCCTTGAACAACCTCTAAATACCCTGATAACTAGAGCCCGGATTTCTATGCATTAGTAGGTTAAAATGCAAACTAACTGAAGCGAATAGCAAGTATATAGTCTACCTTCACAACGACTATGCTATGGGGTTTGCATGAACATTAGGGGTACGGCCCATCAGAGCCCCTATAATTTATGTTACTCTTGCTACATTATTGAAGAGCGGGTGGCCGACACTTCCTACTAACCTAAAGAGTTTGCAATCTAACCTGCTACTGCATAAAAATCCGGGCTTTACTGATAACCGTATTTATAGTTTATATTATTCCATTTACTATACGTGCTTTTATTTGTCTCAATCATTGGCCATTCTTGTTTTTCTGCGCCAATGCGTCATTTATTACCAAGCGGCATCAATATTCATTCAGCTTTCCAATTCGCCCAATAGTTCTTCATCTTCATCGATTGTTGTAATTTGTGTTCCTCCGACCAAGTACGATGAGTTGGTTTCTTCTCACCGTTCTCTTTGTGCAAACTATTTTCCTGAATGCATTTCTATCCTGCACAATTGGTGATTCTAGTACTTGCTTATACCATTTTAAACTCCTTCGTTTGATTTGCAGAAATGTGTGTCTTAGGTAAGTAAGTCTGTTGTTATACATGCTTTCAAAATGGCTTAAGATTTGAATTCGTCGCAGTCCCATTGTATTAGTAAGTTTAGATATTTTAAAAGATATCTACGAGTTGGGTTTCTTGTGATGTATTCCATTTTTAATTGTGGAATTTTAAGATTTTCTCATTATTTTCCTTTCTTTACTCTCTAATTTTTTTATTTATCATTTTTTATTGTCTTGTAATTTAAGTGGTTAAGTGTAAGACAGGGCAACGAGCCCTAACTTCTTCCCTGCTCAAGAGAAATAAATAAATAAATAAATAAATAAATAAATAAATAAATAAATAAATAAATAAATAAATAAATAAATAAATAAATAAATAAATAAATAAGGTGAATATTCGAATATTCGGTACTGTTCCTTCAAGTATTTATGATGTTAATTGAGTGTTTCTGAAGCATAAAGAGCTTCAGTTTTGATCACTGTTAATAACGAATTTGACAGTTCCAAGTCAAGCTTTCTTTTTTTTTGTTATTAGTATTATTGTGTGTAGAAAAGCAATTTCCATTTTCTGAATTCTTGAAGCTACTGATTTATTTTCATTGCCATTTACAGTCATCCATTCATTCATTCTTTTCCCGAGAGAGCTATGCGTTGTGTTTCATATTTATGTTCGATCCATCCCTCCTCACTGTTCAGTCTGCGATGTTTACAGGACCAGCGGTGAGTATGTTTATATTTCTATCTTATAGCTGCGACACCAATGAATAACTTTCCTTAGGTACTTACAGTGATCCCCATGACTGAATTACACTTCAACAACACAGTACTTAAAACTATGAGGACTTTCCTTTTTTATGAAGCATACAACCCTACCATCATGCCCTTGGATCAGGAGAAGAAAACCAAAAGGTTCTTATTTACTCAGGTGAAAAGAGATATCTAAGAACTGGGAATTACAAGTAATGACTTTCTGGAGCATGTTTCAACCAATACTAAACTTAAGCATGTCAAGATTTCTAACAAAAGCCGAAGCTACAAACAGGAAAGGCATAGACTCAAGAGAGAAACGTAGAACTTTGAGAACGAATACGGGAGAACTGAACAAATGTCAAAGCCCGAAGAAAGAGAAGTCGAAATGACATTGTCCATAGTTAGAGGAGAAACAAGATGAATGAATATTAGTGAACAACAGACTTCCCTAAAGTCTTATTAGCATTCACTTAATTCTAGATCTTATTCTATTTACCGTTGTCTTGCAAATGCAGAGTCCAGTACTCGAGTCCGTAAACGCCATTTTTGCACGGCCATGGATGTCGATTGGCGTCAAGCCAACGTCCCTCATAGCCTCTTGTACAGCATCTAGGTGGACTGTCACCGTTGACGTCAAAGTGGAAGGCGAGGTTGGCAGCTGTACCAGGTGCTGCACGTAGAATATGACCATATAATAGGTAGAGCCTTCCTCGCATTTTCTCCATAATTGACGTGATGCCCATTTGCTGAAGGATTATGTCATTCCTGATGTCGTGGATTAATGGGATTTTCATCGAGCAGGGGAGCATTCGCATCTCCATGATGTGAAATTGGCGTTCGGTGCTTTTGATATTCAGCACCATGTATTGCAACTGGACGTACTATAGGTCAGTATATCTTCGACTTCAGGTGAAAAGGCATTCTTTCGTCACAATATAAACCAGTGACATCCGTTCATCAAGTTGCGTTTTCCGAGCTCGGACTTCATTGTTAATTTTGCAGTCACTTTGCAGGTGAGTTCCAAGCTATCTGTTTTAGCCATGCTCTCACCTCTGACTTGGATTTCTTTCCAGGTATTCCTGCTCTTAAGGAGGAGATATTTTCTAGAGAGATTTGTTAGAGCTAGAAATTCCTAGTAAATTAAGGTTTTTACGGATTATAAGCCCTGTGTGATCGACGGATTCCCCTACGTCGAAAGTCACAGAACTAAGGAAATATAGTGCGCCCAGTCGTTTTCTCTGAGTCAGAATTTTGGCCAGCAACAGCAAAGCACGAGCAAGTGTCTTGGACTAACGTGATTTGACCGTGCTATCAACAGTGATGTTCGACGAAGGATGGGGGGAAACTAGGCTTAGATTGAATGGGTATGTAATACGCACCGATTACGACTCAGTGGCAAGGACAGACATGTGGCTTGGCCCTGGTGGACGGAGATCACGTGGTAGACCCAAGAAACTGTGGATGGATCGCATCATGGAGTATGTGGACATCACACATGAGGATGCTTTGGACATGGTCAAATGGAGACGCATGTGCCGGTATAAGGACCCCGCCACAGTGCGGCAATAACACTAAGAAAAAGAAGTGTTTTACGTTCCGAGTGAAACATATGAATTAATCTTGAATATTGCTCCTTTCTTACCTTGAGAACAGAAAATGCCCAGAATTGAGAAGAAGGTGTCGTGAGGACTGCTGGTGTCCCCCGCCGATAACAGCCGGTCCATTACTACGAGGCAACAAGTTATGACCAAAACACAGACAGCCACAGTCAGCCACAGAGGAAAGGAAAACGGAGCAACATAGATGTTCCAGCTGTCTTCGGAATCGTACCTCATACGGACGAAGATATCCATCCTAAAATAGAATAGGAGATAATAATTATATTTAAAATCCGACTGCTTTGCTCAATGGTCAGCATTGAATCCTCCGGTGCAAAGGGTCCGGGGTTCGATTCATGGATGGATGAGGTTAGAATCGAATCAAATTTTGTTAGTTCCACTGACTCGGTAATTGGGTGTTTAGTTACGTTGTACCTTTTTCACTTGTAATACTATTACCGTATATTTTATCTTTCAGGTAGCATTAGTTAGTCAATTTATTTACTCAGAGTTAATTTTGGCAAAATGAAGAGCCTGAGAGTAAGGATGAGAGGTGTGAAACTAAATGAGGTGACAGAGCCGGTTGGAAGTAGAAGATTGTGAGGCTTGCAGACTGAACGTTGAATGGTATAAAAGTCTGTACCAAAGATGTATGTAGGCATAATTCTTTTTAGTGTCTATAAAGCTACGAGAACAATTACTATGTAGCGGAAGAGAGATGAACATGGATATGTACATAGGAAGAATAAACAATCGTCTATAAACAATTTAGAGTAGAAGCCCGCTATAGCGAGCAAGGCATATAGCGAGACCTCCGTAATAACGACATTTGTTTTTATGTCCCTTGAAAATTCCTACATTAAACTTCGGTTACAATCATAAACATCTCTCTGATGCACCCATTATTACAAGTGCGTACTTTTTCCGTTCCTGATATTTAAGCTCTCCACTGAATGTATTGAATGCGATCGATCTTTCGTATAGACTTCTCACTACATATACTAGCAAGCACTATTGTCGATATTCAATGGCGCTGCAGAAGTCAATTAGTGATACCCGTCGTCTAGGGTAAATGAACCTTCAAGTCAGAAAAGAAAGCGGGAACACGCGTTTTCGTAATAAATGCTTAAATGATGAGGTAACAAGAATTTTTTAACTCACTATAAATAAATGCGGAAGTAAAAGATCGATTCCTTTTAATACAATCATAGGTACTGAAATAGAAAATAAAATGTTGGCCTAAATATAACGTATTACTTCTCAAGATATGGCAGGATAATCACTAATATATTCATGTCTGATTACAATTCGCAAAGAGTGTTACTAAATAAATGTACAGCGGAAAAGTTATCATTACTCTACTGGGGCTTCATGATACATAAATGGTTAGGTAAGGTTAGGTTAACCGAGCTCGATAGCTGCAGTCGCTTAATTGCGGCCAGTATCCAGTATTCGGGAGATAGTGGGTTCGAGCCCCACTGTCGGCAGCCCTGAAGATGGTTTTCCGTGGTTTCCCCACTTTCACACCAGGCAAATGCTGGGGCTGTACCTAATTAAGGCCACGGCCGCTTCCTTCCCACTCCTAGCTCCTTCCTGTCCCATCGTCGCCATAAGACCTGTCTGTGTCGGTGCGACGTAAAGCAAATAGAAAAAAAAAGGTTAGGTTAGTTGACGCTGTTGGAGTAAGAAAATAGCCTCTGGTGTGATGTTACAGTGCAGATTAGGGAATGAAGTCTTAAAGCATATGAATATAATTACTTGGGTAGTAAAATAACTAACGTTGGCAGGAGTAAGGGGACTTAAAATGCAGACTAGCACAAGCAAGCAAGGCCTTTCTTAAAAAAAGAAATTCGCTCACTTCGAGCATTGTTATTGGAATTAGAAAGATGTTTTTGAAGACTTTTACAGTGAGCGTGATATTGTAAGGAAGCTCAGAAATAAAATAGGAGATTGCAGTGCGGTTTTACGGAAGAATGCTGAAGATGAAATGGATAGATCGAATCAGGAATGAAGAGATACTGAATTGAGTGAGTGGAAGTTGACGAGAGAAAGAGGTAGAATGATAAGGCACATCTCAGGACACCCAGGACTTGTTCAGTCGATGTTTGAGGGATATGTAGGCGGTAAGAACGGTAGGGGTAGACCAAGGTATGAATATGACAAGCAGATTAGAGCAGGTTTATGAAGCAGTAGCTACGTAGAAATGAAGAGATTAGCACAAGATAGGTTGGCATGGAGGGCTGCATTAAACCAGTCTATGAACTGGTGACGATAGCAACAACAATATTTTTGTTCAATACTTGTTCCCTCGAGACAAGACTTTCACAGCACAGACGTACGCGCGGAACGACTGTCGTTTGTTTACTTCTCGCGGCCTTCTCGGGAAGGATGTTGTCAGGCGGTGCACAATGCTGCCAACCTCTCTACATAGGAACTAACGGGTGGTGCTTGAGGAATTAGTAGGTTGTGGTGATGATTATTGTTACACCATTGGTTTGGACTGGTTCTTGACCAGCGGACAGTTAAGATAGGACCTGAACAAGACCAGTGATACAGGGAAAAGCAAAGAATGTAGGGGGCTTCCAGGTTAGAGCCGTTATTGGTGTTCTGTATCGTACATTGTTTCCTTCACATGTTACATTCACTTGTGCTTTTATTGTGCCGGGGTTTGTAACGGAATCTGATATTCATAATTGACGGGAATGAGATGACAGGCCACTTTACGTTGACAAATAGCAATGCAAGTAGCTACTTCAGCTGTGATAATAGCGTGTAATGCTCTTCATTAGGTTATAAAAGTAAATGTAATTCTTGGGGCGCGATGGCGGGTTGCTGGACATCGCAATAAACAAGTCTCTCCTATGAGACGCATTCCAAGTATGATTTTATTAATTTACACTTACTCAAAATGTTAGGGATATGCAAGCGGCAAGAGCGGTAGGGTAGACCAAGATTATAGCAAGTGTATGAAGTATTAGTTAGGTAGAAATGAACAGATTAGCACAGGATAGGGTGGCATGGAGGGATGCATGAAACCAGTCTGGGGACAGCAACGGCAATATTTTTGGTTTCATTTCCGATTTTTCCGAGGAACCTACATAACGACAATTCGTTATAGCGAGTATTTTCGGCTGTACGAATTCTCGCTACAACGGACTTGGCAATTGTTGTAATTTGACTCACCACAGAACGAAGACTGGTGCAGTGAAGTCTAGATAGTCAGCTCGTGTTGGTGTCATAGAGAGAAATGCCATGGAGGAGTCTGCTCTACCGTCGAGAATACTCCCTATGATACCGCCGCCCCATGAACCATTCGGCAACCGGGAACCGTAGGCATTGTCTGGAGGCCGTTGTGCGATCAGGCTGAAACATACCCGCAGAAAATATTAATAAGGGCAGACACGTTCATTCCAACTGCTAGGGAGTAAAGAGGAGCAGGCCAGCAGAAGGAGAACGTTTCGAGAGAGAAGGCGACAGTTCATGATACGAGATTAGGAAAGGGGAAATGAGTTAATTTGTCAGTGGTACCAAAATACTTCAATGTGTTAGTGCGACAATTAACAACAAGCGAAAAAGGGGGAAATTTATTTGGTATGCACGTAATAGTAAATAATAATAATAATAATAATAATAATAATAATAATAATAATAATAATAATAATAATAATAATAATAATAATAATAATAATAATAAGTAATTGTTACACGGAACTACCGTAGTTTTATCATGAATGATCGAACTGTTGTCTCAGACAACTGCCGCCGCTGTTCCAGAACTACAGAGAGCATACAGCACGTCACTTCTGGCTGCCCACACTTGGCCAATACTGATTATATGCACCGACATGATCAGGTAGCAAAAATCATTCACCTGAAACTTTCTGTAACATGTGCATTTCTTCAGTCATCAACTGCATATTGGAAATATACACCTCCACCCATTCTCGAAAACTCTTCATATAAACTACTATGGGACCGAGAAGTCATAACCGATGTCACGCTCAGCAACAATAGGCCAGATATTATTCTAATCGATAAATCAAAAAGATCCGCATCCCTTATAGAAATTGCTTGTCCAAATACCTCCAATCTGCAAAAAACAATAGCCACAAAGATATCAAAATACGCAGAACTGGCAATAGAAATACAACGCCTGTGGAAACTAGAATCAGTCACCACAGTTCCAATAGTAATATCATGTACCGGTGTTATTCCAAAATGCTTGCACAGCTCTCTGGCCGCATTAAACCTGCATCACCACACATACGTAGAACTACAGAAAGCCACCCTCCTGAGCACTTGCCACATTGTGAGGAAGTTCCTAGGAACGACTTTTCCTCTGACTCACGCCAAACAGCACGAAGTTCCAGGCCGCAGTTCCAGTAATACTGAAGAACAGATTCCCAAAACGGGGACATAAGAAGTCTGAAGTTGTTTGTATTTATTGTATAAATGTACATGTTGTAATTATTTCTGTTGTAAATATTTGTACATATATGTACCTGTAGTTTCATAATCAAGAGGGTGACTCCTTGCTTAGGCCGAGTCAGCCCATTATGTTACCGGCACAAGCCGAGCCTTCCTAATTGATACAAATAATAATAATAATAATAATAATAATAATAATAATAATAATAATAATAATAATAATAATAATAATAATAATAATAATTAGTTTCTCCCTACATGAAACTTCCTAAGTAAGGTGTTCCGTCGAAAAGAATGCTATTTTCGATCTGTGAGTGAGTTCTTCGTGATTTACTAGAAAAATCAGCATTTAGTACGTATTTACCTGAAATTCAGTCTTCTGGACAGTTCGCTCCACAGGCCATGAATATAGCCTCTGGCTTGTACGTTGCCATCTGAACCTTCCTTCTCCATAAACACGACAGGTGGGTTCTTCAAAGAGAAATCATTGCTTTATTAGATTATTATAGGTAAATGTTTTGCGACATCATGATCATTTAGACCAAAACGCCCTAAGAGCCATGTATAGCAGCTCCTTTAACTCTCTCCAAGGAGGGATTTCCAACTGGCGACCCACGGGCCACATGAAGCACGCAAGGCCGCATTATGCGGCCAGCGAAAGATTTCTGAAGACATATTTTAAGAAACATCAAGAAATGTTACTAAGCATGTTTCATAGCTCTTTCAAAAATACGACGGGCGTACTATATTGTGTTACACTTTATTTTTTGCACGTCCGGATATGGTTCACATTTCACTTTTGAAGGTGGTGCCGTGTAACTAGTCTCTTGTTCCACCGTTTGGTAGCAGCACAGGCACAGGGGCCAACGAATGCACTCGTCATAGCCATTTCATAAGAACACTGTCAGTGTAGCAGGAGACAACATAGAAAGCAATCGTCAGGGACAGCGCTATACGACTTGGTTCCTATGAAAAGAAGGCGTGACCACAGCAGAAATTCACGGCGTTTGGTGGAAATCTGTGGAAAACATGCGCCGTCACAGAAAACAGTTTACAACTGGGCGGAAGGTTGGAAAACAGAGCGCACATCGGTGGGCAACGGAACCAGTTCTGGAGGGAGTGTGACAGTGTCAACACCAGCCAACATTACCCAGGCCGAACAGGCCATCCAAGGAAACAAATACATCACATTTAAGGAAATGGAGGCAGCCACGGGAATTAACCGAAACACCCTGCAGCGGATCGTGCACGGCGACTCACAGTTGGGGAAGGTGTCATCCACGTGGGTGCCTAGACGCTAGTCTGCAGACGAAAAGCACAGGTGTGTGGACATTTTCAGAGAACTTTTGAAACGCCATGATCAGGATCCAGCCGACTACATGGCTAGTCCATTACCTTGAGCCACAAATGGGATTCACGGTGCTGCCACACCCACATACTCTCCCGACTTGGCACCAAGTGATTATCAGCTGTTCGGGAACATGAAGAAACCTTTGCGTTGTCACCGTTTTGCCAATTTTGTAGAACTGGACACAGCTGCCATGGCATGGGTAGGCAGCACTCTGAAAGAATGGTTTCATGAAGGTCTGGAGAGACTGAAACATCCATGGAAAAAGTGCGTACAGTTACAAAGAGATTATGTTGAGAAGGTGGACGCAACAACTTATGCGTAATGTACTTCATTTGGGTAGAAAAAATAAAGTGTAAAAAAATTGTAGTACGCCCTTCGTATATTAATTTTAATACACATTCCTGACCCTAGTGGAAAGTAATTCATTCTTTAATGTTACTGCTTCTTTTTATACACTCGCTTGATTTAAATATTTGATTGATTTTTTAAATGTAAATCCAAAATTTGGGGAGATGATATGTCCTAATAAATGCCAGTGTTAGAATTTAGCCGTTATAAAGAAGGCTATGGGATCCATTCCAAATCTTGAACTTCATGCCACTTCAGCCATGGAAATTTTATGCAAGCAAGCATACGGTAATACTAATAATAATCGTATGGCCTCAGCTACCGTGTGCAGACATTTCGATTTGACGCCATCTGGCTGTCTGCTCGTCAATTTCGACGTTCCGTTTTACGCTAGGTCCGATAGATGGCAGATAGAGTAAACCGGATCTCTCTTGGGCGTCTATGGCTGAGATTTAATTAATTTGTTTGGGTAAATACCAAATGTATCACCAGAGATCTTTCACATGCCGACATCGTACGACATGGAGTGTCGAATGGACTTTTTCCACCCTTCAAAAATCGGACTACCTCTGCCGGGTTTGAACCCGCTATCTTGGGATTCGGAGGCCGACACTCTACCACGGATCCACGGAGGCAGCACCAAGCATACGGTGAATACAAAAAAAACCTTTCATTCCAATTAGTGTAGGTGGCAATTTCATGTCTTTATTTTTCTCTCCTTGGTACTACTGACTTGCACACAGCGCTGCACTTTCCAAAAAAAAAAAAAAACAACAAAAAACCTAATAATTCTTTCAAGTAAATTGCTGAGATACTAGACTTTTGCAACTTAATATAAATGTTCTCTCAATATAGAAGATCTTTGGATATGACCATCCAACATGCAGTCATCAAGATTAAATGCATAGATTCTTGTCGCTAGGCAACGTACATAAGATATGCAGTACAAGTCAAAGAGCCATTTTAAGTCCATGGTAAAGGAAGCTATTTTCGCTCCCAGCCACAAGGAGCCCTGTGCAGTCCATAATATCCGGAGGTGTTTGTCTGTGTTTATGTGTGCGTTGCTCAGTCGAATCTGCGGCATGCGAAGATCTGACACTTTTACCATAGGCGTTTCCATAGGTGATTTTTATAAAGGTAAAACCTGCTTTCATTAATTGTTTATATTAGCTTTAATCGTTGTATTTATTTATTTACATATTTATTTACTTTTATTTATTTATTTATTTATTTATTCATTTATTTATTTATTTATTTATTTATTTATTTATTTATTTATTTATTTATTTATTTATTTCATATTTGCGCGATATTCATTTCATTCATTTAAGATTTTAGGGAATACGATTATTTCGCTTTACCAGCAATAAAACCTGAACTGTGTTTTCGTTCAATTAACTCAATCTTATATTTTATTACTTCATTTAAAGGAAACATTTATAATACCAACATACATAATAATAAACGAGGAATAGTAAGAAATATATCAGTGAGAGTGCCATTTTAAGTCCATGGCATAGGAAGCCATTTTCGGTCCCCGTTCGTTATATCCGGAAGTGTATGTGTGCGCTGCGTAGCAAAAACATACAAAGCAAAGCAAAGTCATCTCCGTACAGGCCATGAAGGCTCTTGGAGTGGTGGAAGGTAAAGGCTTCCTCTATTCGTAACCTCGGCACGTGATGGGGTAGAGTGGTTAGCTCTACGCCTGGGCCGCCTTTGCCCCCAGGAATTAACCGGAATTGGAAATCTCGTTTCTTAAAGTTTACGACTTCCTGACGGCGATTCGAACCCACGTCCTTCCGCGCGAACCGAGCACGCCTTTACCGCCTCGGCTAGGCACCCCCTAGCAAAAACACACGGGGGTACAAAATTTAACCAATCACGTATGGCTGTGTCAAAGTGCAATTCTTGCTCCAAGAAATGGAGCTGTGTACGTATTCAAAAAGCAACTTTTACAAGGATCACCTGGTATACTATTAATAACAAGTCTATCGACAAGATTTTTAATACAAATGAGGCTGTTAACTACACGAAAGAGATTTTTAACTACTTCGAGTCACCTGGAGTAACCTCGAACATCCTGGGGTGGACGATTGTGGCACCAATTATCCTTCTCAGGAAGTAAAGGTAACAAATTACGGAACACACTGTATATACGTACATGTATTCCAACAGCGATGAATTTCATCCCACTCATGTCGTTCCTCCTGCGAATCAGACTGAGATGTGGAGTGCTTAGACCATCCTTAGTGCTCCACCTTCCCCAGGGTGACGTCACTAATGGAAGTGTGTAGTGTACTCTATACACCTCCCTCAGTTCCACGGCCTCCTGAGATTCCATGGCCACCAGGAACTCGCAGTCAAACGGGATGTTCATGTCCCCCAGAAACTCCTCAATACTGACGGGAGTGGTGTCCATGAACAGCAGCCAGCGAGCGTCAGAGGGGTGGAGCTCTGAGAATAGCTGAAAATATTCTCTCAACAATTACAACAAATCAGGAACAGGGTTATGTAAAATTTGACACTGATGAGCAATTGAGTTAGATATAACTGTCTCTATCGTGGGCTAGTCAAATGTAATAGTATGAGGACCGTACCCATGGGAAGAAATAGAACCCCTGGTACATTATCAAGTCTGTTCTCATTGGCGAACAACACAGGAACTTTTCGTCGCACGTTGTCGACCCATCTGTTATCCTCCAGCATTTTGCGAGAAACCTGTACCATGGCAAGACAATACGCAGGCGTACCGTACCCGAAATGTGGTCGATTGGTGCGATGAATGTAGTGAGGACATGAGGATTCTTGCCTGGCCCTCAAATTCACCTGACCTCAATCCTATAAAACTCTTCCGGCATTCTGTCGAGAGGGATATACGTGCCCTGTGTTCTACTCCGAACAATCTCCGAATATTATTGGAGGCTGTGTAGTATGACTTCCAAGTACTTCTAGTGTCTTGTTGTGCTCATGTCTCATCCCAACGCCACCATCATCAGTGCGAAGGAAGGTGCTACACACCGTTAGCCAGGTATCTCTAAATTCCATTGCTCATCATTGTATTCTAACATTATAACGAGAGAAAGTGTGTAAGTTCCTTTGTATGGAGGCTAATATTAATAATTATACTAGTGAATTCAGTGCTTCTTCCACCATTAGAAAGTTGATTCCTTCCAGTTGAGTACAGATTATGAAATTACGCTATCAGAGGAGCAGATCTTTTTTTTTTTTGAATGTTCAGCAATTCGGACAAATCGAGCACTTAGTTTCTTTAAAAGAGAGTATGTTGCCTGGATCGTTATTGCTATCAGCAAGTCTTCATAGAATTCAATATTCTACGGAAATATCCTCATCGATTGTCTTGATGATTCTAACAGTTTACTGGGAAATATACTTCTCTGCGCGTTGGTACAGGACATAGTGTTAGTTGCACAAAATGGGACAGATGCGTGCATATAGGATTTACAATTAAATTTCAGAAAAGTATGTCCATACGCGTATCAACTTAAAAGGGTGTAAAAATATTTGAAATATTTACATTTTAAAAGAACATCTCAATATCCACATAGCGTTTCGTACAACGAACTTCTGATAAATTTAGAAATGAAGAGTTTTGATGATCAAGGAAAGGAAGATGCAGTTAAGTTCATTTACAAAATAATGCACAGTACAATCATTTCCTAAAAATAATAGCAATCTTGGATTGTTTATACGGAGGAATGTCATATCTGGCGCTCCTTCATGATCCTGAGTTCCTTTCCCTCCTGAATTTACACGTGCCACGCACAAATTGACGTGTTTGGGATAATATTCTTTTAATCTTACATTCTTTCATAATCGTCTGCTTTTCAATATCATTCAATCTAGTCGTTAATTTCTTGCGGAATTTATTGTCTTTGTTCCAAATCTCTTTACCCCAGTCGTATCCCGTTCCTATTCTGTCATGCAAAAAACTTCATTAGCCAGTAATCATCATTTAAATTCAATATATCTCTCCCATTTACCCTTGTTAAACTTAATCTTCTCACTCCGCTATTTTCTGTACGTTCTGGAAGACTCATTACTATTTTGCAGAATGTAGTAATTATTACATTATTAAATTATCTATTTCAACACCCCATGTTCATATGCTCTTGATTTCACCACTAGTTCATTAATAATTCCCTGGTCTTTTTCGCACCTCATATTTCCTTCATGACCAGTTGTCTACGAACTGCTTCTTGCATTTCTGAACGGCTTTCTCTAGTGTTAAATCGGGATCTAACTGCTGTTCACGTATTTCTACTACAATACTATCCTTGTTAAGGTCATCAAGTAAACTATCGTAAATTTTTCGTAATTGTCCTAAGTTATACAGTTCTATGACAAATGTATCAACGCTTTCCCCCTCTTCTTGAGTCCTGTGTTAAACCGAGCTATTCTATAGGTTATGTTACGTTTACCAACAAAAGAAAGTCCACGAGCACATATTTAACTTTGTCATACTTTTTCTTGTGAGCAATAGTTAGGGATGAAGCATAGAAAACAAAATTTTCAGCCTGTTCTTCCAGACAGTTATCATTTAAATATTTCATCATCTATGCTAAATGTAATATTTTCCTCCCATTTCCCCTTCAGTGAATGTGTTACCACCTTTATAGCTATATTTGCTTGAATAATATCTTCACATAAAAGTCTGCCTACACTATTAACTGTACGCTCTGTTATCCCCGTTCTTACTTTAAAGAACGTATTGTCTATTACCTCTAGTTCTTCACTGTCTTCTTCAATACCCCATATTCCTGCCCCACACAACGCTCTGGATTTTACAAACGAATTTAGAACATTTGTTTGCAGTTTATATTCAGCACTTAGCTACGGTTCTACATGGTATACAGAATTCTAGTTGAAATCTTTAACACGTTGTGAATACGATTTTGTTAAATAGCATAATAACATAGGTATTTAACATTTTTATGTGCCATCCTCTAAACTACCATTTCGTCCAGCATGGATAAAGTTATTTATATCCTAGACCAGGGCCTTGCAAACGCCCAAAATCTCACGCGTGCAAATTGAGGCGCAAGAGCTCCGTGCACTGTGCATCGGTCGCGCTCGGCTTAGCTCGGACCAACGCTTCGTCTCTGGGCTACTCGGCAAAGCTCGGCTAAGCTCGGCTCTACTCGGCCCAACTCAGCTCGGATTTAGAGCGCTACGAAGCAAGTGTGGAAGAGGGAGACAGGCGTGAGGAAAGAGAGAGTAAGCGCTATTGCTCCGAATCGAGGAGTGGGGGGTCTGCACTCTGGTCAACCAAGCGAAGTCGTCTTTTGCACCGTGCACAGTGCATGCAGTGCATGCACCCTGAGAGGCTCTGTCCTAGACTGTAGTGCCTTATTTCCCGACTTTACATACCGATTTTCATTAAATTCTGTTCACCCATTTTTTTATTTTTTTTTTTATTTGGCTAGGCATTGATATGGACTCAGCAGCAAAAATAGAAATTCATGAATATCTCTGTTACCATAGCCGGTACGGTAAAATGTAGAAGAAATAAATGCCCGGAAATTTAATTATATACAACTTTAGTTATGTAATATTTATCGACAGGACCACAAATAACATACATTCTTGCGAATTATACTTTAGGCCTCTCCTTAAACTAGCACTTCACTCAGCGTGAATACAATTATTTATAGCGTAGATTGTAGTACCTTATTCTACGACTTCATAAATAAATTTTTCGTGATACGCGTACATACGTGTCAAACGTAGATTAAGCATGGTAAATACAGTATTTTACTGGTGTTCGTGAAATTTATTGGAGACTTGTCTCATTAATATTTAAAATTAGGGTACACTTCATAATGGACAACTTACAACTGGTGATCCCAGTCTCTTCTTCTCCTTTTTCTACCGCTTTTCCTACGTCTGTGGGATGGCGGGTGCGAATGGTGTTGCACATGTGGATTTGGTCCTTTTTTAATGGCCGGATGCCCTTCCTGACGCCAACCGTGTATGGAGGGATGTGATCAATATTGCATGTTTCTGTAGTGGTTGGTAGTGTAGTTTGTTGTCTGAATATAAGGAGGAAAGTGTTGGGACAAACAAAAACACCCAGTCAGAAGAATTAATGAGACGTGATTGAAGTCGCCGTCCTGGCCGTGAATAGAACCCGGGACCCTATGCACCGACGGCCTAGACGCTGACTATTCAGCCAATGAGTCGGACCAGCTAGTGATCCCAGTACAAAAAAGTAAAAGGAAAAATAGAATGTCCCCGAATAATAATTTTACCGAGCTAGTTGGCCGTACGGTTAGGTCACGAAGCTGTGAGCTTGGATTTTGGAGAAAGTGGGTTCGAATCCCACCGTCGGCAGCCCTGAATGTGGTGTTCCGTGGTTTCCCATTTTCACACCAGGAAAATGCTGGGGCTGTACCTTAATTAAGGCCACGACCACTACCTTCTCAATCCTAGCCGTTTCCTACGATGTTTTAGTGCGACGTTGAACAAGTAGCAAAAATAAATAAATAAATAAATAAATAAATAAATAAATAAATAAATAAATAAATAAATAAATAAATAAATAAATAAATAAATAAATACATTAAACAACTATAGTGGTAATCACAGGGACGCAATACGTTTAAGAATATGATCCGTGACGGCTTGATTAAACAAATAATAATAATAATAATAATAATAATAATAATAATAATAATAATAATAATAATAATAATAATAATCTGTCTGTCTGTCTGTCTGTCTATGTGTTAGGCCATCAGCCCAGAGGCTGGTTGGATCCTCAAATAGTACCACCAAAGGTTATGCGGTTATAAGGAAACCCCAAAAACCAATGGCAGCACCAAAATGAGGCGTAGTAGGCAAGATGAGGATTGAGGTAGTTTGCCATTGCTTTCCTCACTGGATCAGAAAGCACTATTGCAGCAGGACTGACCCTATGAGCAGCACCTTTCATAACACTCAGATGCACTAGTCATGCTCCGAATGTCATTACTCAGCACTACCCGTACCCCAGCAACTTCTATATTGCCATAACCATGGATGTTGACTGGGACTTCGGTGGAAGCTACACTTTATTCTGGCCTGTGCCAAAAGATGGATGCAAAAGTACTGTATCCATGAAGAAATGACCGCAGGCATAATAATAATAATAACAATAATAATAATAATAATAATAATAATAATAATAATAATAATAATAATAATAATAATAATAATAATAATAATAATAATAATAATAATAATAATAATCCATCCGGGAGATAGTAGGTTCGAATCCCACTATCGGCAGCCCTGAAAATGGTTTTCCGTGGTTTCCCATTTTCACACCAGGCAAATGCTGGGGCTGTACCTTAATTAAGGCCACGGCCGCTTCCTTCCAACTCCTAGACCTTTCCTATCCCATCGTCGCCATAAGACCTATCTGTGTCGGTGCGACGTAAAGCCCCTAGCAAAAAAAAAAAAAAAATAATAATCAAGAATTAAATTTTAAACACAGTAAAAGAAAACTTAAGTTTCAACGAAACATCGCAACACAAAACGTAAATAAACAGGTTAGGAAACATGACAAGTACAGAATGGATGTGGAAAGCGGCGTGGAACCCTGAGAGGTAATGGAACGTATTTCTTTGCACAGAAAGAAAACGTAGAAGGTAATTGCCCTTATATTCAACACATTGATTTTAAGAAAATGGAAACAAATCAAAACTCATAACAGAAAGGAACAAATGAAAAACTCAAAATAAAAAGATCTTTACAAGGAAATGTAGGATTTAATCGCGCCTGCAGACATCGCAGTGCACTAAAAGAAATGCAATCACCGAATTTGAATCTAGAAACAATATTCCCAATCTTCACCAAAGTAGAAATAAAACCGAACACAGAGGTACTTCAGGTAATGTGCACAGATTTTCAGCGCTTATGCAATGCGACACAGAAATAGCGGGAGGCAAACCCGAGGGATAATTATAAGTTTCAAATGTAAGAAAAAGAATAAGGTATTGCCTCAGAAACAAAAGGTACAAGAACTTAGCTGAAAAGCTAAGTCAATTCCACAAATTTAGCGGTGAACATGAAACTCCAGGATAAAGTCCTGTGTAAGAAAAAGAAATTAATACATTTAAATGAAGTTGAAATCCCAAATAAACGTAGAAACAGTGTTTACCCTGAGTTCAGGTTTTGACACGAGGATACCGCAGAGGAGCAGAGCCGCTCGCTACCATGATCAGATGATCAAAGACGTAGATCCTACCTCTCTCCCATCGAAGGAGCTCGGTAAGATCAAGAAACAGGAAATGGTGGAACCACCAAATAGAACCAATCAGAAAACAGACTTCACCCTCGACTTTCACATTCACCAAATATATTTAATCTTAGTTTCTCCAAACAAACGTCTCTTCGTTCTTCGTTCGAGAAAAGTCTTCGTTTACGCTACAGAAAACGCGCTTCCAGAACTGCGCGTGTAGGTACACGCAGTTTCACAAATGTTGACAACAAAAAATTAAAATTCACAGATAAATGATAATATTTGATACAACACATAAAAAAAAAGAGTTTCTGAAGCAGAATTCTTCCAAGTCTAATGGTCCAAAAAGAACAAAATCTTATACGACTAAAACAAAATTAAAACAACAAATTAAGAAATTTAAATCAATTCCCACTGCTGTCTTAATACTTCCACATAACCTTTCGTAAGACCCTTTCGTTTTAAGGACTTCCTTCATAAAATACTCATTTTTTTTTTTTTTTTGCTAGTTGCTTTCCGTCGCACCGACACAGACAGGTCTTGTGGCGACGATGGGACAGGGAAGGGCTAGGAGTGGGAAGGAAATGGCCGTGGCCTTAATTAAGGTACAACCCCAGCATTTGCCTGGTGTGAAAATGGGAAACCACGGAAAACCATTTTCAGGGCTGCCGACAGTGGGGTTCGAACCTACTATCTCCCGAATACTGGATACTGGCCGCACTTACGCGACTGCAGCTATCGAGCTCGGTAATCATTTATGTCCACGGTTTTGATAGTAATTTGCGCTTAACAGCAATAGCCAAGCAGTGTTACGCTCGTGTTCTGAATTTGTAGCCTGTCCATGTGTCACTGTATGACGATTCTTCTTATATCATTTTCTAACTACCCTACAATCAGCTGATCGTGATGTGGGCCTCGCACCGCAACGTGGATGAAGTGATGCTATTCACACTCTATGATTATTAATGTTCTACCTAAGCTTTCATCTAATGGTCATTAATTTTGCATCAGTGATACCATAAAGCGTTTTTTCAACATTTTTCGTCATTCGACAGCCACGTCCCCTTGCTTGTGTGACCATTGGAAACATGGCGGACGTTCGTTCAATTAGCTTCAACCAGGCAGCGCTTCCGCCTCTCTGTGCTAATCTAGCTTCTTGTTTTCAGTATTATTACAGGAGTAGGATTTTTCAAACCTCGCCTGCGATCACCTACCTCTCGCAAGTGTCGTTCTTGGGTGTCAACACTACACCAGAGGATGTAAAGAGCTCTGTTCCGCTGACAAGGGAGTGTGGTGTTGAGACGTTTTGCATCGACAACAGTTGAAAAAACTTCTGTCGTTGATAGGAATCTCTGCAACTGAATTACATTCTGATTTCTCTGCAGGAGATCTGTCAATGAAGAACAAGGTATGATCATTAGAGACAGGTACACTATGAACAACACTTTGTGATTATCATGTAAAATTATAGTGAATAAAAGTAAAAATGTCCATGACACAACATCCTTGATGGGACTACCGAACGCTGCTGAGCCCAAAGACCTGCAGTTTACGGGGTGAAGCATGGTCAATGTAACAAATTCTCTGAGACGTTATATTTTAATTCCTACTCAGTTGAAGGAGGTAAAAAACATTAAGTCGAAATTACATATTTTTTAAACATTCCGTATTCTGAAGTATTGAATCAAGGGCCTTCGACCGGCATAAGAAAGAATTAAGTCAGCCTTTTCTTTATACCGGAAACACGTAGCACGATCGGAGGCAATAGCGGTGATTGGGAATTTGAAGTGGGGGGAGGGGGCACAAAATCTTATGGACAACATAAAGTACTGTGGGTCTGGGAGATACAGTGGGGTTAAAACAATCTCAAAAAAGTAAAAATCGTAAGTTTTTGATGTTATCTGAGCGAATTTCGACAGGGAAGTTAAGTTTGACAGCAGATGTCTTAGAGACACAGCAAATTTAGCACTGAAGAAATAGGGGAATGTAACTCACCTGGAGCCATAACCACACACAACACTGCCGTGAGATATGACCTCTAACACAGGCTAGACTTACTATTCACTGTCATGCGCTTCCTCTGGTAACAGTTGTCCGCTGCCTTGAGGTATGACCTCTAACAGAGGCTAGACTTACTATTCACTGTCATGCCTTTCCTATGGTAGCAGTTTACCGCTGCCTTGAGGTATGACCTCTAACAGAGGCTAGACTCACTACTCACTCATGCCTTTTCTCCGGTAACAGTTGCCCGCTGTCGTGAGACATGACCCGTAACGTAGACTAGACTTACGCCTTTCCTCCAGTAACAGTTGCCCGCTGTCGTGAGATATGACCCGTAACGTGGACTAGACTTACGCCTTTCCTCCGGTAATAGTTACCCGCTGCTGTGAGATATGACCCGTAACGTAGACTAGACTTACGCCTTTCCTCCGGTAAAAGTTGTCCGCTGTCGTGAGATATGACCCGTAACGTAGACTAGACTTACGCCTTTCCTCCGGTAAAAGTTGTTGGACTAGACTTACGCCTTTCCTCCGGTAAAAGTTGTCCGCTGCCGTGAGATATGACATGTAACGTAGACTTACGCCTTTCCTCCGGTAAAAGTTGTCCGCTACCGTGAGATATGACCCGTAACGTGGACTAGACTTACGCCTTTCCTCCGGTAAAAGTTGTCCGCTGCCGTGAGATATGACCCGTAACGTAGACTTACGCCTTTCCTGCGGTAAAAGTTGTCCGCTACCGTGAGATATGACCCGTAACGTAGACTAGACTTACGCCTTTCCTCCGGTAAAAGTTGTCCGCTACCGTGAGATATGACCCGTAACGTGGACTAGACTTACGCCTTTCCTCCGGTAAAAGTTGTCCGCTGTCGTGAGATATGACCCGTAACGTAGACTAGACTTACGCCTTTCCTCCGGTAAAAGTTGTTGGACTAGACTTACGCCTTTCCTCCGGTAAAAGTTGTCCGCTGCCGTGAGATATGACCCGTAACGTAGACTTACGCCTTTCCTCCGGTAAAAGTTGTCCGCTACCGTGAGATATGACCCGTAACGTGGACTAGACTTACGCCTTTCCTCCGGTAAAAGTTGTCCGCTGCCGTGAGATATGACCCGTAACGTGGACTAGACTTACGCCTTTCCTCCGGTAAAAGTTGTCCGCTACCGTGAGATATGACCCGTAACGTGGACTAGACTTACGCCTTTCCTCCGGTAAAAGTTGTCCGCTGCCGTGAGATATGACCCGTAACGTAGACTTACGCCTTTCCTGCGGTAACAGTTGCCACACGACGCAGCTCGATGAGAAGTATTTCTGCAGGGCCGTCACGAGTTCAAATCTCCTTCGTAATGTTGGCTCAGTGCTGATGACTGTGAAGGGTAACAAGATCAGCAGTACTACATACTTATGCTTCAAGCATGTCATTATTGAAGAGAGTGACCTAATTTTCATTGTCTTCTATTGGACACAGTGACCTGCAACAATAAATAGTAAAAACCATGTAAGTTCTCGAAATACACTTAATTTAATTTATTTTACTGCATGCTTCAGGATCCTCATCCCAATTACAGCAGAATTCTTTGTGATACAAAGGAAAATTACAAATGATTTGTAGGTATGTGCGAGTGTAGTGTATTATTTCATCAGCCATAAAGTCGGTGACCAGGTTTTCCTTTTAGGCAGAAAATAGACAAAGAATAGTTTGAAGATAATAAGGTTCTGGATCGGAGAAAATCATTTTGGGCACGGAACCACCAACAATGTTTGGGCAGCACTGATAGGATAGGCGGAAAAATAAAAAATAAAAACCTCCGTGCTGCTCACGAATCTTCTGTGAAGGAGAAGGCACAACAACAACTACAACAACAACAACAACAACAACAACAACAACAACAACATTACAGCTGACAATATTCTTTTCGCGCGGTTTGCTTTATCACCTGTTAGGCGGACGTACCCTGTATGGTTTGGCAGAGTAGCAGGCGTCATTGCCTTAGCCTCACCATGTGCGGAAAGGCATAAATAAATAAATAAATAAATAAATAAATAAATAAATAAATAAATAAATAAATAAATAAATAAATATACCTTTTTACAATTGGCTTTACGTCGCACCGACACATGGCGACTATGGGAAAGGAAATGTCTAGGAGTCTGAAGCCAGCGAACGTGTCATTAATTAAGGCACATCTCCAGCATTTGCCTGGTGTGAAAATGGGAAATTTCGGAAAACCATCTTCAGGGCTGCCGGTAGTGGGATTCCAACCTACTATCTGCCGAATGCAAGCTCACAGCTGTCCACCCCTAACCGCACGGCCGGTAATAAATAAACAAATCAATCAATAAATAAACATTCTGGTATACCTCCACTCTCCAACAGGTAGCTAGGTAACATAAATCCACAATTCAGGTTTTGTTGGCATAGATCTTTTGTCCTACGTTCCTAACACCACGGTCCAGATTTGTGACTCTTTCCATCCATCTCCTCATCCGCGAAGTCATAAGAGTAAACAGAAAGATGTGTGCTGCCATTCAAATGTATTCCTCCTTCGTTTTTGGATTGCATTGTCCATTTCACCTAAGAGTTTAACTAATTATAATAATAATAATAATAATAATAATAATAATAATAATAATAATAATAATAATAATAATAATAATAATAATAATAATAATAATAATAATAATAATAATAATAATAATAATAATATGACTGGGGAGGAGGACCAGTGCCCTCGCCCAGCTGGCCTCACCTGCTATACTGAAAAGTGGCATTGCGGGTGGAGGGGGATTAGAAGGGCCGGGCAAAGAAGAGGGAAGGAAGCGGGCGTGGTCTTAAGTTAGGTACCATCCCGGCATTTGACTGGAAGAGAAATGGGAAATTAGGGAAAACCACTTCGAAAATTGCTGAGGTCGGAATCGAACCCACCTTCTACTCAGTTGACCTCCCGTGGCTCAGTGGACCCGTTCCAGCACTCGTACCACTTTTTAAATTTCGTGACAGAGCCGGAAATCGATCTTAGGCCTGTTGGGGGGTGGAACGGGTCCACTGAGCCACGGGAGGTCAACTGAGTAGAAGGTGGGGTCGATTCCCACCTCAGCCATCCTCGCAGTGGTTTTTCTTTGGTTCCCACTTCTCTTCCAGTCAAATGCCGGGATGGTACCTAACTTAAGACCACGCCCGCTTCCTTCCCTCTTCCTTGCCCGTCCCTTCTAATCTCCCCATCTCCACCCCCGGCAATGTATCTGTTCAGCATAGCAGGTGAGGCCAGTTGGGCGAGGTACCGGTCCACCTCAGCAGGACACTGCCCTTGAGGCGGTAGAGGTGAGATCCCTTGCTGAGTCCCGAGGGGAAAACCAACCCTGGAGGTTAAACGGATTAAGAAAGAAGAAAGAAAGAAAGAAAGAAAGAAAGAAAGAAAGAAAGAAAGAAAGAAAGAAAGTTATAGTGTTATTGGTCCAAGTAAGTATTTTTACGGTTTTCGGAGAAGCCGACGTCCCGGAATTTTGGTCTCCACTACTTTCGACACTAGGCTGGTGCATCTGAACACCTTCAAATGCCAATAGTCTACCCTAGGATCGAACTTACGAATTTAGACTCAGAAGGCCAGCGCTTCCATCGCCTGAGCCGCCAAGCCCGGCCACGGCGTTAGAGTATCGCTGATAAGCCACAAACCTTTGTGTATGTAGTATTCTCTGAATACCGCTCCCTGGTGTTCCTCCCCTTCTATGGTGCTTCTTTGGTGCGCCAAAGTTGTTCCTAGATGAGTTCAATATTGAAACCGTAATCAATCACGTCACAAGAAGTGGGTGTTGTATTTCTCTGCTACAGAGAGTAAATATCCTAAGTCTACTGCAGATAGAAAACAGTTATTTATTTGTAATTAACTTGTATCACACATTTATCCAGTGACACGCTACTATTTGCTCAGTTGTTTACTTTTCTGAGCCCAAACGACCTGCTTCATCGACGTTCACTCCTTCAGCCCACTATGACTCAGCGAGTGTCACCAGTAACAAATGTAATATTGAAATGATCAATGCACTAGGCAAGAAGTGAATCCGCCCTGTTCTTTGGTAGGTTATGTGTAATAATGTCATTATCTACAAATAATTATTCATGTTCCAGTTCACCAGGCTGCGATATTTAAATACAATGAAACATAAACGACACTATTACGGTCATAAATGAAGGCATTGAGGCAAGAATAAGGTAAATCCACTTTTGGCCCTAAATGAGATTTTACGCCTATGTAAGCAGGGTACAGTTTTCTTGAAAAGCGCAGGGAAATAAAAAATAGAAAATACACCCCATCTAGCGGCGAGGATAGCAACTGTGCCGCCTGCCGAAACCTGTCGCTATCCTCCGGGGCAATGATTAATGACTGATAGATGAAATGATAGTGGAATGAAAGATGACAGGGGATACCGGAGTACCCGCAGAAAAACCTGTTCTGCCTCTATTTTGTCCAGCACAAATCTCACATTGAGTGACCGGGATTTGAACCACGGAACCCAATGATGAGAGGCCGGCACGCTACCGCCTGAGCCACGGGGGATTTAGGGAAATGTCAAAATGAAGCTATCGATCTAAGACTGGACAGACACGAAATTATCGAGCTACACTGATATGCAGAAGCAAGTACTACTACTTGATTTCATTCTTCCCCTGAAGAAGGGGGAGGCGGGCCTCCTAGACGGTGACGCCGTCTTTCAGGCCAGGAGATTTGTATCGAAGGAGATGTGAGGAGAAGGTGAGAGGGTTTGGCGGCCGTGGCCTATACTAGGAACTGTCCCGACGTTCGCCTTAGTGCAGAAGAATGGGAAACCACGGGAAAGCATTCTCAGGAGAGCCGACGATGGAGAGCAATCACTCTCTCGACAAGTCTGCCTTCATTTTCTTCTTTACTTGCTGGCATTCTTCTCTCTTGGAAAGCATTATAAGCAATTTTGAGACAAGTCTTCCAAATTCAAATTCTATTAGTAGTAAATTGTCTTCTTCTTCCCCTCCTTAATCTGTTTACCCTCCAGGCTTGGTTTTTCCCTCGAACTCAGCGGGGATCCCACCTCTACCGTCTCAAGGGCACTGTCCTGGAGCGTGAGACTTTCAGTCATCGGATACAACTGGGAGGAGGACCAGTACCTCGCCCAGGCGGCCTCACCTGATGTGTTGAACAGAGACCTTGTCGGGAGGATGGTAGTATTGGAAGGGATAAGCATGGAAGAGGGTAGGAAATGGCTAATCACTCTAACCCGTAGGGAATTGTGAAGAATAAAATGGATATAGGCCGTACATTTACATTCACAATTTCCTTCATTAGGAAATTCGCACAATTTTGCATTATACATTGTCTATTTTAAGGCTTGTACAAAACCTAACAGTTACTGTACAATTAAGCTCATTACCTCACAGTTCAGTGAGAAGTTTTCTGAAAGTATATCAATACGATACAATACAATACAATACAATACAATACAATACAATACAGTGCAATACAATACAATACAATGCAATGCAATGCAATGCAATGCAATACAATATAATGGATTTATTTTGTCCGGCAAGATTAAGGCAATTAGGCCCTCTCTTCCATCTAAACAGAAAATACAGTATCTACATGTGAAAAAATTAGAGTTAATACACTTACAATTGATACATCTTGCAACTACTAAGCAATACAATATTATGATAAAAATAAAAGGTAAAAATAGGGAAAAAAGTAGGAGAATGATGATGATTATTTACACAATTATGAGATGATTAGCTAATTTCTATTAACCTTGGTAATAACAGAGAGATTATATAGTGTAGTGGTTAGTGTGATTAGCTGCCATCCCCGGAGGCCCGGGTTCGATTCCCGGCTCTGCCACGAAATTTGAAAAGTGGTACGAGGGCTGGAACGGGGTCCACTCAGCCTCGAGGGGTCAAATGAGTAGAGGTGGGTTCGATTCCCACCTCAGCCATCCTGGAAGTGTTTTTCCGTGGTTTCCCACTTCTCCTCCAAACAAATGCCGGGATGGTACCTAACTTAAGGCCACGGCAGATTCCTTCCCTCTTCCTTGTCTATCCCTTCCAATCTTCTCATTTCCCCACACGGCCCCTGTTCAGCATAGCAGATGAGGCCAGTTAGGCGAGGTACTGGTCATTCTCTTCAGTTGTATTCCGACCCAGTATCTCACGCTCCAGGACACTGCCCTTGAGGCGCCAGAGGTGGGATCCCTCGCTGAGTCCAAGGTAAAAACCAATCCTGGAGGGTAAACGTATAAATAAATAAATAAATAAATAAATAAATAAATAAATAAATAAATAAATAAATAAATAAATAAATAAATAAATAAATAAATAAATAAATAAAATCTATACGTCGTGCTTTTAAAAGAGGTATTATCTACCTAATTACGAATTTACATTAACATGTTAAATTGGAATTAAAAAATTCAGAAAACAAAAATGTATTTTGGAAAATGTATTAGTTGCATAAGAAAGAAATATTCGCGATATCTCTACTTGTATGCAGGTAACATTCCCACAATGTTTCGTGAAAATCCATACATTAGGTAATAATACCTTTTTATGTCCGGAGTGTCGCCTTAAATTGCCTTCGTGATGCTCAGGCCGTACTGCAGGAAGCGCACCCAGGCCATCAGCTGATCGATTAGGACAATCTAAATGAAAGTTATGAATAGTACTTGTTAATATAATACAAAGTAAATGAGAGCATTCTTTGGATAATTATGACCTTATTTTTAGGTATATTGCGTGCTTGTTCTCATAATTTATTACATCAGGATTTACATAAACAATTTTCTTTATTGAGATAATGAGACCTCTAGTGTAGGTTCGATATGTGATCTTCATGTCCGCCTCTGTGTTGAGCGTACTCTTAACTTCAAACCCCATCAAATCCCCAAACCCCGCCAAATCTCCTGGCCAGAGAGAAGGCGTAACCTTCTAGGTGGCCCGCCCCTCCCCTTCGGGGAGGGGAATGAAGACATCCCCCTTGGTCCTTGAGCGTGATTGGCTGCCACCCACTGAGGCACGGGTTCGACTCCCGGCTCTGCCTCGAAATCTGAAACGTGGTACAAGGGCTGGAACGGGGTTAACTCAGCCTCGGGAGGTCAACTGAGATGAGGTGGATTCTTTTCTTTTTTTTTGCTAGGGGCTTTACGTCGCACCGACACAGATAGATCGTATGGCGACGATGGGATAGGAAAGGCCTAGGAGTTGGAAGGAAGAGGCCGTGGCCTTAATTAAGGTACAGCCCCAGCATTTGCCTGGTGCGAAAATGGGAAACCACGGAAAACCATTTTCAGGGCTGCCGATAGTGGGATTCGAACCTACTATCTCCCGGATGCAAGCTCACAGCCGCGTGCCTCTACGCGCACGGCCAACTCGCCCGGTGAGGTGGATTCTATTATCACCTCAACCATCCTTGAAGTGGTTTGCAGTGGTTTCCCACTTCTCCTCCAGGCAAATGCCGGGATGGTACCTAGCGAAAGGCCACGGCCGCTTCCTTCCCTCTTCCTTGTCCATCCCTCCAAACTTCCCCTCCCCCCCTTCCACAAGACCCTTGTTCAGCATAGCAGCTGAGACCGCCTGGGCGTGGTTCTGGTCCTCTTTCCCTGTTGTATCCTCCAACTCAAACTCTCGCGCTCCTCCTTGCCTTCTTGCTGACAGCAGCGCTACAGGCGGTGGAGAACATCCACGCCTTACGTGTCAACATGTGATTTAACCATCACATCAGCGGCTGAAACTGACTTAAAAAAAGAACATGTATGTAAATCTAAATCTCAACAGACTCCCACTGGCACACTTCCCAAGTAAAGTTGCATGGAGAGCTGCCGGAACCATTTGAGATAAGTACGGGCCCAAGATAGGGGGATGGAGCCTCCCTACTCCTGTTCAATTGCGTTTTGGAGAAAGTAATCAGGGAGTGGAGGAAAAAAGTTGGCGGAAAATAATCTTCCAAATGGAGTGAGAATGAGATGCAAATACCTTCAAGACAAGCTACTCAATATTGAAAACATCCTAAGGATATGAGCTACGAATTTTAGGTGAATAAAATATAATAATATATGAGAATATATTCTTTATTTACCCTGAATAAATAGAATCCTTTTCTTAATCATCGTTATTCGGTCGATGAGATTAGCAGGTTGTCTTTTTCCATCACAACGACCGCTAAAGTGAGTCAATCCAGAGTTTCGCTTACATCCGGTGTGGATATTAAAAAAAAATAAAAAAACGCCTCAGGGTATTGAACCAGGGAACACATTACAGGAATAATTATGTAAATAAGTTAAATTAATTTTTAGAGTCAAAATTTGCTCTGCACGTGACTTTCACTTTCTGAATCCACCTTGGTTCAGTAGAATTTTGGAGAGAAATTGCTCTTCTTCCCCGGGTAATTCATTAATCTATACTAATATACAGAGAGGTAACGTTTGTTTGTATGTAATGGCTAATCTCAGAAACTACAGGAGCGATTCTGAAAATTATTTGATTAATGTAAATATACATTATCCCTAAGTTTCATGGGCTGTGTTTGTGCTGGACAAAACTGAGGTGGGACTGGTTTATCTCCGGGTACTCCGATTTCCCTGACATATTTCATTCCAGCAACACTCTCCATTAACATTTCATTTCATCTGCCAGTCATTTATCATTGCCTCAGAGGATTGCGACAGGCTTCGGCACCCGGCACATTCCCTGCTAGATGGGGGGCTTCATTCATTCCATCCCAGACCCGGTCGAATGGCTGGAAAATGGCTGTGGATTTTCATTATTTTTCATTTCATCACGTAGAGAACTTAAACTACACAGTGATAATGTCCCAACTGAATTAAGGTCTCAAAAATTCAATGAGTACTTTTACCCCTCCTGCACCTATCAGAGAACTACCACAGATCAGTAGTGTTTGCAGTTGCTCACTGTCACAAATATCAACGAACCCTAACGAAGTTCAAAATATTCTCAATAGTCTCCCAACAAACCGCTCCACCGGGCCCAATGATATTAGCCCTATATTCCTCAAAAATACTTCTGCATCTCTCTGTGCACCGTTATCTACATAGAAGTCGCCACCATCATCAAAGCGAGAGGATTATGGGAATAAAAGCTGCCACGCCCCCAGACACTGCGAGAATACGTTGTGATTGGCCAGGACGGTATTAACGAGACGCTTGTGCGTTGAATCCCAAACATTAGACGGCTTGTGACAGTCTTGTGTCATCGTGCGCTCTGGTTCCTCTCTGTGCCGCTGCTGCGCTGAGTAATGCATGACTATCTGCGTCATGACAAGGAAGGAAGTTCAAACAAGATTAGTTTAGGATGCGACAATTTCCTCGTCGCTACTGAGACAGTGAGCAGTTGGAGAACTTGGATTATGTAGGTAAGTAGTGAAAATTTACTCTCTTATTGCATTAGTTTGTAAGTTTCTGTTCAAGCCAATGTGAGGGGAAGGAACGATCCAGTCCAAAGCCCGCTACTTATGAATGCTGAGAAAAACGTGTACATGCATTGAACTATCGGTTTTTAGGTCATATTCTCTATATGGTTCCAGTATCTACGTTTTCCCTAACATAATCCTTGCTTCGTACAACATGAACTCCATTATCACCCGTATTATCAAACATTCAGATTAATAAGAAATCAAACTGAAGGCCCGCCTATTCAATACCATTTAACATGATGTCATGAGTTTATCTCAGTCTATAATACTATGATTAGTGAATTTAAAGTCTACTAGACTCTACTCGAATTTTGTGGTGGCTGATATGGCCGTTTTTATTAATCGAAAATGAACAGCCCTAATAAGTAAAACCTCCACATGTACAATTACAATATTAAGATTGTAGCTGAGCTGTTACACATACAATATTAATATGGGAGCTGAGCTGTTACACATACAATATTAATATGGGAGCTGAGCTGTTACATATACAATATTAATATGGGAGCTGAGCTGTTACATATACAATATTAATATGGGAGCTGACTTGTTACACATACAATATTAATATGGGAGCTGAGCTGTTACACATACAATATTAAGATGGGAGCTGACTTGTTACACATACAATATTAATATGGGAGCTGAGCTGTTACACGTACAATATTAAGATGGGAGCTGACTTGTTACACATACAATATTAATATGGGAGCTGAGCTGTTACATATACAATATTAATATGGGAGCTGAGCTGTTACATATACAATATTAATATGGGAGCTGACTTGTTACACATACAATATTAATATGGGAGCTGAGCTGTTACATATACAATATTAATATGGGAGCTGAGCTGTTACACATACAATATTAATATGGGAGCTGAGCTGTTACACATACAATATTAATATGGGAGCTGAGCTGTTACATATACAATATTAATATGGGAGCTGAGCTGTTACACATACAATATTAATATGGGAGCTGAGCTGTTACACATACAATATTGAGATTGTAGCTGAGCTGTTACACGTACAATATTAAGATGGGAGCTGACTTGTTACACATACAATATTAATATGGGAGCTGAGCTGTTACACATACAATATTAATATAGGAGCTGAGGTGTTACATATACAATATTAATATGGGAGCTGAGCTGTTACACATACAATATTAATATAGGAGCTGAGGTGTTACATATACAATATTAATATAGGAGCTGAGGTGTTACATATACAATATTAATATGGGAGCTGAGCTGTTACACATACAATATTAATATGGGAGCTGAGCTGTTACACATACAATATTAATATGGGAGCTGAGCTGTTACACATACAATATTAATATGGGAGCTGAGCTGTTACACATACAATATTAATATGGGAGCTGAGCTGTTACACATACAATATTAATATGGGAGCTGAGCTGTTACACATACAATATTAATATGGGAGCTGAGCTGTTACACATACAATATTAAGATTAGAGCTGAGCTGTTACACATACAATATTAAGATTAGAGCTGAGCTGTTACACATACAATATTAATATGGAGCTGAGCTGTTACACATACAATATTAATATGGAGCTGAGCTGTTACACATACAATATTAATATGGGAGCTGAGCTGTTACACATACAATATTAAGATTAGAGCTGAGCTGTTACACATACAATATTAAGATTAGAGCTGAGCTGTTACACATACAATATTAATATGGAGCTGAGCTGTTACACATACAATATTAATATGGAGCTGAGCTGTTACACATACAATATTAATATGGAGCTGAGCTGTTACACATACAATATTAATATGGGAGCTGAGCTGTTACACATACAATATTAATATGGAGCTGAGCTGTTACACATACAATATTAATATGGAGCTGAGCTGTTACACATACAATATTAATATGGGAGCTGAGCTGTTACACATACAATATTAAGATTAGAGCTGAGCTGTTACACATACAATATTAATATGGAGCTGAGCTGTTACACATACAATATTAATATGGGAGTTGAGCTGTTACACATACAATATTAATATGGAGCTGAGCTGTTACACATACAATATTAATATGGGAGTTGAGCTGTTACACATACAATATTAATATGGAGCTGAGCTGTTACACATACAATATTAATATGGAGCTGAGCTGTTACACATACAATATTAAGATGGGACCTGAGCTGTTACACATACAATATTAATATGGAGCTGAGCTGTTACACATACAATATTAATATGGAGCTGAGCTGTTACACATACAATATTAAGATGGGACCTGAGCTGTTACACATACAATATTAATATGGAGCTGAGCTGTTACACATACAATATTAATATGGGAGCTGAGCTGTTACACATACAATATTAATATGGAGCTGAGCTGTTACACATACAATATTAATATGGGAGCTGAGCTGTTACACATACAATATTAATATGGGAGCTGAGCTGTTACACATACAATATTAATATGGAGCTGAGCTGTTACACATACAATATTAAGATTGGAGCTGAGCTGTTACACATACAATATTAATATGGAGCTGAGCTGTTACACATACAATATTAAGATTGGAGCTGAGCTGTTACACATACAATATTAATATGGGAGCTGAGCTGTTACACATACAATATTAATATGGGAGCTGAGCTGTTACACATACAATATTAATATGGAGCTGAGCTGTTACACATACAATATTAAGATTGGAGCTGAGCTGTTACACATACAATATTAATATGGAGCTGAGCTGTTACACATACAATATTAATATGGGAGCTGAGCTGTTACACATACAATATTAATATGGAGCTGAGCTGTTACACATACAATATTAATATGGAGCTGAGCTGTTACACATACAATATTAAGATGGGACCTGAGCTGTTACACATACAATATTAATATGGAGCTGAGCTGTTACACATACAATATTAATATGGAGCTGAGCTGTTACACATACAATATTAATATGGAGTTGAGCTGTTACACATACAATATTAATATGGAGCTGAGCTGTTACACATACAATATTAATATGGGAGCTGAGCTGTTACACATACAATATTAATATGGAGCTGAGCTGTTACACATACAATATTAATATGGAGTTGAGCTGTTACACATACAATATTAATATGGAGCTGAGCTGTTACACATACAATATTAATATGGAGTTGAGCTGTTACACATACAATATTAATATGGAGCTGAGCTGTTACACATACAATATTAATATGGAGCTGAGCTGTTACACATACAATATTAATATGGAGTTGAGCTGTTACACATACAATATTAATATGGAGCTGAGCTGTTACACATACAATATTAATATGGAGCTGAGCTGTTACACATACAATATTAAGATGGGAGCTGAGGTCTGTTTGATTTTTAGAAAAATTTCCACACTGAACGTAGTTTTAAGGGCTTAAGCACTCGTAGAGGTGCTTAAGTGAAACAATACATTGACTCACATTAGCGCTCGTAGTGGTAGAAAAGGGCAAACTGCTAATCTAATCGACAGGATAACGATGATAAAGGTAAGGATTGTAATGTTTAGGAATAAATAAGGAATATATTCTCATACTTTAATATATTTTATTTACCTAAAATTCGTAGCTCATTTTCGAGGATGTTTTCAAAGTTGAGTTACTTTCCTCAAGGGCTAGGACTGGCTGAAAAGAGCGAAAGTTACGTTATGGCCACTTATAGCATGAAGGAAGAGAATGTTTTGAACAATTTCCTTGTAGTTATTGCAGTACAATTCTTCAACCAATTTATCTCTCCCTGGTTTTCGAAAATATATTTTGTCTGAACTAAAGCAGCTTGAAGAATTAAAACGTCCATGTGGTGCACCCACATCATTTTACTGAGAAGGAAATGGTGTGGCTGTGTAGACTGTAACCACATCCGCATCTTTTATTTCCTCCCTTGTTATCTGTGAGCTAGCTCAAATGCAATTGTTCAAAGCCTATAAATAAAGCGTGATATGTTCTTTTATATTTCTGCCCCCAATATTCATGTGACAAACACGAATACATGTTGTCATCAAAGACAACCTCAGCAGAAGTATGAATTATTATTGAACACCGAGTCGTGACGGATATGTTGCGATATTTGATGAAAAGACATCGTGTTTTCAATTTTAACCTTAACAATCCCCCAGTTCTTCCTCTTTCAAATCCCCTTACCATTCTTCCCTAACGCCTGTTTTAAAGCTTTAAATTCCGAATTTAAAGGGTAGGGGCACGACGTATATAGATCAACGTTACCAGACGTATTGGCTTCGAAGTTCTTTCGGACTACCATTTCAATAATCCCCCTGGAATATATTTGTCTTGTAGTAGGCCTACGCTGCGCATAAGATGAGGCAAATTTCTGAGAGAGTAACTTGCAGTCTAGAGCAGTTTTACCAATGTCAGAACTCTCCCAGTTTTCATTGTGAGGTCAAGTT
This sequence comes from Anabrus simplex, assembly GCF_040414725.1. Lineage (NCBI taxonomy): Eukaryota > Metazoa > Arthropoda > Insecta > Orthoptera > Tettigoniidae > Anabrus > Anabrus simplex. Next base: position 14,213,229 of record NC_090276.1, read on the forward strand.
AAAGAACATATCCAAAAGTTAAAACTATCCACTCGATTAATATAGAAATTCTGTAAGAGAATATTATTTTTTGTCCACTGTGGTTTAAAGTTAATACTGTTGATTTATGATAAGGCCCAGCTGAGTAGCCCAGATGGTAGTTCGCTGGCTTTCTGAGCCCAACTTGGCATGTCCGATCCTGGCTCAGTGCGGTGGAATTTGAAGGTGCTCAAACACGTCAGCTTCGTGTCCATAGGTTTAATGGCCCGTAAAAGAACTACTACGGGACTAAATTCCGGCACCTCGGCATCTCCTAAAACCGTAAAGTAGTTAGTGGGACGTAACAAAATAACATTATTATTTATTTACAACAAAATAATGCAAATAAATGAGGTATAGTCATTGAAATTATTTTTTTTAAAATTTACATACGCATGGCTTTTAGTGCCTGGAGTGTCCAAGGACATGTAGGGTTCCCCTGGTGAAGGTGTGTCTGTTTGACTCCCACAGATGCCCTGCGCGTCTGAGTGCTAGATGATTATGATGGGGATAGGGAGAGGGCTGTGTGCCCTCTCCTGCTGAATAACACAAAGAGGTCTCCTCCAGCTTAACGTCGCCATCTGACGAACTAATCACCATCAACAGCGTCAATATTATAATAAATATTCTTTTTCCACCAATGGGACTCAAACCGTTTCTTAACAATTTGATTTATGTCGCACCAACACAGATAGGCCTTATGGCAACAACGAGATAGGAAAGGTCTGGGAGTGCAAATGGAAGCAACCGTGGCCTTAATTAAGGTACATACCCGGTATTCGCGTAGTGTGAAAATAGGAAACCACGGAAAACCATCTTCAGGGCTGCCGATAGTGGGGTTCGAACCCACTATCTCTCGGATGCAAGCTTACAGCTGCGCGCCGGTTACCGCACGGCCAACTCGCCCAGTCATTTGCAGAGATATTTGCTAAATAAAGTAATGATATAGAGTCCGGATTATTATGCATTAATAGGTTAGGTTGCAAAATTACTGAAGGGAGTAGCAAGTATAGTCTACCTTCACAACCATTGTGCTATGAGGATTGCAGAGACATTAGGGGTACGTTCCATCAGAACCCCTATATTTATGTTACTCTTGCTACATTGTGGAAGAGCGGGTGGCCGACACTTCCTAACAACCAAATTAGTTTGCAGTCTAAGCTGTTACTGCATAAAAATCCGGGTTTTAGAATTTGAAAACATTTTCGGGCCCCTTATCCCTTCATTTGAGGACATTACTTAATTTTACGTTTTTCGTAGTATGGTGACACCTACTTTATCTGATATCAAATGTTTTCAGCATGAATATAAAATCTGAAAAATATTAAACGGTGGCGGCTGAATGAAAGTTTGAAGTTACACCAAAATTTCGAGGGCTAACCTCTTAACATAAAGTTCTATTAATTTGTTCGAAAGTTACGTTTTAGAAAATTAAAATTACATTAGTAGAGATTAGAAAATCTTCCTCTTCCTTCCGATAGCTTTCAAAGACTATCACTTCGGATATTTAAGCGAATAATACCCGCATATATTTTTTCAAAAATTGACGCATGAAATTGGGGTTGCGGGTTTTATATGCGTCAATGTTGACATTTTTTCAGAATGAACCTTCCTAAATTCAGCGTGCGGGGATTATTCGCGTAAATACGCTAAGTATGACTGCCATTGCCTCGAGTTGCTGGATTACTGAAAAACCTAAGACAAGAACTACCGCTGCATGGGAGGAAGGACGGAAGGAAACGCTGAATACTGGGCTGGTACGTAGAAGGGTACAGCTGAAGGATTTTTAACAGCTTTTTCCATAACGGATTGGCAGGAGCAGTGTTGAGAGGTCTCCCGAAATTTCAGGAGATCTTCCGAATTTTTTGCAACACACCAGAAAACCCCAACAAATCTTTTTCAGAACTGCTGATTGTCAGTTACGCCACTACTGTACTCAGCTAACGATATAGACACCTTACCTCCAAGCATTCTAAAACAATTATATACAATTTGCAATTAAAAGATTAAAACCCTATTTGGGATTTTGGCCCGAGGTGACTAGATAGAGAGAAATTTTAAATTACGAAGATTTCAAACTGAAACAGTTTAGAAAATTTCAATGAGTGCAAGTGTGTGCCTCCAGATCATTTTGATTTTTGGGCCAGTAAATTTAACCTGTTGTTTTTCACAAAAGCCCGGTAGAATGGGTATTTGATACCCCTGTAAAATTCAATATAGAGTACAGGTGCCGAAAAACTCTTTCCTCGTCTCACTGCATGACGTTTCATCGATGACATCACACGTGAGGTACTTCCCCGCATTCATTCTGCTGATCCCCTTGTGGCAATACTTTCAGGCCAGAAATACATGAAACAGTATTATAGATTGCTAGGTTGTAGCACGAGTACTGACGTTGGTAGAACACAGAAGAATGGTGTAATTGTGGACAGAATAGCACTTGCTCAAGATCCACACACAAGGTCACTACACTTTTGTTGGTTTTGCTATTATCAGAATCAGCTGCAAGTGTTGTGTATGCTACTTCAGTCCCAGTGTGGTGAATTGTGCTTTCAATTTCAATTTGTTTACATTCATATTAGGCTGCAGTCATATGAATGAACAATCTGCCACAGTATGAACAGGAATCAGACCTAGGAATTCCAAATTTCAATTGAAAAATCACTTCCAAAAGTGTCCTTATATGTGCCTTCAGTGACATTAACATTAGGGTATTTCTCTCGAAAAAGTTCATACTTTTTCCTCACATTCAGTTGTGAACTTAAGAAACAGATTGTACTCTATGCCTGGAATAGTGACTTTCTTGTTTTGAAAATGATTCAATACGTCTTTTTTTCTAATTTTTTGTCAAAATCAGGAATTCCGTTTGGTCTGTTGGAATGCTTTCCTCTTTTTTCCTGAAGAGACAAGTTGGCTTTCTTTCTTCAATCAAGATTTGAACTCTACGGGTTGTAATACTATATCCATTGCACAAAGTCCTCTGAAAAACCAGTACCTTACCATTTTCCAGAAGTGAGCAGTAAAGAACTGAACACAGGCAACGGGTAGTCTGCCTCTTTACTTCCCCTACTTCAATGCATTGGAGAGCCAAAAATATTGTTTGGTTATCATAATTACTGTAAGCCTGTAAAACTTCTTGAACAACTTAATTTTACTATTCGCAGGTAAATTTCCGCACGAAAACTTGCAGTGGCAAACGTGTTGCTAAAAATAAAATAAAAACTCCATTAAATCAGAATAAATTAGGCTTACATTTACTTGAGGCCAATTTTTTTTTGTTCACGAATATGACATCATACAATCTGTACTATCTTACTGCAACATCAGCTACATAACCTAAACATATTAATGTGCCTATATTTCAAAATAAAATTGCTCTATAATCATTGCTAGAGCCCGGATTATTATGCATTAATAGGTTAGATTGCAAAATTACTGAAGGGAGTAGCAAGTATAGTCTACCTTCACAACCACTGTGCTCTGGGGATTGCATAGACATTAGGGGTACGGCCCATCAGAACCCCTATAATTTATGTTACTCTTACTACATTATGGAAGAACGGGTGGCCGACACTTCCTACTAACCTAATTAATTTGCAATCTAACCTGTTACTGCATAAAAATCCGGGCTTTAAACATTACATTGTTCCGGAAGTCCATCAGGCTTATATAAGAATGGATTATAAATATTTTACATAGGTAACTTCAATACTGACCGATCAGTTAATACACTTTAAGCATTATATGGATCGGTATCAGTTACCACGTTGTTCTACTTACCGCACTTGGTGGTCGTTTTCCGGAAACAGGTTGCTTATGTTTCGAGATATATGCGCATCCGCTGTCTTTCAGTGCCTTTCGTCTGTATTATTTCCTGCAAGAAGAAAGTTTCCCATCGCATGCAGGACCAGTGTTGCCAACTCAGCGGATTTTCCGCCAAATTTGGCAGATTTTAAAATGGAACAGCGGATAAATTTTCCATTTAGCGGATTTTTTGACGTATTTTCAAACTTCTTTTAGCGATTTTCAGCGGTAACAACATCACCTTTCATCACCAGGAGAGGAAAAAAAATAGAACTTAGCCATCATCATCATCATCTGTTTACCCTCCAGGTTCGGCTTTTTCCCTCGGACTCAGCGAGGGATCCCACCTCTACCGCCTCAAGGGCAGTGTCCTGGAGCTTCAGACTATTGGTGGGGGGATACAACTGGAGAGTATGACCAGTACCTCGCCCGGGCGGCCTCACATGCTATGGTGAACAGGGGCCTTGTAGGGGGATGGGAAGATTGGAAGGGATAGGCAAGGAAGAGGGAAGGAAGCGGCCGTGGCCTTAAGTTAGGTACCATCCCGGCATTCGCCTGGAGGAGAAGTGGGAAACCACGGAAAACCACTTCGAGGATGGCTGAGGTGGGAATCGAACCCACCTCTACTCAGTTGACCTCCCGAGGCTGAGTGGACCCCGTTCCAGCCCTCGTACCACTTTTCAAATTTCGTGGCAGAGCCGGGAATCGAACCCGGACCTCCGGGGGTGGCAGCTAATCACGCTAACCACTACACCACAGAGGCGGACGCTTGCAAACTTAATGTTGAAATTGTATTACTTTTCTACTATGTTTACCACATTTTCTTTAAAAATAGTATGTCAAAAATTTATCTCTGCTAATGATTTCTCTGTTTCTTGATTTTAGATTGCGCTCAACTGCAATTAAGACAATAAGAAAAGACGTATTAGAAGGCGTTACTCCAGTGAGAAATTCTCTCTCACGAAGACATGAATATCTCTACGAGTGCTCTGGTGGTAAGTTAAAATATTACAGTTCCAATTAGTGTAGTTTCGGATGTATTATTTGACTGAGATGGTATCTGGCCATCATATTCCCATAATGTACCTCAAACATTTATTTATAAAAGTCCATAACCTTCTGGTTATATCTTTGGTCAAGGACCAAGGGACCAAGGGGATGTTTTCATTCCCCTCCCCGAAGGGGAGGGGCGGGCCACCTAGAAGGTAACGCCTTCTCTCTGGCCAGGAGATTCAGCGGGGTTTGGGGATTTAATTGGTTAAATGAGAGAGAGGGAGGGTGCTTTTATTTGGTGATGTGGGGGATTGGCCTCTTGGCTAAGGGTGCAGCATCTGCTCTTTTGCTTTTTATTGGTTCTTGTTACAATGGTTTACAATTTTGGAAGATTACAGTACAGATTTACAAATTTTGGATGATTACAGTATTGGTTTACAAGTTACACAGATTTTAATTAATAGTATTGTTGTTGGAAAGGAGAAGGTGAATGGTTTGTTGATAGAAGGAGGTGATGTTAACAAGGGAAGTGAGTAGTAGGACGAGAAGGTTAGAGTTAGTAGGTGGGCTGCGATGGTGGGGGAGGCGGGGTTGGTTCCGGGGTGGGTTGGTGTTAGGGCGGGTGGATGGTTGAGGGTTAGAGCGAGAGGGTTCCACCCGGTGCTGTTTTCCGAAGAGCTGAATCCCTTGCTGTATTAGTCTTTGAGCATCTTCGGGTTGGTGGAGAAGGAGCCGCACCATGTAGGTGGGCCCGGCCGTGTTGTGGATCCTGGCTGCTTTCTTCAGGTTGAGTCCCGATCGCTGAAGTTCCTGTGTGATGATTTCCTGTGGAATGGCTGGATTGATTCCTCTAATAACGCAACTGGCAATGGACTGAGGCGCTGGTGGTGGTGGTGTCGGCGGAGTTGCTTCGTTGGACTCGGGAGCTGGTGGTGGTGTTGCTCTTCTAGTTTCCATGGTGACGCTGGTGGCGTCTTCTTCTTCGGGCTGTAGGTTTACTGGATCAGGCTGCTTGGTGGGTTGAGGGGACATCATTATGGGTGAGGAGTGTGTCATCACTGTGGAAGTTATGGGAGTGGTGGGGCGGAGGGGAGAGGTAGCAATGGTGGTGGTGATAGTGGTAGTTGTGGTGGTGTGCGGATAGGTCAACGGATAGCGTGGAGGGGTGTATGGAGGTGGTGGCCGTGGTAATGGAGGTTGGAGTTGCTGGGGTGGCTGGGCTCTCGGGATCGGTTCGAAGTCATTTTCCATGTAGGCTGGGCATGGTTCTGCGTAGTGTGGTCTTCCATTTATGTAGATGCCCCTTCTTATGGCATTTTGGACAGCTTCTTCTGTGGGAAGTTGGATCAGGACTCGGTCGGTGGGTATAAAATCCACCAGAATACGGCTTAGGTTTAATACTGGTACTCCTTTGTTTTTGAGGTACCCGAATAAGGCGGCGTCGGTGAAGGAGTGATCTACGCCAGGAATTATGCAGTTGGGCATGTTGGAGGGAGGCCGACTTCCAGTTTGGTGTCTTGGCCTGATTATGCTTTCTTGTCACGGCTAGGGTACGAATTGGAGACTGGAGTGTTCCCTAGCCGTAGTAAAAAGTGGCATAGATCGGTTTCCGAAGTTGGAAGAGCGATCTCTTTGGTCACTTTCCACCTCTCACTTCTACACAGCAACGCCGATTTTTACATTTGAGTTGAATATCCTTAGCTTCGTTTTTATGCGAATGTGAGGGGATATCCACAGTCAGAATGGAGCATCACAACCGCCAGCCTTTATTTTCTCTTTATATACCACAGTCGTGGCGATAACGAGCCCGCAGACCCCGCAGTCTGCACACAACACAGTATTATTTGTAATATAGCGCGTTATTCCAAACTTAGGCCGTCGTAGTGCAGACCTTTCGTCAATAGGAGTACGGTAGCTATTTATGAAAGAATGCGGGTTTCCCAACCTGTTCCAATAATAACCATCCCGTGCTGCCACTCACAACAATAAACAAGGCATCTAAAGTAGTTAGCCAGTTCTGAGAACTAAGTAATCAGTGAAGAAGTGATAACAACGATCTCCTCCTTATCTGACATTAAATACTGAAGTTTCGAGCCTTTTTATTGTTCTCGTCAGTCAGTGTAGCTAAGTAGGCTTACGATGGACGGTTGACTTGTGATTACTTGGTCCTAGCAACGAGATTATTTCTTAATATTGTGACGGTCAGCGTGTTGTTTTTTTTTGCTAGGGGCTTTACGTCGCACCGACACAGATAGGTCTTATGGCGATGATGGGATAGGAAAGGCCTAGGAGTTGGAGGGAAGTGGCTGTGGCCTTAATTAAGGTACAGCCGCAGCATTTGCCTGGTGTGAAAATGGGAAACAACGGAAAACCATCTTCAGGGCTGCCGATAGTGGGATTCGAACCTACTATCTCCCGGATGCAAGTTTACAGCCACGCGCCTCTACGCGCAATCAGCGTGTTTTGGTTACTGTAGTTGGAATACGCATTTCTTGTGACCTGGCGAGTTGGCCAACCGGTTAGGGATGCGCTGCTGTGAGCTTGCATCCGCGAGATAGTGAGTTCGAGCCCCACTGTCGGCAGCCTTGAAGATGAGCATGGATTTCTGTGGCTTCCCATGTTCATACCGGGCTGTACCTTAATTAACACCCCGGACGATTCCTTCCCGCTCCTAGGCCTTTCCCATCCCATCATCATAATAAGACCTATCTGTGTCGGTGTGACGTAAACGATTTTTTTTCTGTTTCATTTCTTGTGTGTGTTCGTACCTTATAAGTGTATTATTTTTATTCCTTCGGTTTTGAAAACTAAATTATGTAATTATTATTATTATTATTATTATTATTATTATTATTATTATTATCGTTGAGTCGTTGTTGTTCATTGTAATAATATACAACCTTGCACTACGAAATAAATATTTAACTTTCTTTATCATTAAACGAGGGGCCCATTTCCAATTATTTCGGGGACACCGAGCTTCTTTGCGCCGCTGCTAACCTCACTTTTACAGCCGGATGCCCTTCCTGACGCCTAAGAGAGTGACCTTAACTTTACATCCGCTATCTTGGAGGGACTTAACTTAACGTTTTACGCGCAAGACAGCAAGCCTAACCTCATGGAGGAGCCTAACCTCAGTTTTACGGCTGGATGCCCTTCCCGACGCCAATTGCACAAGATGGTGGCTATACACAGCTCCTTATGAGACGGCTTAAGAGTGCTTGCGCAAGATGGCGGCTGCCCTTAGGAGACGGCCAAGGGCGCTTGAGCAAGATGGCTGCTATACATGGGCTCTTATGAGACTCCCTAGGGACGCTTGCGCAAGAAGGCGACTATCTACGTGCACAAGATGGCGACTATCAAATTGCACAAGATGGCTGCTATACATAGGCTCTTATGAGACGGCTTAAGGGCGCTTGCGCAAGATGGCTGCTATACATAGGCCCTTAAGAGACACCCTAGGGATTCTTGCGCAAGATGGCGACTATCTAAGTGCACAAGATGGCGACTAAACATAGTCCCTCATGAGACGGCCTAGGGGTGCTTGCGCAAGATGGTTGCTTTAATATTATTTTTGTGTTTCCAAATGTTAGTGCTGTAGACTGTGTTATTAACTGTTCAAATTTAATTTTGATAATTTTATTTATGTAGTTAAACTTTGTCCTGGACGCAATCCAGAATGTCTAGAAAGTCGTTCAGTTTTTCAATAAATATATAGAATTAGATTAAGATTATTTTATATTTGTTTAGATTTAATTAAGTTATGCTTGGTAATATACTTTCTTTCTTTCTTTCTTTCTTTCTTTCTTTCTTCCCTCCTTCCTTCCTTTCTTTCTTTCTTTCTTTCTTAATCTGCTTACCCTCCAGGGTTGGCTTTTCACTCTGACTCAACGAGGGATCCCACCTCTACCGCCTCAAGGGCAGTGTCCTGGAGCTTCAGACTGTGGGTCGGGGATACAACTGGGGAGGATGACCAGTACCTCGCCCAGGCGGCCTCATCTGCTATGCTGAACAGGGACCTTGGTGGGGGATGGAATGATTGGAAGGGATAGACAAGGATGAGGGAAGGAAGTGGACGTGGCCTTAAGTTAGGTACCATCCCGGCATTTGCCTTGAGGAGAAGTGGGAAAGCACGGAAAACCACTTCCAGCATGGCTGAGGTGGGAATCGAACCCACCTCTACTCAGTTGACCTCTCGAGGCTGAGTGGACCCCGTTCCAGCCCTCGTACCACTTTTCAAATTTCGTGGCAGAGCTGGGAATCGAACCCGGGCCTCCGGGGGTGGCAGCTAATCACACTAACCACTACACCACAGAGGCGAACCTCGGTAATATTAAGTAATAATTATTTGTAATTTCACTTTTTATCACAAAGAACGCTGCTGTAAATGGGATGAAAATTCTGTAGCAAGCAATAAATTAATTTGAATATCCATTTGATCTAGAGTCAAACCAGAATTGTTACGATTGTTTGTGCATATTTCCTTAGACTTTTTGTTATTTATCTTTAAGCCTACATCTTTAGCTCCTATTTTTAAGTCCTTCAGTTAAAGTCAGTCAATCAATCAATCAATCAATCAATCAATAAATCAATCAATCAATCAATCAATCAATCAATCAATCAATCAATCAATCAATCAATCAATCAATCCTGATCTACATTTTGGCAGTCGCTCAGGTGGCAGATTCCCTATCTGTTTGTTTTCCTAGCCCTTTCTTAAATGATTTCAAATAAAATGGAAATATATTGAACATCTCCCTTGGTAAGTTATTCCAATCCCTAACTCCCTTTCCTATAAACGAACATTTAGCCCGATTTGTCCTCTTGAATTCCAACTTTATCTTCATATTGTGATCTTTCCTACACCACTAAAACGTATTCGTCTACTAACGTCATTCCACGCCATCTCTCCGCCGACAAGTCGTAACATACCACTTAGTCGAGCAGCTCGTTTTCTTCTGTAACGCTACTCGTTTGTCGGAAATCACCCTGAACAAACCGAGGTGCTTTTCTTTGGAATTTTTCCAGTTCTTGAATCAAGTAATACTGGTGAGGGTCACATACACTGGAACATTACTCTAGTTGGGATCTTAGCAGAGACTTATAAGCCCTCTCCTTTACACCCTTACTACAACCCCTGAACACCCTCATAACCATGTGCAGAGGCCTTACCCTTTATTTACAATCATATTTATGTGATTACCCCAATGAAGACCTTTTCCTTATATTAACACCTAGGTACTTACAATTGTCCTCAACAGGAACTTTCACCCCATCAACGCAGTAATTAAAATTGAGAGAACTTTTCCTATTTGTGAAATTCATAACCTGACTTTTAACCCCGTTTATCATCATACCATTGCCTGCTGTCCACCTTACAACATTATCAAGCTCATTTCAAAAGAAATCCCTGATTTGATTGCCATGTCTCGAAAACATTCTAAAAAAGACATCCGCATAACCCAGTTCTTCCAATCGGTTATTTAATACTCACTGAATGCCACGCCTTCTATTCGTTGCCTCCCTCAACATAAACATGTTTGGCGATAGTAGACATGCCCTTTCTTGCTCCATATTTCACAGCAAAATGTTCAGACAGCTCCCCTTTATGTTGACATTGCTTGTGTAAGACGGACAATGTGTTGTGGGATTCCGAATTTTTCCCTAGCCCTCCACATTTTCCTCCGCTTGACAGAATCAAAGCCCTTCCAATAGCCTTTTCAAAATCAATGAATTGTATATACAAATTCCTCTGTGCACCGTAAGCTAAATAAATAAATAAATAAATAAATAAATAAATAAATAAATAAATAAATAAATAAATAAATAAATAAATAAATAAATAAATAAATAAATGAAATAAATACATTTTTATTCTCTTTTAGGTGGTGCTCCTAACGACGATGCTGTGTGCAATAACTTTGAGTGACGAGGTCCCTCCTCTCGCGTGCTCTGACACAGCTCAGAGAGAACTTCAGGACATTTCTCAGATCTTCAAATGTGAAACTTCTTTCGCTCCAGAGAAGGGTGTTGCAATGTGTCAAGGAGATTTTCCATGTGAGTAATTGTGACGTTGGTGACGAGTATTAGCTCTCCCCAACCATATTTCGAAACCTGCATTTGTGTTTCTTTAAAATTGTGTCAATCAGAATTATTTCAGTCTTGTATTCTACAAGTACCTTCTACGTGGCCTTGCCCACTTTATTTAATTGATACCATTTTCGTCATTGTCATCATGAGATTATGTTGCTGTAATGTTTTCTCTTGCAATCCTTAATCTTGGTCTGGTAAAATTACGGGCCCTAAGTTGATGGGCGAGTCTATGACTTTCGCTCTCCGTTCTGTGGGGCCATGCTCATTATCGGTGTGGCCCGCCATGAGTCTTGCCTTGAGTATGATGGAGGAAGGACGTGTGTTTACTCCGCTCCGGCATTTGGTTTCTGAAAACGACATGAAGCCTGGATAGATGGCTTGGTATTGAGGGCTTGCCCTCAAAAATCTTCTCAACCACTTTTCTACTGAACGTCCTCTGAGCTATTTAGTTTTCTAATAATGTGTAATGTACTTGAACCTCTATGTAAGTAACGTGTTTCTGCAGCTTCAACCAACATGTAAGTCTCTTCATAAATTCTTTTCCTTTGGCCTCTGGATTCTATCGAAGGTGGTGTACAAACTGTGTGTCTCAAGATTCCTGGTGTGTGAAAACTTCTAAAACCGTCCATCCTCATCTTCTTTGATTTTAGTTAGGGCATTCTTTAATTCGGGTTCCCTATTGTATTTTGGTAATGTCGCCTATCTATTTCTGAAAGGCGTGGGTAGTGAAATTTAAGGTTACTTCCAAAAAGAATTATGTTTTCATATTTCTTCTAATTTGTAAAGGCAAATTGGTTTATATTTATCTAACGTTTTCGGAAAGTTATGTGTAATTGGAAAGGTAACTACGCTGTTTATAAACTATAGAGCACGAGAGGTTTCACCTGAATTTCAGTGAAATGTTTTTCTGCCACCTTCTAATTCTGGTTAATTTTATTTATTCTCCTGGGTTCTTTTTAATTATGTTTTTGGGGTTTCTTTCCCTCCTGTATTTGTACCATTGTTGCTCTGGTTTGTTTTTGGTGGTTGCTATGGACGCATGGTATGTTTACGTTTCCATAGTAACCGGTTGGGTTGTTCTCTGCTGCTGTTTTATTATTATTTTCACGGGTGGGTTTCTGTCCTTACGTCGTTTTCTAATTATATGTCTTGGGTTGACTCTACATCCTGGTGGGGTATTATCTTGTTTTACTTGCCTTTTCCTTCTTTATTTCCCTTCTTATTTTTCTCTGGGAATTGTTTTATTCTACGCTCTCCCTGGGTGGTATGATTTATTACCTTTTCGGGCAGTGAGATATGTACTGATTTCTGGTGGAATCTCTGGATTGTAGTTGGTACTGTTCAAATTGATAATAATTATAATAATGAAAGAAAATTAAATTATTGGAAACTATTAAGAGTATAATTTAAGCAAAGAAATGGTCTCTGTTGAAGTGTAAACAGGTTACTAAGTCCTCAATTTCTGGGAGGTTTTTATGGAATATTTAAAGTATATTATTTTCTTTTCGTTCGGCCGAACATTTTATATTTTAACCCCACCCTTGCGTTTTATGTAGATTATAGTTTCTTTTCAAGGGCGTTCATCTATTCATTTTATACTAATTATGACTACTTTTACCCTTATTTATTAAATAAAATATTTGGTATCTTGTTCTCAAAGAACATCTTGTTTTCTTTAGTAGTGTTGAAACAACTTATTGCCATACCAAGGGTAGTTTTCGGTTCATGGTCTCTGGGTAACTGTTGGGTAAACCTATGTAACGGTAAGTGTTTAACATTAATGATTTTGGTGTCTATTGACTTAATTTTCTTGTCCATGTTTAACTTCTACTGCTGATAGTCGGTAAGGCGGTAGAGTTAATTGGTAGCAGCTCTGTGGTTATTTTATTTGGGTGTTGTGGGATTAATGTAGGTTTGTTGCATCCTCACTTTTGTTATCTGGTCTGTTACCCCCAAACAGACCCAAGTGTCTGTGCTGATAGTTTATTATTTTGAGTGCCGACTGCTCTTATCTACTGTAGGTTGATTGCACCCTTCCTGGGTTTTATTTTAATGGTATGGTATTAAGTTGTTGAAAGACTATCTGAGGCAAAAACAAAACAAATATTGTGATATAAAATTGTAAAAAAGAGTGCAGTGATCTTGTCTAATATCTTATTTGTTTGTTTCATGTATCTGCCATTTGGAGTCCCCTGTTTTACTTCGTTTGCACTTATACTGAGCTGTATGATTATCCAATGTGCTGATTATGATTTTGAAACCCTTCTGGTTACTGTGTGGTGCTCGCAGCCTCTCTGCTTGGATGTTTTGAGGTGACCTGTAAATTTTCTTCCTTATTCTCGGCGGATTTGGTGAGTGATTGCATTTAATTATTTATCCTGGATTGTTGGAAGTTGTAATTATTGAACAACTTGTAGTTGAGTATGACTTGGTTGACTCAGGGTTACATGTGTACTACCGTTGGCTACATGTGCTGTATTATGTGTACTGGCGGTCAACCTTGTATTTTTACTGCCTTCCTGCGTACTGTGGTTGCGATTTCGGTGTGGATTAATTTGGTTTTATCTGGAAGAGCTTTTCTGATCTTTACCTTTAAGTGGAGTTTACTTGGTTGCTTGTTGGTGAGTGATAGTGTATCACCTGGGAGCATTTAATTGTGTTATTAGTTCTGGCTTTGCTTTTGGCTCCCAGCCTTAATGTTGTTATTTATCATTACTATCATATTTCTGGTATTGTGCTTCGGTGGTGTACATGCTAATTGTTAATTTATCTTCTTCTAAATTATATTTTCAACTGCGTTAGCTCTGGTGTGTGATACCGATAAGTTAACCTAACCTCTAGGCATGTCCAATTATGGCTAATTATATGTGTAAACGGTTATGTGCTGAAGTATACGGTGATGTGTTATGCCCTATCATTGTTGTGAACTAAGACCTGGTATTTTGGCGTTGATGGTTGTATGTGCCTTCCATTTAATTGGTGCTGTGTGGATATATTTATTTGCCCTTACTAACTTATGGCTAACCTCTGTCGTTTCCATGCCAGTAACCGTTCGTTGCTGTCAGTAGCTGATAATCTAGTGGGGAACATCATGGTATCTTGAAATTAATCTAGCCTGTGATGCTTCTGTGCTCTTTAGTTGGTTTTTAATTTGGAAATTGTTTAACCTTACTTGACTATTATTATTTCTTTAATTTCGATTTAAGCTACTAACTTCTGTAGTGTGGTGAACTTGCAGTGTGCCGTTATATATCCATCCTTGTATGATCATGACTGGGTTATTTCACCAATTTTTAGTAACTTGTTCTCATCCTTGTGTGGAATTTGGTATATTGAATCTGCCTATATGATGTGCCTCAATCATTACCGAGCTTTGGTGTGTTTCTGCTTTGACTGAGTGCTGTGTGTTGTCGGTTTGTGTGTCCTTTCATTTCATCATCCCACCTGTGAGTATGTATGTATGCCTGGTCTTGGTTTGTGATTGGAGTTATCCTTTCTGTCAACTGTTCGTGAGGCAGTCATCAGTTATGGTTGGGCCATGTTGGCCGGTATTAGGTTGGGATAACTGGATGGCCTTGTGCCTGAGCTATTATAGTTTTAACTGGTTTTTCCCTTCCTGATTATTGGTCGGACGTGTTTAACTATTTCTGGTGTGTCGTGAACCATCTTCCTCGTGTAACCTATCAACTAGTTGAAGTACATTTATCTGGTGTCTGGGCCACTTCTAGTTTCCTACTCGTAACTTGTCTTGCTGTGTATTGATTAATCTGATTGACCTTTCCTGAACTACTGGTTTGGATTTCATCCTGCTGTAAACATTGCTTGGTAATTTGGTGTCTCTTATGCCTGATTATTCTCTCCATTTGGTATCGTGCAGTACCGTGGTAATTATAGGCCTAGAATATGTGTTGTCAAAATTTTGTTAACCTATTGGTACTTATCTAATTCCTTTGAGTTGTGGGTTCAAGTATTCTCTACCATATCTACTTGTCGGGTCTTGTGTTGTGTTGTTGATGATCCTCTGCCTGAGGGGTGGTATATGCCCTTTTGAACCTTGATTGGGATGGCTTTGGACATATGTAAGGTGGTTGTGTTGTGACGGTACCGTGGATTATTTTTGGGGAATTATTTTGGGGTGGCATGAGAACTTCACGGCATGTTGTTGAGGATGGTTGCGTTCCTTTAATCCCTTTGTGGAGCTGACACATGTCCGGTGTGGTTTGTCATGGTTGGGTTATTCCTGTTGTGTTGTATTATTTGATGTTGTTGGCACCTTGGTATGGGCAGTGTTCGTGTCTGTCTTTGATTTACCTCCGTGTTTTGTGGATATGGCCATTTCTTCATACATGAAACTACTACTCTCGGAATTAGCTTGTGGATTTTCAGTAATGTGTCTGTTTGGTATGCTCGGGTTTTTCTTTTCTGTCTTCATGTATTGCCTGTTGATCTGATGTCACCGTGTCTGTAATTTCTTCTACGGTAAAGCTCATTTTAATTTTACCTGCCACTCTATGGTGTTTAATTTTTCTCAGTGGATCTCTTGTGTCTGTTGACATTGGTGTTTATCATCTTACCGTGCTCTGGGTTGGCTACTCTGGTATGGGACGGAGTAGTGCTCCCTTGGTCGGTACTGGAATCTTCCTGCGAGTAGATTATGGGGTCTTCTGGTAGAGTACTGCCTTCTTCATGCTACTGTGAGCATTTTCCATGGACTCGCCTCGTATGCCGCCACTTATGTTTTATTTGCTTGCTCTCCTGGTGGATAGGAGAAAGTACCTGTTGGCTGTAGAGCGACAGTGTGATGGGAAAGTCACGTATTTGTAGACCGGGTAATGCCGAGACCCTATTGGGTATCCGGTGGTGTACGTTGTGTGCGTCATTGCTCGATATTTTCCATTTTGGTTTTCCGATCTGAGGTTTTAAATTTCCTTTTGATTTGATTGGTTGTCCCTTTGTGGAATGAATTGTGATTATGTTTCCATGCAGTAGGTTAGTTACCTGATTCCAGATTGTGTTCCCTCCTGTGATTCTTCTGTCCCTATTTCTGTCCTGGTAATTCCATGTTGCTTATTAGTGTTTAATGAAGTGTCTGTTCGCTTGGTGTTAGTTGGTTGATTAGTTGTTGATGACAAACCTGATTGCGCCCCCTACACCTAATAGTACTAGTGGTCTCCAACCGATCGTGCCTACTTTTCCCTTGCTATGAATTTGTTTATCTATTAAGCCTTGGATTTTTCATATTTAATACCCTATCTCTGGTACCTTGAAGTATAATTTATTAATGGCCTATTGGTAGCTTGTCCTTATTCTTATTCAACTAGGTGATGTATTCTGATGTGGGAAGTTGAACCTGTGTTCGTGAAAAATTTACTTGACCCTCTTGCCAGTGTATTTTGGAAATTGTTAACGATTGTTTCCTCTCCGTGTCGTAATCCGGTATCTGCTAAGCTCTAAACTTTAAATTTGACCCTACTTCCTTGGATTTTATCTATGTAATAACTTCTTCTCCGGGAAATATTTCCCTTGATCTATGTCATATTAACTTACGTTTATCCGGTTGTTGTAAGATGCTGTACTGTTTTTATGGTACCTGTAATCTTGGTCGTTCCACTCTGAGTATCTGGTTAGGCCGACCGTGGGATGTTGTCATTTTGGTACTGTGTTTGTGGTATCTTAAGTTGTGATTGATGCTCTTGATTGCGAGTTATTGTTTAGTGGTGATCCTAAACCTGGGTATTGGGTTGCTACCGACCCGAGTGATGAATTAATGAGTCCCGTTTGACTTGATGATATGTAACGTTCCTTGTTCCATTGCTGTATTATGGGTACTCCTTGTGCTACTTGTACTTACTCTATTGATTTCCCCCTGAAGTGTGGGCTTCTGGTGTTCTCTGTGTTTTGAGTGGTACACTTGGGCCCTGACTCAATCATGTGTAATAATCCGTGTTGATCTAAATTTTGAATTTGGATATTCTGTAGTTCATTCACCAATTGCGTCTCCTTTGCTCTCCCTTGCGCCTTTGCGTTTCCTTTATCTTTTTAAATCCTAATTGTTCTGCCATGAAACAAGATATTGCGCTCTTTTACCATGGAAACCCGATAGATAGGATTAATATTATGATGATAATCTTGAAGCCTAAAGATGGACGCATGTTGATAGGAACCTTATGATAAAGGAATGAAGATATAAACTATTGGTAATGATTTTCATGGTACGTGCTGGACCCGTGTGATGCTAAATTAAAAAGGCGTGATCCTCCTAACAATATGTAAGAACATTTGTATGCCTAGCTGGTGATTATACCCTTTTGGTTGCCTATGGTTAACAATTTAGTGTAACTAAGTAATTCAAATCTACTGAAATTTAAAACGAAAATTAACCTTCATTTGGTATAACAAAAAACCTGGAACTACAAGGATGTGTACTGTAGAACTTTCTTAAAGGAACTCTATTCAAAAGAAAAAAGATACTGATGTGTGAAAAGTAAAAAAAAAGAGGGCTAATATAAATTATGAATTTATATTTTGGCTACAAGTATGCTGAACATTTGACCTTATTTTACATTGTAAACTGTCTAAGTAATATGAGAATGGTGGTATATTATGCATGTTGCAAGTGTGGTACAAAAAATTGGTTCAGTGATCTTTCTCTCGTGTGATTGGTACTACAAAAATTTCTTGTTCGTTTGATCACTGTATGGTAAGAGCATTATGTGTGGTTTTTGGGGGGGAGGCTGTGACGTTGGTGACGAGTATTAGCTCTCCCCAACCATATTTCGAAACCTGCATTTGTGTTTCTTTAAAATTGTGTCAATCAGAATTATTTCAGTCTTGTATTCTACAAGTACCTTCTACGTGGCCTTGCCCACTTTATTTAATTGATACCATTTTCGTCATTGTCATCATGAGATTATGTTGCTGTAATGTTTTCTCTTGCAATCCTTAATCTTGGTCTGGTAAAATTACGGGCCCTAAGTTGATGGGCGAGTCTATGACTTTCGCTCTCCGTTCTGTGGGGCCATGCTCATTATCGGTGTGGCCCGCCATGAGTCTTGCCTTGAGTATGATGGAGGAAGGACGTGTGTTTACTCCGCTCCGGCATTTGGTTTCTGAAAACGACATGAAGCCTGGATAGATGGCTTGGTATTGAGGGCTTGCCCTCAAAAATCTTCTCAACCACTTTTCTACTGAACGTCCTCTGAGCTATTTAGTTTTCTAATAATGTGTAATGTACTTGAACCTCTATGTAAGTAACGTGTTTCTGCAGCTTCAACCAACATGTAAGTCTCTTCATAAATTCTTTTCCTTTGGCCTCTGGATTCTATCGAAGGTGGTGTACAAACTGTGTGTCTCAAGATTCCTGGTGTGTGAAAACTTCTAAAACCGTCCATCCTCATCTTCTTTGATTTTAGTTAGGGCATTCTTTAATTCGGGTTCCCTATTGTATTTTGGTAATGTCGCCTATCTATTTCTGAAAGGCGTGGGTAGTGAAATTTAAGGTTACTTCCAAAAAGAATTATGTTTTCATATTTCTTCTAATTTGTAAAGGCAAATTGGTTTATATTTATCTAACGTTTTCGGAAAGTTATGTGTAATTGGAAAGGTAACTACGCTGTTTATAAACTATAGAGCACGAGAGGTTTCACCTGAATTTCAGTGAAATGTTTTTCTGCCACCTTCTAATTCTGGTTAATTTTATTTATTCTCCTGGGTTCTTTTTAATTATGTTTTTGGGGTTTCTTTCCCTCCTGTATTTGTACCATTGTTGCTCTGGTTTGTTTTTGGTGGTTGCTATGGACGCATGGTATGTTTACGTTTCCATAGTAACCGGTTGGGTTGTTCTCTGCTGCTGTTTTATTATTATTTTCACGGGTGGGTTTCTGTCCTTACGTCGTTTTCTAATTATATGTCTTGGGTTGACTCTACATCCTGGTGGGGTATTATCTTGTTTTACTTGCCTTTTCCTTCTTTATTTCCCTTCTTATTTTTCTCTGGGAATTGTTTTATTCTACGCTCTCCCTGGGTGGTATGATTTATTACCTTTTCGGGCAGTGAGATATGTACTGATTTCTGGTGGAATCTCTGGATTGTAGTTGGTACTGTTCAAATTGATAATAATTATAATAATGAAAGAAAATTAAATTATTGGAAACTATTAAGAGTATAATTTAAGCAAAGAAATGGTCTCTGTTGAAGTGTAAACAGGTTACTAAGTCCTCAATTTCTGGGAGGTTTTTATGGAATATTTAAAGTATATTATTTTCTTTTCGTTCGGCCGAACATTTTATATTTTAACCCCACCCTTGCGTTTTATGTAGATTATAGTTTCTTTTCAAGGGCGTTCATCTATTCATTTTATACTAATTATGACTACTTTTACCCTTATTTATTAAATAAAATATTTGGTATCTTGTTCTCAAAGAACATCTTGTTTTCTTTAGTAGTGTTGAAACAACTTATTGCCATACCAAGGGTAGTTTTCGGTTCATGGTCTCTGGGTAACTGTTGGGTAAACCTATGTAACGGTAAGTGTTTAACATTAATGATTTTGGTGTCTATTGACTTAATTTTCTTGTCCATGTTTAACTTCTACTGCTTCTACATTGGCCGCCTGTTGCCATTACTGTCTTGATGGATGCAGTATTTTTGTATCCGTCTCTTGGTACAGGTAAGAGTAAAGTGTAGCTTCCACCGAAGTCCCAGTCTCATCCATGGCTGTGACAATATGGAAGCTGCTGGGGTATGGGTGGTGCTGAGTAATGACATTTGGAGCACAACTAGTGTCTGAGTGTTATGAAAGGTGTAGCTCATAGGGTCAGTCGTGCTGCAGTGGCACCTTCTGGTCCAGTGAGGAAAGCAATGGCAAACTACCTCACTCCTCATCTTGCCTAGTACGCCTCATTTGGGCTCTGCCATTGGTTTTTGCAGTTTCCCTATAACTGCATAGCCTTTGGTGGTGCTATTTGAGGATCAAACCAGCCTCTGGGCTGATGACCTAACAGACAGACAGTAAACAATGCAATCCTAAAAGGATACCAAAGGCTTATGTATCTCAAACAACTTTTTAAAAACTGTCATTAATATTTTGAGATGGGAGACTATAGCTGTGTTCGTGCAGCAAACCGATGATAGTTTGTGATTTTTTAAAAGGGAGCATGCGCGAATTAGGAACAGTTGGGAACGGTTTCCTATTCCTTCCTGCGCGAACGGTCATGTAGTAATAAATATTGCCGTTAAGTTTCAGCACCATTCCCAATTAATTTCGATTGGATTTGATAGATAGATAAATAGATAGATAGATAGATAGATAGATAGATAGATAGATAGATAGATAGATAGATAGATAGATTGATTGATTGATTGATTGATTGATTGATTGATTGATTGATTGATTGATTGATTGAATGGGGTTGTGTTCAGAATATTTTATCGTAAATCACTCATTTGGACTAGAGAGCAGGAACATATGCACGCAACATGCAAGGTACGAATAAAACAAGATATTTTAATGTCTCTATTACCGGTAGACCTACGTCATTTCTACGGAATTTTTACAGAATAGTACTAATAGCTCAAGCAGTGACAATAATACGATGCAAGAATGAATGAATATATACAGGATGGTGCTCCACCTCATTTCCAAGTTGATGTTCGTGACTTTCTGAACAACAGACTTCCAGATCGGTCATATCGGGATTGAATATCACGCCCTCATGTCATGGCCTCCACGCTCTCCTGACCTCCTCCTGGAACGGTTTCAAAACATTCCTGTTTGTTTATTATTTGTTGTAACATTACAAAATTATATAGACAGACAGAAAAACTCACAAAGTTTTTTAATGAGCCTACGCGTGCTCAATATGTGCTCCACGAGTGACCCTACACACATCAACTCTATAATCAAGTTTGTCCCACACCCGACGTAGCATGTCGCTGTTAAATTTGACCAAAAGCGTTCATGATGCGGGCCCGAATTTCTGTTAGATCAGCCGGTAATGGTAGCGTTAAAAACTGCGTCTTTCATATAACCCCATACGAAGAATTTGGAAGGGGTGAGGTCAGGAGAGCGTGGAGGCCATGACATGGGGGCGTGATATTCATTCCCGATATGACCGATCTGGAAGTCTGTTGTTCAGAAAGTCACGAACATCAACATGGAAATGAGGTGGAGCACCATCCTGTTGGTAGATGTGCCCTGTAATGGCTTTTCAGCGAAGAAGAAGGGACCGTAAACTTTAAATTTCGAGATGGTACAGAAAACATTGAGCTTGGGAGAGTCACGAACGTGCTGCACACCGGTACGGGGATTTTCAGTCCCCCAAATTCGTACATTGTGCCTGTTAAATTTACCACTCAGAAAAAATGCTGTCTCGGCACTGAAGACAAGGTTGTCACAAAATCCATCATCTTCCATACGCTCCTGAAAACTTGCACAAAACTCAAAACAGTTCACTTTGTCAGCCGGTGACAATGCTTGGAGCAGATGCAAACGGTAAGGACGCATCTGCAATCATTTCTTTACGACTTTCCAAACGGTCGAACGAGACATGTTCATTTCCCTGCTAGCTCGACGAGTTGACTTGTGCGGGCTACTTTCAAAACTGATTCGCACACGCTCAACCGTTTCTTCAGGCACACTAAGCCGGCCTGTTGATTTTCTTTTGCACAGACATACCGTGATTTTGAACTGTTGATACCATCGGCGAATGGAGTTGGCATTCGGTGCAATGTTGCAAAGTTTGGGTTGGGAAGAATTGAGAGAAAGAAGAAGAGCTGCTCGACTAAGTGGTATGTTCCGAGCTGTCAGCGGAGAGATGGCGTGGAATGACATTAGTAGACGAATAAGTTTGAGTGGCGTTTATAA